>NC_090326.1:67711739-68331636 GCF_035084215.1 Heptranchias perlo | reverse complement strand
TGATCCGAAGGGTTTATTGTGATAATAGCATGACGCATGCTTTAAAGATGTACAACTGTACAATGAAACTGAAAAAAAACAAATTTAAAAGACTCTACAGAAATACATGCTTAAATTTGTAAAAATAGACATAATTAGGCTCTAACAATGCCATTGTGGAAATGATCAAAGTTGCTAGCCACCGCAACTGCCATCACAAGCCATACATCTGGAATTGTTTTCCCATATCAGAAACGTTCCCTTGGGTCACAAACTGTGAAAATGATTCGAGCTCTTTAGCATTTCTGGCATAGCTACGGAAATAAAAGCTCTTGTTCTCAAATGTCTTGCTGCTTGAAGCACTGGCTCAAACTTACAGCAGGAGACTGCAACCAATACTGCCACCAATACTGCCAGAATGACATTTCAAGAACTTAGCAGGGTTGATGAGGCCGTTTTCTGTAAGCCTGCTTTCTTGCCCTTCCCCTGAGCTCCGATGAAATATTGGCCTTGTTAACTCTGATGATTCATGAAGTGTCAGATAGAGATGAAAAGTTACAACTGCTGTATTTGTCAACCTGACCCAAGATTTCATAACCTATCCTCAACTGACATAAAATTTCTATACTTACCTCCAATTACATGTCAAATAAATACAACAAATAACTGCGCTGTTATACAAAACCTCAAATGTTTGCCACATTTGGATAAAACTAAATTTCAGGTTAAAATGCTCCACGTGAAACTATGTTTTGTTAACAGTTTGAACCAGAGTAATTAGGTTTGATTTACTTTTGCCACCTGAGCCAAAACAGGTACCATAGTCAGTTGGTTTTACCTTCAACACATACTCTGCTAACAGGCTCATAGGCACACATGAGCAGGTAGATCATGGTGTATTGGAGGCTCCACAATCCTTTGAAAATCAAGGGGTAGGTAAAGCAGCTTCTGGCTGCTTTGGGAGACAATTCTGCCCCTTGAGATAAGTTCCACACATTAAAAATGAAAGCTTGAACACTCCAAAATACCACACTTTTTATTACAAATTTTGCAAAGTGAATTTTATGGAGTTCATTTTATCTATTTATAAGTAGTATATTTAATTTTTTCACTACAGCAGCTGTCATAGTGGTCACCAATGGTCAGTGTATTTTTAATATAAATTCTCGAGATGTGCGTTTCGCTGGAAAGGCCAGCATTTATTGCCCAACCCTAATTGCCGTTATAAGGTGGTGGTGGGCTACTTCCTTATACCGCTGCAGTCTGTGTGGTGAAGGTGCACCCACAATGCTATTAGGTAGGGGGTTCCTGGATTTTGACCCAGACGAAGGAATATGTACAATTAAGGATGGTGCGTGACTTGGAGAAGAATTTGGAGATGATGGTGTTCTCATGCACCTGCTGAACCTTGTCCTTCTAGGTGGTGGCGGTCACGGGTTTGGGAGGTGCTGCAAAAGAAGACCTGGCGAGTTGCTGAGTACGTCCTGTAGACAGGTGGATATTTAGGCTAGTGGATGAGATGCTGATTAAGCAGACTACTTTGTCCTGGATGGTTTTGAGCATCTTGAGTGTTGTTCCAGCTGCAACCATCCAGGCAAGTGAGAAGTATTCCATCACATTCCTGACTTGTGCCTTCTAGGAGGTGGAAAGGCTTTGGGGAGTCAGGAGGTGAGTCACTTGCCACAGAATACCCAGACTCTGATCTGCTCGAGTAGTCGCGTCATTGACGTGTCTGGTCCAGTTCAGTTTCTGGTTAACGTTGACCCCCAGGATGTTGATGCTGGGAGATTCAGTGATGGTAATAAAATTGATTGTCAAGAGATGGTTGGCTCTCTCTTGTTAGAGATGGTCATTGCCTGGCACTTGTCTGATGCAAATGTTACTGGTCACTTATCAACCCAAGCCTGGGTGTTGTCCAGTTCTTAATGAAGCAGTCCATGCCCACATACAGCATCTGAGGCATTGCGACTGTGCAATCATCACCAAACAGTCCAACTTCTGACCTTATGATGGTGAGAAGGTCATTGATGAAGCTGAAGACAGTTGGGCCTACGACGCTGCCCTAAGGAACTCCTGCAGCGATGTCCTGGGGCTGAGATGATTGGCCTCCAATAACCACAGCCATCTTCCTTGAGCCAGGTATGACCCCAGGCACTGGAGAGTTTTCCCCCGATTCCCATTGACATCAGTTTTACTAGGGCTCCTTGATGCTACACTCTGTCGAATGCTGCTTTGATGTCAAGGGCAGTCACTCTCACCTCTAGAATTCAGCTCGTGCCCATCTTTGGGCCAAGGCCATAATGAGGTCTGCAGCCAAGTGATCCTGACAGAACTCAAACTGAGCCTCAGTGAGGAGCTATTGGTGAATAAATGCCACTTGATATCACTGCTGACGATTCCTTCCATTACTCAGAATCACAGAATGGTTGCAGCATAGAAGGCGGCCATTCGGCCCATCGAGCCCGTGCTGGCTCTCTGAAAGAGCATCCAGCTAGTCCCACTCCCCCGTAGCCCAACTAATTTTTTCCCTTCAAGTGCTTATCCAATTCCCTTTTGAAAGCCAAGATTGAATATGCCTCCACCACCCCCTCAGGCAGCGCATTCCAGATCATAACCACTCTCTGCGTAAAAAGGTTTTTCCTTATGTTGCCTTTGGTTCTTTTGTCAATCACCTTAAATCTATGTCCTCTGGTTCTTAACCCTTTCGCCAACGGGAACGGTTTCTCTCTATCTACTGGACCCTTCATGATTTTGAACGCCTCTATCAAATCTCCTCTCAACCTTCTCTGCTCTAAGGAGAACAACCACGACTTCTCCAATCTATCCATGTAACTTAAGTTCTTCATCTCTAGAACCACTCTCGTAAATCTTTTCCTCACCCTCTCTAAGGCCTTCACATCCTTCCAAAAGTGTGCGTGCCCAGAATTGAACATAATACTCCAGTTGTGGCCGAACCAGTGTTTTATAAAGGTTGATCATAACTTCCTTGCTTTTGTACTCTATGCCTCTATTTACAAAGCCCAGGACCCCGTATGCTTTTTCCTTTAATTACTTTCTCAACCTGCCCTGCCACCTTCAACGATTTGTGCACATATAACCCCAGGTCTCCCTGTTCCTGCACCCCCTTTAGAATTGTACCATTTAGTTTATATTGCCTCTCCTCATTCTTCCTACCAAAATGTATCACTCTGCACTTCTCTGCATTAAATTTCATCTGCCATGTGTCCGCCCATTCCACCAGCTTGTCTCTGTCCTCTTGAAGCCGATCACTATCTTCCTCACTGTTCACTACACTTCCAAGTTGTTTGCCATCTGCAAATTTTGAAATTGTGCCCTGTACACCAAAGTCCAAGTCATTAGCATATATCAAGAAAAGCAGTGGTCCTCGTACCGACGCCTGGAGAACACTATATACCTTTCTCCAGTCCGAAAAACAACCGTTCACCATTACCCTCCATTTCCTGTTAGTTATCTAATTTCGTATCCATGCTGCCACTGCCCTTTTTATTCCAAGGGCTTCAACTTTGCTGACAAGCCTATTATGTGGCACTTTATCAAATGCCTTTTGGAAGTCCATATACACCACATCAACGCTCTCTGTTACCTCATCAAAAAACTCTTATCAAGTTAGTTAAACACGATTTGCTATTAACAAATCTGCACTGGCTTTCCTTAATTAATCCACACTTGTCCAAGTAACTGCTAATTTTGTCCCGGATTATCGTATCTAAATGATTCCCCACCACCGAGGTTAAACTGACTGGCCTATAGTTGCTGAGTTTATCTTTACACCCTTTTTTGAATAAGGGTGTAACATTTGCAATTCTCCAGTCCTCTGTCACCACCTCCGTATCTAAAGAGGATTGGAAGATTATGGCCAGTACTTCCACCCGTACTTCCCTCAGCAACCTAGGATGCATTCCATCCAGACTGGGTGACTTATCAACTTTAAATGCATCTAGCCTTTCTAGTACCTCCTCTATCAATTTTTAGCCCATCCAGTATGTCAACTACCCCTTCTTTTACTGTGACTTTGGCAGCATCTTCTTCCTTGGTGAAGACAGATGCAAAGTACTCATTTCGTACCTCAGCTATGCCCTGTGCCATACGTAGGTCTCCTTTTTGGTCCCTAATCGGCCCCATCCCTCCTCTTACTACCCTTTCACTATTTATATGCCTATAGAAGACTTTCGGATTCCCTTTTATGTTGGTCAGTCTATTCTCATACTCTCTCTTTGCCCCTCTTATTTCCTTTTGCACTTTGCCTCTGAACATTCTATATTCAACCTGGTTCGCACTTATATTATCAACCTGACATCTGTCATACGCCCCTTTCTCTGCTTCATCTTACTCTCTATCTCTTTCGTCAACCAGGGAACTCTGGTTTTGTTTGCCCTACCTTTCTCCCTCGTGGCAATGTACCTAGACTGTACCCAAACCGTCTCCTCTTTAAAGGCCGCCCATTGTTCAATTACAGTTTTGCCTGCCAATCTTTGATTCCAATTTGCCCGGGTCAGATCCATTCTCAATCCACTGAAATTGGCCCTCCTCCAACTAGGTATTTTTACTTTAGAGTGGTCTTTGTCCTTTTCCATAGCTAATCTAAACCTTCTGGTACTACAATCACTGTTCCCTAAATGTTTCCCTACTGACTCTTGACACACCTCATTCCCCAGATCCAGCAATGCCTCCTTCCTTGTTGGTCGTGAAACGTACTGATCAAAAAAGTTCTCCTGAACACACTTCAGAAATTCTAACCCCTCTCTGCCCTTTACACTATTACTATCCCAGTCTATGTTAGTATAATTGAAGTCCCCCATCATCACTACTCTATGGCTCTTGCCCCTCTCTATAATTTCCATGCAAATTTTCCCTTCTTATACCCTTCCCACTAGTTGGTAGCCTATTGAATACACCCAATAGTGTAATGACACCTCTATTGTTTCTTAACTCTGACCAAATAGACCCCTCTAGGACATCCTCTCTCTCCAGCACTGCAATATTCTCCTTAAACAATACTGCCACCACCCCTCCTTTCCTGAACACCTTACATCCAGGAATATTTAGTACCCAATCCGGCCCTTTTTTGAGCCAGGTCTCTGTTATCACCACGGCATCATATTCCCATCCGGCTATTTGTGCCTGCAGCTCACCAACCTTATTTACCACACTTCGTGCGTTTATACACATGAACTGTAAACTTATCTTAGACCTTGTATTCTTTCTCAGTCTGATCCCACCTAATGCCATACTATGTCTTACTCTAGTGCTATGTGTCTCTCCCAATCCTTTGTGCACCTTATTTCTCCTTTCTAATGCTACATCCTGGTGCCCATCCCTCTGCCAAATTAGTTTAAACCCTCCCCACTACAGCACTAGCGAACCTCCCTGCAAGGACAGTGGTCCCAGTTCTGTTGAGATGCAACCCATTCAGCCTGTACAGGTCCCACCTTCCCCAGATCTGGTCCCAATGTCCCAGGAATCTAAAGTCCTCCCTTCTGCACCATCTCTCTAGCCATGCATTCATCTGCTCTATCCTCCTATTTCTATATTCACTGGCACGTGGCACCGGGACTAATCCGGAGATTATTACCTTTGAGGTCCTGCTTATTAATCTCTTTCCTAACTCCCTAAAATCTGCTAGCAGGACCTCATCCCTCTTTCTACCTATGACGACATGGACCATGGCCTATTCAGAACTGAATACTGGTTAGAAAGTGAAGGGGGACTCTAGCATTACCAGCCTGGCTTGGCTGATGATTGGGAGTAGGTCGATAGGGCAATAATTGGCCATGTTGGATTTGTCCTGCTTTTTGTGGACAGCACACATCTGAGCAATTTCCCACGTTGGGTAGATACCAATGTTGTAGCTGTACTGGAACAGCTTAGCTCGGGGCATGGCTACTTCTGGAGCACAGGTCTTCAGCATTACGACCGAGATGTTGTCAGGGCCTGTCACCTTTGCTGTGTCCAGTGCACTCAGCTGTTTCTTGATGTCACTTGGAGTGAATCGAATTGGCTGAAGACTGGCACCTGTGATGGGGGGGGGGAACGTCAGGAGGAAACCGGGAAGGATCACCCACTCAGCACTTCTGGTTGAATATGGTTGCAAACGCTTCAGCCTTGGCTTTTGCACACATGGGCTGGGGTCCACCATCGTTGAGGATGCGGACGTTTATGCCACCTCCTCCTCTCGTTAGTTGCTTACTTCTCTACCACCGTTCAAAACAGGATGTGGCAGGGCTACAGAGCTTTGACCTGATCCGTTGGTTGTGGGATTGTTCTGTAACACTTATGCAGGAGGATATCCACACAAAGAATTCGTGATTGTGAAATAATTCGAGTTTATCATTTAAACTTATCAAATGATAATACACGACAACACTGCAGAAGTATCCTTTTTGTAGGAATCTTCAAACATTTTTCTTCTCTTTTCCCATTTACATTGTTCATTCTTTACATCTTCACTATTCCATTTCACTTCAACACTTTCAGATCACTTACCTCCCTCCTTACAACTCCCATCCATGCCTTTTTCACCTCCACGCTGGACTTAAACATCCTCCTTGCTGGCCCCTCGAATGCCACCTTACAAGAACTTCTACTCATCCAGAACCTACCGCTCGCATTCTATCCCATACTAAATCCTGCTCAATATTGCTCCTGTTCTCCACTGCTTCATGATCCCTCAATACACTGATTTCAAAATAATCATCTTTTACACATCTCTCCACTGCATTGCTGCATCCTATCTATGCCAACTCCTTAAGTCCACATACCAACTTACAACCTCCACTCTTCTGACTCTGGTCCAATACACACCCTTCCCCCACACCCACCCTTCAGTCATCATAGCCCTGTACCCTGGAATCCTCTACCTTGCTAAATTTCACCCCACCTTCAAAAGCCTCCTCAAAACCTAGATATTTTATTCACACTTTTAGTCACTTCCCCAACTTCTCCTTAGTGTCTGTTCTTTCTTTCCCCCTCTCCCATTGTGAACCACCTTGGGGCAATTAACCAAGTACAAATTTCTAGTCAACAAAATTCTCTTAAAATCTTTTGTTAATCGATCTAACCCCCACCCCCATCAGTGCTTGGTTTATTCTCTTCCACTGAGCTTCTTTCTTTCTAGGCTCCTTCCCCAATTTTTCCTTTCTCTTTCTTTCTTTCTCCCTTCATCTTTTTCCTTCTTTCTGCCAACAGATGTAGTTCTGTAGAATGGATCCATTATGGAAATAAATACTTCTCCTTCCGCACTGCAAGAGTCATTACCAAGATACACCACCATCTTTCACTCAAGGAACCACATCCTTATTTTACCATACTGAGAACAAGGGAAAGCATTGCTGAAACAGAGCTATACTGAGGTTGCAAATCAAAATCACCAACATACATATTATAATGTTAACACTTTGTTAAAATGTTTTTTTTAAACATTACTGATGGAACATGACTAACTTGGCTAATTATCCAGAAAAATTAGCTGATTATATTTTATTGTTTCAGATACAGAAATACTTCCAACAAACTATTCAGGGGTTATATTCAGCCCTTTAATTCTCAAAGGAACCCATTTGCTCGAAAAAATGTATATATAAGATTATATCTGAAGGAATAATATAATTATTATAAGGACAAGACACACAAATGCTCCTGTCACATTAATATCAGTGACTATAAATGATGTATAAATATATATTGGTGAGATTCAGTTCATGCAAATTCACTTCCTTCCATTTGCACAAATAGGATGCCTTCTTTTTCTGCTGTAAATGATGACTTGACTAATGAGTCTCTTCAATGCAATACAGGAGATACTCTTGCTCAAACATAAAATTACTTTCATCCTATTTATCCTGTAGGATTTTAACCTCATCTCTGTTCTGTGGTTTTTAAATGAATGACTTGGAATGCAAAATAAACCATAAAAGCAGATTTCCTTTTGATACTGATACAAACAGGGAACTTAATAGTTCTACTTCACTAATATCAAACTATAGATACTGAAATATATTGCTACAAAATAAAATTGCTGCTTCAATTTCAAGAATTCCAATTTAATTTTAAAGATGGACAACCATAGTTAGCAATTCACATTACTCACAAATCAATTAACATTATGAGTTGTGTGCTTTTGGAGTTAAGAATTAAGAATGGTTTTCAAAATCTGGCAGCACAATTGGAAAGCATTAATCAAGAACTTAAAGAAGAAAGGAAAGTCTTAGGGGGGGAATACTTTCTATTTCAAGTACTCTCCCAAATGTTTGTCTGAAAAAATATGGTAATAGGTTAAAGAAAGACAGGCTTGCATTTATGTAGCGTCTTTCACAAACTCAGGACGTCCGAAAGTGCTTTACAGCCAATTAAGTACTATTTTGACGTGTAGTCACTAGGCACATCAAGGTCCCACAAACAGCCATGTGATAAAGACCAGATAATCTGTTCTAATGATGTTGGTTGAGGGATAAATATTGGCCAGGATAAGATTTATTAGTTACAAAAGTACTCAATTTATTCGCCAAACAAAAACGCAGCAGGTATATGAGAGGACCTCTACATCATGGAGCAACTCCGCTCAATGCAAAGAGGAATTGTAGTTCAGACTGGCCCAAGAGTCAATCCAGAGCTACCTAACCCAGAAATACAGTGAAATCTGGGTACCGCTCTACATTCATCTGCTGAAAAGCTTTCTGGAGTTGAGCAAATCCAGACCGACTCCCAGGCCAGTGTGAAGCACCACCTCCACTCTAGTCCACAAAACCACTCAGCCCTTCTCCGTAATCAGCTTCACTAAGGCTGTTGAGGTCAAAAGCAAACATAAAATGGTGGGTATCCATCTGACAAGAAACAGTATTTTATGAGAGTTAACAAAAATATCCATTACCATATTTTTCAGATAGAAAATGGAGGAAGTACGTTGAATAGAAAATAATCCTCCTATTCCTTCCTATTTAAGTGCAACAAACACACCATTAGAATTCAAAAATCCATTTGAAATTTGTACCTTGTAATCCTTTTTTATTTGGTCACAGACTTCTTTCTCGTGATGAATTTCTTTTTCAAACTTTTCCATGCGCTCACATAATTGAACAGTTTCCTCTTCAAGTCCAGATTTAGCTTCCAACAGCTCCTCCTTTTCTTTTAGCAGCATTTCAATCTTTTGCTGAATATACAGAAAACAGCTATAAATTCGACATCTAATTTATAATATTGCATCAACAAGCCAAATTCAATGTTAAAAGATGAATTTAATAAAGAATGTTAAGTCCTTCGCAGCAAACTGTACAATAGGGACTGAAAATCAAATGACCACAGCTTTGACATTTGTCAGCTAATTTCGAGAATCATTTCTTGTGAACTATTTTTTAAATCACATTTTTATTAATACATGCAATAAACAGCAATACAGAACCCTGTAGTGCTGGTTATAGTACATGCAGAGTCAGTCGACCTCAACTGTTACTGTATCATCTCTGGCCTCCAGCTAAATCAGCAGATTGTAAAATAATCTAACAGAGGCCCAAAAACCAAGTATTTCTTGGACAGTAAAGGGTTAAAAACAAATTTTATTTCCACCTGAATTGCGTGGTGTCTTCGCTATGACGATTATGGGAGGGGATAGGGTTGGTGAGAAGAGGTGGTGCAGAGACAGGCTGTCCTGAGTTACTTTTGTGAGACTGGACCTCATCACTACTGAGGATAGCTGCTGCATTCTTCACACCTGTGAAATGTTGAGCACAAGACCCACAAGGTTCTAATGCCAAAATTTGCACAGCAAAGAGACGGTGGGCCAGCCTCTTTATGTACCTGATTACCATGTTATGTCCGTCCCGAATCTCACTAAGCTTTGTGGACACATTTCTTGCATAATACCAATGTGGTTGTTGGAAGAGGAGAGATTTAAATTTGTCTGTGATACCTTCTGCAATTGGACACCCCACTCATCGTTTAAGCTCACATAGTGAAAAATAGTCATTTGTATGAGGCACTGTAGGGCTGTCAGCACCCGTGGAACCATACTCAATACAAGTCACTGTCTTCAGGAAAGGAGGGCAGAAATGTACAAAGTGGAAAAAGCTCCCACACAACTTTTGCAGTTGTCTACAACAGAAAAGCAAGTTAAAACCCTTTGAGTTCGTTTATCCGCAAATACATTTATCAGAACTTTTTGGGTTAGTAAAGATTCTGACAAAACTGGAACCTGTGGTCTCTGCACTTGGAGAAATAAAACTCAGGCTTCTTTCTCAGCCAGCAAAACCTGAGTGAAGAAGGCAGTTGCCTGAAGCCCTTTTGCTGAGCTTGGAGCGGGCTTCATACTTCTAAAAGCCTCATGTCGTCAGAAAACATCAGACAGCAATTATGGTTATGTCCCTGGGAAGAATGCATAACATTAAATGCAAATTTGAAAACCAACAGCTGATGTTGACTGGAAGACGAGGAAGTGTCGACTGTACTAAGCTGGTTATGACTGGCCTTAGTGGGCCAATACTAAGGTGTGACCAGCATCAGATGAAGAAATCAGTGCTTTATGAAACTTTCTGAAAATGCAGATAACAGGTGGTTAGATAAACGGTGTATATCAGAACAAGACCTAAAAATATAATTTTACCGAGACAGTGCTATGACGCAAATTTCTTAAAGCAATGCTATTTCAAGGTAACTATTTTCCCCACAATATCCTTTTAAAAAGTCAATTTTCTCCCCTCCTGGTAATGTTGATTGCTTATTGGGGTATAGTTCTGCAAGCACTGGCCGCCCTCTGGTATCTCACCCAGCGTGATATTATTTGTGAATCAGCCTTGACGGTGAGTATTGTCAGGTTATTCAACTGCAGGAGCTTCCAAGTTTGATCTGGTCTTCACTCAACGTCCAGCAGGAGTCACTTGACAGCCACCAAAAGCAGGAAATCTGTCAGATTTTCCTCTCCTTAACCCAGTGACGCTAAGACCAATTGTACCCCTTCCGCTGCCTCAGATGAACTCACTTAACTAAACACAATTAGGGAAGTGAACCTAAACCGTTGATGGTCTCTTTGGATTACTTTTCACTAATACCACCAGGAGAGCCGGCATTACCCTGTTTTGATGGCTGAAGGAATGATGGAAAAAGAACATTCCCCTCCATCCCACCCGCCCCAACCCCCAATTCAGATACACTGACCTAAAGTATATATTCAATTTGGGCAGCCAAGTTAACAGTTTGTCTTTAAAGGAGCTACTCATTGTACAATTTCTAGTTTATTAATTTATATTCCCAGTCAATTATTTTTTGAGATCCAAACATTTTTCTACTTGAAGGTATATGCTACAGTGAACATGTAATTGTAAAAAAAAATCCATTTTATATAGCTTACAGTTATCATGATAAAATTTGCTTCATACCATAAATCATTTTTGGAATGCTGTGACAGTAAGCAAAGTGTTGAACGGGACACCATAAAATATAATAGTATCTTTGGTAGGAGCCAAAGTCCAGTAGCCTCATAACAGCTATTAACCACTTTGAGTGCACTAAACTTTAGCACTGTACAAAATTATTTTGTAGTTACGTTTTACAGCAGCACACAGATATTGCATTTAACCAACATTTTGCAGAAAGTGATTGCAAGGACTCTGGCACGACTATACAATATTTTAAAACCAAAGGCTTAATCAAAAAGTCAGTTCACAACTCAAAAGCAAATGATATTGAAATTAATAATTTCCCTCCTTTTGGGAGGTACTTATGGTGACAACAGCTCTTTCAACTCCAGACTTTCAGGTTGAATTGATGTCAAACAGTGGAGATTTGAAGTGTCAAAAAAAAAAGGATTGACACACACAGACATGTCGGGGCTTGGGGGGGATAATGCATTCAGTCCCCCCTTTAATTTTCCTCACTCTCTGCCTGAAAGTACCAAAAGAAACTGGGA
Organism: Heptranchias perlo; assembly: GCF_035084215.1. Taxonomy (NCBI): domain Eukaryota; kingdom Metazoa; phylum Chordata; class Chondrichthyes; order Hexanchiformes; family Hexanchidae; genus Heptranchias; species Heptranchias perlo. The sequence goes on along the minus strand of NC_090326.1, from coordinate 68,319,743 downwards.
CACAAGTAATAAAAACAGAAAATGCTGGAAAACACTCAGCCGGTCAGGCAGCATTTGTGGAGAAAGAAACAGAGTCAATGTTTCAAGTTGATGACCTTTCATCAGAACTTGAGCATCTGCCGTATTTTACTTTTGGGTTATAAGTACACCCATTCTTCCTCTGTGAGCTTAGACAGTGAGCATCAACACTGAGGACATTCTAGATGAATCTGATCCTTTTTTCACCCAATATCTACTCGTACGCATTCCAGCAGGGATGATTGGGTCTTGTTCTGGAGTAGGAATTTGAAATTTTACCCTCCCCTAAACCTAGGGATGCTGAAGCGAACTGTAGTAACCAACTACCTCCTAGCAGTGATCATCAGATGGTGTCTTACCCAATAGGCCACGGAGGGCTCTTTTAAATGAGCAGCTCCTGACTTACTAGTAAAATATTTGCTTTTGTTATTCATTCATGGGATATGGGTGTCGCTGCCAAGGCCAGCATTTATTGCCCATCCCTAATTGTCCTTGAGAAAATTGCAATGGAGAAGGGTTGAATTTAAATAAAGTGGCAACTTTGAAAGCTACAAATGCACATGGGTTCCATTCTGTGGTCAAGTGAGACAGTGTGTTTTAAGATGAACTCCAATTGAATGTCCAAGGACAGTGACAGGATGGGAGTTCAAGGCTTGGTGGAGCGGTCTTTCAACTTGTTACACTGTACAGGAGAAGATAATTGGAATATTAAAAGAAAAATTAGAAGATCTGAATGATCGTTCGTATTTGCTCCAGCGGATATTAGACTGGATTAATAGCCTATGCACCATGTGTATTATTCAATGTTAAAATTCTTGTAACTTGTTAATATTTAATAAAATCTCTATTGGACAAAAAGATCTAAATGCATTTTGTACGCTTTGTTGCCGATGCATTCTTAGTTTGAACATTTAAATTCAAATAATAAAATTGGAGATATCCTACCTCAAGAAAACTAGTTTTTGTTGTCACCACCAGCATGTCAGAGTTTGTGTCATCTTCCATGGTAAGCAGATCATCTGTGGGAGATGGCACACGGAACTGAAAAGGTGTGCTGGCTCCTCGGATTTCTCCCTTGTGCGTTACATAGCAGAACTGATAAAATTCTCCATCATCATTTGGAAGATAATAACCTGTTAAAAGGTTTAAATGTTTCTTTTAAATAAACAAATTTCTTTAAAGTTGAGAAAAGTAACAAAAATGCCCCAATTCACTTAATCTTACAGTTGTAAATTTCACAGGTTCAAATCAAGGAAAACAACTGTACAACATACATTCACATAACAATTAGTCTAATCCATTAATTGTTATTGCCCACTGCATCACACGTATCTTAACTGCTTTTATACTAAACCCGCAGTTAATGGCCCTGAAACATCCAAAGAACGCACTGTTGACACAGATGACCGAAGTTCATACTAGATGAGTAACTTATTAAAACAAAAATCTCATCTCTGGATTCTGTCAAACAATGAGTGGTTGAGTTTTCTTACCTTGGAAAATTATGACACGACTAAATGAAATTCCTTCCACATAATTTTCTGGTACCTGAGACCACAGAAATGTATAGTAATCACGAGCAGTGCTCCAACCAACCTATCCACAAAAAAATTAAAATAAATGAAACATTCTCAATGTACTTATTCTATATACTGTAACTTCAGTTATGTTTTGCTACCAGAAAAGTGCTGATTGCAAAGATTATATTGATGATTTATTCTTACAATTCTGTTTATACACAAATATATTTTTTGCTTTACTGAAAGTTAATGAACAGAACTAAAAATTGCCAAATATTCCTTGAAGCAGAAATTAGTTGGACATGTGTGTATGAATGTAAATAAATCAATACAACTGCATGCTATTTATTCCAAAACATCATGCGCACAAAGGTTCTGACGAAAGGTCTTCGACCTGAAACACAAACTCTGTTTCTTTCTCCACAGATGCTGGCTGACTTGCTGAGCTTCTCCAGCATTTTCTGTTTTTATTTCAGATTCCCAGCTTTCACAGTATTTTGCTTTTGACACGTGCAATGGTAATGGATGTAGCTACAACATTAAGGACAGTAGTTTACAGAGCTTTATGGGAAAACTGACAATGACATTTTGCATAGCAAATGCCAATATAACATACACAAAAAAGGCATCCTTTTCTGTATTCAGTGGAGGAAATCAGGTTAAATGTATACAATATGCTACATGCTATCTGCAATATGCGAAAGACACAATGCGTCCCGGCAGCATTTAATATATATATTCAGGCATTTTTAGCCCATGTATCTACCATGAATTGAGGATCAATTGAGGAAAAATACAGACAGACAAGGAGGGATATTCCACCCATTTTAGCTAATCCGTTCAGTAAAACGACAACAACATGCATTTATACAGCTCCAACAGTCCCACCATCACAGCATCAAAATGTTTCTTAAACGCTTTCACGGTTTTTGCCTCCACCACTCTATCCAGAGGCACAATTCCTGGGTTCATCATTATTGTTGTGAAAAAGAACTTGCTGACATCAGTCTTAAATTTGCCTTTTATTAGTTAGAACTATGCCCCATCTTGGTTTAGCTTTTTAATTTTCTAGATTTATCTTCTCCATGTCGTTTACTATTCTATGTACCACTACTTCTCAGTCATCTTTTTTCAAGGATGAAAAGCCCAAGTTTTTGCAGTCTTTTCTCATAACTCCCCTTGACACTAGGGAGCAGCCTCTTGGCTCTTCTCTGAACTACCTCCAAATCTTGAATATCTTCCTTGTGTCTCAGTGACCAGAACCAGGTACAGTATGCAAAATGTGTTTTGACCAGAGCACTATATATTTTGAGCAGGATTTCGTCCTAATTGTACTCCTGGCTGTTTAGTTCAGCATTCTAATTGCGTTATCAATTGCTGCTCAGCAGTGATTGCAAATCAAGTTTACTGAGACCCTCTAAATCTCTTTCAGCTGCGTTAGCTATTTCAACATATATGTTGCCCATTTTTTCCTCTAATGTGCAGTATTTTACACTTGACCATGTTGACTTTCCACCCACTTGCAATAGCAATGAAAAACAAAAATCACGTTTGGTATCTAAGCCATAAAATGTTTGATGCGGGTGGATGTGGAGGAAAGGGGTTAAATGGGGACTAGGAAAATACGCATTTTCCATGATTGTGGAATGAGACACCCAAACTGTTGCTATCTCCTGCATGAAATGTTTCATTTTGCTATTCCCACATGTTTCAATTTTTAAAATTTAGGACAGTACTCATTAATTCTTTCATTTGTTAAAATTTAAGTATCTGTCACAGATTATGGCAAATCCAGAAACACTGCCAGAAAATCTGCAACGAGTAAATTTTCAACTTTACAGATTTCCTCCTCCCAATCTAATTCTTCTCAATGAATTGTCTTTCCCCTCTACCTTCAGAAATGACTTCTCCAATGTTTTATTTCCAGTGGTAGAGATTTATGTGCTCCTGTCCCATAATCATACCAGGGGATGTTTTTCACCTCCTCCAAAAATCTACAGCCGTTTGCCCAATACGTTAGTCACTAGCCACGTGTGGCTAATTGAGGAACCAGATGTGGCTAATTATATGTCTGATTAGTAAACAAATGTATAATACACTGCCATTGGGCTTGTGATCTCAATACTCATTCACAATGCACTTTACCATTTTACTAACAAACACACAAAAAGGTTAAGACAAAAAGCAAAGTGTGCGAGTGTTTTTTGATCACTGTGCTTTACTTCCTGGGTTACTGAATGGAGGTAGGTGCTTGTGAAGTAAATATATACATGTGAATTTATTTTACCTGTTTTATGGAAATGTATGTGAGGCATTTTCTACTAAAATTAGTGCATGTAGCTGAAACAGTGTCACTGTGGCCACGCCTGTGACTAGTCAGCAATTTCTGTTGAACATTGATCTACAGTACACTATGTACATAGCTTTACACAGGTATTCCTCAAGAAACATTCTAATTATTCAAGAAAAAAATCAAAAGGCACGGAAAATTCTAATCTCAAAAGACTACTAAATAGTTTAAAGAAGAAAATAAAACAATTAAAGTTTTAAAATATGGCTCCAAGTAGAAAAAAATTGAAGGACTACTGTAGCATTCACAATTAAACAAAAGCTGCAACGGCTCAGAATTTGCTGCAGTGTGCCCGTTAGTTATACTTTTGCCTGTACCCTTCAGCTCAAAATATTTTGCCCTCTAAGTTGCTGGAAGCGCGAGCTGATAACGGCACAGCAAGAGCCACAGGGCATCTGGGACCTTGGTGAACGATGGGACCAAAAGTGTATCTCCTCACCCAAAGAAATTAAAGGATTGAGAAATAAACAGAGGAAGGACTGAGAAGGACAGTGAATTAGAGTGGGTGAATTCACTGCCAAATCACAGACAGAAAGAGAAATAGAGAGAGGGGAAGAAAGATTGGATTAAGAGAGAAATAAAAAAGAGACAGAAAAGAAAAAAATTAAATTTAACATTTTTGAAATCTCCAACAATAGTTCACGACCTGAAGGAATGAGACTCCATACTTTTAACTGTTCACTTTCTGGGCCAGAGGGGTTGATTAGCTGTTATCATGTCATTAAAAGGGTACTTATGCTATTAATTACTAGACTTAACTTTCTGTGGTGAGTTTAATGGGTAATTAATGTGCAAATGCAGCAACTTCATGAAACTCACGGGGAGGTTAAGGGCGAGATACCGTTTTCGCAAAGCTAACGGCGGAGCGGCCCAAAGTCGTCCAGCAACTTGTGGCAATTTGCTTTTCATGAGGTATCTCTTCCTAGCCACAAGTTGCTGGCCGATTTGCACGTTAATAACAGTGGGCGAGGTTCACACACCGTTATTTTTTCGGCAAACTCCGGCCCAATATATTTTTGATCCAGAGGATTAACTGTTTTGGTGCTGCTTAATATTTAAAAATTTTAAGATAAAAAATGTACAGCAGATCGTTCATTTTTTTTGTGACACCATCATCCATCTATTGAATGTTACAACTACATACACTACTCAACAGAGTTTATGTGGTTTACTGAATGTTATTTAGTGTGCAGGACTACACTACAGTTCCTGATCTCAGGGCAATCAAGAGTGGTTTCTCACTCAAAAGTAGAAAGAAATGTATTAAAAATGGGGAAATCAAATAGGACTGCTTTCATGTATCATCTTATTAGTAGGACTGCTTTCATGTATCATCTTATTAGAATGGCACTAACAGAGATCAGAGAGTGGGCAGATGATCTGCTCTTTCAATTATAGAATAATTTTGTAGAATTGTGCAAAGGATGGAAGGAGAACGAACTTGAAAAGGGAGGGAATAACTTAAAACACGGACACACAAAAAAATTAAGTAATTTTGCAATCAGGATGCAAAGATGCATTTATCCTATTCTTCTCCAATCTTTTGGTTTGTCGCTCTACACACACCTAGGTTATAAATTCCAATTTTGCTCTTCCTCATCTTTCACCGTTGCTCAGCAAATTACAAAGAAAAATTCTTACTCAAATAATCTCAATTACATAATTCAACCTGAGTCAAGACCAAATACAGAGCAAATTCAAAACCATTAGTTACATACCCATCATGTTTGTTCTCTTTACCCCCAAGCAACACTTTCATCACTTTAATAGAGTGCACCCTGAAGATTATTTTAAAGTGTCTATTTTACCAACATCAAAGCGTTACAGCTTTGACAGGTTTAGGCTAGTATTTACTAGTTATAGTCCACATCAGTTCTTTTGATCTTTAACCATGTAACAGTTCCTATTATCATAAACACTCATAACCTGCAAGAGAAAACTGGTCTTTAACTGAACAAGTGTTAATCCAAATTAAATCAACCTCAAACCAACAATTACTGCAATACCTATTAAATGAAATGCATTTGAGGAGCCTTTCAGTTAATCACTCCCTTGCTGCGGCAGCTAATGGCATGCTTTATTACACTAAGAGGACTTGGTAAAAGTCTAGTATATAAAGGTAATTCTTTTGCATGTTTAAGCTGGGGTGTGCTTTAATCAGTTTCTTTAATTTATTGCTACAGTATACCAGTAGGCAAGGAGTTGAACAGTACATTTATTTTAAGCATAAATTTGTAAACACATACCATTGTTTATTAACCTATATATTTATTTGATTAATTATCATAGCCGATTCAACATTAAGTTATGCTTTAAAAACAAACACCTGAGATTATAACAAGAACTTGTTTATTTTGAACTTTTGCCGTTGCCCATTCTAATCTGTAAGGAAACAACACATAGTAAATATTGATTTAAGTAACAGTTCTCATCTCATAAATATGGTTATTTCTCTATGCAGGTGATAGAGTGGGTTATAAAGTGACTGCTGCCAGGTAACAGCCACTTTTTTTTAAATAGGATCATTTAAAATCTATTTGAATTCCACTGAAACTCACAGCTGCATCCAGTTCAGCACATTTACTATGTGAATATATACTGGCTTGAGGGGTAAGAGGCGATGACAACTTGCTAATCCAGCATCACTGAGAAATATACACAGAGATCTTCCATGAAAGGACAGATGTCACGTTAACAGCGTTGGACCCTATCAGCACTGTGACAAGCTTGTCAAAAATGATTGCTTGTTAAACCAGCCCTTTTCCAGAAGCTGAACCTATAATCGCAGATGGGATTTTAACTACTGCACCAAATAACCAACCAACGCTCCACTAACATCCTTGTTAAAAAGATTACACAGGAAAATAGAAGTGATGGAATTGAAAACGTTGCTGGTTATTTTTTGCTTCATACATTTTCAATTGATTTTCACTGTCAATTTAGTATCAAACATGGAAAAAATACAAGAAAACTCTGACTACTTCACCCGAAATAAAAGCAAAACATGCCGTGAATACACAGCATGTCAGTCAGCATCTATAGAGTAAAGATAGGTTTTGGGTGTGTACCCTTCAACAGAAATTAAGATTAAGTTAATTACACAGAATAGCTCTTGCGAATTTCTGTCTACGTAGTACACACCCTTCCAATCTTGTATGGGAAATGTACTCGATACAGTTAAATGTCCAAAATATTAAATTTAGTAGTCTCTTTTAGGTCTCAACCTTAATCATGTTTTTAAAACTTTCTTTTTAAAAATAACTTTGATGACATTCCGTTACATAATTTTTGCATATTATGCTGGATTTTATTTTTAAATTGCTCCCAATTTTATATTTTTGAATAGTCAGTCTTGACAATTAACCCTTATTTGGCTTTTCTGAATATTTTCTAACATTTCTTACATTTTTGGGCTTTGTATTTTTCAGTACAATGGGTTTTTCTTTTATCTATGCCATACTAAGTCACCGTAGCAATTCTTTTTTTAAATTTGAAGACTCTCGTCCTTCCAATATCTTTCGCTGTTAGAACGCGGCCAAAATGTTGATCACGGCAAATGATCATTTCAGTTATATACTTCAGTCAAAACAAATATCTAAGAGGTTTTGAAATTGTATACTGTAAAATGAATCTGGTTGTTGCTCCCTTTGAAGAGCAGCAATGAACAGTAAGACTGAATATACATGTAGCTAACAGCCTTCTTGATTAATGCAAACATTGATAATCAATCATAAGCCAGTGCAGCAATACAAATTTGTCTTAGAAGGCAGGAATCTCTACCATACATTTTAGCGAGCAAAGTTGAGTTTTAATATAGCTAACTGAATTTATGCATCTCAACCACAAACTGAGCATCTGAACCTAGTAACATATATATATATATATATATACACTTTTTTAAGGCTTAATTTATTTTTGTTAAGTTTAATTAATAATCTAATAAATCAAGGCATGGCAGGGCAGCTCAGACCTGTGAAATGCACATCTTGTGCTATGTGGAAACTCCAGGACGCTTCTCGTGTCCTGGACAACCACATGTGCAGGAAGTGTCGTTAGCTGGAGGAGCTCGAGCTCTGGGTTTCGAACCTTGAGCAGCAGCTGGCATTGCTGCAGTGCATCCACGAGACTGAGAGCTACGTGGATAGCACGTTTCAGGACGTGGTCACGCCACAACTTGAGAGTGCAGGCAGAAAGGTACTGGGTGACCGCCAGAAAGACAAGGAGAACCAAGCAGGTAGTGCAGGAGTTCCCTGAGGGTATCTCGCTCTCTAACCAGTATTCAGTTGGTGAGGGAAAGGGTTGCTCTGCTGAGTGCAGCCAGAGCCAAGACCACAGCACCATGGGTGGCTCAGCTGTACGGGGGTGAGGGGAGAAAGGTCAGGAAAGCAATAGTGATAAGGGATTCTATAGTTAGGGGAGCAGACTGGCATTTTTGTGGCCACAGACATGATTCCAGGATGGTATGTTGCTTTCTTGGTGCCAGGGTCAAGGATGTCACTGAGTAGCTGCAGAACATTCTGGAAGGGGAGGGTGAACAGCCAGAGGTCGTGGTCCATATCGATACCAACGTCATTGGTCCTGCAGGCAGATTTTAAGGCTTTAGGAAAGAGATTAACAAGCAGGACTTCAAAGGGAGCAATCTTTGGATTACTCCCGGTGCCACGCGCTAGCGAGTATAGAAACAGGAGGATAGAGCAGATGAATGCGTGGCTGGAGAGATTGTGCAGGAGGGAGGGCTTTAGATTCCTGGCGCATTGGGACCAGTTCTGGGGGAGGTGGAACTTGTACAGGCCGGACGGGTTGCACCTCAACGGAGCTGGGACCAATGTCCTCATGGGAAGGTTCGCTAGTGCTGTGGGGGGGGTTTAAACTAATTTGGCAGGGGGATGGGCACCAGGATGTAGCATTGGAAAGGAGAATCAAGGGCACAAAGGACCGGGAGAGAAAGATAGCACTACAGCAAGAAATAGTACTAGGAGGGATCTGACTTGGAGAGAGTGCAAGAAAATCTAAGACTGGTTTGCAGTGCATTTGTGTAAACGCACAAAGCGTGGTAAATAAGGTTGGTGAGCTGCAGGGGCAAATAGCCACATGGGAATACAATGTTGTGGCGATAATGGAGACCTGGCTCAAAAAAGGGCAGGACTGGGTACTAAATATTCCTGGATACAAGGTGTTCAAAGACAGGGAACTGGAGGGGTCAAGGACAGAATCTATTTGGTTAGAGTTAAGAAACAATAGAGGTGCCATTACACTACTGGTTGTATTCTATAGGCCACCAACTAGTGGGAAGGATATAGAGGAAGAAATTTGCAGGGAAATTACAGAGAGGTGCAAAAACTATATAGTAGTGATAACAGGGGACTTCAACTATTCTAATATTGACTGGGACAATAATAAAAGGAGCAAAGAAGGGGAGGAATTTTTGAAATATATTCAGGATAACTTTCTTGACCAGTACATTTCCGGCCCAACGAGGAAGGAGACATTGCTGGACTTGGTTCTAGGGAATGAGGGGGGCCAAGTGGGGGCGCATTTAGGGAGCAGCAATCATAGTATCTTAAGGTATAGAATAGCTATGGAAAAGGACGCTGACCACTCTGAAGTAAAAATACTCAATTGGAGGAGGGCCAATTTCAGTGGGATGAGAACAGATCTGTCCCAGCTAAATTGGAATCAAAGATTGGCAGGCAAAACTGTAATTGAACAGTGGACAGCCTTTAAAGAGGCGATGGTTCGGGTAGAGTCTAGGTACATTCCCACGAGGGTGAAAGGTAAGGCAACTAAAGCCAGAGCTCCCTGGATGACAATAGAGATAGAGAGTAAGATGAAGTGGAAAAAAGGGGCGTATGACAGATGTCAGGTTGATAACACAAGTGAGAACCAGATAGAATATAGAAAGTTCAGAGGGGAAGTGAAAAAGGAAATAAGAGGGGCAAAGAGTATGAGAATAGACTGGCAGCCAACATAAAAGGGAATCCAAAGTCTTCCACAGGTATATAAATAGTAAACAGGTAGTAAGAGGAGGGTTGGGGCCGATTAAGGAGCATAAGAGATCTACTCATGGAGGCAGAGGGCATGGCGAAGGTACTAAATGAGTACTTTGCATCTGTCTTTTCAAGGAAGATGATGCTGCCAGAGTCTCAGTAAAGAAAGATATAGTTGAGATACTGGATGGACTAAAAATTGATAAAGAAGAGGTACTTGAAAGGCGAGCTGTACTTAAAGTCACCTGGTCCGGATGAGATGCTGAGGGAAGTAAGGGTGGAAATTGCAGAGGTACTGGCCATAATCTTCCAAACATCCGTAGATATGGGGGTGGTGCCAGAGGACTGGAGAATTGCAAATGCTACACCCTTGTTCAAAAAAGGGTGTAAGGATAAACCCAGCAACTATAGGCTAGTCAGTTTAACCTCAGTGGTGGAGAAACTTTTAGAAACGATAATCCAGGACAGAATTAACAGTCACTTGGACGAGTGTGGATTGATTCGGGAAAGCCAGCAGGGATTTGTAAATAACCTGATGGAGTTTTTTCATGAGGTAATAGAGAGGGTCGATGAGGGCAATGCAGTTGATGTGGTGCATATAGACTTTCAAAAGGCGTTTGATAAAGTGCCACATGGTAGGCTTATTGTCAAGATTGTGGCCCATGGAATAAAAGGGGCAGTAGCAATATGGATACAGAATTGGCTAAGTATCAGGAAACAGAGAGTAGTGGTGAATGGTTGTTTTTTGGACTGGAGGGAGGTGTTCTCCAGGTGTTGGTGCTGGGACCACTGCTTTTCTTGATATATATTAATGACTTGGACTTGGGTGTACAGGGCACAATTTCCAAATCTGCAGATGACACGAAACTTGGAAGGATAGAGAACAGTGAGGAGGATAGTGATAGACTTCAAGTAGAAATAGACAGGTTGGTGGCATGGGCGGACACGTTTGCCACAAATTCAAAGCAGAAAAATGCGAAGTGATACATTTCGGTAGCAAGAACGAGGAGAGGCAATATAAACTGAAGGGCACAATTCTAAAAGGGGTACAGGAACAGAGAGATCTGGGGGGTATATGTGCACAAATCTTTGAAGGTGGCAGGGCAGGTTGAGAAAGCGCTTAAGAAAGCATACAGGATCCTGGGCTTTATAAATAGAGGCATAGAGTTCAACAGTAAGGAAGTCATGATGAACACTGGTTCGGCCACAACTGGAGTATTGTGTCCAGTTCTGGGCACCGCACTTTAGGAAAGATGTGAAGGCCTTAGAAAGGGTGCAGAAGAGATTTACTAGAATGATCCCAGGGATGAGGGACTTTAGTTATGTGGATAGACTGGAGAAACTGGGGATGTTCTTCTTGGAACAGGGAAGGTTGAGGAGATTTGATAGAGGTATTCAAAATCATGAAAGGTCTAGACAGAGTAGATAGAGAGAAACTGTTCCCATTGGCGGAAGGGTCAAGAACCAGAGGGCATAAATTTAAGGTGATTGGCAAAAGAGCCAAAGGTGATATGAGGAAAAACTTTTTTACTTAGCGAGTGGTTGTGACCTGGAATACATTGCCTGAGGGGGTGGTGGAGGCAGATTCAATCATGGCCTTCGAAAGAGAACTGGATAAGGACTTGAGAGTAAAAAATTTGCAGGGCTGCGGAGATATGGGAGTGGGACTAGCTGGATTGCTCTTTCATAGAGCTGGCTTGGACTCGATGGGCCAAATGGCCTCCTTCCGTGCTGTAACCTTTCTATGATTCTATGTCCTGTCAGTTGCAATTCTGTTCAATACCTCAAGTTCTCTGCATCACTTTCTACATCACCAAAAGCTGTCTGGAACCCAGCTGGGTTATAAAAATGTAGATGTTCACAGATTTTTGGTAATAATAATCACAACCAATGTTTTAGGAATGCAAATCAAAAAGCCCTAATGTTCAAAAAGTAAACCTTGCTATCAAACATTAATAAAACAACTGCTCCTTGTTTAAAAACCAGGAAGATATTTAAACATAATTAACAGCACTTCACATGTTTAAAGCTACTAGTCGTCTCCTGTGGCATTGTTCATGGGTAGCTACGACATACAGCATGGTTTCTGATGTTTACTGCGATCCTGCAGAAGCCTAAATCTAACAGCAGCTTCCCCATTGCCAAGATACAGCAAAGTGACTGAAGGAATGCAGTAACAACTGACATAAAACAAGTAAAATTACACACTTTACTGCTGCTGAAAAATATAAGACCTCACAGTTAATATTTATAATATTATTTATGCATCAGTTTACAAAATTTGCTTAAGGTGCAAGAACTTTTATTTATTTATTCTATGCCCAAAGCATTCTTTCCTTTTCTCTGTTATTTATAGGGCTATAAATGTTTTTTCCTCTCCTTATTTCCCACGGTGATTTTTAATACTTGCTGAAGCCTTCATTGACATATCACAGCCCTGGTCCAGGGCACATCGACTGACTTTGGCCACATGGGTCTCAGCTTAGCATCAAAAGCACTGCAAGCATCCCTCTCCAAGCCTGGTCAAATAGCAGCACGTCTCAAATAAAAAACTCGTTGCAACCACCAAAATTTTATTTAATGCATAAAACACTGAAAAGAAAAATTCATGTTTCTTTCCCCTACCGCTTCTGCCTCATATTGTTTGCAAATCTTCCAATCATGCAATACATGTACACGCTAGATAGTTAGTTCTATAGAAGTAGGTGAAAACTATAACTCCCATAAAGTATCTCTGTTCCAAACACAGAATTTGTGCTCAGCACCCAAGGCCCAGATGAAATTTCCAATTCAAGCCCCAGGCTCTAGATAAAAGCACAGAACTACATGGGGGAAACTTCCTGAAGACATTTCCAACATTAAATAAGCAATGTCATTGCTAAGTTTAATGATTTCTTTTTAAAGAATTATGTAATTTTTTTGTGCTTAAGTTATAAATGTTATTTCTAGTTGTGAATATTTTAAATCAGTGAAGGAAAATCCTGGATGGCAACAGCATGAAGACATTTGAGCAATTTGGCTGGTTCTGTGGTACGTTCCTGTTGGTTAGCTTTGAAAAAAAATTGAGAGACTTAATTGTATAGTTTGCTACTTTTTGATACGTTCATATTTAATCAGATATGTGACTGGTAACCTAACTGCTATGTGCTTATTTCAACCAGTCACTTTTTTTTTGCCTTATGGATGGAGTAATGCTATGAGATAGTGACACCCTTAAATATGGTGCCTTGTGATACAATGACTCTGAGGCCACATTTTTAGGTGTGATCCTTTTAAAAGATGTGACATGACAGGCGTTCAAGACTTTACACAGACTGTGTTTACTTCACCATTGCTAGGATCCTTTTTAAACAAATATATTTAAACAGAACTCCTAAAGTTAGGCCAGTGGTAGACTTTAAAAAAACTGTGTAGGTTGACACACAAACTGAAACATGGAGTCTCACTGGTGTGGATTTTTTTTTAAAAAAAACTTTTAAAAACAACAGGAATTGATCAAACAAAACAAATGGGCACTAAACTGGTTAAGGAGCCAAATTATGATTTATTGAGCTATACTGATAAATCCAGAGATAATTCAACATCAACTGGGTATGTTAATTCAACTTATTCACCCTTTCAAGCCAGAATCTTAAGTAATGTACACCACTAAAAAATACTCAAAAATCAACTGAATAGAACAAATGATATTCATGTTACTCATAATTCTTTATAACCATTTTTTGAGCAATGTCCCAAGGGAAAAACTCACTTTAAATACACCATTGGGTCAGTTAGCAGAAAATTAACATTTCCACTTGATTTGATCACTTTTACTTTAAGTTGGTGAATTTTGGTCTCGTGAAGGTGAACAATGTCAGTATTGGGAATGCAGTACTTTTCTTTCATTTCCATGCCAGCATTAAAATGCTGAGTAAAGCATTCAGTTCTGTGTCAACATCTTAACACAATCCAAATCTCAATATAGCACTGATGTGATTTTTAAAATTTCAATTCAGCCATCTTTCTGGCCTATCTGAGCAAGATTGCCAATTCAGTTAAATTATGCAAGCATTTGTTCCCATTATCTTAATGTTTGCATTTATAGATGTTATATTTTGAAGTCAAAATTGTCGACCATTCCAGTTCTTGCCTCACTATCCCCACCATCTAACAGTTATCTGCAGAATGCTGTTATCACACTACTCACTATGCACATATGATGTGACAATGCTTCAGTCTCTGGTTTGTGCTGAGCAAACTAATCTTAGCTGGGGCAGCAATGAGAGCACTAGAAGCAGCCTCAGTGTACAGGGTTGGGTAGGAAGGGTAGAGAATGGGGGGGAAAAAACAGCATGATTCCTGCTGTTGTTGTATATCCAACGATTCTTGCTAAGAAGTGTGCATGCATGGATTTCAGGTGAGGACAGGATTAGGCTTAGCCCCCAGTTTTCAAATAGCCTGCTAATACTCATTGTTCAGGCTTATAAGTGAAAAATAGCCACTTAGACAAGTTACCAGAGGTCTGATCAACACCAATAGAACTATACTCGAATATGAACACCTTAAGGAGAGAAGAAATCTTGGGCAGGAGGAAAGAAGTGCAAAAACTGTCACAGTCAAGAATATAACCTTGTGTTATATCAGTATAACAAGAGGAGGGACTGTTACATAAGTAAAATTGAGCTATAAGGATTTTTTAAAAAAACTTCTTATTCCATACGGTTAATAAATTTGGAGTCCATTTGTTGCACCTAAATGTCCAAGTAGATGAACTTAATAATGTAAGTATCCTATATCTGGAGAGCCTGAATTCACTCTTTGTAATTGTACACTTCTATTTAACCTAATTAGTCAGAGTAAGTTCAGGGAAGCAAAATAGAAAGTGGCACAACTGTGGAGGAGGACTAGGCAGAGAGAGAGGGAGAGAGAGAGAGAGGGAGAGAGAGAGAGAAAGTATGGATAGAAATTTAAATGGAGAGTCTGCTGGCATTCAATCATAGAACACAATACAGTATACAAGATGCTGACCAGAAAGAAAAAGTTCAGGCAAATTTTGTCATTTGTCCACTGATCCTAATCTTTGAATTTTACAAATATTTATGGTCACAGCATATTAAATCATTTTTTAAAATGTACAGTTCATTTCATAAAAAACTAATACAGAAATCAATTCCTTGGTCATGTAACCACAAAGACCGCCACAAGATGGCGCTATAGGTTTCTCGTGTAGTTTTCAGAAGCAGAACGCCATTAAATAATTTCAAGTATCACCATTATGGCTTGCATTTCTTTTCTAGATTATAATGCTATAAATCAACACTGTGCTTGCAAGCTACTGTAAAATCTAGCTAAGCAACAGCACAGAAGACAACAGCAGCTAGAGGCCAGCCAAGCAATGTGGAAACAATCGTTTTCGGGCCACAGCCTTGCCATTAGCTCGTCTTCCAAACCAGAATGGGCTAGAATTAGTTCTAACTTTCATGACCGCTGGCCCACTGTTCTCACCAGATTCTGCCCAAACACGATGGATCAAAGATGCAACATCACTCCTCCCAAATGTGAGGCAGATGAAAAAGAAATAAAACTTAACAAGTTTAAAATCATATTTGATCCAAAATCTTGAAATTTAAAACAGGACTTCTAGTAGCTCTACAATACAGTTGATATCCAATACAAACACAATTGTTTTACCAAAAAATATCACTTAAATCAGAATTTTTATAAATTAGATTTTTTTTAAAATAAAATTTGCCAACATGTGCAAATTCCATTTAAATATTAATTCAGCATTTCAATCTGAATGAGAAACATTTTGCACTTCTAAAACATGCTTTTGTCATTTACAGCCCATTTTCATATTAAGAGTTTCACCTCACTTCAAATAACTAAATCGTTTTATAACTAAAATGTAACATTATAATCTGCACATAGTACAATCATACTAGATGTGTAAAACTTTAAGCAGTACATCTTAATCACAGGTTAGTGGTTGAATAGGATTCTGTTAACAACTGCATTGAGAAAAGTAACACTTTTGTAATACAATTACGCAGATTCAGCACCAAATCTTCCCTGGTCAGGTATTTCATAGATTAGTTGTACAATGTAGCTTTCTTCAAATAACCAAAGTTGTCCCTACTTCACTAAAGGTATATTAATGCTCGCTCTCAGATGAATCAGAGGGTAAATGCATCACACTGTGCAGCACCAATAGTACTACTAAATTCACAGATGACACGAAAATGTTCACAAAAGCTGACAACGAGATTAGAAGATCACAAACAGATAAGTGAATGGGCTCAGAAATGGCAGACATCATTTAATGCTGAGAAGCACGCATATGGAGCCAGGCAATTCAAAGCATGTTTATTCCACATATGGTAGCCCACGAAAAATAACAGAGCACAAAAAGGACTTGGGATTAATCACTGAATGTTTACAAGCAATGCAAGGTCGCTTTAGGGAAAGCAAATAGGGTTTTTTGAAGTTCTTGTAAGTTATTAAAAATAAGAGCACTATATTTAGGTTACAGAGCTTTACTGCATCTACATTTGAAGTATTATGTCCAGTTTTGGTCTCCACATCTAGAGAAAGAGTACAAAGGGGAACAAAGGCCATACCAATACTTACAAATGCTTTGTTAAATAACAACCTGCATTTATGTACACACAACATAAAAAAATGTCCCATGACAGATGGACTATGAAAACGATGCTGAGCCAAGAAGGAAGAGATTAGTAGGGGTGACCAAAAGTTGGTTGAAGAGATAGGTTTTGAGGAAGTCTTTAAAGGGAGAGAGAGGTGGAGAGGCAGAGGTGTTTCGGGAGGTAATTCCAGAGTAGGGACTGGGGGCTGAATGCACTGCTGCCAATGGTGGGGGAAAGCAAGGGTAGAAAGGGGGAATGCACAAGAGGGCAGGCTCAGGAACAAACTTTAGAGATGGGATATAAAACTAAAAGAGTGAAATATGTTGGGGTATGGCCCTGATGGGACTCAAACACAAGAAAGAAGGTTTTAAACTTGAGTGTTGGGTGACAGGAAGTCATTGTAGGTTAGCGAGGACTGGGGTGATGGATGATTGCGACATGATCTATGCAGCAGTATTGGACAAGTTGGAATTTATGGAGGGTAGAGGATGGGAGGCCAGCAAAGGTGCTTTGGCTTAGTCGTTCTGAAGGTGACCTAAGGCAAGTATAAGGTTTAAAGCAGCAGGAGGCTGAAGCGACAATGTTGTGGAGGTGGAAGTAAGCAGTCTTTACGATAGAGAAAATACGGGGTTTAAAACTCAGCTCAAGATTGAACAGGATCCCAAAGTTGTGAACATAAGAAATAGGAGCAGGAGGAGGCCATACAGTTCTCGAGCCTGTTCCGCCATTCAATTAGATCATGGCTGATCTTCAACCTCAACTCCACTTTCCTCCCCGATCCCCATATCCCTCCAAAAATCTATCTATCTCAGCTTTGAATATACTCAGCGACTCAGCATCTACAGCCCTGTGGGGTAGAGAATTCCAAAGGTTCACAACCCCGAGTAAAGGAATTCCTCATCACAGTCTTAAATGGCCGACCCTTTATCGTGCAACTATGCCCCCTAGTTCTAGACTCTCCAGCCAGGGAAAACAACCTCTCAATATCTACCCAGTCAAGCCCCCACAGAAACTCATATGTTTCAATGAGATCACCTCTCACTATTCTAATCTCCATATAGGCCCATTCTACTCAACTTCTCCTCAAAGGGCAACCCTCTTATCCCAGGAATTAATCTAGTGAACCTTTGTTGCACCGCCTCTAAGGCAAGCATAACCTTCCATAGGCAAGGAAACCAAAACTGTGCACAGTACTCCAGGGTGAGGTCTCACCAAAGCTCTGTACAATTGCAGTAAGACTTCCTTACTCTTATACTCCAACCCCCTTGCAATAAAGGCCAACATGCCATTTGCTTTCCTCATTGCCTGCTGTACCTGCACGCTAACTTTTAGTGTTTCTTGTACCAGGACATCCAAGTCTCCCTGGACATCAACATTTAATAGTTTCTCACCATTTAAAAAATATTCTGTTTTTCTACTCTTCCTACCAAAGTGAATAACCTCACATTTCCCCACATTATACTCCATCTGCCACCTTCTTGCCTTGTCTATATCCCTTTCCAAACACTTTTTGTCCTCCTCACAGCTTACTTTCCCACCTAGCTTTGTATGGTCAGCAAACTTGGATACATTACACTCGGTCCCTTCATCTAAGTCATTAATATAGATTGTAAATAGCTGAAGCCCAAGCACCAATCTTTGTAGCGCCCCACTAGTTACAGCCTGCAAACCTGAAAATAACCCCGTTTATCCCTACTCTGTTTTCTGTCAGTTAAACAATCCTCTATCCATGCTAATATGTAACGTCCAACCCCATAAGCCCTTATCTTGTGTAACAACCTTTTATGTGGCACCTTATTGAATGCTTTTTGAAAATCCAAATATACTACATCCACTGGTTCCCCTTTAACTACCCTGCTAGTTACATCCTCAATAAATTCTAATAAATTTGTCAAACACGATTTCCCTTTCATAAAACCATACGGACTCTGCCTAAACATATGATGATTTTCTAAGTGCCGTTACCACTTGCTTAATAATAGATTCCAGCATTTTCCCGACATCTGATATCAGGCTTACTGACCTCTTTTCACTCTCCCTCCTTTCTTGAACAGTGGGGTTACATTTGCTACCTTCCAATCCGCTGGGACTGTTCTAGAATCTCGGAAATTTTGGAAGATCATAACCAATACATCCAATGTCTCTGTAGTCACCTCTTTTAGAACCCTTGGACGTAGGCAATCAGGGTCCAGGGGACTTATCGGCTTTTAGCCCCATTAGTTTCTCAAGTATTTTTTCTCTACTGATATTAATTACTTTAAGTTCCTCACTCTCATTAGCCCCTTGCTTCCCTGATATTTCTGGTTTGCTTTTTGTGTCTTCTACTGTGAATACAGATACAAAATATTTGTTTAATGCATCTGCCATTTCCTGATTCCCCATTATAATTTCTCCTGTCTCAGCTTGCAGGGGACCAACGTTTACTTTCGCCACTCTCTTCTTTTTTACATACCTGTAGACGATCTTACAATCCATTTACAGTGTAGTTCAGCCTGAGGCAGTGACCATGGAGGGAGATGCAATCAATGGCAGCAGGCACATGGGAACAACAGCACCTGCACATTCCCCTCCAAGTCACACACCATCCCGACTTGGAAATATATCGCCGTTCCTTCATCGTCGCTGGGTCAAAATCCTGGAACTCCCTTCCTAACAGCACTGTGGGAGAATCTTCACCACACGGACTGCAGCGACACCCACATCCCATGAACGAATAAAAAAAAATGGCAAGGGAGAAAAGTTTATGGCAGGGACCAAATATGATAGTTACCATCTTCCTAATGTTGAGTTGAAGGAACTTATGACTTATCCAGCACTAGATGTCAGATAACCAGTCTGACAATATAAAGGCAGTCGAGGATGGTGTGGTAACTAAGAGACCCAAGAACTCTTTGGACTTGATGCTTGAGGTGATGGAGGAAAGGGGACAGAGGTTCAAGAAGCAGCTGATCATACAAAAAAAAGTCTGTGGTTATCCTTGGTCTTCAGGATAACCTTCTCTTTTGTATTGGACATAACATTTAGGACTACAACTATCTTCTCCAAATCCACCCTAGCCAAGCCAGATCTGACGATAGATGGCTGGACCATTTGTCACGTACACGAGTTTAGACTTCTCAGGCTTGAAGGAGTGAAGATGGGGCCGGCACCAAGAAGTACAGCTGAGGTGAAAGACAGTGATCAGACGAATTTACAAAGTTAGGGTTATTTATTTTGGAGAAATGCAGATTCAGGGCAAATATGATCGAGGTTTTTAAAATTAAGAAGGATTGGATGTAGATTTGGTTAAGATGCTCAAAATAGATAGAACGAGATGGTACACCTATAAAGTACATTGGCAAAAAGCCGGGATTGGATAGGACGGATTTCGATCAGGTATCTGTAACTGAAAGCAACAGTAGGACCAAAAGGCATATCTATGAGGTACATAGGCACAATTCAGGCAAGGAGTTATTTATTTTCTCAGAGGGCTATTGCCTCTACAATAAGTCATCAGTGGATATGGGTGAGTAAAGGTATGCTAAAATCTTTTAAATGAGCTTCACAAATTTGTGAGGGAGGAAAACAATGGGCTCTATCAGGAGGGTGTAGGTTAAAGTTTCCCTAGTGATCCATCATAATAGATAACCATGGTCTTCCAGAACTTTTGATTGCCTCATGGAGTCAAGTAAGAATTTCCTAGAGTATCCTGAAACTGGCCATACATATATTTTTTCTCTATTTGCTACCCCCGGGCATTTCACGAAGTTTAGCAGGCAGTGCACAAGAATGTACTATTTAATGGATAGGATGAGCAATGATAGGCTCAACTGTCTTTCTCATACTTTTTGTATGCTTGTACTGAGCCTGGTAGGCATTACATTCAATCCCACTGTGCATGGGTTGAAGAGGGAAGAATAAAAAAATTGATTCCAGTGTGTGATCATCATCTAGTGACCTCTATTGGAAAAATATTTGTAGAAATTGGGAAAGTATAGTATTAGGTTCAATTATGATGACCCCACAATCAAACAGTCCACTACTCATTGTCTTAGGCTCACAAATGAATAGGCACTTATGAAAGGAACTGCAACACTGCCAGTGTCTGTTAAACCATAATTCAGCACGTTATTGCTTTCAAGTTGGAGAGAAAAAGAGGGTCACAGAAAAGGCACTTCACACCATAGAAGAGGACACTCATTCTACTGATCTGCACTGGATTGAGAAGCAGATAACAGGTGAAAAAGCAATTCTAACAACCTATTTTATCTTGTCTCTCAATTAGCTGTTACAACAACTTGCATATAGCACCTTTAAGGTAGAAAAAAGTCCCAAAGCGCTTTAGAGGCCAAACCAAAAGGAGGAGATATTAGAAGGGGGTGACGAAAAGCTTTGTTAAAGAGGAGTTTTAAGGAAGATCTTGGATAGAGAGAGGCGGAGAGGTTTAGAGAGTAAATTCCAGAGCGTTGGGCTGGTATATGGTGGCATGAAAGGAGAGGGATGTACAAGAGGTCATATTTAAGGGAACAGAGTTCAGGGGGGAGGGGACTAGGGCTAGAGGGGGTTACAGAGATAGAGATTGGCAAGGGCATGGAGTGATTTAAATACGAGGATGAAAATTTTAACTTGGAGGAACTGGGTATTGAAAAATTCTAAAGGGCAAGCTTTCCAGATCCTGCGACTACCTCAGAGTTCACAAAGCTCTAACCACATTCCCATTACTCCCCAATCCTATTACTGTCCCGAATGCTCCCAGACATTGATAACTCACTCCATAATGCCCCTAGTTCCCAGGATCCCTCTCTGAGCTATCCCATGATGTGCTCCAGTATTGTTAAAACCTCCCTGTCCAATGTTGCTGAAACCCTGGGAGCCCCTCTCAGTACTCCCAGACCCTGGGAATTTGTGCCCTAGCTTTTCTTCAGAAATTTTGAAAAGACACCAAATAGATTTTGTCAGAGACTGAGAAAGAATAATTCTATCATTTGGCTAGCTTAGGTGTTACTGATACATCCTGAAAAAAAATGTGCACACTGCACATGCTCAGACTGTAGGACCTGCCTTCAGCTGGCAGAGTAACTGTTCTGCGCAAAAAAAATCAAGTCCAAGCCCAGACTTTGGGACAGGCTGAGGCCTTCAACTAAATGAAGGTAATAAAAGATGCAAAAAAAAATTAAATGGATAAATTTAAGTACAATATGAAATTTAAATTTAAAAAAAATACTTTGTTTATATTATTATTTGGGGCATTAGAAATTTCTGTTACTGAGGAAGGCAACATTTAAAAAAAACATGTTGAGTGATTTGATTGGTTCATCATCAATCAGGATAGTGAAATGTTGACGTGTTTAGATAGGGCGTTACCACTTTGACATACTGATTTTCCAGTATAAAAACACGACGCTGGAAGTAAGACTAGTTTATACAGGAAGCGTATGCCATAAGCAATATGTTATTAATTCCATTAAACATTCCCACTCCATTTGCTTGTCAGCGGACTACTTTACTTCATGAACACATTTTAGATGTCACTGTTTTTTTAAAAAAAAAATTCCTTGCACACAGAATCTCTCTGCCTATATCTATTCACTGACTCTTGGTGTTGCTGTCGCTGCTGGTTTCTCTAATAATCTACTGGACTTGGTTTTTTCCTCTCCATTCTTTTCATGAGTCACCATGCCAGCCCAAATGTAAAGAATTATTCATATTACAAACAGCCCATTCAGTGTCGCCTATATCTAATATAGTGCTACAGACCACTAAACTAGAAATAAATGTTTCAAGAATATTCATTGTTGGCTCATATGCTTTGTTTAGAATTTCAGCTATGAACAGCAGCTGCAAAGAGTTACTCATTTCTTTCCAACTTACTATCTCATGAAGGTGGAACATGAAATGAAGTGGAACATTGTAATAGTAACAACATGTTAACATTTACTTTTGATCTCCACCTAGGCCTATTAGCGACTTAAGTAAAAAAAAGGGCAAGATATATATTTTGAATGCTGGTAGTTTTCCATTGCATTCGCAGTTAGTTAAAAATTCAGATAAAATCAACAATTTTTTTGTTTAAACAGGCAATCTTACTTTTTTTAAGCAAAACAATATGCAACATTAAACTGTATTTGCACTGATTTTCACAGTTGTGAAATCGATTTAGCAAAAGATCAAATCTCAAAAATTTTTGTTCATTACAATGATGGTGAAGCTAATCTCTAAACTCAAATGCATGTACATTTAAGATAAAATAATTTCCCCAGTTTTCCATACATCAGTCAACTTGTTAATGAAGTCACTGTGAATAGGATCTGCATGATCACAAATGAAGTCTCAAAAATATCTCTCTGAACCAACATATGCTAAAATCCCATTTTAAGGCCATTTTCTCCACTGGTTCTTAAATAACAGTATATTTCCAGAACTTCAGTTTTTTTTCTATTCGCTTAAGAGTTTACTCATGTTTAAATATGGTAAGCTCACCCCTGGAAAGCAGGGGGTCAGGTTTCCCAGGCTCATGAAAGGAAGATCTAAAATGCCTCTCAACTTAAAGCATAGTTCATGTAACATTGACTCCTTGTTTGAGGTAGCAATTCCATCCCAAAAATGGAAAAGATTCCCATTGATATCTCCATTCCAGGCTTCTCAAGTTGCCGAGCTTTGGGGAACAGTCAGTCAGGAAAAAACAGCATTTTCTCCCTCCGTTTGAAACTGAAGTTTCTATAAGGAGGAACTTCCTTCCTTGTGTACCCTTGCTATAAGCCTAAAAGACTCCCTTAATCTCGAGTCCGCACCTCAAACATTAAAAAACCGAAGTACAACATGTATTCCAGCAGACCAACACTATAACCCCTTCTTTCACCCATTCTCCTACGCAACAAGTTGTGATTGCTGCTCTATTGCCCATTACTGCATTCAAAACAAGAAAACAAGCACCTAAATCCCAAATGTTCTGTTGGCTCCCTCGATGAAGGTGTTTCCATCTCCAATTTGTGTATAAGTAGATCACCAGATCTGAAAAGATCAGTTAGGAAGAAGGTGGGCTATATTATCTAATTCTTCCAGATTACCAACCCTACTGTCTCCCAACTACAGTTTCTAACGTGCACCTAAAAAGTTAGACAGGACCTCAAGGGTGGCAGTTCTGGCAATCCAGCACCCCTTCAATCTAACACTGGAGAATTGTAAACAATTTTACAACACCAAGGATTCGAAAATTTCATTTCCACACCACCTGAGGAAGGAGGAAGCCTCCGAAAGCTTGTGGAATTGAAAATAAATTTGTTGGACTATAACTTGGTGTTGTAAAATTGTTTACAA
Organism: Heptranchias perlo; assembly: GCF_035084215.1. Taxonomy (NCBI): domain Eukaryota; kingdom Metazoa; phylum Chordata; class Chondrichthyes; order Hexanchiformes; family Hexanchidae; genus Heptranchias; species Heptranchias perlo. Next base: position 68,295,943 of record NC_090326.1, on the reverse strand, counting down.
TTGTCAACCCCAATCCATCACCGGCATCTCCACATCATAACACTGGAGAGTTAGCCGAGATGCGTATTCAAGCCCTGGGGTGGAGCGACAACCCATAGCCTTCGGATCCTCAGGCAAGAATGCTGCCAACCGATATACTAATGATAATGTGCAACAGAATGCTCACATTAATGGTATAACAATTCGCTTCACATTACAGTACAACCACTTCTAGAAAACATATGAAAAGTGCATCCAAAAAAACAAGCTTTAATGCAGTTTTATTTACTTTACTTTCAATCTTGTCTCTGGACCTCAGCTATTGTCTTCTTTCATATTCTTTACAAGAAATTTAGACCTAGTTTAGTCTTATGTTTTGCTCCTAAATTTTTGTCGCAAGGAATTAAAAAGTTCCAATAACATAGTTTATTACTTTTCATGTTTTCATTCCAATATTTTTATGTTTTCAAAATTCATATTTCATTTCCCACAAAGATCATGTAGATGTTGGGAAATAATAAACTGGTCCCTGAATAACATCCAAGACTTCAGCAATCTTTTGCCAATAGTGATAACGCAACCTCTCCAATCAAGTTATGCTCTCCAGCAATCTCACCGGCCGATTAGTAACATGACCATTCTATTTGTTGCTGTTCAGCAATCTCATTGGCTGAAGCTAATCATGTGACCAACCTGATTGACAGGGTCTTGGAACAAATCTGGGAAAGGCAGCCCGGGTTGGGGTTGGAATTCAGCAGGTTTCTGTTTATACAGTAATGGCTCATTGGTCACTGGTAACCATGTGACTGCCACTCATTGGTTTTGAGTGCTATGATTTTTCACCTGTGGGAATATGCTGTACCGTATACAGTTGTCAGTTCCTCCAACAGCCTAGTGGATAAACGCACTACCCAGTGTGGAACTGAAATATTTACTCCTGGCATGGGTTAAATGGCCTACTTTCATGCTGAAATTCCTATGATTCTATGAAAGGTTGCAGGCTCAATCCCCACTTGATACTCAGCTATCCCTGCCACTTTAGCAGCAGGAGCAGTACAACGGTCTTCATTGTCCCTGGGCCAGGGACAAGATGGGAAGAAAAGACAAAAGTTCCTACACCGAGTTGCTATCCAGTGACTCAAACTGGGAAATGGACCCATACATTGGGTAAGTACAGGATTAGACTTAGCTTTTATGCCCCCCCACAATGGAATTGTCTCCCATCAGTCAGCGTCAAGAGTCACACATTAATAATTGCCACTTGCGTGTGGTACTGGCCAGCAATGGTGGAACTATAAACGAGCATGAGTGAGCACCTTCAGATAAAGAGGAAAAGGGTGAGAAAACTGAAATACTTGTCTTTTCTTATCAGAGAAAGGGGTCAGGGCAAGATCTCATTCCAAGAGGGGAAATAAAGGTCTAATAACTTTTGTAGAGGAGCCACTACTAAAAGAGCGATCCAGCAGCTACTGCTGGACCTTATGGCCACTTGATCAATATTATTTTTTCCTCTTCTATTAATTTCTCTTGCCAAAAGTAATTGGAAGAGGAATGAAGGAAATGCAGATATTTGAAATAAGCCATCAGCATTGGCTTCACCAAAAACTGACTGGTCTATATCAGTTTACAGACCAATCAGATCCAAAAAACGACAATGGCAGGCATAAACTAACTTGTATAATTAAAAAGTCTTAGGTCCAGTGTTTAAATAATCACCGTAGGCATAAAGAGAGCGACTGGGTCAAACAACCATTATCTGTTAAGCTAACCATGCTAATAATATACTGGTTCTAGGTATGGAGAGATTGATTGGCCTTTTCCTGTAAGCAGGTAGAAAGCACGTGGTACTGGATGGCTCCTTCCAATACAGTTTGTATGAATCTAAATGTTATTATCAGAGCAAATCACATTCATTCTGCCCCAGTTAAGATGAATTCAAGAGGAGCCAACCTCCTTTCTGGATTTTTGCATCCAACGTGTTGGCCATTAATTCCTTTTCCACTGAAGGCCAATGTTCCCAGAGATAGAATTATACGCAGAGCCTAATCCGCCACTTTGCCTACTTGCCGTCTATTTCACCATCATTCTGCTCATTCTGCTCACTCTGTTTGACCAAATACCAACACATCTATATGCAGCCGTGCAAACTGGCTAGGTTTATTAGATCTCAAATTACCAGTTGTGTGTATATAATCAGTCTAACGGTTCCTTCAGTACATTTGACTTTCCACTGTTTTTTGTTTCAAAATTTACAATTCTTGTGGCTACACATTTCTGTACTGTCAAAAAAAAATTCTGAAAATAAAAAGTTAAAAAAGACACAAGGAAGAATGAGGAAACAATTTTCAACAGTTGCAGTACTCTAATTAAAAGGACATTATTCATAGGTGCTGTTTCATGTTCTCCAATGAAAAGACATATTTACTGATTCCTCACTTTACCTGGGATAAGTTGTTCTTAAATACCAAAAGAAAAACCCACTGGATGACATTAACATTCCTGAAATATCTTCTACAGTATAACATTTAACATATGTATTTCTAACCTTTTCTAACCAAAAACTGCATCAACTTTTCATGTATTTTCATCTTAAAAAGCTGAGTGGCTGCAACATTCTAATGCACCTGTAGATGGTGCTGTAAGGGTCACGTTATGTGACTAACTTTACTGGGACTATTTACATGACAGCAGTTGTCCTCTTCCCCCCTCCAGGCATCAAAAACATGTCATGATTTTTAATAATTCCAAATAACCACCCCTATATTTAAATTATCTAGCCTTTTCTTCCTCTCAATTTCTACCTAACTGGACAACAAATTTAAAACCTATCAGTCTGACACGCCAGTATACAGGCACCACGTGGGAAGTGGAAGCGCTGCGGATGTCAACTTCGACCTCACATTTAAATGACCGCAAATATCCCTCTACTAAAAAAAAATTCCAGAACCTTTCCTTGCTTTAAATTCTACGGCAATGGTAAGACCATGTCAAAGGCAGAAAAATATAAAAATTAGATGTACCATTAGCCTACTTATCTGCCGTAAAATGGAATGCACAAGCGTTACTTCCATCTCCGTAACATCGCCCGTCTTCACCCCTGCCTCAGCTCATCTGCTGCAAAAACCCTCATCCACACCTTTGTTAGCTCTAGACTTGTCAATCCTAGCCTGCCTCCCATCTTCCACCCTCCATAAACTGGAGGTCATCCAAAACTCTGCTGCCCGTATCCTAACTCGCACCAAGTCCTGTTCGCCTATCACCCCTGTGCTCAATTAACTACTTTGGCTCCCAGTCTGGGAACGCCTCGATTTTAAAATTCTCATCCTTGTTTTCAGATCCCTCCATGGCCTCGCCCGTCCTTATCTCTGTAACCTCCTCCAGCCCTACAACCCTCCTCCAATTCTTGCCTCTTGAGCATCCCCAATTTTAATCGCTCCACCATTGGCAGCCGTGCCTTCAGCTGCCTAGGGCATAAGCCCTGTAATTCCCTGCCTAAACCTCGCTGCCTCTCTCCTCCTTTAAGACGCTCCTTAAAACCTACCCCTTTGACCAAGCTTTTGGCCAGCTGTCCTAATATCTCCTTATGTGGCTCGGTGTCAAATTTTGTTTGACAAGTGCTCCTGTGAAGCACTTTGGGACATTTTACTATGTTAAAGGCGCTAATTAAATGCAAGAAGTTGTCGTCAGTACCTGGCAGCGGAACCAACTTTGAATTTCTTTGGTGAGATACATATGCAGCAGAGTATGGATCTTCTTGTATCACGCATTCTTTTAATGCAAGTAAATCTTCAGACCCACCCAAAATGAGATTCTGTAATAGCCTTTACCCACATTAGACAATACACCTCTGCAGACCATCAACCCCCACCTCCCGAAAGAAATTTTGATCCGGCATCAATAAGAATGTACCCACTGATCAAAAATCGGGGCTGCCCCCTTCTGTTGCTGAACAATAACCCCTCCCCAACATTCAGGCAAAATTCTGCGATCTCCTGCTGAGGAGATTCCTGCTCACCCCTCTCCAACCACTGTGAAGAAATTCAGCCCAGAGCCTCCCACTCCTCCTGTGATAAGAGCATTTTCATCCTCTCTCCCTGCACACGGTTTCATAATCGTATCCTCATGCCGATCAAAGAACATTTCTGAATCAAATTACATTCTCCCTGTCGACAGAAAGGGAGAAAGGAGGGGGAAGGGGGGGAAAGGCAAGATGGTGGAAAGGAGGGTGGAGGAATGGAGAGACAGGCAGGGATGGGGGGGGGGGGGGGGGGGAGAAGAGGAGAAGAGGAGAAAACAAGAAGGGACCCCAGCTTCCCTTCTTTCTTTTTGAACTATCTGCTCAACCCCTGCATCCTCTTCTCCTCCCTCCAATTATCCTCTATAAACCAATATGGCATAAAAAATTTTACTTGGTTTTGACTGTGTGTGTGCAACATCATAAGAGACCAACTAGTTATATATATCAAATACATGGTTGGATCAGTTGAGAGTAACTTTTGGCAGCTTGTTAAGGAAACAATGTCAGTAGCTCCACTGCAATATGATAAATGCAACGTCACAAAAAACACATGAGTAACCATCACTGCTAGATCTTACCTTAAAGATGCCAACCCAATCCTTTTGATGTGGCTTAATGTATGAAGTCAGTATGTAATGGCAATCAAGGGGAGCATGAGGGAGGTAACTTTTTGCCACATTTTGAAAGATTACATGAGCAAAATTAGATGCTTGCATCGTGCTGCTTGACGGCGGAAGCACATGAACTACATCCATTCTTCAGCACAATTTCTGTAAAATTAAGAAGATTGTCAAGTTACTTAACCTCCTTCAGTTTCTGGTTTAAATCATCTTTAATACTACTGACAGTTATATAGCACTTCAAACACAACGAAACATCCCAAGGCACTTCACAAGAGGAGGGAGGAATTCAGATACTGAGCAGTGACTGAGATGAAAATGACCAAATGAGAGGTCAAAGTGGTAGGTCTGAGCAGACTTCTGAAAGTAGGCAGAGATGAAGCACGGAGGGTGGGTACTTTTGGGAAACAATCAGGAAGCATTTTTCAGATCCTGCAAGTAAATTTTATTTTAGAGATTAAAAGGTTGATTTAAAAGAGGTGTCGCTAATTGCAACATTACTTCACAACTGACAGTAGCACATGTTTACTCTTCATTAAATGTTGGCTTAGCAGGTTTAGGCAGTGGCTAGCTGAGTTATATTGACCAGGAAGGTCTCAGGTTCAACTCCTAGTCTGTGCTAAATTAGCTAATGTCAGCCAGGGCAGCTTTAATGGGTACCACAATTGGCATCAGTTCCTGGGTTAGGCAGAGAAAACATTGGGCAGGATTCCAATCACTATCCAGTGACATCAGCTTTAAGTGCCGATGTCAAGCTATAACATGATCAGGCTTGGCTGTGGTGACCCCTGCAGTCAAATAGCCTGCTAACACTGTAAAGGTTACACGTGTAGCCACTCGAGTGAAGTACCAAAAGACATCCAGCACCCACAAAACCTTACCGCATTAAGGAGTCAATGTCTTCAGTGGGGGGGGGGGGAGGGAAGTAAATTGGCAGCGAAAAGCTAGAGGGAAAAAAAGCAACAGTTTGGACACCACAAAAGATCTAGATTTCAATTTGCTGGTAATTCATAATAAAAGTTTTGGGACAAGAGTGAATAACTTTTTCTAAGGCTGCTAAACTTTTGTTGAGCCACACAGTGTGCTGCAACTTTTTAATGATTTTGTGCTGTTCTGTATTTGTTTGTAGGACTACCAGCATTAAGGGATGGAACAATTCAAAAAGAAGCACTTCACAGTCTGGCAAGTACTGGGCCAATTACTCAAACAGTTGCAAAGACTTCGATGCTGCAATATAAACTACTGTACCACCAAATTTCTATTAAAGACATTAAAATGCCAGACAAAAAAAGAAAAATAATCACAAAATCTGGGTGGTGTCAAAGGACTGAAGAACTGAAATGTTACACCCTTGTTCAAAAAAGGGTGTAAGGATAAACCCAGCAACTATAGGCCAGTCAGTTTAACCTCGGTGGTGGGGAAACTTTTAGAAATAATAATCCGGGATAGAATTAAGTCATTTGGATGAGTGTGGATTGATTAGGGAAAGCCAGCAGGGATTTGTTAAAGGCAAATCGTGTTTAACTAATCTGATAGAGTTTTTTGATGAGGTAACAGAGAGGGGAGATGAGAGCAATGCAGTTGATATGATGTATATGGACTTTCAAAAGGCGTTTGATAAAGTGCCGCACGGTAGGCTTATCATCAAGACTGCGGCCCATGGAATAAAAGGGGCAGTAGCAACATGGATACAGAATTGGCTAAGGGACAGGCAACAGAAAGTAGTGGTGAACAATTGTTTTTTGGACTGGAGGGAGATGTACAGTGGTGTTCCCCAGGGGTCAGTGCTGGGACCACTGATTTCCTTGATATATATTAATGACTTGGATGTACAGTGAACAATTTCAAAATTTGCAGATGACACAAAACTTGGGAGGGTAGTAAATAGTGAGAAGGATAGTGATAGACTTCAAGATATTGACAGGCTAGTGGCATGGGTTGTCACGTGGCAGATTAAATTTAACGCAGAAAAATGTGAAGTGATACATTTCGGTAGGAAAAACAAGGAGAGGCAATATAAACAAGAGGGCACAGCTCTAAAAGGGGTACAGGAACAGAGATATCTGGGGGTATATGTGCACAAATCGTTGATGGTGGCACGGCAGGTTGAGAAAGTGGTTAAAAAAGCATATGGGATCCTGGACTTTATAAACGGAGACATAGAGTACAAAAGTATGGAAATCACGATGAACCTTTATAAAACACTGGTTCGGCCACAACTGGAGTATTGTGTCCAGTTCTGGGCATCACACTTTTGGAAAGATGTGAAGGCCTTAAGAGAGGGTGCAAAAGAGATTTACTAGAATGATTCCAGGGATGAAGGACGTGGATAGACTGGAGAAGCTGGGGTTGTTCTCCTTGGAACAGAGACGATTGCGAAGAGATTTGATAGAGGTATTCAAAATCATGAAGGGTCTAGACAGAGAGAAACTGTTCCCATTGGCAGAAGAGTCAAGAACCAGAGGATATAGATTTAAGGTGATTGGCAAAAGAACCAAAGGCGAGTAGCTTAGCCATACAGACCAGTAGGGTCCTAGGTTCAATCTCCAGTACGTGCTGAGTTAGCTGATCTTCCAGCAGTAGCAAGGTGCTACAATTGGCCTCAATGCCTTTTGTATTTGGGAAGTGGAGAAAAAAAAGTCAGCCAGCATTCCTACACCTGGTTGCTATTTAGTGCTAGCATAGAAACAGGCCATTCGGCCCAACTGGCATTTATGCTATTCAGCTCAACTAATCCTTGTGGTAGCGCATTCCACATTCTAACCATTCTCTGGGTAAAGAAGTTTCTCCTGAATTCCCTATTGGATTTATTAGTGACTATTCTACATTTATGAACTCTGGTTTTGGACTCCCCCACAAATGGAAACTTTTTCTCTACCTCTACCCTATCAAACCATTTAATAATCTTAAAGATCTCTATCAGATCATTCCTAGAGAAAACAATCTCAGCCTGTTCAGTCTTTCCTGATAAGTATGTGAAGTGAGAAGAGAACAGGATTGAGTTCAGTTGTGCTGCTGCTCTTAGTCAAATTCCTGCCACAACTTACTATTTGGGCATGTACATGAAGAATAACTACTTGGGTGAAGTATTAGAGTGATTGGTGCCTGGTGACCTGGAACCCAGCAAGATTTAAACACCATCAGGAGAAGACAATTGGCGAGAAAAAAATGAATACAAAACATTAAAATATTGACTATTAAACAATTTTTAAAACAAATTTTATTTTTGGTCATTGGTTTTTAGATGATGTTAGATATCTACGGTGTACCTTCCCACATTGAAATAGGATGCTCTATCAGTGTTCCAAGATATGAAGTCCTGAACACATGCCTTCAATTATATGGACAAATACATTCTGTTGCTCCTTATCAATGACCATTCCACTTATATCTTTTTCGTTCATAACATTATCACTAAAATACTTCACACAAGGGGGAGCAACATACTGTTAGGAATAAAACTCAAGTTGTAGATTCACAATTTTAACTTTTGCAATTACTTAAGATTATTAGCAGTCAAAATTTAAAATGGACAAGATATCTCAAGAGTTATGTTTCAGGTTTTTCATTTTATTTTCACAGAAAGAATTTGGTGATGAGTTACATTTGAATGTGAATTTTTACAAATTTTAAAAAGCCACCGAGACAGAGAGGGGATTTGATGTATTAATGAGCCAGCTATTTCCTATTGTTGTCCGTCCGGTGACATTAAGCAATTTTGCATCTTGTCTCTTGTGGACTAACATACTAACATCTATTAAGGTGGAAATAATTTTATTAATTTGAGCCCAGCAGGTCGTCGCTGCTGAGAAAGTACTTTTGGGAGAGAAGGTAGTAGATTTGGTCGACAGGCCTACCGGCAATTCACTGAATGGAGAAAGAATTGAAGGTAGAGCCCTACCACTCGTAGGGAAGAGAGAGAGAAAGGGGAAAAAAGTGTGGTTCTAGTGACTGTGAGGTGTCGACCTGGGCCCGGAGGCGGAAGCTAAAATGCAGCTAGTCAGGTTTTGTGGTTAGAGGTGGCCTAGAAAGAAAGGGAGTGCTAAAAATAAGTCAGATAGTCCATTAAAGGGACGGGGGGCATGTGGTTTATTATTGTGAATTTTTGAGCAGAGAAGTGACATCGAGTGAAGAAACGATTCACATCAGGCTCCATCTCACTAAGATGCTACTCAATCCACCTACAAAAACATGGGACATGCAAAAGACACAATATCTAGTTCAGATCACAAGACGGTCCTATTATTACGCCCTGGATTACACTATCTTAATTAGATATTGGGCACTGCAAGCACACTCAACGCAATACACTTAGGATGTTTACAGGAGTGCCCAGCACTGCTGTACCCAAGAAGTTATCTGAGACAGACCCAAAACTTGTAACATACGCACTGATTTCCCAAGGTATTGTTTTAACCCAAGCCACAAATATATTACGGCCAACTATATGTCAAATTGCGTTTTTATTATAGAGTATACTAGAATAACCACATATGTTGTTTTATAATAACATGGTCGTTTGTGCCATGGAGGAGATAACGTAAGGGCCACAGACAAACACACTTACAGATAGATACAGAAGCATCTCCATTACAGAGAAGATGTAATTATAGTATAACATATTTACATAGGCAGTTTCCATTGGAAATGTGGACACAAAAATTTATAATGGTAAAAGCTGACAGATGATCACAATGAAATAAGATTTTTTTAAAATATTACAGATATATATCCACATTAAAAATCTTATGCCTGAGCAAGCTTCCTGTCACCTTTTCCACTAAACTCAACATTAATTGAACAATCTAGCTACTGGGTGCCCAAGATTTTCAAAATTATTTCTGATTTTTCTTTTCATCCACCATTTCTTTCCTCAACCAGAATAACCATTCATCAATATTTAACGGAGGCACTCTCTAATAAAGGCCGAAGATAATTCTTAGCGAATATGACCTTCCAGATAATTGACCTCTGGAGCTTTCTACTGTTCTCAGTTTCATCAATATGCTTATGCAACAAACACTGTAGCTGGAATGTATAGGACTGTTTCCCCCCTGAAAAATACCTTGGGCAACGCTGTTTTAAGCCCTTAACATGCTGATTCCAGCAATACAAAAAGACAAATTAAAAAATCCATTACAAGCAATAATCCATTTTGCCAGAGGGATTAGATTATATCGCTCATGGAAAAAAACGCCGGTGCAGACTCCATGGGCCTAATGACTTGTTCCTCTGCTGCAGCATTCTACAATTCCTTAATAATTAGTTTTAGTTAAAAATAATCTTCAGAAAGAAGAAGCAACCATCAAAGTTACATGTATGCTGCATCTTTATCTAATCATTCATATTTTTTGTGTTTTCCCATCTAGAGCTAGATCCTCAGATGTGACAAATCAGTATATGCACAACTACTTTGCTATGCTGGTCACAATCCATTATTTGAGAAAAGCAAGTTAAAAAAAAAGAGCATATATACACTGGTAAATGAAAAATATAAAGGTGATATTGAGCCCATTCTACTTCAATATATGAAACCAAAAATACTCTGAAATCAGGTATAGAAGTTATTAACATTGCATACTTAAGAATTATTTTTATGGAGAGTATGTGGTAAAGCCATGGCTTGGCTTGAACTATAATCTGCTATCTCAGTAACATACAGCTAAAGAAAATAAATAGATTAATAATGGGCCAAATGTTGCTGGAGCAGGGCATCTCACTGTGCGCCATTAGTTACACTTTTTCCTGCACCCTTCAGTTCAAATATAATTTGCATTGTAACCTGTTGGAAGTGCGAACTGATAATGGTGCAGTGAGGACAACAGGGCATCTGGGACCTTGGTGAATGACGGGACTAACACGGTATCTCCTTAACCAATGAGATTTAAGGACTGAGAAAGAAACAGAGGAACGATGGAGAAGGAGAGTGAGTTAGAGTCAAATCAGGTACAGAAAGAGAAATAAACAGTGGGAAAGATTGGAGATAGAAAAGACAGAAATAAAAGTTTAAAAAAATTAAAATTTAACATTTTTAAAATCTCCAAGAAGAATTTACTACATACAGGAATGAGACTCAATGGTTTAAATTGTTCCCTTTCTGGGCCGGAGAGATTGATTCGCATTGAATTAACAATTATCACATTAACAACTTGCATTTCTATAGTGCCTTTACATAGTGAAACATCCCACGGCGCATCAGAGGAGTGATTATCAAACAAAATTTGACACCGAGCCACTTAAGGAGATATTAGGACAGATGACCAAAAGCTTGGTCAAAGAGGTAGGTTTTAAGGAGCTTCTTAAAGGAGAGAGAGGTAGAAAGGCAGAGAGGTTTAGGGAGGGAATTCCATAGCTTAGGGCCTAGACAGCTGAAGGCATGGCCACCAATGGTGGAGCGATTAAAATCGGGGATGCGCAGGAGGCAAGAATTGGAGGAGCGCAGAGATCTCGGAGGGTTATAGGGCTGTAAGGAGGTTAGAGATAGGGAGGGGCAAGGCCATGGAGGGATTTGACAACAAGGATGAGAATTTTAAAATCAAGGCGTTCCTGGACCAGGAGCCAATGTAGGTCAGTGAGCACAGGGGTGATGGGTGAACAGGCCTTGGAGTGAGTTAGGGTATGGGCAGCAGTGCTTTGGATGACCTCAAGTTTATGGAGGTTGGAAGATGGGAGGCCAGCCAGGAGAGCATTGGAATAGTCGAGTCTAGTGGTAACAAAGGCACGGGTGAGGGTTTCAGCAGCAGATGAGCCGAGGCAGGGGCGGAGATGAGCGGAGCGATGTTACGGAGGTGGAAGTAGGTGGTCTTAGTGATGGAGCGGATATGTGGTCAGAAGCTCATCTCAGGGTCAAATAGGATGCCACGGTTGTGAATGGTCTGGTTCAGCCACTCAGTGGCCAGGGAGAGGGATGGAGTCGGTGGCTAGGGAACGGAGTTCTAGCGGGGACCGAAGACAATGGCTTCAGTCTTCCCAATATTTACTTGGAAGAAATTTTTGCTCATCCAGTACTGGATATCAGACAAGCAGTGTGACAAATCAGAGACAGTGGAGGGATCAAGGGAGGTGATGTGAGGCAGCGCTGGGTGTCATCAGCATAGATGTGAAACCTGACATTGTGTTTTCGGATAATGTCACTGAGGGGGCAGCATGTCGAGGAGAAATAATAGGGGGGGCCAAGGACAAATCCTTGGGGGACTCCAGAGGTCATGGTGCGGGAGTGGGAACAGAAGCCATTACATAGAATTTTACAGCCCAGAAACGGGCCATTCGGCCCAACCAGTCCATGTTGGTATTTATGCTCCACACGAGCCTCCTCCTAACCCTCACCGCTTATCGTTCTATTCCTTTCTCCCTCATGTACTTATCTAGCTTCCCCTTAAATGCATATATGCTATTCACCTCAACTACTCCTTGTGGTAGCAAGTTCCACATTCTCAACACTCTCTTATTGGATTTATTAGTGACTATCTTATATTTATGGCCCTGTATTCTGATCTCCCGCACAAGTGGGAACACCTTCTCTACATCTACCCTATCAAACCCCTTCATAATTTTGAAGACCTTTATCAGGTCACCCGCCTCTCGGATAAGAATGGAACCAGACAAGCACAGTCCCACCCAGCTCGAGGGCGGATGAGAGGTGGTAAATCGGTACTTACGCTGTTGATTATGAGCCCTAACTTTCTGCAGTTAGTTTAATTGGCAATTGGTGAAAATCCACCAAGTTCTTAAAAATAACAAGGAGGCTACGGGTGAGATGCCATTTGTGTGAGATAAACAGCGGAGTGGCATTTATCAACCAGCAAATCCTGGAGATTTACAACTCACAGCATATCTCTTCTTCCCCTGAACCTGCTGTCCGATTTACGCATTAATAGGGTCGTGATCTCAGCATTATTTTTCCAAGATTAGGCCCATTATAGCATATAATGATATATCTAGATTGGTAGAGTCGTGCAAAGTTAAAAAAATCTATGCTAATGATTAGACTAAACTAGTGGATCTAGCATAGCATTGCTCATATGTTAGAGGATACACTGTTTTGTAGGCATATAAACATTGTAGCATGAACTACATCATATTAAAAGACACAATAGACAATTCAATTAATAAATTTAATCATGTTATTGTGAAAAATGTATTTTCATTTTGTTTAACCCCTTGTTATGGGTTTATTTCAATTAGAAAAAAAAATGGTAGGTGAAAATCATGAACAACTTATGGAAACCCAGTAGCTAGATTGCACAATCTCAGGGTGATATACTATCACTATAATGTGTCTCAGTGTAACATCTTTAACATTGAAAATACATATCACTGCACCACCTACAGGAGTGACAGGCATTATTTTTTAATTCATTCATGGGATGTGGGCATCACTAGCAATGCCAGCATTTATTGCCCATCCCTAATTGCCCTTGAGAAGGTGCTGGTGATCCACCTTCTTGAACTACTGCAATCTGCTGTGGATACTTATAAGTTTTCACCATCAAGTCAGGTGTTAGCACTTGCTACTGTAATGACAGTAAACCATGTTAACTGTGGCTGGTCAACTGGCTGAGTGCCAGGCAGCAGTTCAGTAACCTGGCCACCTCCAGAAAGTACCAACAGCTTAAGGCAGATGAGCCCTGGAGCAGGGTAGTGGGACCCTTGACTGAGGAAGTGCCAACAAAAGGTGGATGTCCTTCAATTAGCCAACAGAATCCACAACCTACCAGCTTGCCACACTCCTCTCCGAACATACAGGTATAATTAAAATAGTACTTAACTCTAACGTCACTTTCTTTAGTTAAAAGTCACAGCTGAAAGGGATTTTCAAAAAAAAATACATGGAGCAAGTTGATAAGTTCACTTTTTTAAAAAACTGGTAGATTTTGAGGACTGCTTATGCTGGATTTGTTCTGTTCATTCATCCTGAGTAGTTCCTTCTTGGTCATATTTTCTAGCTGTGATTCTTCCATTATATGTTATACCTTTCACAGCATAAGGGGACCATTATTAAAAGAGCATGTACACTCTAGACTTACAGAATTTACAGCACAGAAACCGTTTACTTACTGTAAACATTGCCATGTCATAATGAAGTGAAACATTTACTGCTACATCTATTAATATTTTTAAAAACTTTCAATGAAGCAAAAATAACCTAAATATTTTAAAGTGAGAATATTTCTATCCTGTACGTCCACAAGACCAGGTTTACAAAATCTTTCACTTAAAAAAAAAGAGACGGCAACGTGAACACTATGTGCAGATTGTACATCACAGGTGAAATTTCCGAAAACCATAACAACTGCAAGACCGCGCCGGGTAGATTGCGGCTGACCGGGACGGGCCATAAGGCGAGCGGCGCCAGCCGTGCGTTCACCGGGGAGGGGAGGAGGAGGAAGAGACGCAAAACCCCCGGACTGAAGTGGGTGAATCTGGCGACTGATCCAGAGACTAATCCGCCCGTCCCGACCCGACCCGACCCGACAGGCCTCGCACCCTCCTTCCCTTCCAGCCAGGCCCTAAAGATCGGTCCCTCCTCTCCCACCCCCGGTCCCTTCCACCTTCCCCGGGGACATCGACCGAACCGGGGCGCCCGGTTAACAAGAGCCGCCCGGCCCGGTGCCCGCAGTTTATTCCCGATAAACCCGGCTGATCCCCCCTCCCTCCCCCGGGGGGGAAGCGGGTCTTGTTTGATCGCTACCCCGAGTCCCTATAAACCCGCCCCGCCGTCCCAATAACACAGCCCGATGTTGGGGGCCAGGAGGGCGAGCCTGTGCCCGCCGGTTGGGGGTGTTGAAGCGGGGCGGCACTCACCGTCTCCCGGCCGCCGCCGCCGCCGCCGATCTTTCTGATTTTAACGTCGTCACCAGCCGCTGGACGCCATCGCTCCGCCTGTGACGACACAAACCATCCTCGCTAAACAACTTCCGGGATCAAAGAGCAACAACCGCGACTGGGAGCAGAGAGGGGGCGGAGCAAGGAGAGAGGACAGGACAGGACAGGGAGGACAAAAGTAGAGCAGAGAGAGGGGGCAGAGCAAAGAGAGAGGGAGCAGAACAGAGAGGTGGATAGAGAGTGAGAGAAGGGACAGGGGAAAGAGAGGGTGGGGGAAGAGCAAAGGGAGGGGGAGGTGCAGAGCAAAAGGAGGGAGAGAAGGGTCGAGCAAAGGGAGGGGGGATGGGGTCGAGCAAAGGGAGGGGGGATGGGGTGGACAAAAGAAAGGGGAGGGAAGATACTTGGAGAGGGGGCGGAGGAGGGGGGGATGGGGTGGACAAAAGAGAGGGGAGGGAAGATACTTGGAGAGGGGGCGGAGGAGGAAGGGGAGAGTGGAGTGCGGGAAAGGGGGAGTGAAGAGGGGAGTATGGTAAGGAGGAGGGAATGTGGAGGAGAAGGAGGAAATGAAGTTGGGCGGAGGTGAAGTGATATGTTTTCAGCTACACAGGGTGCTTGACGTGGTGAGAAGCTGGTTCTTCACACCTCATTAAGGATGAAACAGCCTTTCGTGTCTTACCTGCAAGATGTTGCATTATACACATCCTAGCTAGGGACAGAGCAAACTTCTTAGGTAGTAGGACAGCATGGTACAAAACCAGTGAGCAATACCTAACTTGGCACAAGGCTGGCAGAGTGTGCGTTTAGGCCAAAGGGCCAACACATGATTTGATGCCAGCCAGGCCACACTAGTGAACTCCACTACACCGTGCACAAACCTGCGGTTGGAATAAGGTGTCAAAGGCACCAGGCACTGGAGTAGTACATCTGTCAGGTAGGTTTCAGCACAGCCTGTGGCTTCTTGGGGCCTTGGAGGCCTGTCATCTGTCGTGGCGTGCTTAGTGCTATGTGCATGGTCCTCACAAATGAGCTGTGGAATGATGTCTGAGGGACCTTTTCTGGGGGAGGAATTAATGTAAGAATTTGGATTTTACCTGTGTTGCTTGAACAGAACTGATTTTTAACTTACAATATTTCCGTAATGTTTAATTGAGCATTTTTTCTCAACAATAGGCCAAGTGCAAAACCGGGGGAGGACCACCTAACCTCATGATCCTCAATGAGCTGGAGCAACAAGCCATGTGAATTTTTGGGCCTGCCAGAGCTGTGCGCAATGGCCATTTTGAAGCTGGGGGCTTCACTGAGCAGAATCTCTGACAATTACTTGTACCCCTTCACTAAACACTGAAAAAATGCACATTCAGCCAGCATGACTACATCAAATTACATTGTGATGCATGTCTTCTGCAACTGTTCAGCCTCCCATTGCCATCTTAATTCTTGTCCCTTTTCTCTAGGTCCTTCTCAACAGCAATAGCCTCTCGAAGAAGACACCAAAGAGGAGGAAAGTCTTTCTGAGGAGGCACCATCACGCGCTCCATCACTCGCAAACACCAGTGCCAAGATTGCCACCGCAGCTGAGTTAGAACGGTCTGCACACAGTGATGCACATAGCATTAATGCGCAGGAGCAGGTACTGGTGGCAGGGACAGTCTAGGAGACTGCTCGCCAGAGAACGAGGTCCTCTCCCCTCTCTGCTGAGGAAGACAGAGATGAGGACTTCAGGGATGCAGCATTAAGAAGAAAACCTGCTTGCTTCAACTGCTCCCTGACCCCTCTGCCCATCTTTCTTCTGGTTCTCCTCACCAACACCCAATTCTTCCATCAGTGGTGATCACACACAGGTTGGACATTGATGGAACGATAATCCTTTCTGATGAGAAAAGCTCCTGGTCCCCTGAAAAGCAACATGCGCCCAGTCAATGATGCCACTGCTGCAAATCTCAGAGCTCTTTCATTCTGGCTGTTGGCATCTGTAGTGATTGGCTCTGGTTAAAAGGGCATTGTTGACCTGCTTAATGCAACTGTGCATTACAGACTGGGAGATGCGGGTGATGTCCCTCCTATAACAGCCTAGAAGGAGCTGGAGGCGAAAAAAATTCAGGGCGGTGGTAATTTTCACAGACACCGGCAAAGCATGGTCCCCTCCAGCAGGTAACAGGTCCTGCTTAAGAATGCTGCACAGCTCTGTAACATCCTTCCTGGTGAAGCGCAGCCTCCTGACGCACTGCTCCTCTGATGTCCAGGAAAGTGATCCTTGGCGTATCAACCCAATGGGCTGGGTATGGACTTCTATGAACAGCCCCCTCACCTGCTGGTACTCTAACAGGCCCAGCTGCTGCTTCTGGTTTTTTTTTTTTATTCGTTCACGGGATGTGGGCGTCGCTGGCAAGGCCGGCATTTATTGCCCATCCCTAGTGAGATTTTTTACAACTGAGTGGCTTGCTAGGCCATTTCAGAGGGCAATTAAGAATCAACCACATTGCTGTGGGTCTGGAGTCACATATAGGCCAGACCGGGTAAGGACAGCAGGTTTCCTTCCCTAAAGGACATTAGTGAACCAGATGGGTTTTTACGACAATCCGGTAGTTTCATGGCTATCATTACTGATACTAGTATTTTAATTCCAGATTTTTATTTAATTAATTGAATTTAAATTCGCCAGCTGCCGTGGCGGGATTTGAACTCGTGACTCTGGATTTTAGTCCAGGCCTCTGGATTACTAGCCCAGTAACATAACCACTACGCTACCGTACCCTTATGAGATTTGTTGAAGCGGCTGCTGCTGCTGCTGTGGCTGCTCTTCCTCCAACTGTTCGTCTAATCCTGCTTGAAACTTGAAACATGTTTATGTGGACGGTGGGTGAGAACAAGAGCTTGGCTGTGATGGACTCCACAGTCGGCTATCCTGCTGCTGATCTCTGTCTAGGCTCACGTGATGAAGGGGATTGAAACCTGAAACCTTTGTAGTCTGTACGGTTCTGCTACTTAGGATAAACTTGCTGAGCCATTGGCGAAGCTAAGCCTTTTTACCATTGTTCCAATTAAAAGGAATAGGTAGGAAAACTGAAAACTTCCACACAAGCAAAATCAACAATAAACTTTCATGTTCCTTTTAGCTTTCTTCCCTTTTTTGGTGGGGGGCATCTCTCGCATCACTCACGATACCCCAGCCAAGAGAGTGGGTATACATCTCATTTTGCTCTTGAGCCAGCTGCTGCAAGGTTGAGGAGTGTGGCCCTTCCTTACCTTTCATAGTGCAGCTGAAATCAAAAACTCAAGATGAGAAATTGAAAACATCACCATACATTCATGTGAGTCAGTTGTACACCAATGCAGTCAAATCTATGTGTATAGAATTGTTACAAGCAAATTCCTAGCAGTATTCTAATATATACAAATATCCAGATTGTTCCAAACTACCAATTTTATTCCACATATAGTAACACTATGGAAAGAATTGTTGTAAACAAGAAATAAAAAGAAAAACCCAAAAGCTGGAAATCTGAAATTTAAAAAAAATGAAAATGCTAGAATCTCATAGCAGATCAATATGCTATCTAAAACAAAATGGCCTGGAAGTTCGATGGCACTGTTTTTTAGATGCTGAACTAGCGCCTAAGCCTCTAATATGGCAGGCAGGAAGTGCACGCTACCATAAAGAGATGGAAGTGCGCTACCCGCCATATTGGTATAGGCAAAAGAATTCACGTTCAGCATTCACCCTTTGCATATGCAAAATTAGGTTGCCCCGAACGCAACCGGTGCAGAGCCGGCTGCGTTCAGGAAAAACAGGTTTACATGTGTCCTAAGCGGCAGTCCTTAAAGGGGCCTCTGTGGGCCGCCACCAAAAAGATAAGTTTGCAAAAACTACATATCTGAATGTGGAGTTAGAAGGAGCACAACTGCTCCTCCCAGCTTCACATTAAAACCACAGGCTGCTGCTAACCATCTCTTGCCCCTCCCTCCCTCCCACCGTTTGCCGTTTCAAACCCCCCCCCAACTGCCACCTCAGCCCCCCCATCCCGATGTCCCAATCACACCCCTGTCCCGATTGCCCTCATCCCCAATGCCCCCATCCCAGTTGCCTGATCAACCCTCTCCCAGTTCACGCCCTCCCGATTGCCCTACCTTTCTTGATCACTGCCCTCCCAGTCGCCCTTCCTTTCCCAGTCGCCCCCCGTTCCGATCGCATCCCCTTCTCTTTTAATGACCTACCTGAGGGCCGCTGCTGGCGATACAGGTGCCTGAAATTCAAACCCTCTTCACCGGCAAGCTGCCTTGGGACGCCCAGCAGGTGTCTGCAGCTTGCTGGTCTCATTTAAATGAAGCCCAAGGCCCAATATCGGGCGTGCAGCGGGGCTGACCCTGGATGTTCAGCTCTGGGAAGTAAATACCTCTTAACTCAGTAAATATTCTCCCCACATTGTTCATGTCTATCCTGTTTCTTTGCCATTTCTGCCACAGATCAGCCTGAACTCATTTTTATACCACCTGTTCCCATCTTTAATTATGGACAGCTTCAAATCTATGAGACTCCTGGCATCTGTGGACGGGTTTTACTGCTGACTGACAACACAAGCAGTGAAATTCACACAGATCTGTAAATGGTCCAATGGGAAGAGTGAGGAAAAGAAACAAATGAACAAATGTATTGGCCATCTATCTGTGGAAGACAAGGCAAGAAGGAATAAATAGAAAGGGAAAAAATTAAATTTGAGAAGAACAAATTGAAATTGTATCAAGAAAATGTAAATATTAATAGAAATAATAAACCTAAATAGAAATAGGGAACAGTCACGGTGATACGAAATTTATTGTGTGAATCAGTGATTCTGAAATCTAAAATTCAAGGAAAGTTAGTCCTCAAACAGCAGCCCTAACAAACAATCCAACTGAAAGATAGCGTGACAAATACCTGTGGTGAAGCAAAGTCCAAAGTCATATACTATAAATATGTTTTCAAACTTTTTTAATTCTATTTTTGGCTAACCAATGGGCAGAGAGGGTGTTTACCTAGAAAGGTAAATTACATAAACTACATTTGTCATGGTGAATGAGGATAGCTAATGTTTTAAAACTTGGACTGTATGAAAATATAGATGGATATTTGCAATATCCTAAATGCATTTTGCTACCTTATAAGGTATGGTATGGGAAGGAGACATGTGATGATCCATGAATTTTATATCTGGATCATTGCAGCCAAGCTAGATTTTTCCTTGGCGTTCAGAGCAGACATATAATTATGAATATGACTTAATTCTTTCACATTTTTTATCCCACTTTAATAATCAGCTACATTTCTTTATCTTTTTTAATACAGGGAATAAAGGAAAACAAGACTTGCATATATTTTAAGGATTTCACTAGTTCCTAAAGGCCTTCTGTTTATTTTAAAATGATAACAAAAATAAGTACAGATGAGGGAGACTATTCTGCCCATTTAGCTTCTCCTTCCAAAACAAAACTATGCTCTCCTCTCCATAGAATCTAACTGTATCTTTAATGGTTCTGAAGTGTTTACTTTCACGATCATACCCGGAAGACCATTCCAGGTATTGCTCACTCATTGACTGAAGAAATGCCTCCTGACATCGATCCTGAACCTGCCTCTTACAGTTCATTCCTTTTGCCTCTTGTCTTGCCGTCATAATCTAACTTAAAATAGTCATTGTAAAAAGTTTAAAAGAAGAAGAGTAATGAGACTTTGCTCTTCTTAAGGGTTGAGATACACAAAACTTTAAAAGTGGAAGAATATAAGAAATAGGAGCAGGAGTAGGCCATACAGTCCCTTGAGCATGCTCCGCCATTCAATAAGCTCATGGCTGACCTACTACCTCCACTTTCCCGCCCTTTCCCTTAGTGAATTGAAGGATATTGAAAAAGCTGTGTAAAAAAATCAAATAGTACCCTAAGTGTTATATATAGGGGAATAAAGTACAAATGCTAAAGTACAAATGCCAGGTAATGTTAAACTTATAGAAATTGTTGATTAGTCTACAGTTAGAATATTCGTGTCCGGTTTTTGGTGCCCTACTTTAGGAAGGAAGTTAAGACCATAGAGAGGGTGCAGAAGGATTTACTCATGATACCATGGTAGAGAGGCTTTAGCCATGAAGAGAGACTGTAGAAACTGGGGGCTCTTTTCACTACAGCAAAGAATGTTAAGAGGAAATCTGATAGAGTCGTTCAAAGTTATGGGAGGCTTTGATAAAGTAAATCAGGAACAAACTTTCCACTGCTCAGTTGGTAGTACTCTACCCTCAATGTCAGAAGATTGTGGGTTCAAATCCCACTCCAGAGATTTGAATACAATTGCTAGGATGACACTCCAGTGCATCACTGAGGGAGTGCTGCACTGTCGGAGGTGCTGTCTTTCAGATGAGACGTTGAACTAAGGCCCCATCTGCCCTCTCAGGAGGATGTAAAAGATCCCTTGGCACTATTTTGAAGAAAAGCAGGGGAGTTCTCCCTGGTGTCTTGGCTGATATTTATCCCTCAACCAACATCACTAAAAAACAAATTATCTGGTAATTATTACATTGCTGTTTGTGGGACCTTGATGTGCTCAATTTGGCTGCTGCATTTCCTACATTACAACAGTGGCTACACTTCAAAAGTACTTAATTGGTTGTAAAGCGCTTTGGGACTTCATGAGAGGCACTATATAAATGCAAGTCTTTCTTTCATATATAAGACTCGAAATTTATGTCGTTGTTTAGGGATCATTTTAAATGCAAGCCATTGTGCTAGATGGTACTATAGTTGAGTCTGAGAAGAATGCTTGCTCCTGGCCGGTTCCCATTCTGTAATTTCCAGAGCTACCCCCTTCACTCTAGTTCCTGTTTTTTTTTATTCGTTCATGGGATGTGGGCATCGCTTGCGAGGCCAGCATTTATTGCCCATCCCTAATTGCCCTTGAGAAGGTGGTGGTGAGCCGCCTTCTTGAACCGCTGCAGTCCGTGTGGTGAAGGTTCTCCCACAGTGCTGTTTGGAAGGGAGTTCCAGGATTTTGACCCAGCGACGATGAAGGAACAGTGATATATTTCCAAGTCGGGATGGTGTGTGACTTGGAGGGAAACGTGCAGGTGGTGGTGCTGCCCTTGTCCTTCTAGTTGGTAGAGGTCGCGGGTTTGGGAGGTGCTGTCGAAGAAGCCTAGGTGAGTTGCTGCATTGCATCCTGTGGATGGTACACACTGCAGCCACAGTGTGCCGGTGGTGAAGGGAGTGAATGTTTAGAGTGGTGGATGGGGTGGCAATCAAGCGGGCTGCTTTGTCCTGGATGGTGTCGAGCTTCTTGAGCGTTGTTGGAGCTGCACTCATCCAGGCAAATGGAGAGTATTCCGTCACACTCCTGACTTGTGCCCTGTAGATGGTGGAAAGGCTTTGGGGAGTCAGGAGATGAGTCACTCGCCACAGAATACTCAGCCTCTGACCTGCTCTTGTTGCCACAGTATTTATGTGGCTGGTCCAGTTAAGTTTCTGGTCAATGTTGATGGTGGGGGATTCGGTGATGGTAATTCCGTTGAATGTCAAGGGGAGATGGTTAGACTCTCTCTTGTTGGAGATAGTCATTGCCTGGCGTGAATGTTACTTGCCACTTATCAGCCCAAGCCTGGATGTTGTCCAGGTCTTGCTGCATGCGGGCACGGACTCCTTCATTATCTGAGGGGTTGTGAATGGAACTAAACATTCCCATTCCCTTCTCCTGGTCTCCCATTATCCTTTCTCTGGCTTCTAGTCTCACTACTTATCTGTGGAAACATAGGAACAGGAATAGGTTATTCAGCCCCTCGAGCGTGTTCCGCTATTAAATTAGATATATATATCAACTCCATTTTCCCGCCATTGCTCCATATCCCTTAATACCCTCACCTAACACAAAAAATTATCAATATCTGTCATAAAAATTTTAATTGACCCAGTATCCACAGTCCTTTGGGAGGGGAGAGTTCAAGATTTCCACTACCCTTTGAAAAAGTGCTTACTGATTTCACTCTTAAATAGCCTAGCTCTAATTTTAAGATTATGCCTCATTTTTTTGAATTCCCCCACCAGAGGAAATAATTTGTCTGTGTCTACTCTAATGAATCCTTTATCATTTTAAGACCTCAATTAGATCACCAATCTACCTTTTAAACTCAAGGGAATACAAGCCAAGTCTATGCAACCAGTCCTCATAATTTAACCCTTAAAGCACTGCTTTCATTCTGGTGAATCTGCGCTGTACACTCTGCAAGGCTAATATATCTTTCCTGAGGTTCAGTGCCCAGAACTGAATGCAATACTGCAGATGGGATCTGACCAAGACTTTGTGCAACTGAAGTATTACTTCCTCATTTGTTTATTTCAGCCTCCATGAGATAAAGGCCAACATTCAATTAGCCTTTTTGATTACTTTTTGTGTTTGTGCACCAGCCTTTGGTGATTTATGTACATGAATACCTAAATCTTTTTGCTCCTCCACAGTTTTTAATAACTCACTGTTGAGAAAATATTCTGATTTATCTTTCTCGGATCCAAAGTGAAGAATCTCACACTTCCCCACATTGAACTCCATCTATCATAGTTGCCCACTCACTTAGTCTGTCTATGTCCCTTTGTAACTTCCTGCTGCTATGTACACAACTTACTGTGCCTCCTAACTTAGTGTTATCTGCAAACTTAGATATACAACTCTCTATTCCTTCATCCAAGTCATTAATGTATATGGTGAAAAGCTGTGGCCCCAGTACAGATCCCTGGAAAATACCACTTGTCATATGCCGCCAATCAGAGAACATTCCCTTTATTGCTACTCTGTCTCCTACCTTCCAACCAATTACCAACCCATGTCATAAGGTTACCTCGAATTCCGTGTGCTTTCATTTTTGCTAATAATCTCTTGTTCGGAACCTTATCAAATGCCTTCTGGAAATCCATATGGGCAACATTCATAGACCCTCCCCTTTCCACCATGCTAGTGACCTCCTCAAAAAATTCAATTAGATTAGTCAGGTATGACCTACCCTTCACAAATACATGCTGAGTTTCTTTGATCAGCTGATGCTTGTCCAAGTACTCAGTCACTCTGTCTTTGATCATAGATTCCAGTAACTTCCTCACAATTGATGTTAAACTAACAGATATGTGGTAACCAAGTTTCTCCCTCTCTCCCTTCTTAAATAATGGAGTGACATTTGCAATTTCCCAATCCAAAGCCACAAATGGAAAATTATGACTAACGCATCTGCAATTTTCTCACCTATTTCTTTTAATACTATGGGGTAGAAACCATCAGGTCCTGATTTTTGTTATTACCATTTTTTAACTCATATTAAATCCACTAAATTATTCCTCTTGACTTATTTTTAGGTTCCCTTGTGCCACTGGTATTTTGTTCCCTTCCTACTCAGTAAAATCGATACAAAGAACTCATTTAACAAATCTGCCATTTTCTCATTATCCATTATAGTCTTACCTGCATTTGTCTTTAATACGCCCACATTCCCCTTTAACACTCTCTTTCTCTAATATATTTATAAAATCTTTTGTTCTTAACTTTGATATCCCTTGCAAGTTCTTTTTTCATATTGCCTTTTTGATCCTCATTTCTTTCTTTGTTTCCCTTTGTTGTTTTTTATAACTCTCCCAGTCCGCTGGATTTCTACTTTCCATTGCATTTGTGTAAGTCTTTTCTTTTAGCTTGATACTGTCTCTTAATTCATTTGTTGACCATGGTTGCTGAACTACATAAGTGAAGCCTTTCCCTTTTAGGGGTATGTACTGGCTTTGTATCATACTAATTACTTCTTTGAATACTTCCCACTGTTTTTCTGTAGGTTAACCCATTAACAGTTAAGTCCAGTATACTGTGGTCAATTCATTTCTCATCTCTTTGAAGCAGGGATGGCAGGGCGTGGATCTGTCAGCATACATTAAAATCAAATTTTCTGCCCTCTGGGAAGGTGTGGGGACATCTTACTCACAGGTCGTAGATTTTTTCAATTTTTTTTTTGTTTGGGCACAGTGGCTAGAAATTTATGTCTCCTGTCCTATTTGTTTGGCTTAAGTTGAAGCTAAATGTCCTCTGGTCGTATTTTCCTGGCTTAGGTTAAACCTAAAGTCTGCTCCCGACCTTAATTAAAAATTGTTATTTGCTCAAAAAATTGAATTATCCAGTAATTTGAATTAAACAATTTAAATAAGCAGCACAGGAGGCATTTTGTGCTCGAAAAAATTTGAATTAATGGATAATTTGTGTTAAGTAGCTACAAATTAAAAGGAGTAAACAACATACTATTTAATATTTTATTTACCTTGATGACATTCCTCTTTAACTATCTTCTTTCTAGATTCTATTAATGACTTGGACTTAGGTGTACAAGGAACAATTTCAAAATTTGCAGATGACACAAAACTTGGAAGAGTAGTGAACAGTGAGGAGGATAGTGATAGACTTCAAGAGGATATAGACAGACTGGTGGAATGGGCAGACACGTGGCAGATGAAAGTTAACGCAAACAAGTGCAAAGTGATACATTTTGGTAGGAAGAATGAGGAGAGGCAATATAAACTAACGGGTACAACTCTAAGAGGGGTGCAGGAATAGAAAGATCTATGGGTATATGTGCACAAATCATTGAAGGTGGCAGGGCAGGTTGAGAAAGTGGTTAAAAAAGCATACAGGATCATGGGCTTTAATAAATAGAGGCATAGAGTACAAAAGCAAGGAAGTCATGATGAACCTTTATAAAATATTGGTTTGGCCACAACTGGAGTATTGTGTCCAGTTCCGGGCACCGCATTTTAGGATGTGAAGGCCTTAGAGAGGGTGCAGAACAGATTTACTAGAATGATTCCAGGGATGAGGGACTTCAGTTACGCGGATAGACTGGAGAAGCTGGGGTTGTTCTCTTTAGAGCAGAGAAGGTTGAAAGGAGATTTGATAGAGGTATTCAAAATCATGAAGGATCCAGAAAGAGTAAATAAAGAGAAACTGTTCCCATTGGTGGAAGGGTCAAAAACCAGAGGACATAGATTTAAGGTGATTGGCAAAAGAACCAAAGGCGACATGAGGAAAAACGTTTTTTACACAGCGAGTGGTTATGATCTGGAACGCACTGCTTGAGGGGGTGGTGGAGGCAGATTCAATCATGGCTTTCAAAAGGGAACTGGATAAGTACTTGAAGGGAAAAAACTTGCAGTGCTACGGGGATAGGGCAGGGGAGTGGGACTAGCTGGATTGCTCTTGCATAGAGCCGGTGCAGACTCGATGGGCCCGAATGGCCTCCTTCCATGCTGTGACCATTCTATGGTTGTAGAGCTTGAGTTTCATTAATCTTTCCTTATAGCGCATTACTGTTACACTTAAGACTAGTCTTGATGCTCTTCTCTGCAGCTTCTCCAATGCTTCTATGTTTTTAGGTGGTGTGATCAGAACTGAATGTAGTACTCCACTGTAAAGTGCCAGCATAACCTTTGGAGACTTGAACTTCACTGTTCTGGCTGTACACCCGAGGTTTCTTAATTGCTTTGCCATATTGCTGCCAGGTCAATTTCTATTTATAGCAAAATCATTCAAACTTTCCACATACACAGGCTTACAATTCCATTATAAATAGCAAATAGTGGAAATCTTTCCCAAAGTCTCCCTCTCACAATTCAGTCTCATTCAATGTATACTATTGTCAGTGTCAGCTTGGGCCAATTGGTAGCATTTTCATCTCTGAGTAGTGGGTTAAAGCTCCACTCCAGGACAAAAGGACATAATCTAGGCTGGCACTTCAGTGCAGTAGTATTGAGTGAGTGCTGTATTTTGGAGGTGTTGTCTTTTGGATGAGGATAAGGTGTTTGCAACCTGCATCAAATAGGGAAAATTTCTGTATTATATTTTTATATCTACATACTTAGGTGGATAGAGAAGATTCAGTGGTAGTATTTGAAGAACAGGCAGTTTTTTCCCCACTGTGCTGCCTCATTCATCCCTCAGTCAACATCACCAAAAATAAAACAGTTTTTTCTTTACTTTTTAATTTTTTTTGACCATTGTGCAACCATTTATCAGTGTGAAGTTTCATTTGCCAGTTATCTAATTGCATAACTGATCTAAATCTTTCCAGAAATCTCCAGCTGCATCCTTTGACTCCACTGATTCTCCTATTTAACTATCAACAAATGTGACAAGCAAGCTTGCATTTAGTTTTGACTATCTGACTTTGCAACTCCTGTGAATACTCTGTTTCCTACTTTAATCAATGTCTCATGTACTACCTTGGAGCTAGGTGGCTTTTAGTTTAATTAGGATTTTTTCCATGTGGGACTTTCTCAAAATGTTTATGATAGTCCAAATGTACTGTTGCTCAATTACGTACTCTGTAACACCCATAAATAAATCAAGGAAGTTTCACCCTTTCTAAATCTATGCTGGTCATTTCTTATTGCAGTTACACCCTGATATCCAATATTATAATCATAGAATTTTACAGCACAGAAGCGGGCCATTCGGCCCATCGTGCCAGTGCCGGCTATTTGAAAGAGATATCCAATTAGTCTCTCTCCCTGGCTCTTATAGAATCATAGCATCTTACAGCACAGAAGGAGGCCATTCAGCCCATCGTATTGATAGTTAGTTTGATGATTCCATGGAAGAAAGAAAGAAACTTGCATTTATAAAGTGATTTTATCACATCTCAGAAATGTATTGAAGTGTTCTACACACAATCCAGAAAACTTTGGTGCAGATTGGTAAGAACCAAGACTTCGTGACCCCCTAGTGTGCTCAGGGGTACTACTGTTGTAATCAGATAAAATTATGCAGCCTACTAGCACAGTCTGCCGATAATGGTAAAGAATGATCTTGGAGTATCAGAAGCAGAGTTTGCATTCTGCATCAAATAGGGAAAATTTCTGTATTATATTTTTATGTGACTTAAGATAAAAAGGTTCAATGTGAATTTAAAACTGGCCTCAGCTAGGTGCCGCTGAAAAAGAAATCCATTGTCTCTGTGATAGTATAGCCAATACATGAAAAATCCAAAGATACCCAGTTTCAATCAGAGAGCGACAGCCTTTATTGTTCGTGCTACTGCCTAATTAGATCAAACTGTGTTTGGGGGCTGGGCCATCCTTTTTTGAAAATGCTGATACACGCGAGTCAGCAGACTGGGGGGAACAGACAAAATTCATTATCTTAAATGGCTGTACCGTAAAGGGAGCTTTGTTTTAAGAGGAATGTCAAAAACAAACGGACCATTAGATGGCCAGGAGACTACTTGTGTATACCATATCTGTTTAAGTATTAGAATATTTCCATTGCTTAACCATTAAGAAGAATTAATTTCATCATCAAATGTCTGCTTTAACATCAAAGTAAAATCTGACATGTAATTGAGGGACAGCCCTGTGTTCCCATAGTTCCTATGGTCTCAATTAAAAGAGGCAGCTAACATGGAGGTCCATCTCCGATCAGAGGTTCGGTCAAAAGCTACTAAAAAGAACTGCAAGCAGTTTGGACTGCCTCTTGTCTTCAAACAGTTTATGTATTGTGTAACATATTGTATCATTCGTTTCTGGCAGTATATTTCTGCTTCTGTCTAAAATCTTACTTATCAATAAATATATTCGTTTAGTTTATTAGTAATGCTCTAATGGTGTGGTGTTTACTGCTTTTCAGAGGAGACAGGAGAATGTGATAGGCATCCCACATGGTCTCTGGTGCATTATAATGTAATTAATGGTTAGTCCACCCCACTAATTGCATCTATAAAAGGTGCAAGTTTCAAGTTCAAATGAGGCACTGTCTGCTTATGGAAATTGCCCTCTTGCTGTCAGCAGTAGAGAAAAAAATGTCAGAACGCCTGAATAATAACATCTGGGATTAGTTTGAATGTGAACCATGTTTAACATCAAGGAAGAACTGAAGATTTTACAGGACGTATATACTACTCTGAGTAATGCATCCTTGAACATCCTGAGTGGAATATAGAAACCTGTTGTGCAACACTAATGCTTCATACCATTCTTGAAATACCTATCTAGGGAAACAGCAGCAAAAGTTAAAATATGCAAATTGTACTACTGCAGCATTGAAGCTGTCGCCAAGGCAAAAGTTATAAACTTGGTGTTTTAAGATGTATTTCACAATACGGAATATGAATCAACAAAAAAAAAGCCTCTAATACTGAACAATCTCTCTCATACACAAAATCCCATATCTGGTAAACAAACACGAGCCCGCATCTCTATAAACAGCAGACTCTTCCAACATCAACCCCAACCTCTAGTGCTTGTAATAGAAACTATTTCAGAGGATGTCCCGGCATTAGGTGGTGCTGATTGGATGAGATCGCGTCCCTGCCCCGCACTTGTGCATTGGTGCCGCAGCCTGTCAATCAGCGTGCAGCCCGTCGCTTCCGCTTGTTTTGGGATAGGCTGGTTGGTAAGGGAGTTGCAAGAGGTCGAGGTTGGGGAGACAAGGCTGAAGTATGGCGGCTATTATAAGGAGGTCAGCGAACTTCTTACTCAAATATAGCAGCTATGTTCGCCACTGTTTTGGTAAGGCTTTCTTATTTATTTGCTCAAATTAAACCCTGAGTTTAATTGCTGGCTTGGATATTAGCAATGTTGATACCGAGGGTGCCTAAAGGTTTTGCAGGACATACGAGTCTGAGAAATGTTCCCTTAGGCAAAGTGGAAGCCGACATAACCTAAATGGAATACTGATATTTCTGCTCTTTTGTACATTGACACCCATACAGAAATGCTTAAACAGGCCTTATTTTCATTCGTGCTGTGCAAGTTAGGAAAGCGATTTCCAGTGTTAGAAATCTATCACTTTTATATCTGATTGTATTACATTTACACGTTGTGGATTGTTGCACACCAGTTGATTTGATTGATTTTTTGTTTGTATTGTTAATCCATCATGAAAAGCATTAGTATTTCACTGTGTACAGTAGAATATACAGGACTTAGATCAGTAAATGTTAACATTTTCTTTTTTTGGAAACAAATTTTGTTTAAGTGAAATTCTTTGCATCAAATGTTTGCTCTTGATGGAATTTTCATCATCCTGTTTGCCTAAAATAGAAACAAGTTTGGAGTTCTTGTTAAAAATGATATTGCATTGGACTTTAGTTTGCATATTCTTCTCTAACAAATTAGAGATTGAATTTGGGTTTTTCAAACAAATGAATGCAGAATTGACACTTTTATAGTGCTGCAGAATTACTAGCAATAACTGTACAGTCAAATTCCACCAATGTTATTGTGCTGATTCCTCATGCCCCCATACTTGAAGTTTAAAAACTGAATGTGACTTTTTTTAATGGTGTTTTTTTCCCCCTAATTTTCTGTTCCCAAGGTGCTGACTCTTGATGGGATACACAAATGCTAGCAGCTCTCCAGCATCTCAGCTGAGGGCCATTCCTCATATGTTAGTCAAGACAATGGGTGACAGAAAGCTATTTGACCAAGGAGGGCAGTCTTGTTTGCCAAGTACCTCCATCCTCACTAGGCTACACAGGTTTCCTGTAAAATATATTGAATTCAAAGTCTTTTTCCTCATCCCTTCTTGACCCTGCTCCACCCTCTGTTTGCAAAGTCTACTCTCAATAATCAGCAAAGTGATGGAAGGTGTCGTCGACAGTGCTATCAAGCGGCACTTACTCACCAATAACCTGTTCACCAATGCTCCGTTCGGGTTCCGCCAGGACCACTCGGCTCCAGACCTCATTACAGCCTTGGTCCAAACATGGACAAAAGAGCTGAATGCCAGAGCTGAGGTGAGAGTGATTGCCCTTGACAGCAAGGCAGCATTTGACGGAGTGTGGCACCAAGGATCCCTAGTAAAATTGACGTCAATGGGAATCGGGGAAAACTCTCCAGTGCCTGGAGTCATACCTAGCACAAAGGAAGATGGTAGTGGTTGTAGGAGGCAATCATCTCAGCCCCAGGACATTGCTGCAGGAGTTCCTCAGGGCAGTGTCCTAGGCCCAAACATCTTCAGCTGCTTCATCAAAAGCCTTCCCTCCATCATAAGGTCAGAAATGGGGATGTTAGCTGATGATTGCACAGTGTTCAGTTCCATTCGCAACCCCTCAGGTAATGAAGTAGTCAGTGCCTGCATGCAACAAGACCTGGACAACATCCAAGCTTGGGCTGATAAGTGGCAAGTAACATTCGTGCCAGACAAGTGCCAGGCATTGACCATCTCCAACAAGAGAGAGTCTAACCCACCTCCCCTTGACATTCAACGGCATTACCATCACCGAATCCCCCACCATCAACATCCTGGGGGTCACCATTGACCAGAAACTTAACTGGACTAGCCATATAAATACTGTGGCTACAAGAACAGGTCAGAGGCTGGATATTCTGCGATGGGTGACTCACCTCCTGACTCCCCAAAGCCTTTCTACCATCGACAAGGCACAAGTCAAGAGTGTGATGGAATACTCTTCTCTTGCCTGGATGAGTGCAGCACCAACAACACTCAGGAAGCTCGACACCATCCAGAACAATGCAGCCCACTTGATTGGCACCCCATCCACCACCCTAAACATTCACTCTCTTCACCACTGGCACACTGTGGCTGCAATGTGCACCATCCAGAGGATGCACTGCAGCAACTCGCCAAGGCTTTTTCGACAGCACCTCCCAAACCCGTGACCTCTACCACCTAGAAGGACAAGGGCAGCAGGTACATGGGAACAACACCACCTGCACTTTCCCCTCCAAGTCACACACCATCCCGACTTGGAAATATATCGCTGTTCCTTCATCGTCGATGGGTCAAAATCCTGGAACTCCCTTCCTAACAGCACTGTGGGAGAACCTTCACCACACGGACTGCAGTGGTTCAAGAAGGTGGCTCACCTCCACCTTCTGAAGGGCAATTAGGGATGGGCAATAAATGCTGGCCTCTCCATCGACGCCCACATCCCACGAACGAATTTTTAAAAAAAAACAACTCCAGTCTTGCCTCTTCTCCCACAGCCTTTGGCCCTTTGACTTTGGCTTTCTGTTTCTCCCCACCATTACTAGAAGAGCCTTCAGCTGCAACATCTCTATATTATAGAACTTGCTCCCTATACCCCTCTGATTCTCTTGGTTGAAGGTTTTTAAAGAGAAACAAGTATTCAGTCACTTTTCCCACCAAGACTTAGGATTTGTTCCTTTTTACTTTTCCCTGTGTGAAGCATCTTGGGATGTTTTTCTATGTTAAAGACATTATGTAAATACATATTATTCTGTAGTCTTATTTTGACCCTGGTGATGGCCACATAGAATGGTTACAACACGGAAGGAGGCCATTCAGCCTATCAAGTCTGTGCCGGCTCTCTGCAAGAGCAATCCAGCTAGTACCACTCCTCAGTCCTATCCCCGTAGCCCTACGAATTATGAATGATACATCAGCATGCGCCAGATGTCACAATTTGCTACAGATGCAAAACAGTCTTATTTTTAAAAAGTGAAAAATGCCAGTTATTTAACGCATTTTGTTTCTGATCCGGAGCTGAAATTGAGGAGCATTTTACAGTTTGCCGAGTTTCAAATCAAACAATTGAACTCAATGACTTGAAATTGTTTAAGGCACCTAAATGTATCCGAGCAGAATAATTCATTGTACATTTAATGCTGTAAAACCGCATATCATCTGACATGCCATGAACAACACTACAGGACATAATAGGGTAAATATGCTAAACTGTTAAAAATGTAAAAGAAAGTACCCAGTGTTTTCATCCTGGGAGCTTCTGGCATCCACCTGAAACTGATGAGAACTTTTCAACCCGTGAAGTTTCCTGGCCAAACAACGATTAAACTGGCTCACGTCAGCCTCTGTTTGCTTCAAACAGTTAGGCTTTGTGCATTTAAATCTATGTATATGTATGAAAGTGTCTCATCTACTGCACACATTCCAAATGTTGCATTTTGTTACAGATGCAAAGCAATCTTAAAAAAGAAAGCCAAGCACTTCATCCTGTGTTATTATGACCTGGAGCCTGAAATCTATAAGAAATTTACCGATCTCTAATTGACCTCAGTAGTTTGCAAGTAGCTGCAAATACCAGGATTCCCACAGAGTACTTGAGCCTTCAAGGGACAGGTCCTGATCCTGATCCCAGATTACCCACCATGGGAGATTTGTCTGAATGAAAGAAAGCCTGTCATTTTTAATTAATCCAGCGTTTGATTTGAAGAATGCAAAGCAATTACACATTGCAGCATTAAAGCAACACACACCTACACTTCAGCAGCAGATGGTGCGTTATGTGATATAATGTTCCTGTATTTATAAACAGAAAATCCTCTGACTTATTGTGAGCTGCACCACAGGAGGTCCACTAAAATCTTCATTCTAACTCGGCAACTGGCTCCTGCGGGGAGGGTTGTTTAGGCTGCAGACTTCTCCCAAACTCTGTACAATATAGTCAGTATTGCAAATAATACTGGTTTCAAAAGTTCTGCTTACCCTACCCCTAGGAGAGCATTTCATTAAGTGGCTGGGTAAAATAAAATTTTCAACTCAAGTTAATGCTGACCAAGCTAATTGGGCAATGTTGAAAATGTAAGAAGAGCACAATGCTTTGCTTACTGATCAGGAATTTAGAAATAATGTACAAATCTGGACGATGGAGAACTTTGATTCACATTATTATAAAGTTCAACTTCAGCTGCCAGAGTAACAGCAATGATATTAAATTGGTCAGCCAATGGGGACTCTTATTTTATCTCAATCCATTCAATTCTGTGTTCAGCCAAACATGAATGATTGGCCTGTGTAACTAATTTAATGAAAAAAATCAATGTGTTAAAATGCCTTTTATCTCGGCTTCCTTGTCTGCTATGGAAGGAGATGGAAATGGTGGGCTCAGTTTCATATTTATGACAATATTTTTGATGATGGTGATTTTAATAGGCAAATATCCAGGTTTATTGAGGAACCAATGTTTTTTTCTTCCCTCCATTCACCTATGACCTCAATTTTTAAAATTGAAATTCACATTCAAGTTTAAAAATGGAGATTTAAGTTGATGTTGCTTTATTAATAAACAGTGAAAGTAAACTATAGCTTCAATATCATCAAAAAAATAGTTTGAATAGTCATCTCAGTTAGGCATGTTAAGTGCCACCTTGTCTCAGTTGATAGCAATCTAGTCCGAATCAGAAGGCTGTAAGTTCAAGACTCGCTCCAGGATTTGAGCATACAATCTAGGCTGACACTCCATTGCAGTAATGAAGGTATGCTGCAATGTGCAAGGTGTTGTCTTTTGCATGAGACATTAAACTGAGGTCCATTTACCTGCTGCAGTGTTTCAGATGGATGTTGAAGATCTTATGAAACTATTTGTGTGTGTGTCCTGGCCCCCATTCCTCCCTCAATCAACACCATCCAAACAGATTAACTAGTCATCCATCTTATTTTATTTGTGGAATCTTACTGACTGGAAAATGGCTGCCACAAGTCAAAAATGCTGAGTGGCTGCAACATTCGAGTGGCATTGCACCTGTAAGTGCTGCTGTGTCATGTTGTATGACTTATGAACTTTATTGGAATTTTCTCCTGCTATGATGTGACTAGCTGAGGGATATCAGAGATTTAAGCCATTTTGGAAATGTAAGTCTTTATGTGCACTGATGAGATTTGTCTGAATGGTTCTGAATTGTAGAAATTTACAGCATAACCACAGAATACATTTTCCAGCTGAATTTAATAAATTGCCATTTAATTAGGTGAAATACAGAAATGATACAAACTATTTGAAATAATGGGTTGGGTTCAGGCAGCCGGTTTCGTCTCGGCTTGGGTATCTTAGATTGTGACTGCCAAAGATATTTTAAATCTTAACTGTTTAACTGCATTTGGGCAATAATGTTATCTATTATATATTAAAAATGCTGAGTGGCTGCAACATTCTAATGGCATTACACCTATAAGTGCTGCTGTGACACGTTATGTGACTTATGAACTTTAGTGGGACTTCCTATATTATGTGACGAGCTGCTGTTCTCTCTCTTCCCCGAGTATCCTCCTCTCACCTGGGTCCAGTTATCCCTCTGCCTTCTTATTCTGCTTGACCTAAACTTGCTTGGCCTTGATTCTTTGCGCAGAATGCCATGGGAGATTAATTCGTGTAAAATATTTTAGCCATTTGAGCATATCTTTTTTTTAAAAATCCCTTTTTTAATACATCCTCTGTTGTGCATTTTCAGTCCTCCAATTCTTAAATAGTTTAAAAACTAAAAAGAACAAATATTTTATTTGTTTCCCTTTGTATAATTAAGTGCATTTTTTTTAGATTATTCCAATTCATGAGTTCAGAGAAGAGGAACTAAAATGATTCTGGCATTTTAGTCTTCAGAGGCCCACAGAACTGAACTTTTGGAGAAAAGTCTGAAGTGTTACAATTTATTCAGTCTTTATAATGAGAAATGTGGATGTAAGCAGCCTATTTAACTTGGCCGGTAATCATGGACTATGGTGGAAGAGTGTGAAATTAGTGAGACTAGATCAGCAGTGTCCAAACTTTTTGTTTTTGAGGGCCCTTAGATGCATACCATGGATCCTTGCAGGCTGCATATCAAGTTTAAATCAATACTCCTGTTAACTTGTATGTATCTCAAGCTATAGATTCTAACAGATCTTACTGTTCTGATTTAAAGATTTATCTATCAATGAGGCTATAGCACTGAAAACCACCTTTTCCCAACTCCCAGGTCAACAGAATTCAAACAGGATAAAGCAGGAAGTAAGAAATATAGCACAATTTAAAAACTAGTTTGCCTAGGTTTCTTGGGTTGGGTTGGTTTGCTAAGACTAATGGGCTAAATGATTAGATTATAGGATGTAGTTTGGACAGATCTGGATTAGAGATTAGGAGATTTTTGTCCTGCATAGTGCAGTTGATGATATGGAATAGATTACCATGAAGAGCAGTGAGTTATATTGATTAACTCCTTTTAAAGTACTGGGAAAATGGGGGATTGAGCATTATAAGGACGTGCATAGACACCAATGATTGAACACTATGGAAGGGCTGGGACTGTGAATGAGTCACTTGTAGAAATGAACAGGACAGAGTTGTAAGTGTGAGTTGTCAAGTTAGACTAATTGAAATTGGCTAACTCAGCACAAACAAGAAATCGACCTGCACCTTCCGATCTGTGTGGCTTACCATTACATTAGGCAGTCGCCCTGTGCGGATAAAGTCATCCGGGGAATTTTTTAAATGTTATTATACACTAACTTTTTTGTAAACCATGAATGTAAAATAGCAAAGTATGAAATGCATCACTCTGTCATTGTTAAAAATGATTGGGTTAATAGTGTCTTCCAGATCAATGGCCTCTAAAGCCCCAGTGGGATTCGTTGGGCTGGGCAACATGGGTAATCCAATGGCAAAGAACCTCATAAAGCATGGCTATCCCATTATTGCTGCAGATGTCTTCCCAGAGTCGTGCAAAGAAATACAGGATTTAGGAGCACAGGTAATATCTGACTGGGAACTGCAATATTTGTCATTTGATATACTTGTACAGACTGTGGAACATTGTTAGGACTTGTGTTGCATTTTGTTTAACTGTATTCTAAGAGGTCAGTTTACATTTAACTAATCCTTTCCTCTCCAAGAAATCAAACACTACAATTTAAAGGAACAATACTGTTTAAAAGGAAAATATCACCCTTTTTTCTCGAAAGAAATTCTCCCCATATCCTTCTCCTCAAGGCAATGACTTCTTGGAGTACAGTTCCAAGGGTTCCAGAAGCCCTCCAGCAAATTGAGCCTGGACAGTGATAGAAACATAACAACATAGAAAATAGGAGCAGGAGTAGGTCATTCCGCCCTTCGAGCCTGCTCCGCCATTCAATATGATCATGGCTGATCCTCTATCTCAATACCATATTCCCACTCTCTCCCCCTACCCCTTGATGCCTTGTGTCTAGAAATCTATCTAGCTCCTTCTTAAATATATTCAGTGACTTGGCCTCCACAGCCTTCTGTGGTAGAGAATTCCACAGGTTCACCACCCTCTGAGTGAAGAAATTTCTCCTCGTCTCAGTCCTAAATGTCCTACCCCGTATCCTGAGACTGTGACCCCTCGTTCTGGACCCCCCCAGCCAGGGGAAACATCCTCCCTGCATCCAGTCTGTCTAGCCCTGTCAGAATTTTATATGTTTCAATGAGATCTCCTCTCATTCTTCTAAACTCGAGTGAATACAGGCGGAGTTGACCCAATCTCTCCTCATAGGATAGTCCTGCCATCCCAGGAATCAGTCGAGTGAACCTTCGCTGTACTCCCTCTATGGCAAGTATATTCCTTCTTGGGTAAGGAGACCAAAACTGCACACAATATTCCAGATGTGGTCTCACCAAGGCCCTGTATAACTGCAGTAAGACATCCTTGCTCCTATACTCAAATCCTCTTGCAGTGAAGGCCAACATACCATTTGCCTTCCTAACTGCTTACTGCACCTGCATGTTTACTTTCAGTGACTGGTGTACAAGGACACCCAGGACCCTTTGTACATCAACTTTCCCCAATCTATCACCATTTAAATAATACTCTGCCTTTCTGTTTTCCCTTCCGAAGTGGATAACTTCATTTATCCACATTATACTGCATCTGCCATGTATTTGCCCACTCACTCAACTTGACTAAATCGCCTTGAAGCCTCTTTGTATCCACCTCACAACTCACAATCCCACCTAGTTTAGTGTCATCAGCAAACTTGGAAATATTACATTTGGTTCCCTCATCCAAATCATTGATATATATTCTGAATAACTGGGGCCCAAGCACTGATTCCTGCGGTACCCCACTAGTCACTGCCTGTCACCCCGAAAAAGACCCATTTATTCCTACTCTGTTTCCTGTCGGTTAACCAATTTTCAATCCATGCCAGTATATTACCACCAATCCCATATGCTTTAATTTTGCACACTAACCTCTTATGTGGGACTTTATCAAAGGCCTTCTGAAAATCCAAATAAACCACATGCACTGGTTCTCCCTTATCTATTCTACCAGTTACATCCTCAAAAACTCCAGTAGGTTTGTCAAACATGATTTCCCTTTCATAAATCCATGTTGTCTTTGTCTAATCCTGTTGATATTTTCTAAATGTCCTGTTATCACATCCTTTATAATGGACTCTAGCATTTTCCCTACTACTGATGTTAGGCTAACCGGTCTGTAGTTCCCTGTTTTCTCTCTCCCTCCTTTTTTAAATAGTGGGGTTACATTTGCCACCCTCCAATCTGCAGGAACTGTTCCATAATCCATAGAATTTTGGAAGATGACAACTAATACATCCACTATTTCCATGGCTACCTCTTTTAGTACTCTGGGATGCAGATTATCAGTCCCTGGGGATTTATCGGCTTTCAGTCCCATTAATTTCTCGAGCACTTTTTTTACTAATACTAATTTCCTTTAATTCCTCCTTCTCACTAGTCCCTTGGTTCTCTAGCATTTCTGGGAAGTAATTTGTGTCCTCTTCCATGAAGACAGAACCAAAGTATTTGTTTCATTGCTCTGCCAATTCCCTATTCCCCATTATAAATTCTCCCGTTTCTGACTTAGGGACCTACATTTGTCTTCACTAATCTTTTTCTTTTTACATACTTGTAGAAGCTTTTACAGTCCACTTTTATGTTCCTTGCAAGTTTACTCTCATACTCTATTTTTCCCCTCTTAATCAATCTCTTGGTCCTTTTTTGCTGAATTCGAAACTGCTCCCAAACCTCAGGCTTGCTAATTTTTCTGGCAACTTTATATGACTCCTCTTTGGATCTAATACTATCCTTAATTTCTTTTGTTAGCCATTGTTGGGCCGCATTTCCTTTCGTGTTTTTGTGCCAGAAAGGAATATATGATTGTTGCAATTCATGCAATCGTTCCTTAAATGTTAGACATTGCCTGTCCACCGTCATGCCTTTTAATGAAGCTTCCCAATCTATCATAGCCAACTCACTCCTCATACCTTCGTAGTTTCCTTTGTTTAGATTTAGGACCATAGTTTTGGATTGGACTACTTCACTTTCCATCTTAATGAAGAATTCTATCATGTTATGGCCATTCTTCCCTAAAGGACCCAGCATAACAAGATTATTAATTAATCCCTTCTCATTGCACAATACCCAATCTAGGATAGTCAGTTCCCTAGTTGGCTCCTCAACGTACTGGTCTAAAAAACCATCTTGTACACGCTCCAGGAATTCATCCTCCACAGTATTATTGCTAATTTGGTTTGGCCAGTCTATATACAGATTAAAGTCACCCTTGATTACTGTAGTACCCTTGTTACATACATCTCTAATTTCCTGTTTGATGCCATCCCCTACATTACCACTACTGTTTGGAGGCCTATAGACAACTCTCACCAGTGTTTTCTGCCCCTTGGTGCTTCTTAACTTCACCCAGACTGATTCTACATCCTGATTTTCTGAGCCAATATCCTTTCTCACTATTGCTCTGATTTCATCCTTTACTAACAACGCCACCCCATCTTCTTTTTCTTTTTTGCCTGTCCTTCCTAAATATCGAATACCCTTGGATATTCAGCTCCCAGCCTTCGTCACCCTGCAGCCATGTCTCTGTAATTGCTATTATATCATATCTGTTTACATTTATTTGCCCTGTTAATTCATCTACCTTATTACAAATGCTTTGTGCGTTCAGATACAGTGCCTTTAGATATGTCTTTTTAACATTTTTAGACATCTTAACATTTTTTTGTACTATGGCCCTATTTGTTTGTTTGTACGCTCTGTCCCTCCCTGACTCAGTCTGGTTATCCTTACCCCAATCACTTTCCTGTATTGCTTCCTTGTCTTTTCTGTTTAGCATTCTAGATTTCTCTCCACCCAGACCCTCCCTCCCCCACCCCCGCCTGCCCCTTATTTAGTTTACAGTCCTATCTACCTCCCTAGTTATTCGATTCGCTAGAACTCTAGTCCCAGCATGGTTCAGGTGTAGTCCGTCCCAACAGAACAGCTCTCACTTTCCCCAGTACTGGTGCCAATGCCCCACGAATCAAAACCCACTTCTCCCACACTAATCTTTGAGCCACGCATTCATCTCCTTGATCCGATTGACCCTATGCCAATTTGCTTGCGGCTCAGGTAATAATCCAGAGGTTATTACCTGTGTGGTTCTGCTTTTTAATTTAGTCCCTAGCTGCTCAAATACTCTCAGCAGAACCTTTTTCTAAGTCCTATTTATGTCGTAGGCTGGAAGGCTATTTAATCATGGGGTGCATCACAGATAAGCCCCAATCTGTCCTCCCTCAATATCAGCAAACATATACTTATCAGCAGTGGTTATTGGATAGTAAGAACGAGTTGGATCTATGGCTGATATTTTCCTCCTTGGTTCAGGAATGCTAAGGCCAGTTGTAGTACACCCACACCAATTCACTGAACGAACAATGAAGCCTGAGACTTTCTGGTCTTCACAGCTTGATGCCACACCACAATTTCCTGGTGTCAGAGTCAGCAACCGCAACGTATATTTATACAGTCATTGGGCGGAATTAACAGTTGCTGGTGAACGAACGGCACCCACATAAGGAACATAAGAAATAGGAGCAGGAGTAGGCCAATCGGCCCCTTGAGCCTGCTCCGCCATTCAATAAGATCATGGCTGATCTGATCCTAACCTCAAATCTAAATTCATGTCCAATTTCCTGCCTGCTCCCCGTAACCCCTAATTCCCTTTACTTCTAGGAAACTGTCTATTTCTGTTTTAAATTTATTTAATGATGTAGCTTCCACAGCTTCCTGGGGCAGCAAATTCCACAGACCTACTACCCTCTGAGTGAAGAAGTTTCTCCTCATCTCAGTTTTGAAAGAGCAGCCCCTTATTCTAAGATTATGCCCCCTAGTTCTAGTTTCACCCATCCTTGGGAACATCCTTACCGCATCCACCCGATCAAGCCCCTTCACAATCTTATGTTTCAATAAGATCGCCTCTCATTCTTCTGAACTCCAATGAGTAGAGTCCCAATCTACTCAACCTCTCCTCATATGTCCACCCCCTCATTCCCGGGATTAACCGAGTGAACCTTCTTTGTACTGCCTCGAGGGCAAGTATGTCTTTTCTTAAGTATGGAAACCAAAACTGTATGCAGTATTCCAGGTGCGGTCTCA
The DNA here is from genome assembly GCF_035084215.1 of Heptranchias perlo. Taxonomy (NCBI): domain Eukaryota; kingdom Metazoa; phylum Chordata; class Chondrichthyes; order Hexanchiformes; family Hexanchidae; genus Heptranchias; species Heptranchias perlo. Next base: position 68,255,363 of record NC_090326.1, on the reverse strand, counting down.
CCAATACCTTATATAACTGCAGCAATACCTCCCTGTTTTTATATTCTATCCCACTAGCAATAAAAGCCAACATTCTGTTGGCCGCCTTGATCACCTGCTGCACCCACATACTAACTTTTTGATTTTCTTGCACTAGGACCCCCAGATCCCTTTGTACTGCAGTACTTTCCAGTTTCTCTCCATTAAGATAATAACTTGCTCTCTGATTTTTCCTGCCAAAGTGCATAACCTCACATATTCCAATATTGTATTGCATCTGCCAAATCTCCGCCCACTCACCCAGCCTGTCTATATCCCCTTGTAGGTTTTTTATGTCCTCCTCACTCTCTACTTTCCCTCCCATCTTTGTATCATCTGCAAACTTTGATATGTTACACTCGGTCCCCTCCTCCAAATCGTTAATATAGATTGTAAAGAGTTGGGGACCCAGCACCGACCCCTGCGGAACACCACTGGCTACTGGTTGCCAGTCCGAGAATGAACCATTTATTCCAACTCTCTGCTTCCTGTTAGATAACCAATCCTCCACCCATGCCAGAATATTACCCCCAATCCAGTGATTCTTTATCTTGAGCAATAATCTTTTATGTGGCACCTTGTCGAATGCCTTCTGGAAGTCTAAATACACTACGTCCACTGGTTCCCCTTTATCCACCCTGTACGTTATGTCCTCAAAGAACTCGAGCAAATTTGTCAGACATGACTTCCCCTTCGTAAAGCCATGCTGACTTTGTCCTATTAAATTATGTTTATCCAAATGTTCCGCTACTGTCTCCTTAATAATAGACTCCAAAATTTTACCCACCACAGATGTTAGGCTAACTGGTCTATAATTTCCAGCCTTCTGCCTCCTACTCTTTTTAAATAAGGGTGTTACATTAGCAGTTTTCCAATCTGCCGGGACCTTTGCCGAGTCCAGAGAATTTTGGAAAATTATTACCAAAGCATCCACAATCCCTACTGCCACTTCCCTCAAGACCCTAGGATGTAAGCCATCAGGTCCAGGGGATTTATCCGCCTTGAGTCCCATTAATTTACTGAGTACCAATTCCTTAGTGATTTTAATCCTATTTAGCTCCCCCCCCCCCCCCCCCCCCCCACCCCTAGAGCCCCCTGTTTGTCCAGTGTTGGGATATTCTTAGTGTCCTCTAACCATTCGTTAGACTCGCTCATGCCCATTTAATTTTGTATGCTTTTGCACGACAAGTTTCTGTAAGTGGGAGATCGAAACATCCTGCACAGGGCAAGCAACTGTGTTGCCACAACCAATCAGATTGAAGAATTGTTAATGACCAGCGCAGTGTCTGAACCAGTAAGTGTAACTATTCTATCAGGTACAGGATGCTAAATAAAGAGAGAGAAAGAAAGATTGGATTAAGAGATAGAGAATAAAGTTTTTAAAAAAAATTATAAGAACACCAACAACAATTAAAACCTGAAGGAATGAGACTCCACACTTGTAAAAGTTAATTTTCGGTGCCAGAGAGTTTGTTTTGGCAGTCGTTAAGACTTATCGCACTGTTAAAAATGATACTTAGACTGACAGGGACATGCCCTAACTTTCTGTGGTAAGTTTAGTTTGTATCTACCATGCAGGTACAAGAACTTCACCCCATTCAACAATGCCTTTGAATGGTGAGTCAGACAGCGAGATGCCATTTTTTCAAAGCTAACGGAGGATCGACGCATCTCAGGCAGCAACTTCTGGATTTTCCTATTTAACCATACATCTATCTGCCTCGCCTGAAGTTGCTGTGCGATTTGCGCGTAAATAACGGTGAGCGCCGTTAGCCTCCCTGTCATTTTGACGGTAAATTCTGGCCCATTAATTTTGTCACCTTCTATAAACTTTCCTCCCTTGCCACTGACTCCATCCCCCTCCCTGGTTACTCATTCAAGCAATGCACAATTTCAACGTCCTGTTTGACCCTGAATTGAGCTTCAAACCCCATACCTTATCAATCATCAAATTTGCTTACTTCTATCTTTGCCTCTGCCCTTGCCTCATTACTGCCACTGTTGAAACCCTTATCTGAGTTTTTGTCACCTCTAAACTCAATTTGTCCAAATCCCTTCCAGCTGGCATCCTGGCTGCCGCCCTCTATATATACTCCAACTCATGCAAAACTCTGCCACTCCCTACTTGACCTGCACTGAGACGTGCTTCTCCATCATCCCCTGTTCTGACCTTCATTGGCTCCATGTCCACATCAATGCATCAAATTGATCTCCAAATCCTCATCTACAGATTCTTCCTCCACAACCTTGCTCCACCCTAACGAGCCAACTTCCTCCAGCCTTGTGTACCCTCCTGTCCTCCTTTGTATCCTCCACCTCTTTCCTCCCTCTGCTGCACCATTGGTGCACAGCTTTGAATTGTCTCTACTTTCTAACTTCCTCCCTAAATATCTCCTCCTCTCTATCTCTTTTAAAAGCTGTCTCAAAACTAATCCTTTGCTCATCTCTCCCAATTCTTCTATAATGGTATTGGTACCTTTTATTCCTTTCTGAAGTACCTTTAGACATTTTGTGACATTAACATACATAAGTTGTGATACAGCAAAGGCTATGGGCCCCGACAACATCCCAGCTGTAGTGCTGAAGATTTGTGCTCCAGAACTAGCCGCGTCTCAAGCCAAACTGTTCCAGTACAGCTACAACACTGACATCCACCCGACAATGTGGAAAATTGCCCAGGTATGTCCTGTCCACAAAAAGCAGGACAAATCCAATCGGCCAATTACCGCCACATCAGTCTACTCTCAATCATCAGCAAAGTGATGGAGAGTGTCGTCGACAGTGCGATCAAGCGACACTTACTCACCAATAACCTGCTCACCGATGCTCAGTTTGGGTTCCACCAGGACCACTCGGCTCCAGATCTCATTACAGCCTTGGTCCAAACATGGACAAAAGAGCTGAATTCCAGAGGTGAGGTGAGAGTGACTGCCCTTGACATCAAGGCAGCATTTGACAGAATGTGGCACCAAGGAGCCCTAGTAAAATTGAAGTCAATGGGAATCAGGGGGAAAACTCTCAGTGGCTGGAATCATACCGAGCACAAAGGAAGATGGTAATGGTTGTTGGAGGCCAATCATCTCAGCGCCAGGACATTGCTGCAGGAGTTCCTCAGGGCAGTGTCCTAGGCCCAACCATCTTCAGCTGCTTCATCAATGACCTTCCCTCCATCATAAGGTCAGAGATGGGAATGTTCACTGATGATTGCACAGTGTTCAGTTGCATTCGCAACCCCTCAGATAATGAAGCAGTCCACGCCCATGCAGCAAGACCTGGACAACATCCAAGCTTGGGCTGATAAGTGGCAAGTAACATTCGTGCCAGGCAATGACCATCTCCAACAAGAGAGAATCTAACCACCTCCCCTTGACATTCAACGGCATAACCATCGCCGAATCCCCCACCATCAACATCCTGGGGGTCACCATTGACCAGAAACTTAACTGGACCAGCCATATAAATACTGTGGCTACAAGAGCAGGTCAGAGGCTGGGTATTCTGCCGCGAGTGACTCACCTCCTGAATCCCCAAAGCTTTTCCACCATCTACAAGGCACAAGTCAGGAGTGTGATGGAATACTCTCCACTTGCCTGGATGAGTGCAGCTCCAACAACACTCAAAAAGCTTGACATCATCCAGGACAAAGCAACCTGCTTGATTGGCACCCCATCCACCACCCTAAACATTCACTCCCTTCACCACCGGCACACGGTGGCTGCAGTGTGTACCATCCACAGGATGCACTGCAGCAACTCGCTAAGACTTCTTCGACAGCACCTCCCAAACCCGCGACCTCTACCACCTGGAAGGACAAGCATAAGGGCAGCAGGCACATGGGAACAACACCACCTGCACGTTCCCCTCCAAGTCACACACCATCCCGACTTGGAAATATATCGCCGTTCCTTCATTGTCGCTGGGTCAAAATCCTGGAACTCCCTTCCTAACAGCACTGTGGGAGAACCGTCACCACACGGACTGCAGCGGTTCAAGAAGGCGGCTCACCACCACCTTCTCAAGGGCAATTAGGGATGGGCAATAAATGCTGGCCTCGTCAGCGATGCCCACATTCCATGAACAAATTTTAAAAAAATAAAATATTACTCAAGTGGGTTATGTTAAATAACAATGAAGTGTGCGGAGTCATACCCTGTAGTGAGTCAATCACACTGGTCATACACAAAAATGCTTTGAAGTTGGTCAAGGAAGACAGAGGATGACAATTGGGCTGAGTAGAGCATTACACAGAAGCGGGCTAAAAAGAGATTGTGTGCTAAGAAAAACTGCAAAGGGACAAAACAGCACATGAAGAAATTGTTCGAAATTTGAGTCGGGGAAGTTTAAAAAAAACCTAAATGATCCAAATGGAAAGTGCACATTTGAGGACAGGAATGGGCATCCACAATCAGAAAGTCTGACGTTCATTGTCTTGGGTCATGCATGAAGAATAGGTGTTGGAGGGCTGTTGATGACCATGAACCACACTGAGTCACCAGTTTATATTATTTATTGGAAGAATTGCTATACAACAACAACTTGCATTTATAACACCTTTTTAATGTACAAAAACGTACCAAAAGCTTCAGAGGTGTAAGCCAAAAATGCCTGCTGAACCAAAGAACATGTTAGATGATTAAAAGCTTGGTCATAGAGTTGGGTTTTAAAGAGATCTTAAAGAAGCGGAGGGAATTCCAGAGAGTGGGACCTAGGTGGCTGAAGGAACAGCCACAATGCACAGGAACAGGAGGAGGCCATTTAGCCCCTCGAGCCTGTTCACCATTCCATGAGATTATGGCTGATCTGTAACCTAACTCCATATACCTGTCGTAGCCCCATAGCCCTTAATATCATTGGTTAACAAAAATCTATCAATCTCAGATTTAAATTTAACAATTGAGCTCGCATCAACTGCCATTTGCGGAAGAGAGTTCCAAGCTTCTACCACCCTTTGTGTGTAGAAGTGTTTCCTAACTTCACTTCTGAAAGTCCTGGCTCTAATTTTTAGGCTATGTCCCCTAGTCCTAGACTCCTCAACCAGTGGAAATAGTTTACCCCAGAGAGTTGAATACATTCAAAACAGAGATCGATGGATTTCTAGATATTAAAGGCATCAAGGGATATGGGGATAGTGCAGAAAATGCCGTTGAGGTAGAAGATCAGCCATGATCTTGTTGAATGGTGGAGCAGGCTCATGAGGCTGTATACCTGCTCCTATTTCTTATGTTTCTCTCTACCTACCCTATCAGTTCCCCTTAATATCTTGGAACTTCAATCCAATCACCCCTTAATCTTCTAAATTCCAGGAAATACAACCCTAGTTGTGTAATCTCTCCTCGTAATTTAACCCTTGGAGTCCAGGTATCATTCTGGTAAATCTGCACTCCCTCCAAGCCAATATATCCTTCCGAAGGTGCGGTGCCCAGAACTGAACACCGTACTCCAGGTGCAGTCTAATCAAGGCTTTGTATAGCTGTAGCATAACTTCTACCCCCTTGTATTCTAGTCCTCTAGATATAAAGGCTAACATTCCATTAGCCTTTTTAATTATTTTCTGTACCTGTTCATGACATTTTAATGATCTATGTACATGGACCTCTAAGTCACTTTGGACCTCCACTGTTTCGAGCTTTTAACCATTTAGAAAGTACTCTGATCTATCCTTTTTAGGTCCAAAGTGGATGATGTCACACTTGCCTACATTGAAATCCATTTGCCACAGTTTTGCCCATTCACTTAATCTGTTAATATATCTCTAATTTTAATCTTCCATCTACAGTGCTTACAATGCTATCTATCTTTGTGTAGCTAATAAAGGAAAGTATTCCATATGCTTTCTCAACCACCTTATCTACCTGTCCTGCTACCTCCAGGGATCTGTGGACATGCACTCCAAGATCCCTCACTTCCTTTACACCTTTCAGTATCCTCCCATTTATTGTGTACTCCCTTCCCAAATGCATTAACTCACACGTCTCTGGACTGAAATCCATTTGCCACTTTTCCGCCCACCTGACCAGTGCATTGATATCTTCCTGCAGTCTGCAGCTTTCCTTCTCAATATCAACCATACGGCCAATTTTTGTATCATCTGCAAACTTCTTGATCAAGCTCCCCACATTCAAGTCCAAATCATTAATATATATACCACAAAAAGCAAGGGACCTAGTTTTGAGACTTGCAGGACCCCACTGGAAACAGCCTTCCTTTCGCAAAACACCCGTTAACCATGACCCTTTGCTTTCTGCCACTGAGTCAATTTTGGATCCAACTAGCCACTTTCCCTTGGGCTTTTACTTTTTTGACTAGTCTGCCATGTGGGACCTTGTCAAAAGCCTTGCTAAAATCCATGTAGACTACATCAAAAGCATCGACCCTCCTTGTTGCCTCCTCAAAAAATTCAATCAAGTTGGTCAGACATGACCTTCCCTTAACAAATCCATGCTGACGGTCCTTGATTAACCCATGCCTTTCTAAATGACTATTTATGCTATCCCTCAGAATCGATTCCAATAATTTGCCCACCACCGAGGTTAGACTGACTGGCCTATAATTACTCTTTCTATTTCCTTCTCCCTTTTTCCAACAATGGTTCAATGTTAGCAGTCCTCCAATCCTCCGGCACCATCCTGTAGCCAGGGAGGATTGGAAACTGATGGTCAGAGCCTCCGACGTTTCCTCCCTTGTTTCTCTTAACAGCCTGGGATACATTTCATCCGGGCCTAGTGATTTATCTACTTTCAAAGATGCTAATCCCTTTAATACTTCCCCTCTTATCCAATATTTATCCCATCCAATATTTCACACTCCTTCTTTACCACAATCTCTGCATTGCTCCCCGCCCCCCCTTTTGTGAAGACAGACACAAAGTATTCGTTAAGAACCATACCACAACGTCTGCCTCACACATAGATTACCTTTTTGGTCTCTAATAGGCCCTACCCTTTCCTGAACCATGCTGGAACCAAAATTCTAGCAAATTGAATAACTAGGGAGGTAGATAGGGCTTCAAACTAAATAAGGTTGGGGGGTGGGGGGAGGGTCCTGGTGGAGAGAAATCTAGAATGCTGAAGAGAAAAGACAAAGAAGCAGTGCAGGAAAGTGGCTGGGGTAAGGATAACCAGATTGTGTCAGGAAGGGATAGAGCTTACAAACAAATAGGGTCCAGGTAAGAAAAAATGGTAAGACAAATAGGGCCATAGTACAAAAAAAATGTTGAGATGTCTAAAAATGTTAAAAAGATAAATCTAAAGGCACTGTATCTGAATGCACGAAGCATTCGTAATAAGGTCAACGAATTAACAGCGCAAATAAATATAAACTGATACGATATAATTGCAATTACGGAGACATGGCTGCTGGGAGCTGAATATCCAAGGCTTAACATTTAAGGAACGATTGCATGAATTGCAACAATTATACATTCCTTTCTGGTGCAAAAGGAAAAGCGGCCCAACCATGGCTAACAAAAGAAATTAAGGATAGTATTAGATCCAAAGAGGAGTCATATAAAGTTGCCAGAAAAAGTAGCAAGCCTGTGGATTGGGAGCAGTTTAGAATTCAGCAAAAAAGGACCAAGAGATTGATTTAAGAGGGGAAAAATAGAGTATGAGAGTAAACTTGCAAGGAACATAAAAATGGACTGTAAAAGCTTCTACAAGTATGTAAAAAAAAAAAAGATTAGTGAAGACAAATGTAGGTCCCTTACGGTCAGAAATGGGAGAAATTATAATGGGGAACAAGGAAATGGCAGAGCAATTAAACAAATACTTTGGTTCTGTCTTCATGGAAGAGGACACAAATTACTTCCCAGGGAACCAAGGGACTAGTGAGAAGGAGGAATTAAAGGAAATTAGTTTTGGTAAAAAAAATAGTGCTGGAGAAATTAATGGGACTGAAAGCCAATAAATCCCCAGGGCCTGATGATGTGCATCCCGGAGTACTAAAAGAGGTAGCCATGGAAATAGTGGATGCATTGGTTGTCATCTTCCAAAATTCTATAGATTATGGAACAGTTCCTGCAGATTGGAGGGTGGCAAATGTAATCCCACTATTTTAAAAAAGGAGGGAGAGAGAAAACAGGGAACTGCAGACCGGTTAGCCTAACATCTGTAGTCGGGAAAATGCTAGAGTCCATTATAAAGGATGTGATAACAGGACACTTAGAAAATATCAACGGGATTAGACAAAGTAAACATAGATTTATGAAAGGGAAATCATGTTTGGCAAACCTACTGGAGTTCTTTGAGGATGTAACTGGTAGAATAGATAAGGGAGAACCAGTGGATGTGGCTTATTTAGAATTTCAGAAGGCCTTTGATAAAGTCCCACATAAGAGGTTAGTGTGCAAAATTAAAGCACATGGGATTGGCGGTAATATACTGGCATAGATTGAAAATTTGTTACGACAGGAAATAGAGTAGGAATAAGTGGGTCTTTTTCGGGGTGGCAGGCAGTGACTAGTGGGGTCCTGCAGGGATCAGTGCTTGGGCCCCAGCTATTTACAATATAGATCAATGATTTGGATGAGGGAACCAAATGTAATATTTCCAAGTTTGCTGATGACACAAAACTAGGTGGGATCGTGAGTTGTGAGGAGGATGCAAAGAGGCTTCAAGGCGATTTAGACAATTTGAGTGAGTGGGCAAATACATGGCAGATGAGGTATAATGTGGATAAATGTGAATTTATCCACTCCTTTGGAAGGGAAAACAGAAAGACCGTATTATTTAAATGGTGATAGATTGGGGAAAGTTGATGTACAAAGGGACCTGGGTGTCCTTGTACACCAGTCACTGAAAGCAAATATGCAGGTGCAGCAAGCAGTTGGAAAGGCAAATGGTATGTTGGCTTTCATTGCAAGAGGATTTGAGTACAGGAGCAAGAATGTTTTACTGCAGTTATACAGGGCCTTGGTGAGACCACACCTGGAGTATTGTGTGCAGTTTTGGTCTCCTTACCTAAGAAAGGATATACTTGCCATAGAGGGAGGGCAGCGAAGGTTCACCAGACTGATTCCTGGGATGGCAGGACTGTCATATGAGGAGAGATTGGGTTGACTCGGCCTGTATTCACTCGAGTTTAGAAGAATGAGAGGGCATCTCATTGAAACATATATAAAATCTGACAGAGCTGCACAGACTGGATGCAGGGAGGATGTTTCCCCTTGCTGGGGGCGTCCAGAACAAGGGGTCACAGTCTCAGGATATGGGATAGGACATTTAGGACTGAGACAAGGAGAAATTTCTTCACTCAGAGGGTGGTGAACCTGTGGAATTCTCTACCACAGAAGGCTGTGGAGGCCAAGTCACTGAATATATTTAAGAAGGAGCTAGATAGATTTCTAGACACAAGGCATCAAGGGTATGGGAGAGTCCTGGAATATGGTATTGAGATAGAGGATCAGCCGTGTTCATATTGAATGGCAGAGCAGGCTCGAAGGGCCGAATGGCCTACTCCTCCTATTTTCTATGTTTCTATGTTTTCTTAGTTATCCTCTTGCTCTTAATGTATTTATAAAACATTTTTGGGTTTTCCTTAATTTTACTTGCCAGTACTTTTTCATGCCCTCTCTTTGCTTTCCTAATTTGCTTTTTAATTTCACCCCTGCACTTTCTATGCTCCTCTTGGCTTTCTGCAGTATTGTGCTCTTGGTGTCTGACATAAACTTCCCTTTTTTGCCTTATCTTACCTTGTATGCTCCTTGTCATCCAGGGGGCTCTAGATTTGGCAGTCCCACCCTCTTTGTGGGAACGTGTTTACTCTGAACCCCTTGTATCTTCTCCCTTGAACGTCTCCTCCTTCATCTGACACTGATTTATCTTCAAGTAGCTGTTTCCTGTCCACTTTTGCTAAATCACTTCTCAGCTTAGTAAAATTGGTCTTTCACCAATTTAGAACTTTTAGTCCTGATCTACCTTTGTCCTTTTCCATAACTATGCTAAATCTAACTGAATTATGATCACTACAACCAAAATGCTCTCCCACTGACACTCCTTCCACCTGTCCAGCTTCATTCCCTAAAACTAAATCTAGAACTGCCCCCTCTCTTGTTGGGCTTGCTATTTACTGCCGAAAAAAGTTCTCCTGGATGCAATTTAAGAATTCTGTGCCCTCTATACCTTTTGCACTGATTGTATCCCAGTTAATGTTAGGGTGGTTGAAATCCCCTACTATTAATGCCCTATTGTTTTTGCACCTCTCAGAAATTTGCCTACGTATTTGCTCTTCTATCTCCCTCTGACTGTTTGGGGGTCTATAGTACACACTCCCAGTAATGTTTTTGTTCTTTAGCTCAACCCATAATGGCCTCATTTGATGATCCTTCTAACATATCATCCCTCCTCACAGCTGTAATTGTTTCTTCAACCAATATTGCCATCCCCCTCTCTATCTCTTCTGAAATCCCTGTAACCAGGTATGTTGAGCTGCCACTCCTGCCCCTGTTTAAACCACGTTTCTGTAATAGCTAAGATATCGTGTCTGTCTGTGCTCTTAGCTCATTTGCCTTATTCACTATATTCCTTGCATTGAGGTATATACCATTAAGCACTGCCAAACTCATTTGTTGTCTAGTCTAGTTTCTAACCTTTATTTCCTCTGCCTTCTAAACTCACTTACTAATTTTCTGCCTTCCATTTTCAGCTCTGTTTCTCGCCCTTCTGAATCTATGCTAAGTTTCCCATCCCCCTGCCAAGCTAATTTAACCCACCCCGACAGCACTAGCAAGCCTCCCTGCAATGATATTGGTCCCGGCCCAGTTGAGATGCAACCTGTCCGGCTTGTACAGATCTCACCTCACTCAGAACCGGTCCAAATGCCCCAGGAATCTAAAGCCCTCCCTCTTGCACCATCTCTCCAGCCACGCATTCATCTGCTGTACCCTCCTATTTCTGTACTCGCCAGCACGTGGCACTGGGAGTATTCTGGAGATTACTACCTTTTGAGGTCCAGCTTCTTAATCTCTTTCCTAACTCAAAATTTGCCTGAAGGACCTCATCCCTCTTTCTACCTATGTCGTTTGTACCGATACGGACCACGACCTCTGGCTGTTCGCCCTCCACCTCCAGAATGTTCTGCAGCCGCTCGGTGATATCCTTGTCCCCGGCACCAGGGAGGCAACATACCATTCTGGAATCTCGTTTGCGGCCACAGAAACGTTTGCCTGTTCCCCTAACTATAGAATCCCCTATCACTATCGCTTTCCTAACCATTCTCCCCTCACACCACCTCCCCCACACCCTACCCCTGTACAGCTGAGCCACCACTGGTGCTGTGGACTTGGTTCTGGCTGCACTCCCGTGAGGAACCCTCTTCCCCCACCAATATTCAGTACTGAATACCGGTTACAGAGTGAGATGCCCCCAGGGGACTCCTGCACTACCTGCCTGGTCCTCATTGTCTGTCTGGCAGTTACCCAGTCCCTCTCTGCCTGCACTCTCAAGCTGTGGGGTGACCACCTCCTGAAACGTGCTATCCACGAAACTCTCAGCCTCACGGATGCACTGCAGTGATGCCAGCTGCTGCTCGAGCTCCTCCAGCTGACGATACATCCTGCATATTTGGTTGTCCAGGACACGGGAAGCGCTCTGGAGTTCCCATGTGGCACAGGCCGGGCATTCGGCGGGTCTGAGCTGCCCTGCCATGCCTCGATTTATTATTGTATTATTAACTAAACTTAACAAAAATAAACTTAAAGGCTTTATATAAAAAAAACGCTCACCAGCTACTTACCAATCAGCTTCTTCCCTTGTGCTGACGTCACTTGAGGTGTTTTTTCACCTCTCTCTCCTCTCTCGCTCCTCTTATCTGTGATCCCACTCTCCGCTCTCTCCTCTCTCGCTCCTCCTTTTATCAGTGATCCCGCTCTCCGCTCTCTCTCTCTCCTCTCTCGCTCCACTTATTGCTGATCCCGCTCTCTCTCTCCCCTCTCTCGCTCCACTTATTGCTGATCCCGCTCTCTCTCTCTCTCCTCTCTCGCTCCACTTATTGCTGATCCCGCTCTCTCTCTCTCTCGCTCCACTTATTGCTGATCCCGCTCTCTCTCTCTCTCCTCTCTCGCTCCACTTATTGCTGATCCCGCTCTCTCTCTCTCTCTCCTCTCTCGCTCCACTTATTGCTGATCCCGCTCTCTCTCTCTCTCCTCTCTCGCTCCACTTATTGCTGATCCCGCTCTCTCTCTCTCCTCTCTCGCTCCACTTATTGCTGATCCCGCTCTCTCTCTCTCTCCTCTCTCGCTCCACTTATTGCTGATCCCGCTCTCTCTCTCTCTCCTCTCTCGCTCCACTTATTGCTGATCCCGCTCTCTCTCTCTCTCCTCTCTCGCTCCACTTATTGCTGATCCCGCTCTCTCTCTCTCTCCTCTCTCGCTCCACTTATTGCTGATCCCGCTCTCTCTCTCTCTCCTCTCTCGCTCCACTTATTGCTGATCCCGCTCTCTCTCTCTCTCCTCTCTCGCTCCACTTATTGCTGATCCCGCTCTCTCTCTCTCTCCTCTCTCGCTCCACTTATTGCTGATCCCGCTCTCTCTCTCTCTCCTCTCTCGCTCCACTTATTGCTGATCCCGCTCTCTCTCTCTCTCCTCTCTCGCTCCACTTATTGCTGATCCCGCTCTCTCTCTCTCTCTCCTCTCTCGCTCCACTTATTGCTGATCCCGCTCTCTCTCTCTCTCCTCTCTCGCTCCACTTATTGCTGATCCCGCTCTCTCTCTCTCTCCTCTCTCGCTCCACTTATTGCTGATCCCGCTCTCTCTCTCTCTCCTCTCTCGCTCCACTTATTGCTGATCCCGCTCTCTCTCTCTCCTCTCTCGCTCCACTTATTGCTAATCCCGCTCTCTGTCTCTCTCTCCTCTCTCGCTCCACTTATTGCTGATCCCGCTCTCTGCCTCTCTCCTCTCTCGCTCCACTTATTGCTGATCCCGCTCTCTGCCTCTCTCCTCTCTCGCTCCACTTATTGCTGATCCCGCTCTCTGCCTCTCTCCTCTCTTGCTCCACTTATTGCTGATCCCGCTCTCTGCCTCTCTCCTCTCTCGCTCCACTTATTGCTGATCCCGCTCTCTGCGCTCTCTCCTCTCTCGCTCCACTTATTGCTGATCCCGCTCTCTGCGCTCTCTCCTCTCTCGCTCCACTTATTGCTGATCCCGCTCTCTGCGCTCTCTCTCTCCTCTCTCGCTCCACTTATTGCTGATCCCGCTCTCTGCGCTCTCTCTCTCCTCTCTCGCTCCACTTATTGCTGATCCCGCTCTCTGCGCTCTCTCTCTCCTCTCTCGCTCCACTTATTGCTGATCCCGCTCTCTGCGCTCTCTCTCTCCTCTCTCGCTCCACTTATTGCTGATCCCGCTCTCTGCGCTCTCTCTCTCCTCTCTCGCTCCACTTATTGCTGATCCCGCTCTCTGCGCTCTCTCTCTCCTCTCTCGCTCCACTTATTGCTGATCCCGCTCTCTGCGCTCTCTCTCTCCTCTCTCGCTCCACTTATTGCTGATCCCGCTCTCTGCGCTCTCTCTCTCCTTTTATCGCTCCACTTATTGCTGATCCCGCTCTCTGCGCTTGCTCTCTCCTTTTATCGCTCCACTTATTGCTGATCCAGCTCTCCGCGCTCGCGCTCTCCTTTTATCGCTGATCCCGCTCTTGGCTTGGCAAAGGGAGGGAGGATGCACGAGAGACCAGTGTCCGAAGAATAAGGAGTTTGGGAGAGGGTTGTAGTGCTGACAAAGGTTACAGAGATGGGCATGGGAGAGTCCATGAAGGGATTTAAACATAAGGCTGATCATTTTAAATTTGAGGCCTGGATCAGCCTGAAACAGTGGCTGGAATTGATTGAGAGTGTGTGGAATTTGTAGCAGGGGCCGAAGCTGATGGCTTCAATCTTCCTAATGTTTACCTGGAGAAAATTGGGCTCATCCAAGACTGGATGTCGAACAAGCAGTCTGACTTGTAGAGATGGTGGAGAGATGGAGCTCGGTGTTAGCGTATATTTGGAAACTGACCCCATGTCTTCAGATGATGTTACCAAGCGGCAGCATATAGATGAGGAATAAGAGGGCCAGGGATGCATCCTAGTGATCTCTAGGGCAGTGGAGTGGGCACGGCAAGAGAAGCCAATGCTGGGGATGCTCTGCCATTAATTGGATAGGTAAAAGTGGAACCAAGTGGGGGCAGTCCCACTGTGCTGGACAAAGGAGCAAATAAGTTGGAGGAGGATGCTGTGGTTGATCGTGCAGCAAGGTCAAGCAGAGATAATGCACCATAGTCACAGTCGTAAGTCATTTGTGACTTTGGTTAGGGCCGGTTTGGTTCTGTGGCAGGGGAGGAAACCTAATTGGAGATATGGAAGTGGAGTTGTGGCACTGGTTTGGGAGGCAACATATGTTCAAGCACTCTGGAGAAGGCACAGTAGTTTGCAAGGACAGAGGGTTGAAGGTGGATTTTTTTTTTTGATGAGGCAGGTTGATGATGGCAGTTTTGAAAAGGAGGAGGAGGAGAGTTAACTAGGAGAGGGAACTATTTACAATGTCAGCTAGCATGGCCACTAGGAAAGGAAGTTATGTTGGGAAGCAATTTAGTGGGAATGGGTTCATGGGAGCAAGAGGTAGGTTTCATGGTGAGATGGGCATGGAGGGCGATGGAAGAGAAGCTAGAGAGAGATTTGGGTTCAGGGCTAGGGCAGGAGGAAGCCTGGGGGAAGTAGCAGAGGCAGCTGAACAGATCGTCTCAATCTTGGTGAGGAGAAGTCATTGGATGAAATACAAATTTTTGATTAGCAGAGTTGCATTGCATTTTCCCTACAAAAATCACATTCTTTAGAGTGAAGACCTTGTTTGTGACTAAACTAATTAATTGTCTGCTAAGAAGTGTTATTCCATACAGAGTAACCTTATTACCTACTACAATGAAGGCAAGTACAAAACACATATCAAAAGAAGCTGTGCAATGAGGCGATCACATCTGAGGCTTTGACCTGCGAAAATCCTGATAGATATCAGGATGTTGGATAATAGAATGTATGATAGAAATTCTACTGCTGTGCACTTTTCCGGTCGCGATAAACTGTTACAAAAATGGTTTAACTGTTTTCTTTATTGATTCTGGTACTGATGCTACGAAAGGCTAGTGTAATACTCAGAGCTGCACTATTCTTACAATGGACCTGTCCTCTGTTATGGATCCAATAATAAACTACTACCTGCATTGATTTATCACTAATCTTTTTATTTAAGAACTATTTAATCGCTGCTAAGTGGCTTGATAGAAACCGTAAATAGATTGCTGGTGTTTCTTTGACTGTAGAGTTCAAACTTTTAAAATAGATGTGAATACTTCAGTTGTGTAGGCATTACTGTTCTCTTCGGTGAATTACAACCTGTTCAAGCTCCAGTCATTGTAGACTGGACTATGGGAAGGGCTTCTCTGGACAGTACAATCTGCTCTTAATTCAGAGCTGCTGAATTCAAATTACCTGTTCATTGAAATCATGCAAAATGTTATCCATTGAAAATGCTTTGAAAACATGTGGCTTATTTCAAACCTCTTAATTCGAATTATTGGTTCACTTGCGTTCCCAGCCCAAATCAGTCCTGACCAGTGAAATCTGATGTTGATTGTGGGGTTGAATTTGAATTAAAAATCAGATGCTTCGGTGTGGCAGTCCTCACTCCACTTGAAGGCCGTGCATCATTGAGTGGAGATGGGGAGGAGTTTGAGAGCATGCCCTAGTGATCAGTACAAAATTTTGGAACTGATCCTGTTTCTGCATTGTGGATTAGCCATGTCAAAAACTGCCAAGCAATCAAGCCCAGGCCCAACCATGAGGCAAGAAATGTTCTCACAAAAATTAACAATTAGGCGAACGATAAAATACCTGAAATTTTATCTCATTACAAGCTCAATGACCTTTTCATTGCCGACGAAACGGGTCTGTCTTTACAAGCTGCACCCAAGCAAAATGCACGATTTCATCAACAATGTTCAGGCCGGCAAAAAGCCAAGCAGTGAATTATAGTTGTGGTTTGCGCTAACGTAACTGGGGAGAAAAAAAAACACTGCTGGTCATTGGAAATTCCAAAAATCCCCAATGCTTCTGTGCTTCTTACTTTACCTGTAACCTGCAGGAAAAACATAAAGGGTGGCTGATGCTCTTTTTCATGCAGCTACTCTTCATTTTAACCAAAGCATGGCATTGCAAAGCAGAAGAGTTACCTTGGTAGTTGACAAGTGTGGAACTTGTGAAGTGTATTTGTACCACCAAACACAGCATACATGATCCAGCCAATGGTTACTCGTGTAACAGCACTACAAAAGATGTCTGGTGCAAAAAGTGATAATCTCACATGATGCTGCCATAGCATTTACATTGGGTGTTCTTCAGGCTAATTCGGCCAGTTACCGCTCCATCATCAGCAAAGTCATGGAAGTTGTCGTCGACAGTGCTATCAAGCGGCACCTGCTCACCGATGCTCAGTTTGGGTTCCGCCAGGACCACTCAGCTCCAGACCTCATTACAGCGTTGGTCCAAACATGGACAAAAGAGCTGAATTCCAGAGGTGAGGCAAGAGTGACTGCCCTTGACATCAAGGCAGCATTTGACGGAGTGTGGCACCAAGGAGCCCTTGTAAAATGGGAATCAGGGGGAAAGCTCTCCAGTGGCTGGAGTGATACCGAGCACAAAGGAAGATGGTAGTGGTTGTTGGAAGCCAATTATCTCAGCCCCAGGACATTGCTGTAGGAGTTCCTCAGGGCAGTGTCCTAGGCCCAACCATCTTCAGCTGCTTCATCAATGACCTTCCCTCCATCACAAGGTCAGAAATGGGGATGTTCGCTGATGATTGCACAGTGTTCAGTTCCATTCGCAACCCCTCAGATAATGGAGCAGTCCATGCCCGCATGCAGCAAGACCTGGACAACATCCAGGCTTGGGCTGATAAATGACAAGTAACATTCGTGCCAGGCAATGACCATCTCCAACAAGAGAGAGCCTAACCACCTTCCCTTGACATTCAACGGCAGTACCATCGCCCCATCGCCCTATCCCCCACCAACATCCTGGGGGTCACCATTGACCAGAAACTTAACTGGACCAGCCATATAAATACTGAGTTTACAAGAGCAGGTCAGAGGCTGGGTATTCTGCAGTGAGTGACTCACTTCCTGACTCCCCAAAGCCTTTCCACCATCTACAAGGCACAAGTCAGGAGTGTGATAGAATACTCTCCACTTGCCTGGATGAATGCAGCTCCAACAACACTCAAGAAGCTTGACACTATCCAGGACAAAGCAGCCTGCTTGATTGCCACCCCATCCACCACCCTAAACGTTCACCCCCTTCACCACCGGCGCACTGTGGCTGCAGTGTGTACCATCCACAGGATGCACTGCAGCAACTCACCAAGGTTTCTTCGACAGCACCTCCCAAATCCGCGACTTCTACCACCTAGAAGGACAAGGGCAGCAGCACATGGGAACAACACCACCTGCACGTTCCCCTCCAAGTCACACACCATCCCGACTTGGAAATATATCGCCGTTCCTTTATCGTTGCTGGGTCAAAATCCTGGAACTCCCCACCTAACAGCACTGTGGGAGAACCTTCACCACACGGACTGCAGCGGTTCAAGAAGGCAGCTCACCACCACCTTCTCAAGGGCAATTAGGGTTGGGCAATAAATGCTGGCCTCGCCATCGACGCCCACATCCCATGAACAAATAAAGAAAAAAGGCATTCTACCTGATCTATCCATCATGGGTGGAGCTGAAAATGGAATCTATTGCCAACTGCTTCTGGCCCTGTAAATTCATCCCACCAGCAGAGGAGGCAGCTAATTTTGACAAGTTGAGGATTCCACACATTACCAGTGGGCGACTCTGAAGCCACCAACCTCTGAGTGCATGAGTTCTCTGTTGTGACTGCCAGCAGACGTGAGTTTTGAATCCATTGATGGTGATGATGATGATGAAGTCCTAACATCTGGATTATTGATTGACATGGAAATTGTTAGTTGCTGCTGGTGAGAATGAGGAAGAGTTTCAAATGACTGGATCCAGCAAGCAGACGAACATAGGGGAACCAGCCCTCACAGCCATGGCATGCAGTTCTATGCGATTGTCGGCCACTTCTTCAGCAATCATGTTGGATGATCTAAAGGAACTCTTCTCTGTGCTAAATAGGATTGACAGTTTTATGGATAAAAGTGCTGCCAGCAGGAAGCAAACTACAGTGATTTAAGTATTTCGCAAAATGATTGAATTTTGCATCTGCCTTCAATTTTGGTTGCTACTGGGCCAGCTGCTACCAGTTTACGGTATTTTGACCCAGAGCACATATAAGCTCATAATGCCTGCCTTTGCCTTCTGATGCTCCTGGGTTTGTTGGCTGCTCTTTGCCAGTGGGAAACTGACTTTTCACTTTTTAAAGGGCTCAGTGATTATAATATAAATGTTAAGTAAAAAATTACTTAGCAGATATAAGTGCTATGAGTGCTTTAAAAAGTGAAAAGTACTGAGGTTATAGAGCACTGTACAGTTTGATCATGACTTCCTTGGACTTGTATTCTACTGTTCAACATTTTTTTGGCTTTGCTGATTGTTGCACAACATTGGTTGGGCATGTTGACTGTTGATTCCACTAGTCTCCTCCAACTTCACCCGTAGCTGATTCAACACTATTTATGGAGTATGGTGTCAGTCTTGGCTCAGTGGTAGTACTCTTGCCTCTAAATCAGAAGGTCATGGGTTCAATCCACACTCCAGAAATTGAGCACATAATCCACTTCAGTGCAGTGTACTTGCCCATAGACTTTTCATGGGCCTTTGCACTGCAAGTTCCTCTTATTGATCCCCAATCCAGCATAGCACCCTCTCCCGGGCATCTGGGACCTGTGTGAATGGGGCAAGCTTCTGTGTATCCCCTTAACTAATCAGATTAAAGCATGCTAATAAGCCACACAGAACCAGAAATGTAAGTTAGAATAGTGAATTCCATGTAAATCAGTTACAGAAAGTGAAATAAAGAGAGGGTAAGAAATATGGAATTATTAGACAGATATGAGACAAAGTTTTTTTAAAAAATATATTTTTTTTTAAATGCCCAGCAACAAGTAAAATGTGAAGGAATGAGACTCCACATTTGTAAAAGTACATTTTCAGTGCCAGAGAGGTTGTTTGGCAGTCATTAAGACTTACCACGCCGTTAAAAGTTTGCTTAGACTTAAAAAAAAACTTGATATACCTTTTTCTGGCGAGATTACTTTGTTTCCATCGGGGCAGTAGAGGAACTTCACGCTGTTGCATTCATTTCAACGGTGAGTCAGCCGGCGAGATCTCCTTCCCGCGAAGCTTCTGGAGGAGCATGGAGTTTCCGAGTTTAAATGCACATGTGAGGTCGCTGGAAATTGCTGTCTGACTTGCACTGAAATAATGGTGAGTCCTGTTCGGCTTGCCATTCTTTTTAGAGATAAATCCGGCCTGTCATCTTTCAGATGAGACACTAAACCATCTGTGCTCTCAGCTTGATGCAAAAGATCTAGCAGAAAATCCCATGCCACTTTTCAAAGAAGAGCAGGGGAGCTGTCCTGGCCAATATTTATCCCTCAACCAACATCACTGAAAACAGTGGTCAGTTTTGTCATTGTTTGTGGGACCTTGCTGTGGGAAAATTGGCTGCCACGTTTCCCTACGTTACATCAGTGACAGCAGTTCCAAAATACTTAATTGATTGTAAAGTGCTTTCAGATGACCTGAGGTGGTGAAAGATGCTATATAAAAGTTCTTTGTGTGTAGTCCATTTTCCCATCCTAATATGAAGTACTTTTTTCCAGCCCACATTAGATTTAATCATCTATTATTCCACCCACCTGCATATTTTGTTTAATTCACTCTAGTTTCTGAGCTGCCACTGCTGATTCTGTTGTCCTTCCTAGTTTGGGCAAATTTGACCAATTTGTGTTGAGTTTCTAAATCTGGATCATTATTGTGATTATAAACAATTGTGATCCCAACACTGATCCACCCCCAACCCAACATATTTCCCCAAAGTCCCTGTGGCTTTCTACTGTCCAACTAATTTTTAAAAATCTATTCCTAAGATTTACCTTGAATCCCCATATTTTCAGTTTCTTGATACCATGTGGCATGAATCAAATTGGCTGAAGACTGCTGTCTTTGATGGTGGGGACCTTAGGACTAAGCCAAAAAGGATCATCCACTTGGCACTTCTGGCTGAAGATGGTTGTAAATGCTTCAGCCTTGCCTTTTGCACTCGCGTGCAGGAATCCACCATCGTTGAAAATGGAAATATTCATGAAGCCTCCTCCTCCAGTTAGTTGCTTAATTGTGAACCAACATTCGCAACTGAATGTGGCAGGGTTGCAGAGCTTTGACCTGATCCATTGGTCGAGAGATCGCTTAGATCAATCCATAAACGTGCTGCTTTGGCTGTTTTGCATGCACATAGTCCTGTTTTGTAGCTTCACCAGGTTGGCACCTCATTTTCTAGTGCATCTGATGCTACTTCTGGCACAAACTCTTTTACACTCCTGGCTTGATGATGGTAATGGAGTGAGGGATATGCCAGGCCATGAGGTCTCAGATCATAATGGTATACAATTCTGCGCCTTATGGCTGCCCAGTTTTCAGCTACTAGAAGTGTACTTAGTCTATCCCACTTAGCACAATGGTAATGCCACATGGGATGATGGAGGATGTTCTCAATGTGGGACTTCGTCTCCACAAGTACTGCGTTTGTTACTCCTACCACAGCTGTCATGGACAGACACATATATGATGGTAGACTGGTGAAGACGAGGTCAAGTAGGTTATTCCCTCGTGTTGATGTTCTCACCACTTGCCGAGCCCAGTCTGGTAGCTATGTTGTTGAGGACTTGGCCAGCTCGATCAGTGGTGGTACTACCACTGAGCCACATTTGGTGATGTGCATTGACGTTCCCCACCCAGAGTACATTCTGTGTCCTTGCTACCCTCAGTGCTTCTTCCAGTACATGGAGTACTGATTCATCAGCTGAAAGAAGGTGGTTGTTGAATTATTGTCTTAGTGTTATGTTTTGCATCCGTAGCTATAAAGAAAGAAAGAACTTGCATTTATATAGTGCCTTTCACAATCTCTGGATACCCCAAAGCACTTTACAGCCAATGAAGTCTTTTGAAGTGTAGTCATTGTTTATAATGTAGGAAATGCGGCAGCCTATTTGCGCACAGCAAGGTCCCACAAACAGCAACGTGATGATAATGATCAGGTAATCTGTTGGTTGAGGGATAAATATTGGCTGGGACTGTTTTCTTCGAAATATGTCATGGGATTTTTTATGTTCGCCTGAAAGGGCAGACTTTGGTTTAATGTATCATCCAAAAGACGGCACCTCCGGTGCAGCAATCCCCCAGTACTTCTCTGGAGTATCAGCCTAGATTTTGTGCTCAAGTCTCTGGAGTGAGACTTGAACCCACGACCTTCTGACTCAGAGTCGCGAGTGCTACCACTGAACCACAGCTGACACCTATGCTTTTCTTCTGTCTCTCTTTGCGTTTCTGATCGTTTAATGTGTTTCTGGATGTTCCTGTATTCATCCCAGTGCACTCTTTCTGCTTTCTCCCTGCAGGGTAAGTAGAGGCCATTTTCAAAAATTTAAATTTTTGATTTGTTGATTTAATTTAATCTGAGCTTGCTGATTCAAGGTATGCATTAACCCTGCATACTCAACATTATGCCTTTAAAGGTGTTCTATTTTTCCTCTACTGAAGTGTTTTTGAACAACCTCTCCTAATCAATTTGCTTAAGTTGTTTGATCATTTCTCCAAAGTTAGCCCTTTTAAAATTAGATAACTGGTTGATGGTCTGATGTCCCCAAATAGTTTGAGCCTTGACTTGGCTGATTTGTTCCTTTTGAATCTCATTAGAATAGTTTTTGTCCACTTTTTGTTTTATAGATCATGGACTCTCCTGCTGATGTAGCTGAGCGAGCTGATAGAGTTATAACTATGCTGCCATCAAGCCCTAATGTGATTGAGGTTTATACTGGTCCAAATGGCATTTTGAAGTAGGTACTCCAGTGTACTGGTTTAATATTTGTTTTAAACAATTTTAGTTGATGACAAAGTAGTACTATAAACTGGAACTTTGTAGTCACAAATTTAATTCTGTAATGTACTATACCGCATATTCCCACTTGACCCACCCTTGATAGATTTTATGTAGTTGAGACATTAAGTCGCTGTACAGAAGTTTCTGAATTAGTGTTTCTGTATAAAACAAATTGTCGTGTTTAATAAACTAATATGGTAAAATGTAAATTTTATTACTGTTAATTTTTAGATTTAAATTACATGTAACCCTTTGTATTTTGTTAAGTTGTAAGACTAGTTATCAAATGGTAACTTTGTCATTGGTGAAGCTTGGTTCTATTCTGCCCAGTTTTAATTATTTTTTTGAACTTCAAAATGTAGTACACATTTCATAACATTTCATCATATCTTGTTAGTGAACTCCTATTCCATGAGTTTATCTTTTTTCCAAACTTCAGTTCTAGACCTAGAACAGCCACAGAGAGACAGTCAGTCATATGACCACTGGGAGGAGGTTACAGTAGGCTTTGGCAAAGGCATGAGTGCAGATTATTTGCCCCCCCGCCCCCCAGGAAGGGCACATGTGTTTTATGAGAAGCGTAAAGAATGAGGAAAAAAAATTGCATTTTTGGGCTAAGATTATTTATTTGGTTCCTGTTTTACTCATCCCAGCATATAAGGTGTTAAAACACTGCAAGCAATGGATAGCCTATTCAATGGACAGCAGCACAGAACCTAGATAGTTGTCTGCATGGGCTTTAGTGGCATTTATGGCCTGCTCTTTTTATGTTCTAGAATGCTGTTGCTAACAAGTGATCATTGGTTAAAGCAGTAATCAGGAAGGGGAGGGTCCATCAATTCAGTCTAACGACCAGTATCCTGCGTATTTTATTAAAGTATTGTTTGAATGGTTGTTTGGCTGTAGTAGTCATGAGAGCTGTGGTTTGTTAATGGGCCGGATTTTGCTGTAAAAAAAAATGGCGAAGCTAACAGCACTCACCGTTATTCTTGTGCAAATTGGACAGTAACTTCCGGTGACCGCACATGCGCAGTTAAACACGGAAATCCGGAAGTTGCTCTATGAGATGCGATGCTCCTCCAAAAGCTGCACGAAAATGGCATCTCGCTGAATGGCTCCCCATTCAAATGTATTGAACGGCACGAAGTTCCTGTACTTACCTGATTAGCTATGAACTAAACTCTGCAAAAAAAAGTCAAGTCAAGTCATTTCAAGTCTAAGTACCATTTTAACGGTGTGGTAAGTCTTAATTACTGTCAAACAACCTCTCTGGCACTGAAAAATAACTTTTATAGGTGTGAAGTCTCACTCCTTCAGTTTTTAATAATTGGGCATTTAAAAAAAAATTAAATTTTAAAAAATATTTTCTTTGTCTCTTTTATCTCTGCCTCTTCATGTTTCTTACATTCTCTTCGTTTTGCTTTTGGTACCTAATTAGACATTGAATTCACTATTCTAACTTGCACTTCTTGATTCTGACTTTTTTCTATTCATTCTTGGGATGTGGGCGTCACTGGCAAGGCCAGCATTTATTGCCCATCCCTAATTGCCCTTGAGAAGGTGGTGATGAGCCGCTGCCTTGAACCGCTGCAGTCTGTGTGGTGAAGGTTCTCCCACAGTACGGTTAGGTAGGGAGTTCCAGGATTTTGACCCAGTGACAATGAGGGAACAGCAATATTTTTCCAGTTTCTGGATGGTTTATGACTTGGAGGGGAATGTGCAGGTGGTGGTGTTCCCGTGCGCCTGCAGCCCTTGTCCTTCTAGGTGGTAGAGGTCGTGGGTTTGGGAGGTGCTGTCGAAGAATCCTTTGCGAGTTTCTGCAATGCATCTTGTAGATACTGCACATGACAGCCACGATGCAGTCTGTGCTGTTAACAATTTTTCGGTTTGGTTAAGGAGGTACACAGCTGCTTGCCCTGTTCACATAGGTCCCAGATGCCCTGTAGAGTGTGCCATGCTTTTTGGATTTCTAATTTTCAGGAATTTACCGTGCAAAAGTTCATAGACTTTCTGACGTTCGTTTGCCGCTCACAGCAAAACCTGGCCCAATGTCATTTGTTCTGACAGCACAGTATCTTGGAACAGGTCATTCAATGAATCAAGCCAACTTAGGAATGATTCTTGGTTAACAGCTGTGTCTGGGATGAAGGCTTAGGTCGAACTTTTTATAAAGAGGCAGGGTCAATGATTCTTTGTAGCTTCTGATGGGCAGCGCTGTGGCTGGCACTTCCGATTGTGGGCTTATCTGAGCTTGTCCGTGCCTAGGTCATTGGTCAGTCTGTAGCCCGCAAAGAGATTGCTCTGTCAAAAACCTCATGGTAGTGTTTTGTCTTGTAAGAAATGCGCAAATATTTTCAAGGGTCAATGTTGAGAAATAGCTCAGGAGAAGTGTCTTTATTGTTTTGACATTGCAAGGAGTGAAGCAAAGCTTGTAAAATACTGTTAGTACAGAATACTGTTCAACTACATATTTGGTTTATAGCCCGAGTCTCAGTCTGATAGATTCATCCACCTACTGAAGACATGGCGAATCATTTGGCAGCACGTGATATATTCTAGTAAGCCAGAGTATGGTGGTAAGGGTTCTCTGTTTGATCCCTGGATCTTGGCTATTTTTTTTAACCTAGGTACTTGGCAGGAAAAGACACAAGATTTTACAATATTACTTAAGTATGGTTCATTAGTGTACATTTTTAAAAGGGCACAGTATGCATGAACATGTTTGGCAAATCACTTTTGTTTAGGAATGGAGAAGACATGTGTTACATGAAAATGGTGAGGGAATGATTTTCAACAGAATATTCAGCACCGCATTGTGTGTAGCAATCTTTTGTTTGTTGCCTGATTCCTGTGAAAATTATGTCCATTTAAAGGTCATGTCTTATTCCTCTGATGAAATTTAATGCAGAAAAATGCACGGTGATACATTTTGGTAGGAAGAATGCGAGGCATTATAAACTAAAGGGCACAACTCTAAAAGGGGTACAGGAACAGAGATCTGGGAGTATATGTACACAAATCATCGATGGTGGCAGGGCAGGTTCAGAAAGTGGTTAAAAAAGCATCCGGGATCTTAGGCTTTATAAATAGAAGCATACAGTACAAAAGCAAGGAGGTCATGATGAACTTTTATAAAACATTGGTTTGGCCACAACTGGAGTATTGTGTCCAGTTCTGGGCACTGCTCTTTAGGAAAGATGTGAAGGCCTTAGTGAGGATGCAGAAGAGATTTACTAGAATAATTCCATTGCTGCAGGAGTTCCTCAAGGCAGTGTCCTAGGCCCAACCATCTTCAGCTGCTTCATCAATGACCTTCCCTCCATCATAAGGTCAGAAATGGGGATGTTCGCTGATGATTGCACAGTGTTCAGTTCCATTCGCAACCCCTCAAATAATGAAGCAGTCCGAGCCCGCATGCAGCAAGACCTGGACAACATCCAGGCTTGGGCTCGTAAGTGGCAAGTAACATTCGCACCAGATACGTGCCAGGCAATGACCATCTCCAACAAGAGAGAGTGTAACCACCTCCCCTTGACATTCAACGGCATTACCATCGCCGAATCCCCCACCATCAACATCCTGGGGGTCACCATTGACCAGAAACTTAACTGGACCAGCCACATAAATACTGTGGCTACAAGAGCAGGTCAGAGGCTGGGTATTGTGCGGCGAGTGACTCACCTCCTGACTCCCCAAAGTCTTTCCATCATCTACAAGGCACAAGTCAGGAGTGTGATGGAATACTCTCCACTTGCTTGGATGAGTGCAGCTCCAACAACACTGAAGAAGCTCGACACCATCCAGGACAAAGCAGCCCGCTTGATTGGCACCCCATCCACCACCCTAAACATTCGCTCCCTTCACCGACGCATATTGGCTGCAGTGTGTACCATTCACAGGATGCACTGCAGCAACTCACCAAGGCTTCTTCGACAGCACCTCCCAAACCCGCGACCTCTACCACCTAGAAGGACAAGAGCAGCAGGCACATGGGAACAACACCACCTGCATGTTCCCCTCCAAGTCTCACACCATCCCGACTTGGAAATATATCGCCGTTCCTTCATCGTCGCTGGGTCAAAATTCTGGAGCTCCCTTCCTAACAGCACTGTGGGAGAACTGTTACCACAGGGACTGCAGCGGTTTAAGAAGGCGGCTCACCACCACCTTCTCAAGGGCAATTAGGGATGGGCAATAAATGCCGGCCTCGCCAGTGACGCCCACATCCCATGAACGAATAAAAAAAAATGAGGGGCTTTAGTTACGTGGAGAGACTGGAGAAGTTGGGGGTGTTCTTCTTGGAATGGAGAAGGTTGAAAGGAGATTTGATAGAGGTATTCAAAATTATGAAAGGTCTCGACAGGGTAGATAGAGAGAAACTGTTCCCATTGGCGGAAGGGTCAAGAACCAGAGGACATAGATTTAAGGTAATTGGCAAAAGAACTAAAGGTGACATGAGGAAAAACTTCTTTACACAGCAAGTGATTAGGATCTGGAATGCACTGCCCGAGGGGGTGGTGGTGGCAGATTCAATCATGGTCTTGAAAAGGGAACCGGATAAGTACTTGAAAGGAAAAAAATGGGGATAGGGCGGGGGAATGGGACTAGCTGGATTGCTCTTGCATAGATCCGGCATGGATTTGATGGGCCGAATGGCCTCCTTCCCTGCTATATAACCTTTCTATGATGACCCAGTGCGTAAAAGTATTGCCAAGTGTATTCTGACACCTACCCTGCGTAGAGTTGACTTAATGTTAACCAGGGCAACGGCACTGACAGTGCAAGTGTCCTCAAAACCCCTAGACTAGGGAGGGGAAAATGAAGCCGGATGCCTGCTCCTGATCACTATTATGTGACCTTTGCTGGAAAGTGTACTTGTGTGGACAGGATCAGGCTCAGCTGTGATAACATCCATGGTTGAAAAGCTGCTGACCTTCACAGGATCTTTTGGGGAAGGTACCAAAGACAGGTGGTGCCACTGAAACTGTACCCCAGTTGCTACCTTCAGGAAAGTAGGGAGAAAGCTGTTTTTTTTGGTCTTGCATGTTTATGGATTTGGCCATCATGTTGAGTTCCTTTTTAAATCTTTTCGTTATGTTACGCTAGAGTACAACTTTTTTTTTCTTGTGAATCAGTGGTCAAATGTTTGAAGTCGAGATTAATCTTAAACTAACTTTGTATATTTTTTGCAGGAAAGTCAAGAAAGGTTCATTGCTAATTGATTCGAGCACTATTGATCCTGCAGTTTCTAAGGAAATGGCTAAAGCAGCAGAAAAGACTGGAGCATTGTTCATGGATGCTCCTGTATCTGGAGGTATGCTTTCTTAAAAAGTAGGGAAATGTTTGCATAAAGGAAATGCTTACAGGAAAGCTGTCCACTGCTGAGGTAGAGTTGTGTTTAACTTGGCCTCTTTCTTGATGGCCACAAAATTTAACTAACCAGAGCAGAAAACAAGGCCTGGATTTTACTTTTCAGGGCGAAGTCAATGTGCGGAGGGGGATGGGTGGGGTGGAAGATCCTTCTGTCCACCCCACCCCTGACCTATTTTCCTGGACTGAGGCTCATTAGACATGCACAGCAGTTTCCTGATGGAAGGGAGCCCATTAGTGCCAGCCAGGAATCTCCAGCAACGCTGTCACTGAAAATCCACAGGCCTGGCCCCACTGTCATTACTTTCATGCGGTGGGCTGGGAAGGAGCGGATAGTGGTGGCTCCAACCAGGAGAGGGAAATCTGGGACAGGTGATGAGTGGTGATAGGTCTCACTGTCCGAATTTTCTAACATTCTCTGCTGTGATTCTGTGTGATTTTGGGAGATCTCCCCAAACACCCCAAGATCTTGTACCTGTTCAGCTACTCCTGCTGTGCATGTCTAATGAGCCTCAACCCATGAAGTGCAGTAAATCAACATGTCCTAAGGGTAGTTGCAGAAGTAGTTTGTCTGGTTCGTGTTTATTATGCATGGTATTGGAGACACTTTGAGGCGGGATAGGTGTGCTAGAAAAATAATAGCAGATTTCCCCATGACATTGCTCACGATGAGTCAGAGGATGCCATGCAGCATACAAACGATTAGGGCCATTGATTTATAGTGACTCAATAGGTCAAAAAGTAATTTTATTATGATGAATGGAACTTGTAAATCAGTGGTTTTGATTACTGTCTTGAACTATGTAGTTAATTTTATCTCCATTTTCTTCTGGAGTACAGGGTACAGAGGAAGCTGGTAGGGAGGCTGCTGCAGGTAGGTAGGAGGTAGCTTGTAGAAATTGTGTTTAGCAGTAATAGTAACAGTGTGGGTTGGTAGTGTTAAGAGGGTTGTCCTGGTGTGTGGGAGCATGGGAAGGTCAAGGAGAACCATGAGAGTGCTCATTAGGGGTAGAGAGCAAAAGCAGCAAGAGTGGGCTAAACGGGAGGGATGGCGGAAACTGAATAAATTCCCTTCGCTCTCCGGAATGTAGAAAGGTTTTCCCCCCTCCTAGTAATTTGGGGAAATTTGTGTTATTTAAAATGGATACCGCTGAGTAATCTCACCCCTCCCACGTGACTGAACGCCAAATCTAGTTTTCAACAATTTTATTACTTTAAAAGGACTGAAAACCCATTCCAAGGACTTTAAGCAGGTTATTGACATTGATGGGAATGTAAGTGGAAGAGGCATCACTGCCCGGGGCTTGGTCAGTATTTGGGGACTGGTTGTGGCAGGGGGACTACTGGAAGGGGATGGCAGGCAGAAAGGGCCACAGACCTGATTTGAAGAGTTCCGAGATGGTCGATACTATGCGCAACTGTGGCGCAGCATCACCTACCTTGGAGACAGGACTCTATTAAGGATAAGTGTAGGGTAAATATGAATACATTGTTCAGTGTGTTGGAAATAGCGTGACATGAAGGTGTTGCAGGAATTAAGTGTGACACAAAAATGCACACATACGCAAAACGTAAAATATTACAAGCAGATTTGCGGTGAGTCGGAGAATTTGTCGTTCTATAGTAATAGAGATGTTATACAATGAAGGGCATAACATCAGGGTCAATGATTTACAGTGACTAAATCAAGTTCTGATTTTGTTATATGGCATTGTGGGATTTTTTAAATCAGAATTACGTGACTCTGTCCGCTATCCTGTGATTGGCCTTTATTTTCTATATATTCCCATACCTATGTGTTTAATTTTTATCCCTTACCATTTTTAAAGCTGCGGATACACAACATACGACAGTTGGAGTTAGATATTTCGCAGTGCTGGAGAAGTGTGGTGTGGACTCGATGGGCTGAATGGCCTCCATCTGTGCTGCAACCTTTCTATGATTCTATGGCTTAGCACAGGAGTGGGGGGTGGTCCTGGGCATTTATGTCATTGGGGGAGTGGTCCTGAGGTTTGGCAGTATTGAAGTTTAGCAACAGTGGGGTGGAGATGCAAGGTTTTGGCAGCGTGGGGGAAAGTTCCTGTGATCTGATATCATGTAGACAGGGAACATAAGGCTTGGCTGAACTGTGGGGGCGGGGTTCTGAGTTCTGCTAGAACTGGGGGATGGAATGTCGGGTTTGGTGCACTGATGGATTCCTGGGGTTTGTCAGCAGTGAAGGGGGAGGGTCTGGGCCTGACAGCACTTGGAGGAAGGAGTGAAATCCTGGGCAGCGCTGGTTTGTAACTTTCTAAAAGATCTTTGCAAACACAAATTCAGTGTTTTGGTATTGGTTCCTGGACCTCTGTGTCTCTGACTCTCACATCATGTACTCTATCTTCCTTGCGCATGCGTGCTCTCTCTCACGTGCCCTCGCACTTTTGCTGCCTATGTGTGTCTCTCGCTTGGATTCTTTCTCTGCTAAGTCATGCTCCCTCATTGGTGCTCTTGTGGGCATGTGCTTGTTCTCTCACGGTCTCTTTTGCTGTCTCCGTGTGTCACGCTCTCTTACTGTATGTCCCGCTCATGCTTTTTTTCTCTCTTGCGCGTGCCTTTCTCACTCCCATGTGCACAGCTCTCACTCCATGCGCACCTCTCTCTGTCTGCACCTCCTTCCCTCTTCCTGTCACATACCTCTCTCTCTTCCCCCGTCCTGTTGCGTGCACCCATATCTTCTCTGGCTATGTCGCTCCCTCTGTGTCTCTGCCTTGTACCTTTTCTATGCTTGACATGCTTTATTAAGTGAATAGCTTTTATTTTAAAATTTAAAACCAATTGAAGTTCTTCTTTCAGTTGAATTTAAATAATTCTCCATAACTGATGAACTGAAATAGTTTTATACGCACACTTTAACATTTTCAATTGAGAAAAATAGTTTATAATTCAAACATAAAAGCCATAACAGGTGTGTAATCAGTAGTTAGCCATATTTGAAATGAGTCTTTCTTTCTTTTTCTTTCTCTCTCTCTCTTTTTCTCTCTCTCTCTTTTTCTCTCTCTCCCTCTCTTTTTTACTCTTTCTCTTTCTCTCTCTCTCTTCCCCCATACACACTATATATAAAAACTTGAACAAAGCTTGCTAAAGAGAAACATTTGAGCTGTTGGGCTGTCTAAATGCTACTGGTGCATCCCGGAAGATTGTGCAAATGCACACGATCAGACTGCAGGGTCTGCCGTCAGCTAACTGAGTCAATGCTCTGGGCAAAATTTGGAAGTCCACTTTTTTGGGTGAGGCTGTGGCCTTGAAGTAATAAACTTTCATGAAGGTTTTAAAAGATCTGCAATTTCTTTTGCACCTTTCATGTAGAAAAACATTGCAAGGCACTTCACAGACAAAAAATGGATGCCAAGCCAAAGAAAGAACTTTTAGAAAAGGATGACTCAGGTTGGTTAAAGTGATGGGTTTAAGGAGAGTCCGAAAGGAGGAGAGGGAGGTGGAGAGGTTTAAAGAGTGAATTCCAGAATGTGAGGCCTAAATGGCTGAAGACGCAGCAGCCAGTGGTGGGGTGATGGGAGTTAGGTTACACACAAGACCAGAGTCAGAAGAGTGGAAAGTTATGGTGGTATTGTTATAGGGCTGGAGGAGGTTAGAGAGATAGGGAGCTAAACACGAGGATGAGAATTTTAAATTGGAGCTGTTGGGGGGATTGGCAACCAATGTAGGTCAGCAAGGACAGGAGTGGTGGGTGAGCAGGACTTGGTGTGAGATAGGATACGGGCAGCAGAGTTTTAGGTGATCTGAAACTTAGAGGGTGGAGAATGGGAGGCCGGCCAGGAAAGCTTTGAAATAGTCTGGAGGTGACAACGGCATTAATGCGGGTTTTGGCACCTGATGGGCTGAGGTAGGGGTAGTCGGGCGATGTCATGTAAGTGGAAGTAAGCCGTCTTTGTGATGAGAGGATATGGTGTTGGAAGCTCACTTTGCGGTCGAATAGGATGGGGAAGTTGAAAACAGTTCAGTTGAACCTGAGACAGGAGCTGGGGGAGGAGGATGGAATCAGTGGCAAGGGTATGGAGTTTGTGGCGGGTACTGAAGACGATGACTTCAGTTTTCCCACTGTTTAACTGGAGGAAAGTGCGGCTGACCCACGACCCCATGTCTGTGGATGATGTTGCCAAGGGGCAGTGTGTAAATGAGGAAGACAAAGGGGCCAAGGATGGTCAAGTAGTACATTTTTGGGAAAAAGGACAATGTAAGGAAGTATACCCTAAATGGTAAGATTTAAAGTAGAGGAGGAGAGAACTCTACAGGTGCTGATACGTAGACGGTGGGTCAGTAGATTAAAAAGAGTAATGTGATTCTGGGTATCATACATAGAAATATTGAACATGAAAGCGATAAAGTGACGTTGAATAACTTGGCATTATTTTGTAAAAGATGTTGGTTAGACCACAATTGAAGTATTGCATGCAACCTGGACAGTTTGTAAGAAGGCTGTGCCATGGAAAGGGTACTAGAATAATTCGTTGCAATGAGAGGATATAGTTATGAAGGTAGAGGAGGCTCCTAACAAAGATCTTCAAAATTATGAAAAATGTTAAGAAGGTGAAAAGTGATGGATTGTTTCCATTCATTTGCAAATCACTGTCAATATGCCATTGTTTTAAAGAATGAAGGGGGGAGTTAGAATTTTGTCAGAGGGTTATTAAAAAAAAAAGTGCTTTATTCTGGAAGGCTATTGTGATTAGAGTAGATAGCTTCAGTATTGACAGCAGAATGATGGGCCAAGTGGAGTCCTCCTGTTTTCTAGATTCTATGAAAGATAGTGCTTGACTTGGTGGCAACTGGTTAAACAGCTGCCTGATATGTCACCCAAGTGAGTCTCTCCACTATCAAAATGGGGAAATATTTCTTGCTGCGTGGAACAGATCTCAACATATGAATCATATCTGTAGTTCTGTGGAAAGCTTTTGATAGAATTGTATTACCATTTGTGACCTTTTAATTTAGGTAAGAAATACTTATATAGTGCTGAGCAGAATTGCACTGCACACTAGGAGCTGCATTTGGCACCAGATTTTTTTAAAATCTGTTAATTAGAAATGTCTTTGTTGTTTGAAATGGCCTCTATGTGGAATACAATAGAACACTTGCATTTATTTATATAGTGAATTATTATTGACGATTCAATGATGAGATGGAGAAATCAGCCTGTGATTGGCTTTTATAACATTGTTAAAAACCTTTGGCATAATCACTAGGATGGCGTTTTATTTTATTTTCTCCCATCTTTTCTCTGCTGAAGGTGTTGATTCCTTGTTGAGGTGCAGTTCTGTGGGCTTGGGCAGCCTGTGGTACGTTGCTCAAATGGGAGAATGTAGACAGTGAATGTCCGTAGGCTATTTGACTGTGGGGATACCATAATCTGAACCTGAACTGACTTCCACATAGATAGGCCTCTAGCAGGGGTCACCAGATAGTGAACAGAGCCCGAGCCTTTTTTCCTGCTTCCCTGGCCTGAAGCTTTAATGCCAATGATAACACCCCTACCACTGCCCCAGCTGAGATTAGCTAACTCAGCACAGATGGAAAACTGGTTGCTTATTGTGTTGTCGTGCCTCTTTATAAAGATTCTGCCTGCTGCTAGTGCAGTTGTCATTAGGTTAAATTTCATTTTTGAAAATTATTTGTAGCATTCAAAACTACTGATGATTGTGTTGTGGAGAAATTCAGATCTTAAAACAATGGTAATTTTTCTTTGCATGGTGAACAATATTTTGCTGCTTGCCTGCTGACTTAATTGTGTTCAGGCTCTCCATTAAAAAATGGTCTCAGGTGGGATACATTATGCAGAGCACTGGACTATAAAATACTATCCTACATTCTATTAGTATGAACAATATTTTGCAAAGATTCAGATTTTTTTTATTAAGTGCCTTGATAAAATAGCATTTTGTCTTCGGTCTCAGTACCTAAAATTACTGATTGAACTTTATCCTGCTTAGGACATCACCTGTCAACACAATGACTGTCCAAAACCCATCTCAAAGGTAATTATTCAAAAGACTCAAAATTGTTCCCCTCTCCCCTTCCCATTTCCAAAAAAAGCTTCAATTAAAAAAAACGCTTCATTGGCATTTTCTTTAATAAGAGATTGCAGCTACTATCCTGGGTTATCTAACCATACACATTTCTGGTCTCCATATTACAGAAAGGATATAGAGGCATTGGAGAGGGTACAAAAAAGTTTCACAAGGATGATACCAGAACTGAGGATATCCTTATCAGGAAAGGCTGAGAGTCTTGAAGGCTGAAGGGTGACCTGATAGAGGCCTTTAAGATAATAGGGTTTGATAGGGCAGATGTAGAGAAAATGTTTCCACTTGTGGGGGAGTCCAAAACTAGAGGTCATAATGCTAATAAATCCTTTGGGGAATTCAGAAGAAATGGCTTTACCCAAGGAGTGATAAGAATGTGGAACGCACTACCAGAAGGAGTGGTTGAGGCAAATAACATAGATGCATTTAAGGGGAAGCTAGATAAGCATATGAGGGGGATAGGAATAGAAGGGTATGCTGATTGGGTTAGATGAAGTAGGGAGGGAGGAGGCTCGTGTGGAGCATAAACGCCGGCGTAGACCAGTTGGGTCGAATGGCCTGTTTCTGTGCTGTACTTTTGATGTAACATTTAGATTGATAGGGTTATTGTATTAGTCTACCTTGTAAATAGGCCTTAATAATTGACCTGATTGTTTCCTAAGAATATTGTTTTTTTCCCCCTCCCCCACTCTTCTCTGAAGCTGGGCTGTGATTCTCCGGGCACCAGAAGCCTGCTGGGACCTTGCTCAAGTGGCTATTCTTTATATTGTTGAGTCTAGACAGTGAGGGACAGCAACCAAGAGCATCAGGTTCAACCGCACACTTAATTGCAGGGTGATTTTCCTCCCCCAGCACCCGCCCACCCCACCCGCTCCCCATCCTTTTCCCTCCTTCCAGTCTAGAGGCTCCATTGCCAATTGTAACACCCTGAACACAATCCTGGCTGAAATCAAGTAACTCAGTACAGATTAGTGATTGAACTTTCCTGGTCTTATGACTCAGAACCACATCATGTAGTATATTTTCCTGCTGAGCCATCTGGGAGCTAAAAGGAGATTTTTAAGCCATGGGTTTGGGCTTGATTCAAACCCAGCTTTGAGCTGAAAGGGTCATGTTCTGATCCATTGCATCACTGATTTCACAGATACTGTAACTTGAAGTAAAAAGCTGTTTTTTAAAAAGTGTTCTTTACCAAAAAGGTAAAATCCTGGCAAGTGTTTTAGTCCCGCAACATTGTTTTAATAGCACTACTGGAATCAGTTACTTCTTACTGGCTGGTACTAATATTGATGTACCTCTTTTTTAAAGTATGCATGCATTTAACATTTTTTTCTTGCATGAATATAACTTCTACCCATGCTGACCAATTAATTACTTTATTAAAAATGTCTCTTTTTTGATCCTTGAATTGTATTGTTAGAGAATGCTGTGTACAGGTTAATAGATAATGTAAATGAGGAAAAGAGCAAATAATTTTAAAACATTGTGGCTGAGGCATGACATTCACCTCTCTTTGGCTTCCACTCGTTCAACTTTTGGCAGAGTCTCACTGCACATTCTGCCTCACATGTGTATTACAAGTTTTGGCAGTTACTGGCCAGCCACAAGTCTGTTATGTTACCCAGGGAAAACTGACATTCTTTTTGGCAAAAGCTGAGAACCTTGCACACCAATTCCTGCTTTAGAGCAGGGACAGCTCCAATCTACTGATCAGTGGAGCAGCTAGTTATGGTTTCATCAGCAAGGATAGTAATGGGTTGTAAAAAGATTTAATACTTCAAAAAAAACCGAATTTGGCTGCATGACAAGCTGAAATTTTTGCTTTTTTTGGCATAACAGTAAATTCTTTAAAGAAAGCATTTGTATTTTTATCATATCTTTCTATTTAAAAGCAATTCAACATATAGAGTAGGAAGTTGAAATGGTACCTATTTATTTCAGTGCCAAAATGAGTATATTCTAATGATTGCATTTTTTAATATGATAGAAGCTGGTAGACACACATGTAATTGTATCAATCTGTCATTGATTTAAGGAGATGTCTGGTATTGTACACATCAAATGCTGAGATTACTTTAGAGGCTTCTAACTTGAGTTAATGACAGCTTTACTCAACTTAGGACTTAGTGGAAAATGAAACTGGGCTGTAAATTACCTCTCCAAGACCATAAAATTTAGGATATGGGGATCGTGTGGCCCTTGATTTAGATTGTTTGTTTATCAGCTGGCGCCTGGTCTGGAGTTGAGATTTGTAGATGTAAATCTCTGACAGAACTTGGAAACTCCTGCAGGCTACTTTCTTTATGACTTAGGGTAAATTGAGTTGAAAGCTGTGCCTTAACCATTAACAATGATACACATACGTTAATTTCTGAACCATTTTACCAAAAGTGCCCTTGTTTGGAGGGTTTGAATTCTGACTCTGTGTTGACAAATGAATTGAGAGGCAGTCACTCGTCATAGATGTGAATATCCTTTTTTCAGAATGATTCACCAGCCCATTAAAGTTTAAAACTGAATTGGCATATTTTGTACTTTTCTCATGACCCTGATGGTGAAGTAATAAACTATTTTACGGAAATCAAACAAGAATATTCAATAATGTCAAAACAAAAATACATTAATTACATGAAGCTTCATTTGACCATATTAGTTTTAACCATCAATTACATATTTTTCTTCCTCCACAATGTGTATTAATTTATATCTTAGCTAGAATCATGAAACTAAAATGTAATAAACATCATCAAAAGTGATTGACCAGACTCTGAAAATAGCATATCTGAAACCGTTGTAGTCAGTTTGGTAGACTCCAGACAGTTACTAAGAAAACAGTTCACCGTGGATGCGCTTGGGATTTCGATCCAACTGGTTGCTAGAAGGGGAATTGATGTTTTCCCTTATGCAGATTAGTCACTGTTCCGCTTTGTATTCATGGCAATATTTTGAAAAATTTTGTCGTCTGGATGTGGGCGATGCCCGTAAGGCTGCATTTATTGCCCATCCCTAGTTCCTCGTTGAAGGGGGTGATAGGTTGCCTTCTTGAGCTGCTTGGCCTTTGTGATGGTGCTCCCAGAATGGTGTTGGGTGGGGATTTGCAGGATTTTGACCCAGTGACAGTGAAGGAACGACATTATAAGACCGAGTCAGGATGGTATGTGACTTGCCCTTCTCGGTGATAGAATTTGCAGGGCGGGGAGATGCTGTCAAAGTGAGTTTGGTGAGTTCTGTTCTTCCTCTTCTCCTTCACCCACAACCTTTTTCCTAATATGTTCCCTTCTTCTCCTGCGGGTGCTGACTCATGTTGGAAAATAGTTCCACAGGCACTGGCTTCCCTCCAGTACCTCGCTCAAGTGGCCCTTTTTCAAGTGTGAGCCTAGTCAGTCAGCGTTGGCCGGCTATTTGGTCATGCAGGGCATCATGAACCCGATTCTGTCCTCACTTAGCTTCCACATATGCGCACATTTCAGTAGTAGTCAGCTGTCCCACTTGTCCTAATTAGTGTGTCTCCCTGATTTCAGAGCACTATGGAAGCCTAAAAGGATGTGGAATGATGTGAAAATGCTGAATACTTAGTTTGTGCTGCTAATTCAAAACTGCAACTTTGTTGAAACAAAATTATTTTGAGACTATGTTGGCTTCTCAACCGATAGTCCAGTCACTCTCCATGAGTAACTGGACCGTTGGCCGTGATGGAGGCACATCCTAAAAGTTGATTTAATTTCAGAAAATATTCTCCTCTGCTTTCCTGACAGTGCTGTCTCGTGCTGAGGTACCGTCCCATGTGTGTCAGTAGCCTTCTGGTATCTTGCTCATGCAGCCATTCTTCACGTGTTCTAGTGGATATTGGCAGGCTATTCAACTGTAGGCAGCATCACAACCGAGATCAGTCCTATCCTGATGTTGCATGTGCATTTTCCAGCAGGACCAGCAGGAATCACTGGACAACAAACTTGAACAGTAATATCCCTAGCCTGGACGCTGAGGCCAGTTGTAGTATTCCCTCCTAAGTTTGGCTAACTCAGCACGAGGTTTATTAGTGAAAAACCAGATGTGGTATTGAATTTTGACAAACAGAAATTCAATGTGCAACACTCTGGGTCATCCCACATCGCCTATATGTGACAGTGTTTTAAAAGCTAGAGGACACCAATAACTGCACTAATTAGGAATATGGAACACCATACCAATTTCCACAAAAGCCAACTAAAATTAAAAGCATTTTACAGTGTAATGTAATTGTATTTGGACCATAAGTATGCTTTTTTGAACCTTTGAGCATTTTGTTAATGTAATGCATTGTATGTGACCTAATATTGTCGTGGTGCCACATTGTTTACCCCTTAAACAAAGATGCAGGAATTGTTTATCCTGGAGAATTTTAATAATCCTCTCGCTGGATTTTAGAATATTCCAAGTCCTTACATAACATTCTGCTGTAAGGGAATAAATTGCAGGCAATAACTGAAGTTTTGCAGAAACTGGCTACTCATCAGCATGTATAATTTTACATTCTAGTATTTAGATGCAATTTTTAAAGAAAATATGCAAACTTGAAAAGGTGCACATATTGTGTCGAATTTTAGTGAACAGTTTTAATGGTTGTGTTGTACTGGGGTTTTCATTTCTGTGCAAGTGGATGCTTTATAACTGGAATAGTGCTGGATTCGCTGGAGCTGACACAGCACTCTTATCATGATATGCATTGAAACTGCCACATCAAGTTACCAGTGGAAGTCGACCTTTCTTCTCCCTCCTTTCTCTCGCTGTCTTCTCTCCCACTACCCACTTTGGGAAGGAAAACTTTTTTTTTGCTAAGTACTTTAAATGTGTGTGTGTGGCCACCTGAAGCAGGCCACACTCACTGAGTGCTCCAGTTTCCTCCCTAACTTAGAGCATTGCCGCACATAGCCGTGCTGATTTGTTTTGAAGGAAACCAGAGTATCACTAACCTCAGCAAGTAAAGCCCAGTCCGTTTGTGAAGTGGCATTGTTAGCCCAGCTTATGGAATGACTGTGCTGAAGTTCATATTTCTGTAGAAGTTGTACAATAATTTGTTGTATCTAACTTACATACATTTTTCAAGTGAATTAAAATACACAAACCCTTTTTTAACGTTAATTCCCCAGTTTGGTTCAGCCGCCAGCCTAGTTGAAACGTAATATTTTTTAAAAATTGACAAACCAAGTTGAAGGGCAAGGCCTGTAGTGAGCACACCAAGGCTGAAGCGTGAAAGAGGACAAAGCACATCAAAGTAGGAATTAGGTGACTCCAGGCTTGGATTTTAAAAGACTGAAGATCGTAGATGAAAAGACTGAGGGAGGTCAAGAATTCTGCAGTTTTGCGCCCTGGGAAAGAATGATTTACTTTCTTGATATGAAAGTAATGTTTTCAATATAGTATTAGTAAATATATTGGAACATATTTGGTTTTGTACAGAAATGTGTTAAGTGCACAGATGTAATTGTGTGAAGATAATCCTTTGAGAGAGAGAGATTCGGGTTAATAATCCAATGTATATAGTACCAGCAGATGGCATTGTAGCCAAACCCGTTCAAAGATCGGAGAGCTGTTCGAAGAGGTACTATTCAAACATAGATCTAACTCGCGTTATTTTAAACCATGCGACAGTGGTATTGGAGAAGAGTTCAATTTGTGTTCTTTGTGAGCAAAAGAAGTTTCTTGTAGAGAATTAATTGACCAGGCAATAGATTCAAGAATCTTTCTTCAGCCAGCAGTTCTGAATTTATTGCCTGCTGGGCATGTTATGGAGGAATTTAAGCTGCTTGTTTGTTTTCCTTTTACTTTAAATCGCAGTGTATGATAGGAAATTCTAGTGAAACACTGTTGGAGAATCTCATTTAGTTCTATACGATATAAACTGGATATAGACCAAAGCAAGTAGTTTTGAAGATAGGATTAAAAGAGAGAGTCTGATATTAAGAGGTGAAAATGCTCTTGATAGTTTCCTGTTAATTATTTGCATATGTGTACATAAGCAACTGTGAAAGGGGGATAAGAATGTGTTGGAAGTCCTGTGAATTGATTTCCAGCATTGCATTGCATTTTTTCTTCATTAGTTCAAGGGTGTGTTTGCTTGCAGGAGTTATTAAGATTATAACATATTGACTGACCCAATGGATACAGCTGTTCAGAATTAAGTGTTTTTTTGGAACTATGCTTATCTGTTATTTTATAAGCTGTTGCAAATATTCAATAAGCCCCCATATGTACAAAAATGCAGGAATTGTTGGATTCTTTGGTCCTTGGGGAAATTTTGATTCTCCTGTCTGAATGCTGTGATTTGTAATTGCCCCACTAGCACTTGTGTCTGTGATCTTGCTGTCATACTCTCTTTGCCTCATACTCTTAGGTACTCCGTTTTCCTTTCTGTCACTACCTGCTGTCTTTCTGGTGTCCTTATGGACTCTGTTGCTGTTTCTGGCTGACATGTACTTTGGCTTCTTGCCTTGCATTTTCATGCTCAGACTGGTGCATTTGCTCTTTGTTCTACCCTATCTCAGTTGCTGCTTTTGCCTAGCACATGTATGTTAACATGGCATTTCCATTTTTTTAAAAATTGGGTGAGTGATCGCTATGTTGCCCTCTCCTTTTACACTCTGCACTGGGGAATTGGTCACTGTAGCCCTACTGATTCCACTGTTAATTTGACCCAAAGTCCAAATGTGCTGCACTGGCTTCCCATTTACATTGATTAAACTGGCAGTCATGACCCAGTGTATTTTTGTGGACCTATGACACTATTGCTTTACTGCGGGTAGATTGATTTACACTATGCAGTGCAGCCAACAGCGAAAGAAGTGTGCATCTGTAATAAGATACACTCCAGTAGTGCAAGAACAACTTTCTTATGGCCAGCTTATATCATAGAGAACTGCATTAACTGGAAGCAGTTCTGCTTGTGTCACCTCCTGGTGCTCTGGAATCCTCTGGTTTACGTTGTGGGGGCAGATTTCAAACACTGACCAAAATGCCTGGTGTATGCACAAGCTTGTTTACAACTCATGGACGACCTTCAGTGGAAAGTCTCTACAGACCAGCAATGTGAAGACAACATTACCAACCTCTGAAGGTTGGCTGTGTGCTCAAATGGCAGCATGTGGCATCTAAAGCCACCAATAGCAACTATTTATATTTGCCACCAGTGGTGTACCTCGGGTGGTGCAGGGAAGAAAACTTGTCGAGGTGGAACAGAGAAGGTTAAGAGGAGATTTGATAGAGGTATTCAAAATGATGAAGGGTCTAGATAGAATAGATAGGGAGAAACTGTTCCCATTGGCGGAAGGGTCAAGAACCAGAGGGCAAAGATGTAAGTTGATTGGCAAAGGAACCAAAGGTGACACGAGGTAAAACTTTTTTACACAGTGAGTGGTTAGGATCTGGAATGCACTGCCTGAGGGAATGGACGAGGCAGATTCAATCGTGGCTTTCAAAAGGGAACTGGATAAGTAATTGAAAGGAAAAAATTTGAAGGGTTACAGGGATAGGACGGGGGAGTGGGACTAGCTGGATTGCTCTTGCACAGAGCCAGCACGGACTCGATGGGCTGAATGGCCTCCTTCTGTGCTGTAATTTTTCTATGATTCTAGGTGGCTGCAATAGCTCTGACCCATTTATTTTCCCAGCATTGATATGCATGACCAGAAATCTTTGTGTTGCTCACCCTACCCCTCACTTGACTTTC
The DNA here is from genome assembly GCF_035084215.1 of Heptranchias perlo. Classification (NCBI taxonomy): domain Eukaryota; kingdom Metazoa; phylum Chordata; class Chondrichthyes; order Hexanchiformes; family Hexanchidae; genus Heptranchias; species Heptranchias perlo. The sequence continues at coordinate 68,214,113 of NC_090326.1, read as the reverse complement.
CCCAGTGTTGGTTTGTACCCCTTTCTTTTACTCCCATGTATCTCCTTTTCCACCTGTGTGTATATATATATATATATATATATATATCTTGTGGCCTTCAGGAGATGGTTTCAGAAGCTGCTTCAAAGGTAGAGTAAGTCAATGAGTGATAAATGTCTGAAACTGACAGCATTGGATGCTGCAGGCAGCCAAATATTCTGGCTGTAGGTGGTCTGAATGCTCACCCCACACATGAATGGGAATATTTTTCTTTGCTTTGATGTGCTTTTATGGACCATCCTTCAACATCAGGATATGTCTGCAGTCAGTAATTAAAAGTTGTGTTGCAACTTTCATACAGCAGCATATGGATAATGCTTCTCATGCAGCTTGTTTCCCAATTGCAGCCAGTGCCCTAAAATCCTCCCCGCATCATAAGCTGCTTGTATATTGCAACCTGGATCTTGGGAGAGACACCTGTGTGCTGCTCTCCTGCGTTTGCATCTGAAAAGTACAGCTGATCTTCTTGCAAACTGGCTATGCAGTGACTGGTACATTGCTTATACACAGACTGGCTGTGACAGTTCAGCTGGCATGCATGTGCAAAGTACCGATATATCAGCAGTAAGTGGCCGCATGACGGCAATGCCAGGATCACCGTATATGTAACAATGTCACTGCCAGAGTTGTGCTGCTGTTGGAACACATGTTTACTAGTTCCAAGATGACCGTCAGTCAGAACGATCCAGTCAAAAAAAAGGGCTTCCTCGCTGGTCTTAAATTTAAATAAAAAATTAAAATACATTGAAACCTGGTCCTAAAGACACACGCAAACGACGGACAACCATAAAATACAGACACTTCATGATAGTCCCAAATATTTTACATTCTAAAAGATACAAGAGGCACTCTGAAAAGATGGACACTTGGAAACTACAGATGGCAATCAATGTAATAAGTCCTATTTAGTGTATTTTACACAAAACATGGGATACGGGCCCCTGTAAAGATTTTCACGAGCCATGTCACCGCTGCCTAATTACAAGGGGCTGATTGCAATTAAGTTTCCCTGTGTCTAATGACCATGAAATGTAAGGCACATGTTTCTACCTTCCAAGAAGTCGTTTCCACGACGTCCAAGATCCAGTTACTTGCCTCCCACAAGGGCTACAACACGTTGTTTTCCCGCATTAGTGCAGCTGAATCTGTTGCAAGTGCCCGACCGCTACATGAAGTCAAAAACCCATGCTGTAGGATGATGTTGCTGCCAGCTGGATGAGACTTGTGGGTTGATTGCTGGTGACACGAGCAATATAAAACAGCTATATAAGGGAATGGTTTCCAGAGGATTGGGAATTCCAGAACATTGCAAAATCACTTCAAGTAGAAGCTGCTTTATATTATCAATGGGAAATTGGAGGATTGCCAAGGGAGATTCTCCCACTGGCAGAAATGGTGGAAACATTCCATGAAATCTCACTCCAGCTTGTCTTACCTGTCTGTTCCTCTGTAAGGCTCAATATGAGGTCGCCTAATAAAGCCAGTCTCTTTGCCACTGCTTTTCCTCAGCAACAGGACAACCATGGCAGGCTTTTGGTGTACACCATCTGGAGGAGGAGAGGGCAGAAAAGGATGCCAGCAGTCACTCGAGACCTGCTGGCTGCCCAGCCTGTACCACCTGGATTTTTCAGTGTTGGGGAGAGGGAACCCAAGGCAGCAGGAATGGGAGACCCCAGGCAAGAGTGGCAGGGGATTTTGTTTTTGAATGGAGGCGTCCTCATCACTATCTATTTAGGTGCTTCAGTCATGTTGTAGGGAGTCTCCAATTAATCTCTTTATTTTTTGGACCTTGTGCACTGGCCGCTGTGCCCAATGATAAGGGGAGCAGGTGCCTTGCATTTTTGACTTCTATAAGCTGAAGTGTTCTCACTACAATTTGCTTCCACTATGACTATCATCGTTCCACTATAGCCTTTCTTTGCTTTCTTCTTTAATACCAGTTTTAAACATCTCCATCACTTTTTATTATGATTATCAATAGATATTAAGGTGCACAATTAACACAGCAAGCCACCGGACTGCTTTTAACGTGATGTGCCAGGAGTTCTTGGCCATGATTCTTCACAGTAGTGATCTTGGTCGAATCTTCGGAGGTGAAGAGGAGACTCGGTGTTCCCTATGTAAGAGAAGAATTATTGCCAAGTGAATCTAGCAGCTACTTGCAGAGTGCCAGAAACATGGGAACATGTTGCCCAGCTGCCCATCACCTGATCTGGGTACTGGTGAGTGGCTGAACCTAAAGAAAAAATATTCTTTTTAAATGCATCATTTAGCTCCTTTTAATGACAGCATTTGATTTTTTTTTTCGTTCTACTTTTAACCTTCAGAGTCATATTTCTATACATTTTTTCCTTCGTCAAAGAAATCTAAATTGCTGAGAGTTGTATATCCGCCTGCTTCTGATGACTATCCAGCCAGACTATATCTTAATGCAAGTTTCAAAACTTGTGGGAGTATGCTGCGTATTAAAATCATTTTTAAATTGTTTTTCCTCTTGGCATTTATAGCTTTCCTTTGACAAGATACATGATTCTTTAGTTTCCAATCTCAATCTGACAGGATATGGCAAAGCACATTGATCTGGAGCTTCCCACGGATGATTAACTTTCTTTCATAGTTATAAGGTATGCCATAAGGTATTGCACTGTAATTCTGAATTTAAAAAGCCAGAAAAAAATATTTCTGACCAAGTACTTTACCTCCCTCCTTTTCTGTAGCTATTTTATTTTTGACATTAAGATGCTTTGGATTTACGATTATTGCTGGATTGTATAGGAAGCCTGTGTTCTCTTTCCACAGTCTGTGCTAAATTAGCAGATCTTGGACAGAACAGCAGTTGGGATATTACACTCAAACCGTAGCATCTCCGGGCTGGATGAAAACTCCAGCTTGGGTTCTCACTCCTGTTTGTTATCTAGTGACCAATATTGAAAAGTGCGAATGTGTAGTCATCAGGTGAGAACAGGGTCAGGCTTCATGCTGATGTCTTGCAAGGTCGAAAAGCCTGCCAGCACTCCCTGCTTCAAGCTACTCATGAGGAACGACAACTTGGGCAATCTATGGGAGAGCTGCTGACTGTGACGGACCTGTTTTTTTTCTGACCATATATATTAAAATGTCTTATCTGTCTTTGTGGGATAATTGCCTATGTTTCTCTACAGTGGTAGAAGATGAGAAATACCCAAAACTGGCTGGTATATTAGCACCCACTTCAAAGATAATTGTGTAACCTTTGTTGCATTGCATATCATGTGACACAAGTCCATCCAGGTGCAAGAAATAATCTATCACTTATACTTCCATCCATGCTCTTTCAGGGTGCTGCATGCAAAACTCTGAGCTTTGTCCTGAAAGTGTGTTAATTGCTTGTTAGGATAATGCCCTATTGCCTTTAACATAGAAACATAGAAAATAGGAGCAAGAGTAGGCCCTTAGGGCCTGCTCCGCCATTCAAAATGATCATGGCTGATCGTCTAACTCAGTACCCTGTTCCCGCTTTTCCCCCAGATCCCTTGATCCCTTTAGCATTAAGAAATATATCTATCTCCTTGAATACATCTAATGAATTGGCCTCCACTGCCTTCTGTGGTAGAGAATTCCACAGGTTCACCACCCTCTGAGTGAAGAAATTTCTCCTCATCTCTGTTCTAAATGGCATACCCCGTATCCTGAGACTGTGACCCCTGGTTCTGGACTCCCCAGTCATCGGGAATGTCCTCCCTGCATCTAGTCTGTCTAGTCCTGTTAGAATTTTATATGTTTCGATGAGAACACCTCTCATTCTTCTAAACTCTAGTGAATATGGGCCTAGTTGACCCAATCTCTCTTCATACGTCAGTCCTGCCATTCCAGGAATCAGTCTGGTAAACCTTTGTAGCACTCTCTCCATGGCAAGGACATCCTTCCTCAGATAAGGAGACCAAAACTGCACACAATACTCTAGATGTGGTCTCACCAAGGCCCTGTATAACTGCAGTAAGACATCCCTGCTCCTGTACTCAAATCCTCTTGCAATGAAGGCCAACATACCATTCACCTTCCTAACTGCTTGCTGCACCTGAATGCTCGCTTTCAGCGACTGGTGTACAAAGACACACAGGTCTCGTTGCACCTCCCCTTTTCCCAATCTATCACCATTCAGATAATCTGCCTTTCTGTTTTTACAACCAAAGTGGATAACCTCACATTTATCCAGATTATACTGCATCTGCCATGTTCTTGCCCACTCACTCAACTTGTCTAAATCACATTGGAGCCTCTTTGCATCCTCCTCACAGCTCACATTCTACCCCAGCTTTGTGTCGTCTGCAAATTTGGAAATGTTACATCTAGTTCCCTCATCCAAATATCGTGACTAGCTGGGGCCCAAGCACTGATCCCTGTGGTACCCCACTAGCCACTGCCTGCCACCCGGAAAAAGACCTGTTTATTTCTACTCTCTGTTTCCTGTCTGTCAACCAATTCTCAATCCATGCCAGTATATTCCCCCCAATCCCATGTGCTTTAATTTTGCACACTAACCTCGTGTGTGGGACCTTATCAAAAGCCTTCTGAAAATCCAAGTACACCACATCCACTGGTTCTCCCCAATGTATTCTACTAGTTACCTCCTCAAAAAACTCTGGTAGATTTGTTAAGCATGATTTCCCTTTCATAAACCCATGCTGACTTTGTCCAATCCTGTTAATGCCGTCCAAGTGTTCTGTTATCACATCCTTAATAATGCACTCTAGCATTTTCCCCACTACTGATGTTAGGCTAACTGGTCTGTAATTCCCTGTTTTTTCTCTCCCTCCTGTTTTAAATAGTGGGGTTACTTTTGCCACCCCTGCAATCTGTAGGAATTGTTCCAGAGTCTATAGAATTTTGGAAGATGATCACCAATGCATCCACTATTTCCAGGACCACTTCCTTTCGTACTCTGGGATGTAGATTATCAGGCCCTGGAGATTTGTCAGCCTTTAGCCCCATTAATTTCCCTAGCTCTTTTTTTTTACTAATACTGGTTTCCTTCTGTTCCTCCCTCTCACTAGACCCTTGGTTCCCTAACATTTCTGCCAGGTTATTTGTGTCCTCCTTTGTGAAGACAGAACCAAAGTATGTGTTTAATTGTTCTGCCATTTCTTTGTTCCCCATTATAATTTCCCCCATTTCTGACTGTAAGGGACCTACATTTGTCTTCACTAATCTTTTTCTCTTCACATATTTATAGAAGCTTTTACAGTCAGTTTTTATGTTCCCTGCTAGTTTACTGTCATACTCTATTTTTCCCCTCTTAATCAAGCTCTTTGTACTCCTTTGCTGAATTCGGAACTGCTCCCATTTCTCAGACTTGCCACTTTTTCTGGCAATTTTATATGTCTCCTCTTTGGATCTAATACTATCCCTAATTTCTTTTGTAAGCCACGCTTGAGCCACCTTCCCTGTTTTATTTTTGCGCCAGACAGGAATGAATAATTGTTGTAATTCCTGCACACGTCCTTTAAATATTAGCCATTGCCTATCCACCGTCATCCCTTTTAATAAAGTTCCCCAATCTATCATAGCCAACTCGCACCTCATACTTTCGTAATTTCCTTTATTTAGATTCAGGACCCTAGTTTCTGATTCAACTACTTCACTCTCCAGGAAATAAAGGAGTTTTGATATCTATTATTGATTGATTAATTGATTGATTGATTGATCTATTATTGATTGACAGTTTTGATTAATTGTGATGGTAGCTTTTTATCATCCTTTTAGATCAGGTGGATGTTAAAAGCAGAGAGAGGCTTATAAGCTAGCTGTCTATGCTGTGCTTAGTTCCCTTCTTACTCTACTGCTTCATGGACTGGAGACAAATGAAGGACTTTGTGGGTTGACTTTCTCGAGTAAAAGTTTTTCCTTGCACACATGAGATCCAAGTTATCGAAATGATTGGGGACTTTTGTTTTGAAACAAATACAATTGATTAAAGAAAGTATTGTAATCTAGATAAATCAACTATTTTGCCCTTGTTTCTGTTTAATATTCTTAACAAACTCTTTTCCCCCTACCCTACCTCAACCCATCACTTCTCCTCCTCCTCCTCCTCCTCCTCCTCCTCCTCCTCCTACTCTTCTGTCACCATCACAGGCTTGAATAAGTCCACCTCTACCATCTTTGCCTGTCTTGGCATTCTTCAAAGGGCCCATCGAGGCAGCAGTTGTTGCCTCCTTATGAGCAGTAATCCTAACTGCCCCAACCTCCTCAACCTTCCTGCCCAGATATAGCGCCTTTAACATAGAAGAACAGTCACAGCGCTTCACAGAGGCGTAATCAACATATCGTCTTGTCTGCACAGGGGCAGTGAAGGAGTCGAGAGGTGGAGGTGGCTTTTGTTGGCATATATATGGCAGTTGACCAGATGTCTGCAGATGATACCATTGGGTGAAGTGTACATGAGAAAAAGGAGGGAGCCAAGTATAGATCCTTGGGGGACTCCCGAGGTAATGGTGTCGGGCGGGAAGAGAAGCCATTGCAGGAGAAGCTCTGGCTATGATTGGATAGGTAAGAGTGGCATCAAGCGAGGGCAGTCCTATTGAGCTGTACAGTGGAGGGGTGGCATTGGAGAGGATAGAACGGCTGACCAAAGGCTGCAGAGAGGTCTAGGAGTACTCAGAGGAAAAATACACCTTGGTCACAGTATGTTATTTGTGACTGGTTAATGTCATTTCGGTGCTGTTGCAGAGGTGGAAACCGGATTGGCGTGATTCAAACATGGAGTTGCGGGAAATGTGGGCATGGATTTGGGAGGTAACAACACATTCAAGGACTTTGGAGAGGAAAAGGGAGATTGGAGATGAGGTGGTTGTTTGTCAGGGCAGAGCGGTTATGGGTGGGTTTTTGAGGAGATGGTGATGACAGCAGTTTTGAAAGGGAGAAGGAGAGTATCTCTGGAGAGGGAACTATTCACAATGTCAGCTCACATGGGGACCAGGATGGGAAGTTGGGTTGTCAACAGTTTAGTCGGAATGGGATCACAGAGCAGGAGGTTAGTCTCGTGGGTGTGATGAGTTCAGATGGGGCATCGGGAAATAGGAGACGAACTGGAGAAGAGTTCAGGTTGAAGGCAGGGGTGAGTCTGGAAGGAGAAGTTTGGCTTTCTGGGCAAAGGGAAGGGAGGGGGCGGGGGATGAATTCCAGTTCATCGTGTTATTGAATTCATCAAAAGCACCATTTTGTCTTTCATCTGAGTATTGATGGAGTAATACATACAGCAACTATTCCTATAACTTACAGTTCAGTTTTCAGTGGTGTCTAAATGACAGCTGGACTTTTTAAAATTAATTCTCAAGATGTGGGCATCACTGGCAAGGCTGGCATTTATTGCCCATTTGTTTCCCTGAGAAGATGGTGGTGGGACGCCTTCTTGAACTGCTTCAGTCCATGTTGTGAACATGGTCCCACAGTGCTGTTAATTAAGGAGTTGCAGGATTTTGACCCAGTGACGATGAAGGAACAGCGATATATGTCCAAATGTGTGACTTGGAGGGGAACTTGGAGGTGATGGTGTTTCAATGCATCTACTGCCCTTGTCCTTCTAGGTGGTAGAGGTCGCGGGTTTGGGAGGCGCTGCCGAAGATGCCGTGGCAAGTTGCTGCAGTGCACCCTATAGTGAGTACACACTGCAGCCACTGTAGCACGGTGGTGGAGGGGGTGGATGTTTAGGCTAATGGATGCAGTGCCGAACAAGCGGACTGCTTTGTCCTGGATGATATGCTTCTTGAGTGTTGTTGCAGCTGCACCCATCCAGATAAGTGGAGTGTATTCGATTACGCAAACTCCAGTACAAAATAGTGAAGTACAAAGGGTTATTTATTGTAAGTTCTACAGCAAACTATTTCCATTCATGTCGCACGTAAGAGGACAAGTTTTAGTTTATAGGGGAGCTGGATCTATTTATGGAACGTGCCTTTTTACCTTGAACCACAGTTTAAAAACTTGAGACAAACCTTGAATTGTAATGGCGATACACATACCAGGTGATCCTATGTCGAATTTGGGGACGGGCAGGGGAGAATCATACTTACAGTATTAGTCAAGCTTGTGGTCTCATTGAGTATATCATAATAGTATCAAATTTTAGGAAGCTGTGTGCTTATCACTTGCTCGCAGTAACGACTGATTTGGCACAAATTACGCTCGTTTTGCTTACCTAGCAGAGGGAAATATTCATTGCATCATGTCTAGACTAGATTTGAACCCAGGTCACAGAAGCGAAGGATAAGAGTTGAATTCTTTGCTTCAGAAGCCATTTTTCAACCCCTTGCTCGCAAATCAGAATCCGAGAACTAGGTGACCTTTTTTTAATTCGCTCAGAATTAGTTTTAAGACGGGCAGGGACTGCATTCTATTATATACTACTCCCTGGAAACTTGATACTCAGAGTATGTGAGATAAGAACTCAAAACTCCATGAACATCCTTAGCTGAGTCTAAAGCCTGCCGAAGCCTGTTTTGAAAAGACTGGGTTGAACCCAGCGCTTGTTTGTTGTCTTTAAATTTAGTTGAGGCTTCTTGTACTTTGCCACATAACAAACATTTCTGACTAACTGCAACACCTCGTCCAGCCCCACACTTCCCACATTGGCACATAAGGCAGCATTTGAATTTGTCACCCAAGATGTCCCATTCTTTTTATCCAGGATCTCGTAACTCTGGTAGGGAAAGCTCTTTCAGTGTGAACTGCACAAGGGATCTTGCCTATTGTGTGGAAAGGACCAAAGATTTTAGGAATACCTCCCAGGTTTTTGTCACCTGCAGACCAAAATGTTAGGTTTCCCAATCTCTAACCAGCATGTTGTACATTTGATTGGAGGTTATTGCTCTGTGTTAACAATTAACAGGGCTTGAAGCATCTGGTGGCATTAAAGGGCATTCCGCTAGAGCAGCAGCCATTTCATGGACTCAATTATGTTGCATTAGGTGTTCGGCAAATCTGGAAAGCAGCTACATGGAGTTATAGAAGCACTCTCATTAGGCATTATTGTCTTGACATTATTGCCAGCAAAAGCTGGCAGTTTGGCAGGGGTTTGCTAGCCTTAGCAAACAAGCGGTCCAGTTTATAGTATGCCAAGAGATTATGCTTGATATTTGAAGTACAATGAAGAAAGATTGATTTCTGGCCTGTGGCACACAATGTTTGCAGGAAAGCTAAATACATTGTTTTACACTCAAAAGAAAAGGCTAAAAGACTCACTAGGCATCGTCACAAACCTAGCAATTTTCTTTCCCTTAAAATACATCACATTGTATTAAGTTTTTCAATGCATTATAACTACAGATGACCTTCCAGGTTTTTTCTATTTAATCACATCCCTTGAATTTAAAAAAAATCAGTTCTTTTAAATCCCTTCAGGGCCTTGCCTCCCCCAAACTTTCTTCCTCTGACTCTGGCCTTTTGTACATCCTCCCTCCTTTCAACACACCATTCAGCTGCCTAGGCCCAAAACTCTGGAATTTCCTCCCTGAGCCTCTCCTCCTATTGCCTCCCTGTCCTCCTTTTAAGGCCATCCTTAAAACCCAGTTTTTTGACCAAGTGTTTGGCCACTCCTTATAATCTCTCCTTTAGCTTGACATAATTTTTTAAAAAATAAAATATATGCCTCTGCGAAGCCCCTTGGGACACTTTTGTTAATGAAAGGCGCTATATAAATTTATGTTTGTTTGCAATTTATTTGAATTTACTTCGTAATCCCTGATAAACAGGGTTATATTTTATATTTCTAAGCAATTTTTTACACCTCCCCCTCCCCCCAAAGAAATTGTGAGTTGAGTTTGATTTAGTGAAAAGTGAACCTATTCTTGCAAGTTAAGTAGAATGGGCCTATACTCTCTGGAGTTTAGAAGAATGAGAGGTGATCTCATTGAAAAAATAGAAGATTCTAAGGGCGCTTGACAGGGTAGAGGCTGAGAGGTTGTTTCCCCTCACTGGAGAGTCTAGAACTAGGGGGCATAGTCTCAGGACTGAGATGAGAAATTTCTTCACTCATAGGGTTGTGAATCTTTGGAATTCTCTACCCCAGAGAGCTGTGGATGCTCAGTTGTTGAGTATATTCAAGGCTGAGATCGATAGATTTTTGGGACTCTTGGGGAATCAAGGGCTATGGGGATTGGGGGGGGAAAGTGGAGTTGAGGTTGAAGATCAGCCATGATCTTGTTGAAGGGTGGAGCAGGCTCGAGGGCCAAATGCCCTACTCCTGCTCCTATTTCTTATGTTCTTAATGGTGTTGTTGTGTTACTTCTCCAATGTTTATGTTAAGTCCAACTAATTAATTAACTTTGGAAGTTCCATTTTCCCCTGGCTGACATTAGAAATTGGGAAGACAATGCTCTATGCTAACCAGAATGCGTGAGGATGATATATCTGCAACATCTGTCATCCCTTGATTGATAGACCTAATTCATCTAATCTTGCAGGGTAAGTGAGAGTCCAATCTCACAACTTCAGCTCTCAGTTGCAGAGGTTGGTTCCTTAAAAGAGGGGAGCATTGGTGATCTAGAGTATATGATGTAGCTAGAAAGGTGGATTGTAGGTAGCAGTAAAATAGATTTCAACAGATTTTTCAGCAATGTTCATTGCAGAAAGCATGTTGAAGGTTCAAGTTGGACATAGAAATCAAAGAGGATCAGGAAATATTCAATATTAAACAGAATCTTCACAAATGAAAGTTGTGGTTAAATCCTGGATCCATCATTTTAATTCTGGAATCTATAGCACAAGTGGACATCAGTAAAGCATGTTTTTAATCCAAAAAACAAACAGAATTTAATGTTTGCAAGGTACATATCCTAGGAACACAGGAACAGGAGTAGGCCTTTTAGCCCCTCGTGCCTGCTCCTCCATTTGATAAGATCGTGGCTGATCTGTGATCTAACTCCATATACCTGCCTTTGGCCCATATCCCTTAGTATCTTTGCTTGCCAAAAAGCTATCTATCTCACATTTAAATTTAGCAATTGAGCTAGTATCAATTGCCGTTTGCGGAAGAGAGTTCCAAAACTTCTACCACCCTCTGTGTGTAGAAATGTTTTCTAATCTTGCTCCTGAAAGGTCTGGCTCTAATTTTTAGACTGTGCCCCCTACTCCTAGAATCCCCAACCAGCGGAAATAGTTTCTCTCTATCCACCCTATCTGTTCCCCTTAATATCTTATAAACTTCGATCAGATCACCCCTTAACCTTCTAAACTCCAGAGAATACAACCCCAATTTGTGTAATCTCTCCTTGTAACTTAACCCTTGAAGTCTGGGTATCATTCTAGTAAACCAACGCTGCACTCCCTCCAAGGCCAATATGTCCTTCCGAAGGTGCGGTGCCCAGAACTGCTCACAGTACTCCAGGTGCGGTCTAACCAGGGTTTTGTATAACTGCAGCATAACTTCTGCCCCCTTGTACTCTAGCCCTGTAGATATAAAGGCCAGCATTCCATTAGCCGCCTTGATTATTTTCTGCACCTGTTCATGACACTTCAATGATCTATATACCTGAACCCCTAAGTCCCTTTGGACATCCACAGTTTTTAACTTTTTAACCATTTAGAAAGTACCCTGTTCTTTTTTGATCCAAAGTGGATGACCTCACATTTGTCTACATTGAATTCCATTTGCCACAGTTTTGCCCATTCACGTAATCTATCAATATCCTTTTGTAATTTTATGTTTTCATCCACACTGCTTACAATGCCACCAATCTTTGTGTCATCGGCAAACTTAGATATGAGACTTTCTATGCCTTCATCTAAGTTGTTAATAAATATTGTGAATAATTGAGGCCCCAAGACAGATCCCTGCGGGACTCCACTAGTCACATCCTGCCAATGTGAGTACCTACCCATTATCCCTACTCTCTGTCGCCTTTCGCTCAGCCAATTTCCTAACCAAGTCCGTACTTTTCCCTCTTCCATGGGCTTCTAACTTAGCTAACCGTCTCTTATGTGGGACCTTATCAAATGCCTTCTGGAAGTCCATATAAATAACATCCATTGACATTCCCCTGTCCACTACTTTAGTCACCTCTTCAAAAAATTCAATCAGGTTTGTCAGCCACGACCTACCTTTCACAAATCCATGCTGGCTCTCCCTGATTAACTGAAAATTCTCGAGGTGTTCAGTCACCCTATCCTTAATTATAGACTCCAGCAATTTCCCCACAACAGATGTTAGGCTAACTGGTCCATAATTCCCCGGTTTCCCTCTCTCTCCTTTCTTAAAAAGTGGAGTAACATGTGCAATTTTCCAATCTAGAGGGACAGTTCCTGAATCTAGAGAACTTTGAAAGATTATAGTTAGGGCATCCACAATGTGCTCACCTACTTCCTTTAAAACCCTGGAATGGAAACCATCTGCTCCTGGGGATTTGTCACTCTTTACTGCTATTATTTTCTTCATTACTGTTGCTTTACTTATGTTAATTTTATCGAGTCCCTGTCCCCGATTCAATATAAGTTTTCTTGGGATTTCCGGCATCCTCTTTTTCTACTGTAAATACTGATGCAAAGTAATTATTCAACATGTCCGCCATTTCCCCATTGTCAATGACAATGTCCCCACTTTCAGTTTTTAAGGGGCCAACACTGCTCCTGACCACCCTCTTTTTCCTAATATAACTATAAAAGTTCTTCGTTTTGGTTTTGATATCCCTTGCAAGTTTCTTTTCATACTCTCTTTTTGTAGCTCTTACTATCTGTTTTGTGACCCTTTGTTGATCTTTGTATCTTTCCAATTCGCCAGGATCTGTGCCGTTTTTTGCCTTTTTGTATGCCCTATCCTTACGTCTTATACTGTCCCTTACCTCTTTAGTTGTCCATGGCTGCTTTTTTTGGCAAGTAGAGTTCTTGCCCCTCAGGGGTATAAACCGGTTCTGTATCTCGTTAAATGTTTCTTTAAACATTTCCCACTGATCATCAGTCGTTTTACCCATTAACAGATTTGCCCAGTTTACTGTGGACAGTCTCTGTCTCATCCCATTGAAGTCGGCCTTACCCAAGTCTAGAATCTTAGCAGCTGACTCACTTTTTTCCCTTTCAAACACTACATTGAACTCGATCATGTTATGATCGCTATTGGATAGATGTTCACGCACAGTTAAGCTGTTAACTAAATCTGGTTCATTACTCATTACTAAATCTAGTATGGCTTGCCCCCTTGTTGCCTCTAGGACATACTGCTGTAGAAAACTATCCCGGACACACTCAAGAAATTCACTTTCTGACAGTTGCTAGTCTGCTTTCCCCAATCTATGTGAAGGTTAAAGTCCCCCATTAAGACCACTATGCCTTTTTTACACGCTTGTCTAATCTCTGCATTTATACAATCGAGCACTTCAGAGCTGCTGCCAGGGTCCTATACACAACTCCCACTATAGTCTGAGTTCCTTTCCTATTTCTCAATTCAACCCATAAGGTCTCTGTTGGCTGCTTACCTCTCGTTATATCCTCCTTTATCATTGAATTGATTTCATCTCATCTCTAATCAATTAGGCTACTCCTCCCCCTCTTCCATTTTTCCTATCTCTCCTGTAGACCTTATAACCCGGTATATTTAGTTCCCAATCCTGACCATCCTGCAGCCATGTCTCAGTAATAGCTATCATGTCATAACCTCCAATTTGAATTTGTACCTGTAGTTCATTTAATTTATTCCTTGTACTCCGTGCAATTGTATATAGACCTCTTAGTTGGGCCACACATCCTAGCCTGACCTTCAGCTTTGATACTGGGTTAATCGCCTTACGCCTTCTAGTGTTCACTTTATCTGTAGTGTCTAACATACACTTTCTGCTGCTCTACGCTTTTCCCTTTCACTTGTTCTTGAAGAAAATGAGAGAGCAATTAAGTGAGTCTCTAATATTTTTAAAGTACCTTAAGTACAGGAGCTGCACATGAACATTGGAGAAACATGAATGTTATTAAGAAAAGGAATGAAGCTTAATCTTCAAAATTAGAAACAAGTTAACCTAACCTCTGTGATGAGGAAAAATACTTGAGCATCATTTGCAATGCTATTAATGCTCATTGAAAGAGCAAAGAAACCATAAAGGGTATAGATTTGGAAGCATTAGATCATCATGCCACAGTAACCTGCTGGAATTCTTTTAGGAGGTACACTAATGGATATAATTTACTTGGATTTTCAGAAAGCTTTTGATGAAGGTTTACATATGTGACTTTTGAAGAAGGTGAAGGGTCATGAAATTAATAACAAATTAGCTAGTTCAGGGCCAAAAGGTTCAGGGTTTGAAGCCTGGAAGGGCATTTAGCCTTTCATCCTTCCGCGATGGATAAAATGAATACCATAACATCAGGATGTGTGGAAAAAGCAGCAGACTCTGCTTAGTGCTTGCCACACTGTTATGGTATGTGTCCCTGGGCACTTCTGGAGATTTGGCAATAGAAACAGAGAGCTGCACTGCACCCGCTGGGTGCTGTGATAAGCACATCAACTTCCCTTTGTTTTCTGTGCCTGAGTGTGTGTGTTGTATCTCTCTCTCCCTCCCTCTCTCTCTCCCTCCCTCTCTCTCACGGGTACTCTCTTACTCTCATAAGAAGTAGAATATGATGATTGGAAAAAACTCTGTATGGGGGCTAGTGACCAGTAGAGTTGTGCAGGGACCTGTTCTGTATCTCTTGTTCATACTTTTCATAAAGATTGTGGAGGAGATTGTGTCTTGTAATGTAATGAAATTTGAGAATGATACCAAGCTTTGTGGCTAGATGGCAAATATAACAAACAACATTCAAAGTGATCTGGATCAATGGCCACTTAAATGGGGGTGCTGCACGTGCTCATGAAATCATATTCCAGCTCGAGGCTGGAGTAAGAAATGAATTGGGAAATAAAGAGCTAAATTCTACATTTTGAATCTGAGGGATGTGGGGGTGGACAGGAGGAAGTGAGAGAGGGAAGTTTTTATAATATGAAGTTCTTCCTCCCCAGTATCCCATTGAAAGTTTGAAGAACATAATTTCATGGTAGGTGAAATGATTTGCAGCACTGTGCTGCGTCTCTACATGCTAAGTTCAAGACGTAGAGGGCCTGATTCTTGCTGTGTTGACATCAGGCATGGGTTCAACTTTCATGGAGGGAGGTGACCGTTATAGAAATATACAAGATTCTAAACGGTATAGAAAAAGTTAATCCAGAGCATTACTTCAAATTAAACAACAATAGTACAGCAAAAAGGTACAGGTTTGAACTGGTAAAAGTAAAGTTTAGGATTGATGTCAGAAAGTTCTTCTCATGGAGAGTGATCATCACATTGGGTAAAGTAGTTGAGGCAGGAGAGGCACTGCAGGATCTTTCTGTTAAAATGAATAAAATGGCCTTCCTCATCCATATCAAACTTATGATCTCCTCTGTGATCTTCTGTATGTCTTTAAATGGGGCTGTAACGATCTTGATTTTTTCAGTTCTTCAAAGATACTTTCTTTCCCTCATGACTCCAATTAACAACTATCAAGTCTTGCCTTTTGGCTCAGCAATTTATCCCTCTGTCGGTTCTACTGCTTCCTCCATCCTCTGATGGAACGTGCACATTTCCTCCATTGCTAATGCTGTCGCCGGGAAGTTCAGGCCTTGAAATTATGTTGTGGGATATTAGCACACAAATGCTTAATTTGTTAACATATTTATATTTATGTGGGTAAATCTTCCTTTAATATGGTAGAGGAAGGAATTGTAAACAAAAACAGTTACAAACATGGTAAGCATTTTTATGCTAGTAACCGTGCTACAATTTCAAGGCTTCACTTCTTTCACACCAAATTTGTTTCCTCGCAACAGCTTCTAAATGTCTATAAAGCCCAAGTCGATCCAAGACTTAAATGTTGTTCCAGATCTGGGGAGGCTTCTTTAACACCCCTCATGGAAAATACAGGAAAATACATGATGTCTGATAGGCAGCTCGTCTCTCACCTTTAGCTTCCAATCAGTTTATCTGTATCTCTTCCCTCTCCCTCTGTCATGAACTGAAATGAACTCAATGAATGTTTGTAGAAGGATTAAAATGTTTACAAGGAATTGTTCTCTTTATTACAAGCTTCTTAAAGTTACAATACTGTTGGCTATAACTTCTGATGTGATGTACGTCCCATCTCAAGACTGCAGTGTAAATGTTTTTAAACTTCTCCAACATGGTAGAAGTTCTTGTTTCCAACCCTGCTCTGCATCCCGATAGATCAAATCTCTCCATTTAAAGCTTTGCTGTGGAGCACAATGCATACTGTGTGACCAAAGCTATGCATACATTTTTCTTTACATTCATCAAAATTTATTGTGAAATAAAGCTTCCATATTTTTTTCTGGAAGTCATTACAAAATAATAAAGAATGAAAGAAATACCATGCTGGTACTTATTTTCACTTCATAAATAAACTCCTAAGAATTTAATTCTGGAACTGATATTCGGCTGACAGCAACATTAAAGAAGGAAAACAGAAGCTGATGGAGAACCAGTGTCATGTTACCCCATGTCTTAACGGGGTAAAGCAAGATTTAACGTGGAAGTGGAGTGCACCATAAGCAGCATTTGAGATGTTGTGGATATTCATTTCAAATTGATAGAAGGCTAGGCTAGGTTTAGGTTGTCATTAACCACACGTTCAATCAGTGAGCACTTCTGTTTACCTTGTTCGGAGTATACTGGATTTGGAGCAAAACTGATGTCTCCCCTCATTAAGTAAATATCTCCCTCTGTTCGGCCATTGAATTAATCTGCGACTAATGTCATCTGAAACTTTGGAATGTTCCTAATCTGAAGTGTTGAGTATCCACAAAGGATGCAGATTGAGATGTAAATTAAATTTCTCATACTACTGTTAAAGAACAAACATTTTTGTGTGTGTAAGTGGCATGGTAGCACAGTGTGCTGGAGCACCAAAACAAGGAGCCATAAATGGTATAAGATCTTTTTTTGCGATTTATGCTTGAGTATTGCAGTTCCACAGAATAGAGTGAAAACCACAACTCCCATAATGCGTCACTTGCTCACAACTTGAACTCCAAATTACCCACAGCCCAGGTGAAAGGTTTCTGAATGGTAGCTTTGGAAAAATGTGAATCGATTGGCTGGGCTTGTGTGTTTTCCTCATTCGTGATTGGTAGAATTTCCTACGTGTTGGATAACAAATTTACATGGTTATCGGAACAGGAGGTTATTTAAGCCAATCAGAAAAGTTTGATATTACTTTTTATAATTCTGCATTTGTGCAAAACCCTGAGCGGAAGCATGCATTTGATGTGATCTGCTATATGCAAGTATTTTTTTTAAAATTATGTAGGTATCTAGCTTTAAACATCATTAAAGGAGAACATTATTGTGGGGAGGGAGTAATTTGTAATGAATGTGTTCTTCGGTCCAGTGCAGAAGTGGCATTTTGTCCAGGTTTTAACATGCACAAAGAGGAGGGTCTGATGTGTACTTGTGTGACTGATGTAGTGAATTTTACAATACTTGGCATCCAAGGCCCAAGTCTACGATAATCTTTCATTCATTACTTAACACTGATCTATGTTATTGTGTTGTTCTGCTAGGTTGCATATATAGTCAAGTTTCAGTTAAATAAAATCAATCAATGAAGAACAAGATTTGATGGATTTTCTCCTAAATTGATAAAACCACAGCATCGTCATGGGAAGGGAAAAGGCAAATCTTGAGAGACTCAAAACCATGGATAGCCTCAAATCCTCTAGTGCTTGGACGTCAACATTGTTGAATCATTGATTTGATAGGCTACGATAAGCTAAACTCTGAAGTAGCTGAGTCAGAGGATGGTTTTTTAACAATCAACCAAAACTTATATTTGCTAGTCATCGGAGCTCCTCTGGGTTTTTATTTGTAACAGCTATTAGAGATAATCCACATTTTAAAATAGATCAAACAATCTTAAAATCAGAAAACACAATTTTTATTCCATCAAGTAAAAGAATGCTTTCTGTTGATAAAATGAGCACATCAATCTATGTGAACTAATCCTTTTCCTTGATGTCACCAATGGATAGTATGTCCATGAGGCAATAACATTGATATTAATGGTTCGCCTAACATCAGTAATAGGGAAAATGCTAGAATCTATTATAAAGGATGTGATAACAGGACACTTAGAAATTATCAACGGGATTAGACAAAGTCAACATGGATTTATGAAAGGGAAATCATGTTTGATAAACCAAGTGGAGTTTTTTGAGGATGTAACTGGTAGAATCGATAAGGGAGAACCAGTGGTTGTGGTTTATTTAGATTTTCAGAAGGCCTTTGATAAAGTCTCACATAAGAGGTTGGAGTGCAAAATTAAAGCACATGGGATTGGGGGTAATACACTGGCATGGATTGAAAATGGGTTAACAGGCAGGAAACAGAGAGTAGGAATAAATGGGTCTTTTTCAGGGTG
Organism: Heptranchias perlo; assembly: GCF_035084215.1. NCBI lineage: Eukaryota > Metazoa > Chordata > Chondrichthyes > Hexanchiformes > Hexanchidae > Heptranchias > Heptranchias perlo. The sequence continues at coordinate 68,195,666 of NC_090326.1, read as the reverse complement.
ACAAGCAGTGACTAGTGGGCTACCATAGGGATCAGTGCTTGGGCCCCAGCTATTCACAATATAGATCAATGATTTGGATGAGGGAACCAAATTAAATATTTCCAAGTTTGCTGACGACACAAAACTAGATGGGATCGTGAGTTGTGAGGAGGATGCAAAGAGGCTTCAAAGCGATTTGGACAAGTTGAATGAGTGGGCAAATACATGGCAGATGCAGTATAACGTGGATAAATGTGAAGTTACCCACTTTGGAAGGAAAAACAGAAAGGCAGCGTATTATTTAAATGGTGATAGATTGGGAAATGTTGATGTGCAAAGGGACCTGGGTGTCCTTGTACACCACTCACCGAAAGCAAACAGGATATACTTGCCTTGGAGGGAGTGCAGCGAAGGTTCACCAAACTGATTCCTGGGACTGCAGGACTGTTGTATGAGGAGAGATTGGGTAGACTCGGCCTGTATTCACTCGAGTTTAGAAGAATGAGGGGGATCTCATTGAAACATATAAAATTCTGACAGCTAGACAGACTGTATGCAGGGAGGATGTTTCCCCTGGCTGGGGTCCAGAACGGGGGATCATAGTCTCAGGATATGGAGTAGCACATTTAGGATTGAGATGAGGAGAAATTTCTTCACTCAGAGGGTGGTGAACCTGTGGAATTCTCTACCACAGAAGGCTGTGGAGGCCAAGTCACTGAATATATTTAAGAAGGAGATAGATAGATTTCTCAACACAAAAGGAATCAAGGGGTATGGGGAGAGAGCGGGAATATGGTATTGAGATAGAGGATCAGCCATTATCATATTGAATGGCGGAGCAGGCTCCTATTTCTATGTTTCTATTAAAGGAAAGGAATTGTTCAGATTAACGTCCCTAATCCTGTCCATAGTTTTTGAAGCATTATCATTGATTACGTTACTCGCCGCAGAATACCCAGCTTCTGACCTGCACTTGTAGCCACAGTATTTATATGGCTGGTCCAGTTATGTTTCTGGTCAATGGTGACCCCCAGGATAGTGATGGTAATGCCGTTGAATGTCAAGGGGAGGTGGTTAGACTCTCTCTTGTTGGAGATGGTCATTGCCTGGCACATGTCTGGCACGAATGTTACTTGCCACTTATGAGCCCAAGCCTGGATGTTGTCCAGGTCTTGCTGCATGAGGGCACGGACTGCTTCATTATCTGAGGGATTGCGAATGGAACTGAACACTGTGCAATCATCAGCGAACATCCCCATTTCTGACCTTATGATGGAGGGAAGGTCATTGATGAAACAGCTGAAGATGGTTGGGCCTAGGACACTGCCCTGAGGAACTCCTGCAGCAATGTCCTGGGGCTGAGATGATTGGCCTCCAACAACCACTACCATCTTCCTTTGTGCTAGGTATGACTCCAGGCACTGGAGAGTTTTCTCCCTGATTCCCATTGACTTCAATTTTACTGGGGCTCCTTGGTGCCACACTCTGTCAAATGCTGCCTTGATGTCAAGGGCAGTCACTCTCACCTCACCTCTGGAATTCAGCTCTTTTGTCCATGTTTGGACCAAAGCTGTAATGAGGTCTGGAGCTGAGTGGTCCTGACGTAACCCAAACTGAGTATCGGTGAGCAGGTTGTTGGTGAGTAAGTGCCGCTTGATAGCACTGTCGACGACACCTTCCATCACTTTGCTGATGATTGAGAGTAGACTGATGGGGCGGTAATTAGCTGGATTGGATTTGTCCTGCTTTTTGTGGCTAGGACATACCTGGGCAATTTTCCACATTGTCGGGTAGATGCCAGTGTTGTAGCTGTACTGGAACAGTTTGGCTAGAGGCGCGGCTAGTCCTGGAGCTCAAGTCTTCAGCACTGCAGCTGGGATGCTGTTGGGGCCCATAGCGTTTGCTGTATCCAGTGCACTCAGCCGTTTCTTGATGTGACGTGGAGTGAATCGAATTGGCCGAAGACTGGCTTCTGTGATGGTGGGGATATTGGGGGGAGGCCGAGATGGATCATCCACTCGGCACTTCTGGCAGAAGATTGTTGCAAACACTTCAGCCTTGTCTTTTGTGCTCACGTGCTGGACTCCGCCATCATTGAGGATGGGGATGTTTACAGTGCCTCCTCCTCCCGTTAGTTGTTTAATTGTCCATCACCATTCATGACGGGATGTGGCAGGACTGCAGAACTTTGATCTGATCCATTCGTTGTGGAATCGCTTAGCTCTGTCTGTAGCATGTTGCTTCCGCTGTTTAGCATGCATGTAGTCCTGAGTTGTAGCTTCAACAGGTTGGCACCTCATTTTTAGGTATGCCTGGTGCTGCTCCTGGCATGCTATTCTGCACTCCTCATTGAACCAGGGTTGATCCCCTGGCTTGTTGATAATGGTAGAGTGAGGAATATACTGGGCCATGAGGTTACAGATTGTGCTGGAATACAATTCTGCTGCTGCTGATGGCCCACAGCGCCTCATGGATGCCCAGTTTTGAGCTGGATCTGTTCTGAATCTATCCCATTTAGCACAGTGATAGTGCCACACAACACGTTGGATGGTGTCCTCAGTGCGAAGACGGGGCTTCATCTTAATGAGGACTGTGCGATGGTCACTCCTACCAATACTGTCATGGACAGATGCATCTGCGACAGGTAGACTGGTGAGGACGAGGTCAAGTAGATTTTTCCCTCATGTTGGTTCGCTCACCACCTGCCGCAGGCCCAGTCTGGCAGCTATATCCTTCAGGACTTGGCCAGCTCGGTCATTAATGGTGCTACCGAGCCACTCTTGGTGATGGACATTGAAATCCCCCACCCAGAGTACATTCTGTGCCCTTGCTAGCCTCACTGCTCCTCCAAGTGGTGCTCAACATGGAGGAGGACTGATTCATCAGCTGAGGGAGGACGGTAGGTGGTAATCAGCAGGAGGTTTCCTTGCCCATGTTTGACCTGATGCCATGAGATTTCTGGGGTCCGGAGTCAATGTTGAGGACTCCCAGGGCCACTCCCTCTTGACTGTTTTTCACTGTACCGCCCCCTCTGGTGGGTCTGTCCTGCCGGTCGGACAGGACATACCCAGGGATGGCGATGGAAGAGTCTGGGACGTTGGCTGAAAGGTATGATTCTGAGAGTATGGCTATGTCAGGCTGTTGCTTGACTCGTCTGTGGGACAGCTGTCCCAATTTTGGCACAAGTCCTCAGTTGTTCATGAGGAGGACTTTGCAGGGTCGACTGGGCTTGGTTTGCCTTTGTCGTGTCCAGTGCCTAGTGGTCTGATGGGTGGTCCATCCGGTTTGTATAACTGGCTTTTCTATTAACAGAGCTGAATTGTTATTTTAAGAAAACTATTAAAACCTTTTTTCCCCGATTTGTGTAGCAAATGTAAACGACTGCATGAGTTTGTAGACTAGTAGTTTAATATGTGATAAACTGCTTTTCTCATTATGTACAATCTTTCTGTTGGGTGTTGATAAATTGCTCCATTATTTTCCCTTTGTTCTTCATGTCTCCTATTTGTAACAAGATTTATAAAGTGGTCAAATTGATTTAAAAAAAATGTATTTCTGCATGTGAAATTGCTCTTAATCATAGGCCAATGCAGCACCTGTTTTGCTTAAAATAATGGACAGTAATTATTGAACAAAAATAGTGTATCAAATGGTCATTATTTTATACCCATTAACCAATGAGAGACACACTATATGTTCTGTTTATTCACTTTAAACATATATGTTTCTCATGTTATTGATAGATATATTGCCTGGTAGGAATATTTGAACTTGTTGCTGGGCACCTTAGTAGTTAAAATACTGCATATGGGAACCCCTGCAGTCACATCAAGCTGTATCAAGAGAATTACTAACCAGGAGTAAATGAGGTAGTTTTGATGAGAGAAAATGTGAATTGCCTGTCTGTTTAAGATTAGTTTGAAGAGTAGTTAGCTGGCTGTAATAGGGCACACTTGAGTAATTGCATTTGTATAACAAGCCCAGCTGAAGAGATCTGACAGGCGTAGAGATTTGTCTGGCGAGGATCTCCAGATGGACATGACCACACAGCAGCTGGGTGGCACATTTCTCAGCATGGTTAGTAATGCCCAGAGTGTCAGCTGTTCCCTATGACCGCGGAACCCTAGTAGACCAGCTGGTGACTGCTGACAGGCAGCAGCCCTGGTAGACTTTCTCTTCAAGCCGGCTGTCAGTGAGCAAAGCCAGCAGGGATGACCAGCACAGCATAACGAGACACTGCTGAGAGTCATTAGGAGAGCTTTAAAAATTGCTTTTGCCAAAAAACGGAATATTTGAACCAGAAAAATAAATTTCTTAATATTTTTGAGTCATTTTAAAGAAATGAAAATCACTCATTTTTCTAAATTACTGTTAAAAAACAATATGATGGCTTTCATTTTTTTAATATATGGCAACAGTTGTGACTCCTCCAAGAGAAAAGGGAAGAAAAAAGGTGGGTGGGAAAGCCTGGCTGTTCACACGCTGTTAGGCATTCCACTAATGGAGCAATTAGTGTTACAGGTCAGCTTTCATAACGTGGATCAAAATAATATTTCTTGCTGGGGGTCGGAGGCATTTCATAATGACATCAAAAACTGTTCTCCAGTGTGGCATGAAGCTGCTTGTTCTACTAAATTGCTAAAACCCCGTTAAAGTAAAGCTGCTGAGTAAAATTTGTTTTTGCTTTTAAATTTGGTTTTGAAACTGAGTTTTTTGATGTTTTACCTTTACCCGGTATTGTTTTACGCAGAACACACTATCTTACAGTTCCGTAAGCTTCTTCCAGTCTTCATCTTATTATGGAACTGCAATAAAACCAGAAGCAGCATAGTTAATCCAAGGAGATGTTTAGGACTTAACAATTTATCCAGTGTAGCAATTATTTGATCAAACTTCATATAAAAATGAAGCTCAATGCACACTTTGTGAAATGCCTACTTAATGTGAGAGAAAATAGATGTACAGCAGCAGAAAGAAACATCCTTGGCCTTCTTTTTCCCCATTATCTCTTATGGACCATCTTTTAGCCAAAAAGAAATTCCAGGCCAAGCTGCCATGCTGATCCATCATACCTAAATACTATATGACTACTTCCATTTTTGCTCCATGTGTGCCTTTGTTTTCTATTTTTGATATGCTGGCAAAGCTACCAATTTGTACTATTTGCATTGATCATGCTGAAATGTGATGCTTGGCAATCTTGTTTTGGCTCCTTGTGCTCACTTTTACTTTTAGTGGAGTGCTGGAGTTGGTGTTGCTGAAGCCAATGCTGAGCATCAGATATCAGCCTTCAGTGGCGTGAAGGGTTTGAAGAAATTCCAAATAGAGAGAGATTTTTAAATTGGTTTTAGATGAAACCTGGCTTGTTCAAAGATGAGGTAATTAAGGCCCTTATCCTGGTGTATTCCAGTAAGATCATCGAGTTGGTTGTGTTCTTTTCTGTCTTTCCCTCCCTCCCTCCTTCTGACAGTTGTGCAGTACAATGAAGACTAGGTTTCACATCTACATTGGATTGGATACTACAGGAGTTTTTGAGGGTATAGATTAAAGCAATCAAATTGAAGGCTAGGTTTCTTGTGTTGAATGGTAAGATTATAATTTTTATTTAATATACTTCAAATGTAGAAATATTCTGTATGCACAATTTTGCTTTATAGTCAAGTCTAAATTTACATAATCATTATGAAGCTGAGATTCTGATCGTATGCATGGTTTAGAAGTTGCATATTTTAGAAATTGTAACCAGCTTTCAGTAATCAATAAGGTTTTTATCACATGAAGTCTTGTTCCAGGTTTTGGTGCCACATATATTATGGGAGTCCAGTAACAGCCACACCTGTCTTGTTTTTTGGGGGGAAAAGTATAATTTTTTTTCTTTTTTCTGAAAGACTTTTAGTTATCTGAAGGCAACCATGTTTACTGAGTAGCTGGCCCATTCTCTCCAACTAGTTCAATTTGGAGATTGCATTTTGAGATGGTTTTACTTTGCAAGAAGCCCAGTTATAATTTTTTTTTAAATCATTTAGAATCATAGAATCATAGAAGTTTACAATATGGAAACAGGCCCTTCGGCCCAACATGTCCATGTCGCCCAGTTTATACCACTAAGCTAGTCCCAATTGTCTGCACTTGGCCCATATCCCTCTATACCCATCTTACCCATGTAACTGTCCAAATGCTTTTTAAAAGACAAAATTGTACCCGCCTCTACTACTGCCTCTGGCAGCTCGTTCCAGACACTCACCACCCTTTGAGTGAAAAAATTGCCCCTCTGGACCCTTTTGTATCTCTCCCCTCTCACCTTAAATCTATGTCCCCTCGTTATAGACTCCCCTACCTTTGGGAAAAGATTTTGACTATCTACCTTATCTACGCCCCTCATTATTTTATAGACTTCTATAAGATCACCCCTTAACCTCCTACTCTCCAGGGAAAAAAGTCTCAGTCTATCCAACCTCTCCCTATAAGTCAAACCATTAAGTCCCGGTAGCATCCTAGTAAATCTTTTCTGCACTCTTTCTAGTTTAATAATATCCTTTCTATAATAGGGTGACTAGAACTGTACACAGTATTCCAAGTGTGGCCTTACTAATGTCTTGTACAACTTCAACAAGACATCCCAACTCCTTTATTCAATGTTCTGACCAATGAAACCAAGCATGCCGAATGCCTTCTTCACCACCCTATCCACCTGTGACTCCACTTTCAAGGAGCTATGAACCTGTACTCCTAGATCTCTTTGTTCTATAACTCTCCCCAACGCCCTACCATTAACGGAGTAGGTCCTGGCCCGATTCGATCTACCAAAATGCATCACCTCACATTTATCTAAATTAAACTCCATCTGCCATTCAACGGCCCACTGGCTCAATTTATCAAGATCCCGTTGCAATCCTAGATAACCTTCTTCACTGTCCACAATGCCACCAATCTTGGTGTCATCTGCAAACTTACTAACCATGCCTCCTAAATTCTCATCCAAATCATTAATATAAATAACAAATAACAGCGGACCCAGCACCGATCCCTGAGGCACACCGCTGGTCACAGGCCTCCAGTTTGAAAAACAACCCTCTACAACCATCCTCTGTCTTCTGTCGTCAATCCATTCTGCATTTTGCTATCTTGTCTAAACCTATGAATATGCAGAACAAATTCTACCGTAGAGAATTACTTTCTTGCATTTTTCTAGTGCCGATTCCTAAATGAATATAGGCTCTAATTTCCCTGTGCAATGGTGATTGTGTTTAACTAAATCTACATTGCATCAAGAATAGCCTAATAACTAATGTTAGAACTTGGATTCACAATCCAGGTGCCAAGTTTCAATTGATGCTTGAAGTCTGCCCTATCCTCACTGGGTGAATTTTTTTAGTCATATGGAACACATCAGCACATTCACATCTTTGTTTTTTATGGGAGAAAGAAAGAGAATAAGAGATTCATGATCTTATGAGTGTGCCTCCTGTTGACCAGTTATGGAATAGCATTAATTATAGCTGTGGAGAAATTAGCAGACCGGACTCTGCCACCCTCTCATTGCCAGGTGAAAACACGATGATAGAGAGCAACTTAAAAAGGAAATATTTGCCTGGAGGAGAAGAAAGGACAAACAATTCATGTAACGAATTTTGTGATCAGGGTGACGCAACTGAAAATTTCTGTGTATGTTGAATTGTGTCAATTTGTTCTATATATTCCCAACAAATGTAATGTAATATTTATGTTGCAGTATTTGGCTATTAAGAAAGAGTATTTAAGAGAACAATATTCAATTTTTGTATCAAGCTAAAAGGTTGTAGGAACAGCCAATCTCAAATTTCCAGTTAAATAGAAATGGGGGCAATTTGGATTAATCTTATAAATTGCTGTGATAATTTATCTTGAAACACTTAACACTGTTTTGATAGGCAACTTATTAATATCTCTGAAGAAGTGTCAGAACTATAATTCCTGATTTTGTGGATTTTAAATTGCCATTGCAACCAAGCAAAGAGCCTTGTTAAGTTTATTCTTATTTAAAAAAGCAGAAGAATTAGGAAACTGTAGCCCACTAGAGGTCATTGTTCAGTTGTAGCCTATTAATGAACCAGAAACATCTGAGAGGGCAATAAATTACACTGTGGATTTTTCTAATTATGAATTCGTGCTTAATCATTCAATGACAAGTAGGTTGTGGCAGCACATCTATGTATTTTGCATACACAGTTATGCTAATGTGCTATTATATTTCAGTGGATGTTGGTTCTTCATCATTAGAGCAGTTCATTAAAGAAAGCTCTCTTGCCAAATCATAATTGCTGATTATGGGTAATAATTAACTTTTCTTCCCCTCTTGATTCTGTCTGTTTAGTCAAAAAGACCCGGTTTGGCTTTTCCATGATTTTCTTTTCTATTTTTTTCTGTTCCGAAGCTCTACGTTGCTATCTCAGCATGCCATTCTGATAGTTATCAGAATTCAAACCCAGGCTAATTAAAAGTCCTGCTGACAGTTATTCTGATCTGACTTTGACTGGTGTTTGATGGTCATTATGGGCAAATAATGAACCAAGGCCACAATTGCAGCAGCTGCCAGCTCTGGACTGTGTTGCAGCTAACTAGTAAAGGCCACTCAGTAGTAATGAACGCTTCTATCGACTGTTTCTCTGCTTCCAACAGAGAAACAATGAAATTACTTTTGCTGCTGTTTTAATTTTCTTTCCTTTTTGGGTAAACCATTCAACATTGCTCTTAGCAATAAAAAGGCTATGTATTTTAAATGAGTAATAATGTCCTTAATGAATTATTGTATTAATAACATTAACTGAAGTGCTTTTAGGAATTGAATAGTATATGAACATTTGCTTTTGATGTCTGAAATCACCGACGGTATACTGTATTTTCCAGATCCTTAAGGGTGCCAATTAAAGAAAAGGCGACCAAATGTCTATAATATATAGTTCATTTCTGCTGAAAAGAAGACGGTACTGAATCTTGTATGGTTTGCATCTTAATTATGGTCTTTGCTTCACCCTCATGAGTTGCTTTATGTGCAGTAGGGATTTTAAATAGGCTCAGATTGATTATCTGTAAAAGATGGGTAGAATGAAGTTTTACATTGATATAAATGTACCACAACAACAAGTTTTCTTCCCCCAAAAATAACCCAACTTGTTCATTAGTTTTTCTGTTACCGTCCACAAACAGGATCACCCAAGTCACCAATGCGTGCGGGTGTGGTGGAATATCACAGGGAACATGTCCCTTTAAAGTCATTCTTTATCAGATGTAACTATCTTGCAGTATGTAGCTCTTGCCTTGGCCATCGCTGTTTAATTCCTTTTACCCCCGTTGGTGAGTAGTCTTTGGCTTAATGCCAAATTCATGTGATATATAAAATGCTGTTGGTTGTAAAAAAAAGTAATAAAAATTATCCCTTATTGAATCTTACCTGAAAGACAGGCCTGTGAATAATGTTTTTTTAAGCTGAAACTTTTTTTAATTGGAAAGTTCGCAGCAAGATGCCTTGGCACTTGATTGGTGCTGCCATCTTGGTTTACTCAAGGATGGGTACTGAATCTTGACTTGAAATGGAAGCAGCAGCCACTAAAATAGTTAGAAAGAACTTGCCTTTATATAGCGACTTTATGTCCTCAGGACGTCAAATAAATTTACATCCAGTGAACTGCTTTTGAAGTGATGTTACAGTTGTTTTGTGGCAAATGCAACAGTCAACTTGCGCCCAGAAAAGTCCCACAGACAGCAGTGAGATAAATGACCAGTTAACCTACCCATTTCTGGAAATGTTGATTGACACCTCTGCCTCTCCAGCTCCTTCTTCTAGATCCTCCTTAAAACCCACTTTGACCAAGCTTTTTGGTCACTCCTCCAAATCTTTTCTCCTTTGGTTCAGTGTCCGTTTATTTTGATTACACCTCTGTGAAACGTCTTGGAATATTTTTCTACGTTAGAGGCACTATATAAATGCAACTAGTGGTAGTATTATAAATGTTAGCCTGGACACTCGGAGAATTCCCCTGAGTTTCTTCAAATAATTCCATGGCATCTTTTATGGTTATCTTTTGGTGGTATATGTGCACAGGTTGTTGAAGGTCACAGGGCAGGTTGAGAAAGCGGTTAAAAAAGCATACGGGATCTTGGGTTTTATGAATAGAGACACAGAGTACAAAAGCAAGGAAGTTATAATGAACCGTTATAAAACACTGGTTTGGCCACAACTGGAGTATTGTGTCCAATTCTGGGCACTGCACTTTCGGAAGGATGTGAAGGCCTTTGAGAGGGTGCAGAAAAGATTTACTAGAATGGTTCCAGGGATGAGGGACTTCAGTTACATGGATAGACTGGAGAAGCTGGGGTTGTTCTCCTTGGAACAGAGAAGGTTGAGAGGAGATTTGATAGAGGTGTTCAAAATCATGCGGGGTCTAGATAGAGAGAAACTGTTCCCATTGGCGGAAGGTCAAGAACCAGAGGACACAAATTTAAGGTGATTGGCAAAAAAAACAAAAGGGACATGAGGAAAATCTTTTTTACGCAGAGAGTAATTATAATCTGGACTGTACTGCCTGAGGGGTGGTGGAGGCAGATACAGTCGTGGCTTTCAAAAGTGAATTGGATAAGTACTTGAAGGGAAAAAATTTGCAGGGCTACATGGAAAGGGCAGGGGAGTAGGACTGGCTGGATTGCTCTTGCAGAGAGCTGGCATGGGCTCGACAGGCCGAATGGCTGCCTTCTGTGCTGTAATGTTCTATGATTCTATGTGCACCTGGACAGGCAGATGGGCCTTCGATTTAACATTTCATCCAAAACACACCATTTCCAACAGTGCAGCAGTACCTCATTGAAGTGTCAGCCTAAATTGTGCGCTCAAGTCCTTGAGTGGAACTTGAAGTCACAACCTTCTGACTCTGAGAGAGTGCTTCCATTGGGATTAGCTTTGTAAATGCACCAGAGACACTGGTCCCAATTGTGAAGCCAACGACATCTTGGCAAAATGTTACTTGTTTTAATTTGAATGTCTTTGAACTTCACACTGTTTTTCTGATGAATACTTAATTAAAAAGCTTTTGTGGGATCTTATGCTAGAGTATATTCCTTTTTAAAATTTGACTAAATTTAGTCTTAACAATTTTTGAGTTGTTTTCCTCAATCACAAGGTCCAATCACATGACTTCTACAAATGCTATGTTATAAATGTTGGATCCCCTGTAGTTGAGTATTTTTGCTTGTGGTTTTGCTCCAGCAGCTGTTGTCGGAGAAGTTCCGAGAACCATAAGCAGGGGAAGAGGGGAAACCGAGGGTGGGGAAGAGATTCGTAGAGAGGAAACCAGAGTTGGAAGGAACTTTGATTCCACCAGTAACTAATGGTAACTCATTGAAATTGCACTGATAACTAATGGTAATACTGGTAACACTCAGATTCCCCTCTTAACCAACAGTAATACAATAACTCACTGGCCTATATGTAACTGGTGTAATGTTCTGATATCCTTCCTATAACTAGTAGTAATCCTGTAACTTGCTGATATTCACTCTGATAGCCAGAAATCCCCTGTGCTGCACAAGGAGCGGTTAGGCTCCCCAGTTGATGCCACTTTTAAAAGGCCCGATCTCTCTCTCTCTGCTTGGACTCTGGTTTGGACTCCGTGTGAAGGTGACAACTCTGAACTGGGAGCCTCAGTCAGAACTGATTTGTACTTAGATTTCACATGTCAAAACTGGCCAGCACAGACTGACCTGAACCAAACTGAGAGATTGCACAAAGGGCCGTGGGCTCTGTGTTTGGGGCACTTCTCACAGAGCACGTCATCCTAATCTCCGCTCAGCACCAACATTTCTAAACTACTCCCTGAGCTCAGACTCAATAAAGGAAAGTTTTCATAGACTTATGGAAGTTACAGCACAGGAGGATGCCATTCGGCCCACGGTGCTGGCGCTCTCTCCTGTAACCCCTTTCCTCCCAGATCTTTTTATATTCTTCCTTTTCAAATTTTTAATCTCATTCCCTTTTTAAATAAAGTCTTAGTCTCTATCTCAATAGCCACATGTGGTGAAGGATCCCACTGCATTATAGCCCTCATTTCAAGAATCTTTCTCCTTACTTCCCTCTTGGTTCTTTCGGTGGGAATCCTTGGTTTCCATTCCCTAGTTCCCTATTTGCCTACCTGTGGAAATATTCTTTCACTATTTACCCACAATAAGGTCCCCAGGTTTCACTCACCCCTTTACTGACTGGTTGGCTCTCAGTACCACTCCCTCTCACCATATTGCTGTTGCTGCTCCTGGCTCTGCAGAAAATGCTGGTCCCCATTCCATTCTCTCCCGCACTTGAGCACCAATCCCCTGACCCACAGTCAACTTCTCTTCCCCCATTCTCCAGTTCCCTTCTCTCCACCAACTCCCCATTCCCCAGTTTCCATCTCTCTCCCCGAACCCCCAGTCTCCATTTCGTTTACCAACCCCCAAGCCCCCATTCTCCAGTCTCCGTCTCTCTCCCTGACCACTCTTGAGCCCCCATGATAGCCGACCCCCGATTGCCGAGCCGGGCTGCTAGAGGCAGCATTCGGGAGAACCGTGCCCCAATCCTTGCACCTCTGATCCTCGGCAGCTCCACCACTTGCTTTAACTGCTCCTGGCTTGCGTACTTGGCTCACCCAGGCAGCAGCTCCCTCCAATACAAACCTCCGGAAGTGTGGCCAGTGGTGGTGGAGGGGGGGAATGGGGGAACAACTAATTGGCTGCAGCACCGATGCACATGCTGGAATTGCTGTTACAACATATTTTTCTCCCGAGTTGCCAATATCAAAGCTCGGGAGATGAATTACTGATTTCGATAGACTCTTGCCGAAACCGGGAGGGTTACGAATCCTACTACAAACGCATTAAATCCATTTAATACCAGTGTGTCTGGAACAGAGAGATACAGGCCAGGAGTGTCTGTGTTGACTTTTTTTGCACCAGAAAGTATATCTTGGGAAATTTTGGTGTGCCTCGTGACAAGTGGAGATGCTTTAGATTCTGGAGCATTGTGTGTACTTCTAGCTGTCAGACAGAATGCTACTACACCATTAGCTGGAGAAGAGCAGCCAAATCAGAGTGAGATTTGGCTGCAGTATGATATAATTTTCCTTACTAAATTTACTCTGATAACATGCCAACCTGGCAGTTAAATGGTAGCATAATAAGGGATTAACATGTACGCAATGGCATAGCAGATTCATTTAGCTTCTGATATTCTCTCTCTTTATGGAGAAATGTATTCATTCTCTTCTGTAAACAATTTTACAACACCAAGTTATAGTCCAGCAATTTTATTTTAAATTCACAAGCTTTCGGAGATTTTCTCCTTCCTCAGGCAAATGTTTCAAGATCTCCTTGAAGCCTACGCATTTATACATATTGAACAATAATAAATGGTGTTTACAGACTGCCCCTGCAACTGCCCGTTGCCAAGGCAATCACCGTGTTCAGACAGAGAGGTGTTACCTGCAGAACCTCCGAATACACATTCAATAAAAAAACAAACAGGGAAAAAAAACAGAGAAAAAAAAACACAGAGAGAGGCAGAAACATCCGGAAGGCAGAGAGAGCCAGCAAATGACCCATTATATTAAAAACAGATAACATTTGTTCGCTGGTGGGGTAACGTGTAGCGTGACATGAACCCAAGATCCCGGTTGAGGCCGTCCTCATGGGTGCGGAACTTGGCTATCAATTTCTGCTCGACGATTTTGCGTTGTCGTGTGTCTCGAAGGCCGCCTTGGAGTACGCTTACCCGAAGGTCGGTGGATGAATGTCCATGACTGCTGAAGTGTTCCCCGACTGGGAGGGAACCCTCCTGTTTGGCGATTGTTGCGCGGTGTCCGTTCATCCGTTGTCGCAGCGTCTGCATGGTCTCGCCAATGTACCATGCTCTGGGGCATCCTTTCCTGCAACGTATGAGGTAGACAACGTTGGCTGAGTCACAGGAGTATGAACCATGCACCTGGTGGGTGGTGTCATCTCGTGTGATGGTGGTATCTGTGTCGATGATCTGGCATGTCTTGCAGAGGTTACCGTGGCAGGGTTGTGTGGCGTCGTGGACGCTGTTCTCTTGAAAGCTAGGTAGTTTGCTGCGAACGATGGTCTGTTTGAGGTTGGGTGGCTGTTTAAAGGCGAGTAGTGGAGGTGTGGGGATGGCCATAGCGAGGTGTTTGTCCTCATTGATGACATGTTGAAGGCTGCGGAGAACATGGCGTAGTTTCTCCGCTCCGGGGAAGTACTGGACGACAAAGGGTACTCTGTTGGTTGCGTCCCGTGTTAGTCTCCTGAGGAGGTCTATGCGGTTTTTTGCTGTGGCCCGTCGGAACTGTCGATCGATGAGTCGAGCGTCATATCCCGTTCTTACTAGGGCGTCTTTCAGCGTCTGTAGGTGTCCATCGCGTTCCTCCTCGTCTGAGCAGACCCTGTGTATTCGCAGGGCCTGTCCATAGGGGATGGCCTCTTTGACGTGGTTAGGGTGGAAGCTGGAAAAGTGGAGCATCGTGAGGTTGTCCGTGGGCTTGCGGTAGAGTGAGGTGCTGAGGTGCCCGTCTTTGATGGAGATTCGTGTGTCCAAGAAAGAAACTGATTCTGAGGAGTAGTCCATGGTGAGCTTGATGGTGGGATGGAACTTGTTGATGTTATCGTGTAGTCTCTTTAGTGATTCCTTGCCGTGGGTCCATAGAAAGAAAATGTCGTCGATGTATCTGGTGTATAGTGTTGGTTGGAGGTCTTGTGCAGTGAAGAAGTCCTGCTCGAACTTGTGCATGAAAATGTTGGCGTATTGGGGTGCGAATTTGGTCCCCATGGCTGTTCCGTGTGTTTGGGTAAAGAACTGGTTATCGAAGGTGAAGACATTGTGATCCAGGATGAAGCGGATGAGTTGTAGGATGGCTTCCGGAGATTGGCTGTTGTTGGTGTTGAGTATTGATGCTGTCGCAGCGATGCCGTCATCGTGGGGGATACTGGTGTATAGTGCCGAGACGTCCATCGTGGTGAGAAGTGTTCCTGGTTCAACTGGTCCGTGGGTACTGAGTTTTTGTAGGAAGTCTGTAGTGTCACGACAGAAGCTGGGGGTTCCCTGTACGATGGGTTTCAGGATGCCCTCGATGTATCCAGAGAGGTTCTCACACAGGGTTCCGTTGCCTGATACGATGGGACGTCCGGGTGTGTTGGCTTTGTGTATCTTTGGGAGGCAGTAGAAGTCTCCCACGCGGGGATTACGTGGGATGAGAATGCGTAGGATGCTTTGAAGGTCTGGATCGAAGGTCTTGATCAGTTTGTTGAGCTGGTGGGTGTGTTCTTTGGTCGGATCTGCGGGTAACCGTCTGTAGTGTTCCTGGTTGTCCAGTTGTCGGTATGCTTCTTTGCAATAGTCTGTTCTGTTCTGTATGACTATGGCTCCTCCTTTGTCCGCTGGTTTGATGACGATGTTGCGGTTGGTCTTGAGAGCGTTGATGGCGTTGCGTTGTGCTCGGGTGACATTCTGGACTGTCTTCTGAGTGCGGCTGATGAATCTGGCATTGACGCATTTCCTGACAGCTTGAGCATACATGTCCAGCTGAGGGCAGCGACCCTCCGGAGGAGTCCAGTTTGACTCTTTCCTCTTCGGTTGCTGTACCGCGGATCCCTCTGTCTGCTGTTCCGGATCGTCGATTGTCTCATTGGGTTCGCTGCTGAAATCTTGGGGTTTGTGGTAGAATTCCCGGAGCCTCATTCTCCTGATGAATTCCTCTGTGTCCGCCGCGAGACTAGTGCGGTCCATTTTGGTAGTGGGGCAGAAATTGAGCCCTCGGCTGAGAACTTCGATTTCGTCTGGTTGAAGGGTGTGGTCGGATAAATTGACAATAGACTTCCCTGTGGTTGCAACCGTGGTACCAGGGGAAGCTTGGTCGTTGCTGGTGGTGATGCCGAGTTTCTCAAGCTTCCTGCTCTTGGTTTTCATGTAGGCAGCGTAGTTCCGTTGCCTCGTCTGTTTGGCGGTATAACGTAGCTGGTCTGCTGTGTCCTGAGTACAGGTTGAGAGTATGGACTCTATCTTGGTTTCGAGGTTGTGGCGTCTGCTGTAGAGTTGGTGTATGAGATGGTTGCGGAGTGTGCGAGAGGTACGGCGGCAGAGTCTCTCAGCGTAATCCGAGTTGTATGTGGACTTGAGTGGGTTCGTGATCTGGAGTCCTTTCGGGATCTTGTCTGCTTTCTTGCAGCTCTGTAAAAACTTGATGTCTGTGTCTAAATGCGCGATCTTCTTGGATATCCTTTCCACTGTGAGCCGGCAGTTTGTGGTGTCGATGGTAGTCATGATGTGGAGATGCCGGTGATGGACTGGGGTTGACAATTGTAAACAATTTTACAACACCAAGTTATAGTCCAGCAATTTTATTTTAAATTCACAAGCTTTCGGAGATTTTCTCCTTCCTCAGGCAAATGTTTCAAGATCTCCTTGAAGCCTACGCATTTATACATATTGAACAATAATAAATGGTGTTTACAGACTGCCCCTGCAACTGCCCGTTGCCAAGGCAATCACCGTGTTCAGACAGAGAGGTGTTACCTGCAGAACCTCCGAATACACATTCAATAAAAAAACAAACAGGGAAAAAAAACAGAGAAAAAAAAAACACAGAGAGAGGCAGAAACATCCGGAAGGCAGAGAGAGCCAGCAAATGACCCATTATATTAAAAACAGATAACATTTGTTCGCTGGTGGGGTAACGTGTAGCGTGACATGAACCCAAGATCCCGGTTGAGGCCGTCCTCATGGGTGCGGAACTTGGCTATCAATTTCTGCCCTGTTTGTTTTTTTATTGAATGTGTATTCGGAGGTTCTGCAGGTAACACCTCTCTGTCTGAACACGGTGATTGCCTTGGCAACGGGCAGTTGCAGGGGCAGTCTGTAAACACCATTTATTATTGTTCAATATGTATAAATGCGTAGGCTTCAAGGAGATCTTGAAACATTTGCCTGAGGAAGGAGAAAATCTCCGAAAGCTTGTGAATTTAAAATAAAATTGCTGGACTATAACTTGGTGTTGTAAAATTGTTTACAATTGTCAACCCCAGTCCATCACCGGCATCTCCACATCATTCATTCTCTTCGACAGCCCAGCTGAGATTCAGTACTCTGAGGAAATGTCTGTTGCTGCATTTGTATACACCAGGTCAGTCAGTATCTGTGAAGAGAAAAGACGGGTTTAAAAGATGTTTCAGGTGTGCAACCTTTATCCGCGTTCTGATGCAGGATCTGTGCCCAAAATGTCATAGCCTGTCTTTTCTCTTTACAGATGCTGACTGCCCTCTTGTGTAGTTCCAGAATTTTCTGTTTTTGTTTCAAATTTCCAACATTTGCAGTTATTCCTTTTTAATTTATCTCATTTGTGCCAGCCTGGTTACATTAGCCATCCACATTGCTGACTCTTCAACCACCACCATGTGTAGATACAAGTGGCTACTCGTGCATGTACTAAACGTCATAATATCTTGCATCAAGTATGTGTGTGATCATGTGCGGTAGTAGTAGTTCTTGTGGTTTAAGATTTGAAGGAGGAAGGGTGAGCAGCCAGTATTAGTGACATAACATCTCTTGGAACATTGTTAATCAACCCAAGGAGTCTTATTCAGACTGCTTGGGGCATGCAATGTCTCTTGGGATGTCATGTTAACTCCTTGTGTTTTAGACTGGACCTGACACTCGGGTAATCCACTACCTTGTGCATTTCTTACAAGGTCACATGATGTATAGATGTGGCATAGCATTTGGGCAATCTGATCTTATTCATGCAAGAAAAAAATATTCTTGTGGAAGAGGATTGCAGAATTTAGCATCCGTTATATAGGGAATAAGCATGAAGATTTAAATCAGCCCCTAAATAAAGAGGTGTATTTTAAACTGATTTAGATTGACTAAGTCATTCATAGTCATACATCTGTGCATATGAAGCCCCTGGAGAACTGTCAAACACAGAAATGGGAATGACAACAGAAACTGGTTACAAATAAAACATGGCATGGTCTTAAACCAATTGTGCATGGTTATCTTTGGCAGAAAAGAAAACTAATTGAACATGATAAAGTGTAAAGTTAATTAACACACACAAGTTTGTTGATTACCTTCACAGGATTATATTGTTCTTTTGCTACCAGCCTTCCATCCCAGCTGTCTCCCTTTCAGAAAATGTCATTGGTAAACAATAGAGACACCATAACAAGTCGTAAATGGCCCCAGTGACAGCAGCCCCTAGTGAAGCTGCATCTGTAGAAAATGATTGTGTCTGATTACCTTTTGAAGACAGCAGTGCACACATTGCATACTAAGTGCCACTTCTGCATCGCTTTACTTTGCACCTGATGTATCCATTACAAAAACAACTAAAATATATTTCCTAAATACCCTTTCACTGCTGCAGCCATTATTATTGGGATTTGAATCAAGTACTTTCAGCATGGCACTAATCTAATACCAAGAATTATGCTCACTTGGTGAAACAGATGTTTGCATCTGTCTAGCACTTTAAAGTAGGGAGTGCATATAAAGCCCTTAAGAGATCACTTGAGCTCTTTTTCTCCTTCAACCACAACAAAGACTTAAAATAAGAAGCAGGCAAAATTCAGACACCTTCAGACTAACCAGAACCTGCTGTTGTAAGAACAGGGATTGAACTGAGCCCATTAGACCAGGGAAAGGTTGGTGTGTGTTTTTAAAGCACTGCATTAATGATTGAGGTTTGAAAGAGGAGAGAAGGACTAAACTACTCGTGCTTGAAATGAGCTGCAGGTTTTTCATTAGAATGCTAGATATTTGATGAACAGACATTCACGGTAATTTTTATATCACATTTCCTGCAATCTGAATTATTTTAACTTTGTGAAATCATAGAAAATGCATAGACTTGATTTTTTAAATCTTCCTTCATATTTAAGCTGGTGAGGGAATTGATGTATCGAATATTTTTGTAAGGATTTGTTACTAAAGATTTATCAACCATTTCCCAAATTACATTTTGGCTGTATTAATTTATTATTCCTTCATCTAACATAAGTGTTTGTACAACTGAAAAACTGCAGCTGTCGAAAGATTAACCAGCTGAGGAGTGTTGTCAGCATTAGTTCAGGTCTAATAAATGACACTATGAAGCTATTTATCAATCCCTAGTCCAGAATAAAAACTATTGGCCTATGATTAATAGTATTCTGTTTGCTGCTTTGACTATGCTTGTGTAATTATTGTGCTTGTTTTTAGATAAGGCATGTTGAAGGGATGAAAAGAAAACTTTAAATATTACAAATCTTTTAAAACCAAGTGTTCATGTGATACTTTCAGGTGTCGGGGCTGCACGGGCTGGCAACCTCACGTTCATGGTTGGCGGATTGGAAGAAGAATTTAATGCAGCCAAAGAATTGCTGAGCTGCATGGGAACCAATGTGGTTTACTGTGGAGGGGTTGGAACTGGGCAGGTAACAAAAAAGAAATCAGAGTTAATTATGGAACTACGTCATTTGATTAAATGAAATGCTCCCATGTGTCAGAATCTCACTTTGAAAGTAGCTTTGTTTTTGTAAATGTAAATAGATAGAACTGATGTACTTTTACAAATACAAATAGACGGGGCTGGTAAATTACTTAAGAAGCATCAATGATTTACAACTTATTCTGGCCAACTCAGAAGAGACTTGTGGGGGGAAGGAGGGAATGAAATTCAACTTCAGCGGTACCGCAAAATGGGTGACAACGAATCGGCAAGCCGCTTTATACTTTTTCCAGAAGTCAGTGGAAAAGATAATCGGGTGGGGTGTAAAATGGGCTGTCGATTTGATGTTGCTTGTTTTGCACTGCCGCTGAGGTCAAATTTCACCCCGTTGGCCTCCCAGGGTGGGAGGTTTATATCTGTAAATGAAACGGGTGTTTCAGGAGGAACTGGGTTAGGGTCCAGGTCAGCTCATTTTAAATTTCCTAATATTTTATGTCATTGTCTGCAGCAGTATGTGTGATTTGTTTTGCTGGTACTGAAGTGCATGCATCATTTTAAAG
This sequence comes from Heptranchias perlo, assembly GCF_035084215.1. Taxonomy (NCBI): domain Eukaryota; kingdom Metazoa; phylum Chordata; class Chondrichthyes; order Hexanchiformes; family Hexanchidae; genus Heptranchias; species Heptranchias perlo. The sequence continues at coordinate 68,175,646 of NC_090326.1, read as the reverse complement.
TTGTTTGCCACTTTCCTCCATTGTGATTTTTGTTTACAGGCAGCAAAGATCTGTAACAACATGCTACTAGCTATTAGTATGATTGGAACTGCTGAAACAATGAATCTGGGAATCAGGTTTGTTTGTAGTTTTTTTTAATTTACTTTTGTCCCCTCATATGCTTTGCTTGAGTTATTATAGCTATTCCCGCCTTTGAACCATATTCCTTGATACTCTCACCTAACAAAAATCTATCGATTTTAGTCTTGAAAATTTCAATTGACCTAGCATCCACAGCACTTTTTTGCCGGGAGGGAGAGGGGGAGAGAGTTCCAGATTTCCACTACCCTTTGTGTTTCCTGATTTCTCATCTTGAACGGCCTAGCTCTAATTTTAGGATTGTGCCCCCTTGTTCTGGATACTCACACCAGAGGAAATAGTTTCTCTATATCTAAACTGTTTAATCCTTTTGGCATTTTAAACACTTTTACTCCCTCAAGTCCAGGGAGTGCAGACTTGAGTGTATTTGGTGCATAACTGGTTTAACTATCTGTTGCCAAATCTGGCTGGACCACATCAAGCAGTATCAGGCACGCGCTTCTCTACCAAAACTGATCACTACTCCAGGATTATCCTGGAAAGCAAAGATAACTGTCTGCTTTTCTCCACTACCAACCGCCTCAGTCAGTCCCTCTTCCTTGCCGCTTCCGCCCTCACCTCCAACAAGTGTGATGAGCTCGTGGACTTTGTCACTAAGAGTGAAACCATCCTTTCACCTGCCTCTGCTGCTTCCCCCCCTCCCCCCACGCTTTCCGTGGCACACCAAGCCTAATCTCTCCCGAGGTTCCCCTAGCCCTGAACCCATGTCTTCCTCTAGTTATTTCTCTTATTTCCCACATCTTCAAGTTTATCTTGTCCATGAGACCCATCTCTTGCTCCTTTGACCCCTTTCCACTAAATTGCTGAACACCCTACTTCTCTTCCTGGCTCCTTGCTAGCTGACATAGTAAATGGTTCCCTCTCTTTGGGTACTGTCCCCTTCCCTACAAAACTGCTGTCATCGCCCCACTTCAAAACACCCACCCTTGACCCTTGCAAACTACCATTCCATTTCCAGCCTCCCTTTCCTTTGAAGTTCTTGAAGGGTTGTCACCTCTCAGAATCGTGCCCAACTTTCCTGCATTTCCGTGTTTGAATCTCTCCAACTAGGTTTCCACCCCTGCCACTGCACTAAAATGGCCCTAATCAAAGTCATAAAGGATATCCTCTGTGACTGTGACCTTGGTGCACAGTCCCCCCCTTGTCTTTCTTGACCTCTCTGCAGCCGTTGACACAGTTGACCATGCCATTTTTCTCCAAAGGTAGGACTGCTCTCGGTTGTATCCACTTTCACCTATCCAATTGTAGCCAAAGCATCTCCAGCAATGGCTTCTCTTACCCCAAAGAGCTAGCCTAGCCCCCTCCTCTTCCTCATCTACATACTACCACTTAACGACATCACCCAAAGACATGGGTCAGGTTCCTCGTGTACACAGATGACATCTAGCTGTGCCTTTTCACCACTCTTGATCCCTCCACTGACTACGTTGTCAGGCTTGTCTTCCGGTTAAACAATGGGTACATCAAAACTTTGCCTTTACACCTGCTACAAACTCCCTACTGTTGCCACCAATTCCATCCCCCTCCCCAGCCCCTTAAGGTTGAACCAAACTGTTCGGATCCTTGGCCTCCTCCATAACATCGCCCGTCTCTGCTCCTGCCTCAGCCTATCTGCTGTTGAAACCCTCATCCATGCCTTTGTCACCTCCAGACTCAACTATTCCAATACTCTCCCATCGGCTTTCCATTCTCCACACTCCATAAACTTCAGCTTATCTAAAATTCTGCTGCCTGTATCCTATCCTGCACAAAGTCCCGCTCACCCATCACTCCTGTCCATGCTAACCTACAATGGTTGCCAGTCCAGCAGTGCCTCAAATTTAAAATTAATGACCCAGAAATTGTTTAGAAAAGAACAGTGAGCTCAACAGCACTCACCTAGTTAGTGGCGAAATCAAGGAGCAAGTTCTGGCATTCGCACATGCTCGGTGAAACGAGGAAATCCAGAACTTGCTCCTACTGGTTCGCTGGCGATCTAACAGCTTTGAATTGAAGGATATCGCCGGCTGGAATCAGTGGAAACAAGGGACCAGCGCCAAATTGCTCATCTGCCCAGCTGGATAGTAACTAATATTGCTACAACACGGATATGCTTAAAAATACCAGGTCTAAACTAAGTTTTAACAGCACAGTAAGTTTTAATGACTGCCAAACAACTAAAAATTAACCTTGAAAAATGTGGAGTCTCATTACTCCTTATTTTAATAGTTTTTGGTCATTAAAAAAAAAATAATTTTTTTTTTACTTTTCCCTTCTGACTCTCTTATTTAATTTGATTATTTCTTACCCTCTCTTTTTTGCTGTCTATAACTGTTCTTACAAATGATGTAAATGTTGTACCTTTCACTTCCTGGATTTAACGTTTCAAGCCTGCAGAAACTGTTCTCAGCTTGTCAAAAATGCTGCAATCTGATTGGTCGAGGGGAGAGAGCGAGCCTCTCACTTCTCCCATGGGTCCTAGCTTTGTTGGAGCTAACGCTGGGCTCTTCTCCGCTTCCTATTAGAGGAAGCACACCCAGCAAAGGCTACGGTAAGTTAGTGGGTTAGTATAAATCTATGGAACGGTGAACACTGTTGGTTCACCGCTCCAAGCAATTTCTGGGCTGTTATCTTTGTGTTTAAGTCCTTTCATGGTCTCGCTGTTCCCTGTCTCTGTAACCTTCTCCAGCCCTATAACCCTCTGAGAACTTTGCGTTCTTCCAACTCTGGCCTTTTAAGCATCCCCCACTCCCTTTGCCCACCATTGGCAGCCATGCCTTCAGTCTTCTAGGCCCTAATCTCTGGGATTCCCACCCTAAGGCCTCTCCGCATCTCCACGTCCTTATCCTCCTTAAGATCTGCCTTAAAATCCCTCTCTTTGACCAAGCTTTAAGTCACACCATCTGGTATCTCCTTTAGCTCAGCATCCATTTTTGTATGATTGTACTTCTGTGCTGCGTCTTGGAATATTTTTCTGTGTTAAAAACGTTATATAAATGGAAGTTGTTCTTGGGTCTGTTCAAAATAAAACTGCACAATGTGATGGGAGAGTTAACATACTAGAAGGATGAGCCAATCCACCTTTTCTCATTCCCAATTTTTTCTTCACCTTCAATAAAATACACTGTCCTTTAATCTCTTAGACCCAGGTTCAAACCCCAGCCAGATTTACAGGATGAAAATCTGCACTGTCTGTTGGCTGTAACTGTTCTAGGCAAAATAAGTTTGAGTAGTCTCAAGTCTAGTTTCTAGTGCCATGAGTCTGCAGCAGAAAAGTGCCCCTAATTTGGCACCTAATTACAATCAGATGGTTGGTGTTCTAATTAGAATAAAAGAAAGAAATAACTGAGTGGTGCAGTAAGGCATGTCGTTTTGAGGTTAGAGTTAATGTACATTTTTGGGTTAGCGTAAAGAGTGTTTTGCTTTGTAACTGGTTACACTGTGCCTGAACTTGAATTACATGATGCTGATACTGGGGGAGAAAAATTGGAGGGAGAAACTGTTCTACTCCTTAGCACCTACATCATAATGAGCATAAAAATCAACCTAAAAAGGGGATGACAATGTAATACCAGGTCCACTTGTACAAACCAGAGTATTCATTGTAAAAGGTAGCTGTGGGCAGAAATCATTTTCTGAAGGTAGAGCTGCAGACAAAGAGGATGTATATTTAAATGTTTGTAGCTTAGTGCATCTTATCTCTCTTAAAAACTTTAAGTGGTCTGGTTAGCAAGTAAAACCATTGACTATCTCAGGGCTCAAGTTTAATGTTCACTCATAAGCATAATATTTTTGAATTTTTCAGTTTTGTCAATTGCCATTCTGGCCATTAGCATGCCATGTATGCTGCCAGAGTTTATGGTCAAATGTCTTGCATCAGTATTGGCTGGGAATTTGCTGCATTGGTGTTATTGGCGACAATCGCCATAAGTAAGACCGTTGTTTGCCCTGATCCTCCAGCCCCGATTGTAGGCCAAAATTTGTTGAGAAACTCACAATCATATGCCACAGCGTTGATGGTGGTGATCAGAAGCGGTCCAGCTGTATACAAAGCTCAGTTTCATTTGGCCAAAGTTTGATTGTTCAATACTTGAAGGTGGAAAAGATAAATAAATTAACCTCAGCACGAATGAGATAAATCTTAGCAGGGGAGAGTTAGTTGATTTTTTTTTTGTTGAATTACTCTTCCAAACATTTGCCAAGTTAATAACCATCACTATTTCAATATGATGCTGTGAAGTCTTTGAATTTTTGAATTCAGATGTAACAAATTCACCCAAAATATTAAAATCTCTTCGAACTATCCAACTACAAAAGGAGAAACTTCTAACCGGGAGAGGCAATAAGACTGGACCCAATGCAACTGGGTGGGATTAGCTTTTCAAACTTACTGCATCTTAAAAAGAAATTTAACATTTGGCCGATGTGCTTATTGATTTGATTCCATTCTTGGAATTCCCAAAGGTCTAGATTTCTGTTGCAGGGTTTCAATCCCAAACCCACTTTGCTCTTGTCAATAAACTGCAAAACTGAGATCCCATTCTAATTATTCTGAGACAGTAAACATTTCAAAATGCCACATTTCGGGGGCATCAACACTCACAAAAATGGAGAGAGGGATAAAAGTTGGGAAAAGCAGTTTGGAGGATGAGTTCAAAGAATGCATTTGAGCCAGTTCTCCAGAACAATATGTCGAGGAACCAACTAGGGAACAGGCTATTTTAGATCTAGTATTTTGTAATGAGACAGAGTTAAACAGTAATCGTATAGTAAAGGATCTTCTGGGGAAGAGTGATTACAATATAGAATTTCATATTGAGTTTGAGAGTGATGTAGTTAAGTCCGAAACTGGGGTCGTAAATTTAAACAAAGCCAATTATGTAGGTCTAAGGGGCGAGTTGGCTACGGTAGATTGGGAAATTAGATTAATAGATATGATGGTAGATAAGCAATGGTGAACATTTAGAGAAATAATTCATAATTTCCAACAAATATACATTCCCTTGAGGAATAAAATTTCATGGGAAAAGTGGACCAACCGTGGCTGACTAGAGAAGTTAAGGATAAGGTATTAGATTAAAAGAAGAGGCTTACAATATTGCCAAAAAAAGTAATAAGCCTGAGGATTGGGAGGATTTTAGAACTCGGCAAAGCATGACCAAGAAATTGATAGAGTAAGAAAATTGAATGAGAGAAAACTAGCAAGAAATATTTTAAAAATTGTAAGAACCTCATCACGTATGTAATAAGGAAGAGATTAGCAAAACGTGGGTCCCTTAGAGGCAGAGACAGGAGAAATTATAATGGGGAATAAGGAAATGGCAGAGATGTTAAACAAATATTTTTTATCTGTCTTCACAGTAGAAGACACAAAAAACATACCAGAAATAGTGGGGAACCAAGGGTCTAATGAGAGTGAGGAATTTAAAGTAATTAAGATTAGTAAAGAAAAAGTACTGGAGAAATTAATGGGACTGAAAGCTTACATATCCCCTGGACCTGATGGCCTACATCCTAGGATTTTAAAAGAGATAGCTGCAGAGAGAGTGTGGATGCATTGGTTTTGATCTTTCAGAATTCCTTAGATTCTAGAATGGTCCCCATGGATTGGAAGGTAGCAAATGTAATCCTGTTATTCATGAAAGGAGGGAGAATGAAAACAGGAAATATAGGCCAGTTAGCCTGACATCAGTAGTAGGGAAAATGTTAGAACCTATTATCAAGGACATGGTAACAGGGCAGTTAAAAAATCATAAAATGATTAGGCAGAGTCAACACAGTTTTATGAAAGGGAAATTGTGTTTGACAAATCTATTAGTTTTTTGAGGGTGTAACTAGCAGGGTAGATAATGGGGAACCAGTGGATGTTGTATATTTGGATTTTCAAAAGGCATTTGATAAGGTGCCACACAAGAGGTTGATACAAAAGATTAGGGCTCATGGGATTAGAGGTAATATATTAGCATGGATTGAGGATTGGTTAATGGACAAAAAAGAGAGTAGGGATAAACGGTCATTGTCGGGTTGGCAGGTTGTAAATGGTGGGGTGCCGTAAGGATCAGTGCTTGGGCTTCAGCTATTTACAATCTATATGAATGACTTAGATGAGGGGATCGAGTGTAATGTATCCAAGTTTGCTGTTGATACAAAGCTAGGTGGGAAAGTAAGTTGTGAGGAGAACGCAAAGGGGCTACAAAGGGATATAGACAGGTTAAGTGATTGGGCAAGGAAGTGGCAGTTGGAGGGAAATGTGAAATTATCCACTTTGGTAGGAAGAATAGAAAAGCAGAATTATTTTTTTACTGGGTGAGAGACTAGTAAATGTTGGCATTCAGAAGGATTTGGCTGTCCTTGTACACAAATCACAAAGTTAACATGCAGGTACGGCAAGCAATTAGGAAGGCAAATGGTATGTCAGCCTTTATTGCAAGGGAGTTGAAGTGTAAGAGTAAGGAAGTCTTACTACAATTATATAGGGTTTTGGCGAGACCACACCTGGAGTACTGTGTACACTTTTCACCTCCTTACCTAAGGAAGGATATACTTGCCTTAGAGGGGGTGCAACAAAGGTTTACTAGATTGATTCCTGGGATGAGAGCGTTGTCCTAGGAGGAGAGATTGAGTCGATTGGGCCTATATTCTCTGGAGTTTAGAAGAATGAGAGGTGATCTCATTGAAATGTATAAAATTCTTTGATGGCTTGACAGGGTAGATGCTAAGAGGCTGTTTCCCCTAGCTGGAGAGTCTAGAACTAGACGTCATAGCATAGTCTCAAGGATAAGGGGTCAGCCATTTAGGACTGAGATGAGGAAAACTTTCTTCACTCAGAGGGTTGTGAATCATTGGAAATCTCTACCCTAGAGGGCTGTGGATGTTTAGTTGTTGAATATATTCAAAACTGAGATCGATAGATTTTTGGACATCAAGGGATATGGGGATAGGGTGGGTAAGTGGAGTTGAGGTAGATCAGCCATGATCTTATTGAATGACTGAGTAGACTTGACAGGCCATATGGCCTACTCCTGCTCCTATTTCTTATGTAAGTACAAAACTGCATAGTGCTTTCTTTACATCACTCAGTTTAGTCAGACAGTCTTGGCACGTGTTCATAGTAAACACCTGTTATTAATGGTCAGGCTGTACTTAGAGGCTTAAAATATCCTTAAAAGTTCTAAATCACAGCATTTATACTTGCTGTTTAACTTATTCTACCATATACTAGTAAAATGAAAACACTTATTAGAGGAACATTGTAATATTTGTTAAGAGCTTTTAAGTTTTGGGAGAATAGGAAATATTAAACATACTAATCAGTCTTGCTGTCTTTCATGGGCTCATTCTTGTGCCCCTATCAGCCCACCCTTCCCACCTCCTTCCTCCACAATCCTGCTTAATAGCAGATGCAGCTTTCAATGTCCAATGCAAAGACTGATCAAAGCAACAAATCCTAGATGATTGGTACTTTAGAAAAATTACAGTTGTCATTTACATATTTTAAACTTTATCTCAAATGTATATAGCTCATTAAAAACAATAATCAGAGCTGCTAAGTTGCCTCTCAGTAACCAGAATGATTGCTCTTACACTATTATGATACTTGCCTAAAATGAAGGGGCTATTTTAAAGTTACATTATTGAAAAGTAGTAATATGATTTTTTGAAGACACTCTTTTGCCAGTTTTTTCACCTCCTTTTCCTGGAGTACAATTTCATGGACACCCCCCAGTTCTTGGTTACTTGAACAATTCTTCTAAGAGCCTGAACAGTAAGGGTTGGCTGTTCAACCGTGGGGCTATTACAGCCAAACATGAACCTGTGCTCACCTGAAGTTTACGTACACTTTCCAGCAGGGTAATAGTTATCATTGGAAACCTTGCTGATTTTTTTTCTTCCTTTCATCCTGGCCGCTCTCTAACTGGCTCATTGGTACACTGGACAGTGCTTTTACCCACTAGGCCAATAGGTGAACTTCAATTTTTGAAGTTACTAGCTATGTATAGCATTATTAAGAATTAGAAAAGCTCCAGTTATTGAGAGAATATTTTGAGTTTCTGCACTACTGTGACCTCTTTTTCTTTAACCCACGCCACACTCCACCGAGTATGCACCAAATGCTCAGAGATCGCGGATGGGAGAAATGCCTGTGATTGATACGAAGACTGATCACCCTGGCACCAATAAAGAGGAACAAGAGCAGTCTGAGGGATTTTCATAGGCTTGCATTACATCTGTTTTTTTAATCAAAAAAATAAACTTTTTCTCAATAGCATAAATCAACTTTATTTTCTTTTTAATATAGTAACTATGTAGTTAACGAACCATGTATCAAACTTGCAGTATTTTTACTTATAAAGGCAAACTGCCGTACTTATTATCTCTGCAGTGCTTTAACACAGTAAAATTATCCTAAATTGTGTCGTTCAATGTGCATTTTCTAGCAGATTTCATTAACAGCAACAGCAATTTTAATGCAACAGTATTTACTGGTGATAAACCTAAAAGGAGACATTTCCTTTCAATTAAAATTTGAAGATGTGGTTGTTTAGCTACTGTGGCCTTGTCTCAGATGTGAGACCATTCCTACCTATTAAGTTGTCATAATGTAACTGAGATAAAAGAGGAGTTTAGCCAGAAGAGACTAATTGGATTGTCAATATATTTTACCATTTACATTTTAAAATCAACTCTGTGGAACAGCCAATTGTGGTCTTTATTCGGTCGTTGAAACTGCAGATTGACAAAGTACAGAACACTACTTTCACAGTATGTATACTGTTTTGGGGTCAACATGGTGCCACAAATTATTTTGTTCTTGGCTATTAAAATCCACTTAGTACACAGCAATGATCATTCTAATTTAAAATGAGAAATATTACAGCTTTGACAGCTGAATATTGAAGGATTTAAAGAGAGGCAGAAAAGAATATTTCCTTTTGTAAATCAAACTGCAATATCCCTTATAAGAGGCAGCAAAAAAGTTATGCTGTCACGTAATACAATTAATACAATTTGACTGCAAGGTCTCCATTACTGGATCGTACTATCAATATGTTCGGGATACTTTTGGACAAAACCCTAAGTATTGAGCAGTTTCTTTTCCTTTGTAAATCAGGTAAATTCTAGGAGTTTTTGGTGTTAGATATCTTCATTGAACCTTTACCAACTGATTAGCATATGAAATTACTATTTTCTAAAATCAAACCAAACTGAAATAGAATGATTGGCTTATCAGCTAAGTAATGAGAATTTTAAACACTGAGACCTTGCAATGCTGTGTGAACAAACATGTTTGGATGTAATTCATTTGTAATTCTTAGAGGCATTAACTTGTGCAAATAAATATATTAATGCCTCCATTTAAAATAGCAGACAAATGAATTAGATCCAAAGACATGAAGTATTCAAATGCTTTAAAAAAATCTTAAAGGTTAATGGAATGTTAGCCTTTTAAAAGGCATCAAGGGGTATGGGGAAAGAGTGAGGATATGGTATTGAGATAGAGGATCAGCCATGATCATATTGAATGGCGGAGCAGGCTTGAAGGGCTGAATGGCCTACTGCTGCTCCTATTTTCTATGTCTATGTTTCTATAAATAGAGGGGTAGAATATAAAGGGGAGGAAATTTTGCTACAGCTAAACAAAGCCCTGGTTAGACCGCACCTGGAGTACTGGGCACAGCGCCTTAGAAAGGATATATTGGCCTTGGAAGGAGTGCAGTGCAGATTCACCAGAATGTTACCTGGATTCCAAGGGTTAGATTATGAGGGGAGATTACATAAATTAGGCTTGTGTTCCCTGGAATATAGAAGATTAAGAGGTGATTTGATTGAGGTTTTTAGGATTTTGAAAGGAATTGATAGGGTAGAGAGAAACTTTTTCCACTGGTGGGGCCGTCTAGGACAAGGGACATAACCTTAAGATCAGAGCCTGGCCATTCAGGAGAGTAGTTAGGAACATCTCTTTACATAAATGGTAAATAGTAGTAAAAGTGTGGAAAACTCCCACAAAAAGCAGTAGATGCAAGCTCAATTAATAATTTTAAATCTGAGATCAATAGATTTTTGCTGGCCAAATGTATTAAGGGATATAGATCCAAGGCGGGTGGAAGGAGTTGGGATACAGATCAGCCATGATCTCATTGAATGACGGAACAGGCTCGAGGGGCTGAATGGCCTACTCCTGTTCCTATGTTCCTAATATGCAGAATAATTTCAGGGCCTTAAGAGTAGCATTGTTTACGTATCCATACTCAGTAGTTTTTTCCTGGTTTCTGACAAAAAGGTCAGTCTAAAGACTGGTGCTTTATATAAAACACAGTTTATACTGGGGACTTTGTTCTTGGGTAAATAGAATAGAATAACAAGTATAAACTCTGGCAAAAATGTTTTCTCAATGTAAAATTAATATCAAAATTTAGCCCATGAGTTGGGATTACTTGTGTGTCTTTTGCCACACAGATGTGCTTCCTGCCTGCTGAATATTATTTAACACTCAAACCCTTTAGTTCTTGCACAGGGGCATTCCATGAAATTAGAGGATCTCAACAATGGGAATGAATATCAGAACATGCAACATTGGTAACTTACGGGCCTGCATCTACCTTTCCTTCACTCTACCTGCTGAGCAGGATGCTGAAAGGCAAGGCTTGGTGAGGTGGGATTTAATGTGGAAAAATGCTGAGGCAATATCAGTTTTTTTAAAAATAAAATCCTATTCAAGGAGATGTTTTGGACAGGTTTTCTAATGTTGCAGACAAAGACTTTCAAAATAAGTCTAGATAACAGTCATGTCTTGTTCTTCATTACTGCCTCAATATATAGATTATATAAACATGAACACAGCCACAAGAGAAGGGCACTTATCCTCCTCAAGCTAGTCTGTAGGAGGGTTGCTCTGGAATTTACAAGCCAGTGAAGAACCAATTACTGCAAGTGTTGGAAATGTGTTAAATGATAACAGACATGTTTGCCATCTTATTGAAGTTTATTTTTCTATTTTTCATTATTAAGATTCTAGCAGGTGTCTGTCTTGGTGTGGTTTCCATTCCCCCCCCCCATCCACCTAAATCCATTCACTTTGTCTATCCTATTCAAAACGGGAGCAAGAGATTTTTATTTTTCAGTGTCAGTATCACAGATTCGAAGCATTTCTTCTTTTGCAATGAAACTTTTTGGTATTTCTAATTATATATTTTCTCCTTCCACCCAAAATATAGTTTTCTCACTTTTTCCTTTGAGAGACGATAAAGAACTTCCCATGCTGCACGTCGTTTAACACAATAAGCAGGTTGCCTACTGCCAATGCTAAATAATACTGCTATTGCTACTCTGTAATTGGCTGTTTTTTAAAAATTCATTCTTGGGATGCAGGCGTTGTTGGCAAGGCTGACAGTTATTGCCGGTCCCTAGTTACCCTGAGACAGTGGTGATACAACTGACTGGCTTGCTAGGCCATTTCAGAGGGCAGTTAAGAGTTAACCATGTTAATGGGGGACTGGAGTCACCTATAGGCCAGACCGGGTAGGAATTACAGGTTTCTATCCCTAAAGGTCATTAGTGAACCAGCTGGATTCACTACATGGTAGTCCAAGAATGGTTACTTCTCAGCTTTTGAAAAATACCGCAGCAGTGTGCCCTTGATGTTTTCAGTGGGTGGCTTGGTATCTAGGACGTGGGCGTAATGGAAAATGGAACTGTTGTGAAATTTATGACCAAGCATAGCCTGGATAACTATTAGGAATTGGAGCCCAGGCTGGCTCTTCCCCCTCCCCTCACAGCCCAGCGATACTGAGGCAAGTTGAAACATTCATCTATCTAAATCAGCACAGAGCAAGGATTTGAGCTGCGATCATAGAATGATACAGCACAGAATGAGGCCATTCGCCCACCGTGCCTGTGCCGGCTCTTTGGTGGAGCTATCCAATTAGTCCCACTCCCCTGCCCTTTCCCCATAGCCATGCAAATTTTTCCCCTTCAAGTATTTATCCAATTCCCTTTTGAGTTATTATTGAATCTGCTATAATCACCCTTTCAGGCAGTGCATTCCAGATCATCACTACTCGCTGCGTTAAAAAAAATTCTCATCTCACCTCTGGTTCTTTTGCCAATTACCTTAAATCTGTGTCCTCTGGTTACCGACCCTTCTGCTACACCTTGCCTTTATGGCTAAAGCCTCCACAATGTGATGCTTTTTCCCATTTAGCTACTGGGGGAGTCCTTAGCCTTAATGTTTGTAAAAAGGATTGGAAAAGTTGGACTTTTTGTTTCTGGCTTATTTCCTGCCTGGGTTATTAATGTCTGGCTATGCAAACTCATAAGCTCTTCTGATCTCATGACATTGTATGACCTGCAATTTGCCCCCTTAAAACTGGTCAACCTTGCTTCCTGTGTTGGCTTATGGAATGAGAGATCTTGACGCTCTTGTAGTAGTTGTACCCTACCTCACATGGCATAATTATTTTGCTGACCTTGTGTTTTACCAGAACACCCTCAGCAAAATCCTACCAACAGCAATGAGATCAATGATTGGTTAATCTGTTTGTGATAGTGTTGGTTGAAGGGAGGAATGATGATCAAGGCATCAGGCGGAACTTCCTTTTCTTAGATCTTTAATGGTCACCTGAACATGCAAACTGGGCTTCAGGTTGACATCTCATCTAAATGACATCTCTAACAATTCCTGATTACTGCACTGGAGTGTCGGTTTAGATGATGAGCTGTTATGAAGCCTGAACTCACAACCTTGAAGCATGAACGCTGCCAACTGAGCCAAACTGATGGTGTATATATAGAATCCTTTTGTCTTTACGCACCCAAAAAATAACAACTTTCCAATATGTCTAATGAGCATTTTCTTAAATGATCTTGAATTTTTTTTTGTTCTCTCTCTCCCTGTCACCAATTTGATTTTCCCCTCACTTTCATTATTTGGTAGTTTATGGAATCACTACTAACACTGACACATATAAAGAAAGCAAAACACTAAAATGCAAACTAGTAACTGAGACAATTAGGGGAGGGAGTACAGCCCAGGCTGAATCCATGGTCAAAGTACTGAGTTGGATCTTACCCAGGGCAGTGGTAGTGGCACAATAATAGGCCTCAGGGCAACTGGTCTAATGAAACAAACGTCATGAAGGGTTTCCACTTCTGGTTTATATAATGTGACCCCTGCTGGACGTGCACATAATTGAATATTAGGTAAAGATGAAGTGGGCTTGGTTGTTATACATGTTACAATCAAATAGCTTGCTGACCCATCCTGTCAAAGCTCACATCTGCATAATGGTAACTCGGATGGTGCTGGTGCTATTGAATTAGATGCCAGCAAGAAATCACTGGCTTCAGGAGGGGAGGGAGATTTGTTTTATGAAAAAATCAAATGTGTCCAAAAGAAGGAGGGAAAATAATAAATTCTTTCATTACTTTTAACAGTAAGAGGGCAGTCAGAGAAAAGGTGTGAATCATGAAGCAGAGAGCATAAGATAGTAAATATTCTGAATAATTACTTCCTCTAAATTGTCATGAGAAGACATGAGCAACATGTCCTCCCCAAACAATGATAACTTAAGTAAAATTAAGGACTTTGATAATGAGATGGGTCTGGGGGAAGAATGGAAGGGGAAGGAGCAGGAGAAGCAAAGGGGTAGGAAGAAGAGAGGAAGGGCTAGTAAGGGAAGGAGAGTGGACAGGAGCGGAGGGGGCCGAATGCATGTCAGAGGAAAATGGATGGAGAGGGAAGGTGAAATGAATAATGAGGGGGCAGTGAGCAATAGAAGCTGGGTGTGGCATTTTGGGGTGGGGAGGAAGGAGAATGCCAGCATCGCTGAGTGGGTATGGGGAGGGAATGGTACCCCCTTGAACAAGAACGAATGGAAGAAAAGTATCAGCTTAGTTAGATTGGAAAGGGGGCAAAGAATGCTACGTTGAATTGATGAGGGAGAAATGTGCTAATATAAACTGGGAGTGTTGGAGAAAAGAGAGTTGTGAAAGGGTGGGAGTTGAATAGCATACACTGTGAACTCAGTCTGGAGAGGATACAGGTCCTTTTTGAACTGGGTTGGCGTGAGGTTAGATATGGGAGAGTAATTGTTGAAAACATTTAAAAGTTTACTCTCTGTTCTCATGCCATAATTTATTGACTATTAGTTAAATTTTTTCCTTAATTTCAATTGAAATAAGAAGGTTCCCTGCACTTGAGATATACGAGTTATGTTCTTCGCATCAATATTTTTGCATTAAATGTTTTATTATTTATATCTGTTTGAGTGATTTTATGATGATGTAAACTTTGATGATAAAAAACTATTTTTATTTACATTATCATCTCATTCAGTTATGGTATCTGTGTAGATTTAGGCCCACAAATCCATTCCAGAATAAATTATTCTTAGTTTCAAATCACAGTACATTTGAAGCTGGAAAATACACCAAATAAGTGTCAAAACTGAAAAAATTCTTGGGGAAGCATGCCCCATTAGACCTCCCTAGGAAATAAAGTTTTCACACTCAGCTCACTTCTCCCTTCTAAATTTCTGCATTCACCATGGCAAAAATTGTATTTTGTGTGTATTTCAGTTTTTTCTCTCTCTATAATACAACTGATATAATATTGGATATACAATAACAACTTGCATTAATATAAGAACATAAGAACATAAGAAATAGGAGCAGGAGTAGGCCAATCGGCCCTTCGAGCCTGCTCTGCCATTTAATAAGATCATGGCTGATCTGATGCTAACCTCAAATCTAAATTCATGTCCAATTTCAACTTTATATATCAACTTTAACGTAGTAAAACGTCCCAAGAAGCTTCACGAGCGATTTTCAAACAAATTTGACACCAAGCCACATGATATCTTAGGACAGGTGACCAAAAGCTTGGTCAAAGAGGTAGATTTTAAGGAGCATCTTAAAGGAGGAGAGAGAGGTAGAGAGGTGGAGATGTTTCAGGAGGGAATTCCAGAGCTTAGGGCCTAGGCAGCTGAAGGCATCGTCTCCATTGGTGGTGCAAAAAAAATTGTGGATGCGTAAGAGGCCAGAATTGAAGGAACACAGACATCTCGGAGGGTTGTAGGGCTGGAGGGTGTTAGAGATAGGAAAGGGTGAGGCCATGGAGGGATTTGAAAACAAGGATGAGAATTTTAAAATTGAGGCATTGCTGGACTGGGAGCCAATGTAGGTCAACGAGCTCAGGGGTAATGGGTGAATGGGCCTTGGTGCACGTTAGGATATGGACAGCAGAGTTTATAGCTGCAGCTCAAGTCATGGCAAATTCATATCCCATTGCACCCTGATTTTACCTACAACTTTTTGTATCTCGTACGCAAGTCCGTTGGATTTCTGTTTTCACAGAAAAGCAAACTGAATTGTGGAATGTCCTCCCAAAACACTAATAAACCCTGAAATCCAATGTAATCAAAAGCTTGAAGCAGTGGACTTGGCCACCAGCCTGTATTTAGGGATGTTTTTCAATTGTACACTTTTTTAAGTTGTCAACTTTTTTGAAGCAGTTTGCCAGTTTTTCTTGTTGCAGCTTGGTGTGATTTAAACATGATTGTTTAAGGCACAGGAGGTCCTCAATGTTGCCTTATGTTGCTTGGCATTGAACTCCAGGCTTTCCACCTAGCCTACAGAAAAAGCTGATTGAGCAGGCCTTTTCAGCGAAAATGTATTTTGGGATTCATTTCAAAGCAATCTTTGGGAGCTTTAAAGAGTACCAACAAAACTCGTGAGCCATTCCATGGGACTATTTCAGCAAGAAAGTGTTGAATCTGGCCTTCCTCAGCCAGAATTAATTGACTTTTTGGTTTCCTTGTGGGAGTGGAGTATTCCCATTGGGATCATAAGCAGACCCCAGAAAATAAGATCTGTTCCTGCTTCCTCCATCATGCTATAACCCCATCATGGTAGCCCTTTTGCCTGTCTGTCTGTCTGTCTTGCTGTTACATTGCTTTAGAAGATGAAGGGTTTTTTTTGGCTGGGTGGGGGGATGATATTCAGTGATTTCACAGTAACTGTCAGCAGAGATAACTGTATTGTTGGGAGTGATTGTAGAGAGTTCTGTTTGGGAACAAGGTTCAACGTAGACACGTTACTAAACAGAGGTTACCAAATTGGGTAGTGAAGTATAACTCTTGGTAACCTGGCAGAGTTGGGAATGTTAGACCTTGCTGTACTTGTACTTTGGTAGCCATTTAGGCCAATAGGCAGAGGGTTTGTTTCATGGTGATCTACAATATAGAAACCTGGAACAGTTTATATGCAATTACCAATCATTGGTATTGTCTGGACCTGACAGCTCAGGATAATGAGCCCTTTGGGTACTGTGTTCCCTACTGTCCTGAAAATGCAGTTCTTCAGAATCCCACCACCAGTTTTTTTTTAATTATCTTTGGTATAGAATCATAGAAAGTTACGATACAGAAGGAGGCCATTCAGCCCATCGTGTCCATGCCGGCTGAAAAAGAGCTATCCAGAGCTATCCGGCTTCATCCCACTTTCCAGCACTTGGACCCTAGCCCTGTAGGCTACGCCACTTCAAGTGCACATCGAAACACTTTTTAAATGAGTCGAGGGTTTCTGCCTTTCCCACCCTCTCAGGCAGTGAGTTCCAGACTTCCACCACCCTCTGGGTGAATGCCGCCTGGTCACTAACCTCTCTGCGAAGGGAAATAGGTCCTCCTTATTCACTCTATGTAGGCCCCTCATAATTTTATACACCTCCAATTAAATCACCCCTCAGCCTCCCCTGTTCCAATGAAAACAACCTCAGCATATCTAATCTTTCCTCATACCTAAAATTCTCCAGTCCTGGCAACATCCCCGTAAATCTGCTCTGTACCCTCTCTCGTGCAATTACATCTTTCCTGTAATGTGAGCAGAACTGTACGCAGTAGTCAAGCTGTGGCCTACCTAGTGTTTTATACAGTTCTAGCATCATCTCCCTGCTCTTAAATTCTATGCCTCAGCTAATAAAGCAAAGTATCCCGTATGCCTTTTTAACCACCTCATCGACCTCTCCTGCTTCCTTCAGGGATCTGTGGACATGCACTCCAAGGTCCCTCTGTTCCTCTACACTTCTCAGTATCCTCCCATTTATTGTGTATTCCTTTGTCTTGTTTGCCCTCCCCAAATGCATTACCCCACACTTCTCTGGATTGAATTCCATTTGCCACTTTTCTGCCCACCTGACCAGTCTATTGATATCTTCCTGCAGTCCACAGCTTTCCTCCTCATTATCAACCACATGGCCAATTTTTGTATCATCTGCAAACTTCTTAATCATGCCCCCCTTACATTTAGGTCTAAATATTTTTTATACATGCACACACACACACACACACACACACACACACAGCAAGGGACCTAGTACTGAACCCTGTGGCTGACTGGAAGCGGCCTTCCAAACACAAAAACACCCGTCGACCATTACCCTTTGCTTCCTGCCACTGAGCCAATTTTGGATCCAACTTGCCACTTTCCCTTGGGCTTTTACTCTCCTGACCAGTCTGCCATGTGGGACCTTGTCAAAAGCCTTGCTAAAATCCATGTAGACTACATCAAACACACTACCCTCATTGATCCTCCTTGTTACCTCCTCAAAAAATTCAATCAAGTTAGTCAGACACGACCTTCCCTTAACAAATCTACGCTGACTGTCCTTGATTAATCAGTGCCTTTCTAAATGATGATTAATACTGTCCCTCAGAATTGTTTCCAATACTTTCTGTTTGTATGTGGAAGTGGAATGAATGAGGAACAATGTTGGATTAACTGCTGTAGGTGGAATTTTCTTCATTCTTTGAAAAATGTTCAACTTCAAATGTTACAAAACTTCTCGCGTCTCCCCTTGGTTTTCTTTCTGATCTAGCATCATTTGGAGTGTCTATACTGTTCATTGTTTTATGCTTCAGTGCTTTTGTTGCCTCTTCATGACTTGGAAAAGAGGCCTCATATACAGCAAATTTTAGGAAGATCAGCTGGTCACTCAGAGACCAGTTTTCTTACAGGAGTGTCCCAGGTGATTTTTCATAGGATTATGGTAATACACTATTTATGTCAAGGGTGAACTTCTTTCAAAGAATGGAGCTAGTGGTATATAAGAACATAAGAACATAAGAAATAGGAGCAGGAGTAGGCCAATCGGCCCTTCGAGCCTGCTCCACCATTTAATAAGATCATGGCTGATCTGATGCTAACCTCAAATCTAAATTCATGTCCAATTTCCTGCCCGCATACTTTAAGTAATGTAACATTTAGCCAATTGTAATATTTGAAGTATTTTCTTAGCAGCAAGACTAACATATTTCAGTTAACATGAATAGACTGTTGAAATAATTGTCTTTAAAAAATGATAACTTAAATTCCTGTGACTCCTATGTTACGGAATTATAATACTTATTGGACTCTTAACGAATGTAATCAAAAATAATACTAGAATAAAATTTAACTGTAATTTCAAAGAGTTTAGGAATGCAGGAATATTTTCATTGTCATAGGAACATTAGGAACAGGAGTAGGCCATTCAGCCCCTCGGTCCTGTTCTGCTATTCAATTAGATCATGGCTGATCTGCACCTCAACTCCATTTCCTGCCTTTGTTCCATATCCCTTGATACACTTACCTAACAATAATCTATCTGTCTCCGTCTTGAAAGCTTCAATTGTCCTAGCATCCACAGCCTTTTGGGGGAGAGCATTCAAATTTCTACTACCTGTGTGAAAAAGTGCTTCCTGATTTCCTTCCTAAATAGCTTAGCTTTAAATTTTAAGATTATGCCCTCTTGTTCTTAATTGCCCAACCAGAGGAAATAGTTTCTCCGTATCTACCATATCAAATCCTTTTATCAATTTAAACTCTTCAATCAGATTACTCAATCTCCTATACTCAAAGGATTACAAGCCAAGTGTATGTAACCTGTCCTTTATAATTTAACCCTCTAGGCCCCGATATAATTCTGGTGAATCTGCACTGCACCCCGTTCAAGGCCAATATATTCTTCGAGGTGCCATGCCCAAAACTGAACGCAGTACTCCAGATGGGGTCTGATTAAGGCCTTATACAACTGAAGCATAATTTTTTCCTCTTTGTATTCCAGCTTCCTTGAGGTAAAGGCCAACATTCCATTTGCCTTTTTGATTACTTTTTGTACCCATATACTGACTTTTAATGATTTGTGTACTTGGACTCCCAAATCTCTCTGCTCCTCTACAATTCCTAGTTTCTCACCATTTCATAAAACACTCTGATTTATCTTTTTTTGTGTCCAAAGTGTATGACCTCACACTTGCCCACATTGAACTCCATTTGCCATTGTTTTTCCCACTCAGTTAGTTATCATTTGGTGTTTTTGTATTTCATGGACTTAATTTACAAAACTGAAAGTATGTATCAGATCAGTTTAAAAACAAACATCAGTCATTCTGTGGTAAATTTTTCAGTTTATATTAGTACACAAAAGTACTAAATACTTAACTTTAGATCTTTATTAACTTCAAAAGAGTTCATTCCTTCATGTGGAGTGGGATAGGATATGGGCAGCAAAGTTTTGAATCAGCAGTTTACAGGAGGCAGAGGACGGGAGGCTGGCATTGGAATAGTTGAGTCTGGAGATGACAAAGGCAAGGTTGAGAGTTTCAGCATCAGATGGGATGAGGCAGGGACAGAGCTGGGCAATGTTACAGAGGTGAAAGTAGGCGGTCTTTGTGATGGCGAGGATATGGGGCCAGAAGCTCAGCTCGGGGTCAACTAGGACGTCGAGGTTGCAAGCTGCGACTGTGGCCAGGAAGGGGGATGGAATCAGTGATAAGGGTATGGCGTTTGTGGCAGGAGCCAAAGATGATGGCTTTAGTCTTTCCAATGTTTAATTGGAAGAAATTGTGGCTCAACAAAGACTGGATGTCGGACAAATGTTCTGACAACTTAGAGGCAGGGAGAGGTTGAGATGTGGTGGAGAGGTAGTGCTGGGTGTCGTCGGTGTATATGTGGAAGCTGACTCCATGGGGTCAATTTTCAGATGGCCGAGCGGGTGCGTTCGTGGCGGGGGGGGGCTCCTAAAATTGGGGATTCCCGGATCGGGTCCAGAGCCCGGCTCCAACCCGCCTACTTCCGGGTTCCCCAATGACGTGAATCGGTGCACGCACAGCCCCCGCATGCGGGACTCCCACCGGCAATCAAAGCCGGCGGGATCCCACTTAAGATCATTATCTGGGTACTTGAGGTCGTTTACAGACCTCATTAGTTGGAGATTTTAGGAGGATTCGGATTTTGGATTACCCAGAGCGTGTTTCCCATGCTGGGGGAAACAATCCCTGTTTAAACAGACGTGTTGCAGCCAGCAGCCAGTGGCAACTGCAAAGGTCCATTTAACAGGTGCGGGGTAAACCCTCTCATTGCAGCAGGGCACTCTGTCACCTCAGACAAATTTTTGCCTGTCACACCGTTGTCTCCACACTCCAAATTATTAAATCATTCCCTAAACTCTGCTGTCCAAACACATTTACCTACTTTGTGGACCCCCTCACACTCACACCGTCAGGATGGTGGTGGGGGGGGGGGGGTCCATTGCTGCATTCATCACTCCATTGGAGGACGAGCAACATCACCAGCCTCGCCAGGCATGCCGTCCACCTCTGCCACGTGGAGCTACACAACACAGTGCTGTGCAACAGGTACCTGCACAAAGTAATCGTGCAACTACACATACACCCACTGTAGGGTGACCCAATGGGTGGTATCAAGGTTGTTCATGGAGAACCTCATGAAAGGGCATTATTGCACAAGCTAGTCAAGAATGGCCAAGACGTGACATTAGTGGTGACAATATAATATGTAATGTGAATTGATCAGAAATCAAATATAAGTAAAAACCATGACAAACCCTCAAACACCCGTGTGCATCCCCTTCATGCTCATGACATGTTTGCCTTACGCTTCCTACTACACATACGTGATGCATGCCCTGTGGCTGCAGCACAGGTAGTGGCAGGAGGGGTGAGGCTGACTGTGAAAGAGATGCACGAGAGGGTGAGAATGAGAGAGAGCCGTGAGATTGAATGAGGATTGGGTTGAGTGGTAGTGGTGGGATGAGTACTGGCGAGGTAAGTAAGTGCAGGTAAGATGAGGATGAGCTTTGAGTGATGTGATAGAGTAGTGTTGGCAGTGCAGAAGGAAATGTGGGGTGGGGGCAGTGATGTGGCAGACGGAGTGTAGGGGAATGAGTAAGTGTACTCACTTCGGCTGACCTACTTAGGTCATTGAAGTGCCTCCTGCACTGTATGCAGGTGCGTGATATGTTGGTGGTGCTGGTGACCTCCTCTGCCACCTCGAGCCAGGCCTTCTTGGTGGCAGAGGCAGGCCACTTCCTCCCGTCCGCCGAGGAGAAGATCTCTGTCCTCCCCCTCCTCCTCACCCCATCCAGTAGGACCTGGAGTGTGGCATCATTAAACCTGGGAGCAGCCTTCCCCCTGGGCTGCTCCATGCTATAATTTTGACTCCTTTCTGCAGCATCAGTCAGTGGAGGACTGCCCCTTTAAATAGGGCTCCTCCAGCTGACAGCCTATGATGCGGGTACGCAGTCCGCCTGCTGCGCAGCTTTCCAGCGCGAAACCCGGAAGCCAAGGTAAGTGGCTTCAATTTACTTACGATCGCGTGCAGAACCCACCGATTTTACTGGGAGTTACCCACACGCCCAGTTGATCCCCCACTGGCAACCCGCCTCCCTCCTAATATCGGGCCCTATGTCTTTGGATGATGTTAACAAGAGGCAGTATATACATGAAGTAGAGAAGGTAACCAAGGATTGATCCTTTGGAGGACTCCAGAGGTAATGGTGCAAGGATGGGAAGAGAAGCCATTGCTGCAGGTGCTTTGGCTATGGCTTGAAAGGCAAGAGTGGAACTAAGCAAGGGCAATGCCACTGAGCTGGACAACAATGGAGGAGAGGTGTTGGAGGAGCATGTTGTGGGCGACCATGTCAGAGGCTGCGACAAGGACAAGGAGGGTCAGTGCACCATGGTCACTGTCACAAAGGATGTCATTTGTGACTTTGATTAGGGCCATTGCAATGCCATGGCAGGGACAGAAACTTGATGAGAGATTCAATCAGTTTACAACTAAAATTGAGCAAACATCTGAAAATCGGCTCTGCTTAGGAGTTCAGCTTATATATTTCATAAAATGAATGTTTTTGTGACCATTGGATTTAAGGTTCCAATATATAGTAAGAGGATACAGTACACAAAGTGTTAATATTACAGTTGAACAACTGTGGTTTGTTCTCCTCTGTACCAGTGGTGCTTTCTGCAGGTTGGTAGAATTATTCTTTAATAGAGGCTTTGGTTATCTCCTACAGATTTATAGGTTTCTAAATGGCAAGAGAGAAAATTGCTATCAGCAAGGATAAATTTGCAACAAAATATTATAGTGTCACAAAAGGGATGCTACCCAAGTAATCATTTGATGCACTAAACTTTCTCAATAGCCAAATTTACTGTATAAAAAAGGAATTGTAGCATATACATTGTTAATGGGTGCACGTGTTAAGGTGAAGACCTATTTTATTTAATAAATTGGTTTGGGTTTTTCTGCACTAAGGGATGCTGGAATGGTTGTAAGTGTGCAAGTATGCCCAGTGACATGTTATTATGAAGATTGACAGCGTCTGTCAAGCATTTTGATAGCCTGAGCAGTAGATCACTCAAACAGCAACAGTGTTCCTATGTAGAAAATATCACATGTTCCCCCCAATTTACAGGGAAACAGCAATAACATTTTATCATGGTTGAGGGCCCAGTAGCTGCTTCCTATTAAACTTGGCCTTTTGGATACCTGTCCAGGATTAATTTGTTGATTTCAAGTGGAAACTCAGTCCCCTCCACTGAAGCATGACTTGCTAGGAGAGGCACAATCTGAATGACAATTATGTTGTAGGCTGGTTTTAGGCCATTACAAACATGGACCCAGTGGAAGGCAAAGATCTCAGTAACTGATTTTAATAACATGTCCAATTTAAACTGTCAGTTATGTGGGCACTTGTGGGATGGTTCGAAGAAGGATAACATAACAAAAAGTTCTAACGTGCTATTATAATGATACACTTGAAAAAATATTTTTGAATTAAAGAATAACGGTCCCCCCAAAGAGATTTATATCCTGTATTAAATGCCAAGTTTTGAAAGTTGCAGATTAAATTGTGAGCTATCTCAGGAGATTTCATTCATGACTGTAATGGTTACTTTCCATTTCTCACATTTAATAAGGAAACATAAATCAAATTAAGATTTTTCTTGTTACCATAGTTATTAACTCTGCTTCATCCTCTAACATCCCTCGACTTCTAAGGTGGAGAGGGGGTGGAGGGGGGATGAATGAAATATAATTTGAACACCGATGCATGCTTTCAACATAATTATTAGAATGTGTTTTAACATGATAATTAGATGTGGAGAAATATAGGCATTTGTCTCGAGCAATTCCCTTTTCAACAAATGACCTATAAACATAATGGGTAGATGAGAAACCATCTTTAACCTAACCTGGTGACCTCTGTAAAATCTAGGGTGAGGAAGACTGCAGAAATAAAGTTGCAGTTCTTAACCTTTGAAATTATGCTATCTATTCTGGAATTATTAAAAACCAAAAATGTTCAGTGTTTTGGTCTCCGTTTATAAAGAAAGCAACATATCTGCTGTGAAGTGGACCTTGGATGTTGAGAAGGGATTATGATAGCTTTTCTGTTTTTTCCCCCCATTGGTATGATTATCTCTTGTGACTTGAGCAGATAGTATTTCATTTTAAAGGCCTGCTTAGGTCATGCTCTACGATTCATGGAGTTTGGAGCCCAATTAGTTCTGAGCCAGGTTATTTTTCCTCCCACATTTAACACACTGAAACAAGATTATGAGCTATTGAAGTAGAGTAAACTATAGGTCAAATTTTCAAAAATTATTTAATTACTATTCCGTGTAACCTAATGAAAATCATTGTTTACTAAATAGAATCCTGTTCTTGCCCTAGAAGTATGAAATGAGTTATTGTATTTTAACATTTCATTTTGATATTTCTACAAAGCAAAAAGGTCAGCCTTGTGTGGAAAATTGGAGGTGCTTCATTAAGAAGGAACATATTTACAATATGTCTTTTTAAAGAAGTCACTTTGCAAATTCAATTTAAATTTGTCAAGTTCTTTTTATATAATTTTTCTGTCCTTACTGAAGGTATTGACTCTCACTGGATTAAGCTTCCATGCACATGCTGCCTGCTGGCATCTAACTTAAGTGGCTATTCTTCACTTGCGAGCCCAAGCACAAGTATCAGCAGGCTATTTAACAATGCACGTAGTTGCAGGCAGACTTGATCATCACCTGACCCCTGCGATTATGCATTTCCATTTAGAGGTGTCACTGGATAGTCATCACCCCTCGCACAATATTATGAAGCTCATTTAAATATTTGGGTGGTACTCCTGCCACTTAGCATATGACACATTGGGAGTGTCATGGGTGTGGGGGCCAGAATGTTGGGCGTCAGCAGTAATGGCAGGGCTTTCTTTTTTTACTGCGCAAAGCGAATTGAGGCACAACGACCGTTTTGTTGATTAGTCATTGGAGGCCAAAGAAGAGAAGCTGCAGACAGAAAGGCCACCCTGCAAGCAAAATGTTCATGTTTGGTGCAGGCCTCCTCTCACGTGTACTTTTCAAATGAATTATGGGGAGGACCCCGATTTACATCAAAACCAGAGTCATAATGAGCCTAGCGTGTGAGAAGTGCAATGGCTCCCAACGAGGCAGGTGTTTCAAATGAATAGAATGCTCCTCAGGTCTCTGCGCCTGATAACAAGGGGAGTCAGGACGCACTAAACATATTGGTCCCATAAAGCTTGCGGTTTTGGACCAATATTTGGTCAGTGCTTTGGCCTACCGATGTTTTCATCCATTTGATGTTGGTCAGCTGAGTTTTATCCTGTAATTCATCCAGTGCGAGGATTCAAGTTTATGTCAAATGTCATAGATTGTACCCTATAAAGGATGTTTTCTAATGTTGCATAACATCCAAAGGAGTGAAGCTTGTTCCAAGTTCAGTGCGACTACATCATCCAGCACAAAATTATACTCGTAGGAAGAACATCTTCTCGCAGTTCTCTCGTGCTTAAGAGTTTTTGAGTGTCACAGGCTTAAGAAGCAATCTTCTGCCTGCAGATCAGGTTGAGATTGCTCATTTGAGAAACCATCCAGTGATGCATTAGTTAAATAAGATGTATGCATTGCCTGATAGTGTTAAAGGTTCTTGGGGACCTTAGCATTAGCCACAAAGCTGGTAAATGCAAACGTT
Organism: Heptranchias perlo; assembly: GCF_035084215.1. Classification (NCBI taxonomy): domain Eukaryota; kingdom Metazoa; phylum Chordata; class Chondrichthyes; order Hexanchiformes; family Hexanchidae; genus Heptranchias; species Heptranchias perlo. The sequence goes on along the minus strand of NC_090326.1, from coordinate 68,150,197 downwards.
TGTCAACGCAAGTTTAGAAATTGCCAGAACTGGTTCCTCCATCCACGTCTGTGTTGACAGTAGTGTCACTTTCAATGTTTGCATCCAATCTGGGAGATTGGTTGGCTCCTCTGAAGCAGAATTATTCAATTCAGGTCCATTCCATCTATTATGAGGATGGGAGTGTAGGTGTTACCCATTCCAAGAATGAGATACAGCATACCTATGTTCTGGATTGTCTTTTATATCTTTTTGAAGATTAAAATATCCACATTGCTGGGTAGTAGGGAATAGCACATTTCTGGGAATGAAGCTATTGGGATTGGTCCATTATGTGTCAGAGAGAACTACTAGCATTAAAGCAATTTGAAACCGCTAGGTAATGTTAGTGGTGTCACTTTAGACAATAAAGGATCTATGGTGCCAATGGAGAAATATGGGTCCAACCCAACAAAGATTCCCTAGTGAAAATTAAACGTGAGAAATTTCCCATGTAGGGAGGGATGCCAGTACCTATAATAAAGAATCCCTGTGTTTAGACCCCTGTGGGGGTGGTAGTTATATGCCACAGCGATACTCCAGACAGACACAACATCCTACCTGGGGCATTGGGTTAAATTTGTTCACATTCGGACACCCAGGTGTTCAGTTCAATAGATGTGATGGTGACCGGCTTATAGATCCAAGCTAGGTTGGACAACATTGCACAAATGTTAAGATTACTACTGCAGTCAGCTATGGAATGGGGATTTTGGACACAGGTACCAGGACAGCAGCTCACAGTATTGTGATGTATAAATGTATAGTTTCAGGATTTTGGAGGTTTCATCTGAATCATTATTGGCTTTCATCCTTAGAGGAGAAAATTTGTTTGTATAATCAGCATTAACCTCCTCAGACTCAATGCCATTTCTGATATGACTTATTCCACTTCACAGCAATGAGTCAAAACAAACAGAGAAAAAAATAAATTTTTCCTTCTAAAAATATGTAAAACAATTGTTTTTATGGATGAGAAAGAGAAGCAGGGTATTTCTCTTTCTTTATCTTAGGTTAGGTTGAGGGACAGGTGTCCTGATCTTCATGTTTTTCTTTTTTGAGTCATGAGAACATCAGGTCACCAGAAGCACACCTTCAGTTTTGTTGAAGTGTCGTGTCATACTCTGTTTTGTATGACAGTTGATGAAGGAAGCAAAATATTAGTTTACTCAGTTGAGGTGTAGTTTTGCCTCAACCTTTGAACATAGTACAATCTCAACACCAAAACCTCATCCCTGCCTACCCCTCTGTTGTCACACCTCACAATGGAACTGAAAAGATTTAAATTTGAACTTTTGTTGTGGACCTTGTGGTTTGAGCATGGATTGCCATCAAAGATGGTCTCTCTCTCTCAATGGCCTAGTGGATAGGACTAAGTAATACAGCTAGCTGATCTCATCTGCACTAGCGATTGGAGTTTAACAACTGGTGGTAATGCCCCTGGACTAGGAAGAGGAAAAAAAATCAGCTAACATTCCTGCTTCTTATTGCTATTGAGTGACAACCTGCTGGAAATGTGGACATCAGGTGCAGACAAGGTTGGGCTTAGCTCTGATGTCTATAGTGATTAAAGAGCATGCCGCGATTGACTGTCAGGGCTCACACATGAACAATGGCTACATAGGCAAGGGACTGGAGAGCAACTGATGTCTATAGAACTATACACCATCAAAGAGTCAACACCTGTAGAAGAAGAGGGGAAAAGTTATGACAAAGTCCATGGCTTTGTGAGTTGATGAGAGCTAACTGAGGCAAGGACCAGTAGGTGAGAAAGTGTAACTAAAAAAATGAAGCCTTTGCTGAACAAAGTATAAAAAGCCAATTCAACAATAAATTTCCTATAAGTACAAATTTTTAATCAATGTACCACGGTTAATTTTGTAACCCTAATCCAAAAATATTTCCCACTTCATGTTTTTAGTGTTCACCGCATTTAGAGTTGCGATTTAGTTTATGTAGTCTGACTAAAGAAAATGGTGCACATTAAAAGTTCTTAGTACTGTGAGGAAATTGGGGCCAAAGTGTAGCAATATCAGCGTAGGAAAACATGGTGAAAAATTTTAATGATCAGAGTATATGTATTTTTTAACACTATTCAAATTTTGCTCCGATGTAAAGAAATGTATCTTTAGCAGCAACAAAAATATTTTTAATGAATAATTTTAAGCCACTTTGGTGGTTGTTAAGGGCCTACTGAAACATAATACTGGGGGGTTTCCTCAGAAACATAAACATTGTGCATTTTTTTAGATCGGTAGCTACTGATGTGATTAAGCACATCTGCTCATAGTCTCCTCTGAGCATTAAAGTTGGAGGATATGTCACAGCATTTGAAGGTGTCATAGAGTGGACATTATGGAAATCACTGCAATGGGACTGCTGGAGGAACAAAAGATGGATGCTTGTGAGCACCAAGTCGAAAGGAGTCATGACATGTAACAACCTCAACTTGCATTTATATAGCACTTTACAGAGGAGAGAAAGGAGCAGATGTTGAGCCTTTGTGGGAGAGTTAGGAGAGGTGACCAAAAGCTTGGTCGAAGAGGCCAGAGTCTGAGGACTGGAAGGCACAGGAAGAGATACAAGACTATAGAAGTAGGGTAGGGTGAGGCCATGGAAAGATTTGTAGATGAGCGTGGAATTTTAAATTTGATGCCAGAGTAGGTTGGCAAAGAGAGGGGTGATGGGTGAATATGGGTGATTGGTGAGCAGGGCTTACTGCAGGACAAGTTGATGGCAGTGAAGTTTTGGATGATATGGAGGTTGGGAAGCCAGCAAAGAGGGTAATAAAGAAATTGAGTCTAGGGATGATGAAGATGTTTGCAAGAGTTTTTGCAACAACGGGTGTGATGTTGGGGCAGAGACTATCAATATTGCGAAAATGAAGGTATGCGGTCTTATTGATGGATAGGATATGATGTTGAAGTTCCACTATGTGGAGAACAGAGCACCATGGTTTTATATATATATCGTAAGCAAACAGACGGGGAGTGAGATGGAGTTGGTGGCAAGGGTCCAGATTTTTTGACAGAGAACAAAAACAATGACTTTGTTTAATTGGAGGAAATTCTGTTCATCCATGACTTAGTGTCTGACAATCTCACAGCACAGAGGTGTTTGAGGGGAAGAAAGAAAGAACAAACTTTCATTTATGTAGTGCCTTATTGCATCCTCAGAGAATGTCCGAGTAATTCACAACTAATGAATTACTTTTGAAATGTTTTCCCTGATTTGTAGGCAAATGTGGCAGCCAATTGTGCACAACAATGGTCCCACAAACAGCAATGAGATGAATGCTCAGATAATCTGTGCTTTTGGTGGTGATGGATAAATGTTGGCGGGCCATTGTGAGACTTTTTTTGAATTGTACATGGATCATCTTTTATGTCAATCTAATTAGCTGACGGAACCCTGGTCTCATCCAAAAGACAGCACCTTCAACAATGCAGCAGCCACTCAGTATTGCACTGAAATGTCAGCCTAGATAAATTGCAGTGGCTTGAACTCACAACCTTTTGTGACTTGGGAGAGAATGCTACCAACCGAGCCAAGCCGGTAGTAGTGGAAAGGTAGAGCTGGGTGTTGCCACCATTCACATGGAAGCTAACTCCATGCTGCGGATTATGTCCCATGAACTGCATTTTGATGATGAAGTGGAGGGGTAAAGAATGGATCTTTGGGAAATTCCAGAGGTGGCAATTTGGGTGGGAGGAGGGTGGGGGCAGGAGGAAAGGTCATTGCTGGAAATGCAAGGTTGCTTTGGAACAGATCGGTATTGAACCGCGCAATGGCGGTCTCACAGAAGTGGACCACGGCGAATAAAAGAAGAGCTTCCCTTGCCCCATATCATGTCACTCAACAGATTCGGCTACTTAGGAATGTTAGAGGAGCAGTGCATTAGCAGTTTCAGGCCACATAGGCAGGTAGTCAACCAGGTCCACAATCTCATGGCAGAGGAACTGCAGAGCCATTGCTCAGTCATCATTTCTTTATCAGCGGCAGAATAGATGATCACAACTCAGCCCTTTTATGCAACAGGTACATTCCAAGCACCGAGAAGGGGCATTTCTTGCATGTGGTGCAGTGCTCTATAATGGAAATCAGAGAAACCTTGAAAATGCATAATTTTTACCTTGCCTTAATGTGAACTGACACTGAGCTTAATTTTTGACATCTGTTTTACTCTAATCAACAAAAAATGTCTTTTGATAGAAATCAAAGAATAACAATATACACTATAATCTACATCCGTGGGCACTTCATGTTGTCAGCCTTTTCCATTATAATTTTTCTATGCCCGCATTTATAATGGAAGCTACCTATGTAAACTTTTACACTGTGTTAAAACCCACCTGCTAGTAGTGGTTCTGTAGCACCTCAGTTTTACCTCAGACTGTATTGCAGAGAAACTGCTATGCTCCAACCAACTCTACTTCTCTGTCTCCCAAATTGCTGTAAGTTTTGTCAAAGTATTGCATAAAAATAAAGACAGAATGTATGACTTGAAAACAGGGACTGAATTGCATCATCACACCCTGATCCAATTGTTCCCCATCCTCTAATCCCTTTTCATCTGAAGGCTACACTCTATGTTCATTCACCATGGGAGATCAACAAGTATAAAGACAAAATCATTAACCTTTATTTAGTTGTGATGTGGAGATGCCGGTGACGGACTGGGGTTGACAAATGTAAAGAATCTTACAACACCAGGTTATAGTCCAACAATTTTATTTGAAAATCACAAGCTTTCGAAGATTATCTCCTTCGTCAGGTGAGCGTGGGAATCCTTGAACGTTTCGCATTTATAGTCAGAGAACAATACCTGGTGATTACAGATAATCTTTCCAACTGCCCATCGTCAAGGCAATCAAAGTGTTCAGACAGAGAGGTGTTACCTACAGGACCACCGAATATACAAACGGCCAGAACACAAGACAGAGAGAGAGAGGGAGAAACATCCGAAAGGAAGAGAAAGACAGAGAATGACCCGTTGTATTAAAAACAGATAACCTTTATTCACTGGTGGGGTTACGTGTAGCGTGACATGAACCCAAGATCCCTGTTGAGGCCGTCCTCATGGGTGCAGAACTTGGCTATCAATTTCTGCTCGGCGATTTTGCGTTGTCGTGTGTCTCGAAGGCCGCCTTGGAGAACGCTTACCCGAAGATCGGTGGCTGAATGTCCTTGACTGCTGAAGTGTTCCCCGACTGGGAGGGAACCCTCCTGTCTGACGATTGTTGCGTGGTGTCCGTTCATCCGTTGTCGCAGTGTCTGCATGGTCTCGCCAATGTACCATGCTCCGGGGCATCCTTTCCTGCAACGTATGAGGTAGACAACGTTGGCCGAGTCACAGGAGTATGAACCATGTACCTGGTGGGTGGTGTCCTCTCGTGTGATGGTGGTATCTGTGTCGATGATCTGGCATGTCTTGCAGAGGTTGCCGTGGCAGGGTTCTGTGGTGTCGTGGACGCTGATCTCCTGAAAGCTGGGTAATTTGCTGCGAACGATGGTCTGTTTGAGGTCGTCCTCATGGGTGCAGAACTTGGCTATCAATTTCTGCTCGGCGATTTTGCGTTGTCGTGTGTCTCGAAGGCCGCCTTGGAGAACGCTTACCCGAAGATCGGTGGCTGAATGTCCTTGACTGCTGAAGTGTTCCCCGACTGGGAGGGAACCCTCCTGTCTGACGATTGTTGCGTGGTGTCCGTTCATCCGTTGTCGCAGTGTCTGCATGGTCTCGCCAATGTACCATGCTCCGGGGCATCCTTTCCTGCAACGTATGAGGTAGACAACGTTGGCCGAGTCACAGGAGTATGAACCATGTACCTGGTGGGTGGTGTCCTCTCGTGTGATGGTGGTATCTGTGTCGATGATCTGGCATGTCTTGCAGAGGTTGCCGTGGCAGGGTTCTGTGGTGTCGTGGACGCTGATCTCCTGAAAGCTGGGTAATTTGCTGCGAACGATGGTCTGTTTGAGGTTGGGTGGCTGTTTGAAGGTGAGTAGTGGAGGTGTGGGGATGGCCTTAGCCTCCGCAGCCTTCAACATGTCATCGATGACGACGAACACCTCGCTAAGGCCATCCCCACACCTCCACTACTCGCCTTTAAACAGCCACCCAACCTCAAACAGACCATCGTTCGCAGCAAATTACCCAGCTTTCAGGAGATCAGCATCCACGACACCACAGAACCCTGCCACGGCAACCTCTGCAAGACATGCCAGATCATCGACACAGATACCACCATCACACGAGAGGACACCACCCACCAGGCACATGGTTCAAACTCCTGTGACTCGGCCAGCGTTGTCTACCTCATACGTTGCAGGAAAGGATGCCCCGGAGCATGGTACATTGGCGAGACCATGCAGACACTGCGACAACGGATGAACGGACACCGCGCAACAATCGCCAGACAGGAGGGTTCCCTCCCAGTCGGGGAACACTTCAGCAGTCAAGGACATTCAGCCACCGATCTTCGGGTAAGCGTTCTCCAAGGTGGCCTTCGAGACACACGACAACGCAAAATCGCCGAGCAGAAATTGATAGCCAAGTTCTGCACCCATGAGGACGGCCTCAACCGGGATCTTGGGTTCATGTCACGCTACACGTAACCCCACCAGTGAATAAAGGTTATCTGTTTTTAATACAACGGGTCATTCTCTGTCTTTCTCTTCCTTTCGGATGTTTCTCCCTCTCTCTCTCTGTCTTGTGTTCTGGCCGTTTGTATATTCGGTGGTCCTGTAGGTAACACCTCTCTGTCTGAACACTTTGATTGCCTTGACAACGGGCAGTTGGAAAGATTATCTGTGATCACCAGGTATTGTTCTCTGACTATAAATGCGAAACGTTCAAGGATTCCCACGCTCACCTGACGAAGGAGATAATCTCCGAAAGCTTGTGATTTTCAAATAAAATTGTTGGACTATAACCTGGTGTTGTAAGATTCTTTACATTTATTTAGTTACACTATGCGCATGTCCTATCTGTTATCTTGTGTGCTTTCCCTTTTTGAATTGTGAATTTTTTTTTGTTGCTACAACAGGATGTTGGTGCTTACTTATATATGCTCCTCAAGTGGAAGGAGAACCAATGCTCAAGCTTTGACAGTGCAGGTCTAACTACAGAGGATGTGGGAGACATGCTACCTCTTTTGGGAGCAATGCCTAATGAGTTTGCATCAGTCCTAGGAATGTCACCAGCTGTAGTCACAGTGGGCTCCATACTTTGGCAGGTGCTCCAGTCTGCCACTTTATGCTGTTCCAAGGTGTTATGCTGTTCAACACAAGTGTTGATAACAAAGCCCTCTTGCTGTTGATCACTCAATAAATAATTTTGCAAGGGCATGTCCCCTTGCTGTTCAGAGCTCATCGGGAGTCGAGAGTCTTCAACAGCAAAGGGTCTCTGAATCTCTGCACCATCGTTGCGTTTATTCTATTACAAAGTGAGGTAAACTCAATCTCAACTGCTGCTTGGATTTGAGCCCTGAAGCTGGCTGCAGCATCAGTGACCTCTGTTATGGGAAACATTTCAGTGCAGCTGTGGTCTGTGTTAATGTTGTTGGAGTGGATGCTACTAATATTCAGTGGGCATCTGCTGTTCAGATGAAAGTTGCCGCACAGACTGATGTTGGAGATGCCAGAGCCTTTCTGCTCCAAGGATTCCTGAAGTAAAATCATTGCATCTGCCACCAAGATGCTCAACAATGGCCTTGTTCCTTCCTATTTCTGTACCCTCCACAATCTCTGCACTCTTCCAGTTCTTGCCTCTTGCACACTCCAATTTTAATCGCTCCACCGTTGGCGGCAGTGTCTTCAGTTGCCTAGGCCCTCAGCTCTGGAATTCCCTCCCTAAGCCTGTCTGCCTCTCTACCTCTCTTTCCTCCTTTAAGATGCTCCTTAAAACCTACCTCTTTGATCAAACTTTTAGTCACCTGTCCTAATATCTCCTTTTGTGGTTTGGTGTCAAATTTTGTTTGATAACAGTCCTGTGTAGCACCTTGAGATGTTATACTACGTTAAAGGCTCTAAATAAAGGCAAGTTGTTGTTGTTGTTGTTGTGCCGTCTAAAGAAATCCTGAGAGAGACATTTATTGACTGGTTAGTTGTAGAATTCAACAATTTATGAAATAAAGATTAGAATAAGGAAAAGGGAATGTTGTACGGATATTATTTTGACACCATTTATATCCAGCCCGTGCAAGCCAGCAGAGAGTATTGTCTCTTTAAAGTTTATTGACCATGTATTTAATAGCTTGGTTCAATTTGTATATGCTGGGCTACGTTAGAATCACTTTAATGTAATGTCATAAATCCAAAATAAATGCAGTATCATTTTGGAAGACGTGTACTAGAATGAGACAAATGACTGTGTGGGGTCAAACAGCAGATAACTGGTCAACCCTGCTTGCACTTTGACCCTAAATCTACTCATCTGTAACTTTTGACAGGCTAGGGCTTGACCCGAAGCTTCTGGCGAAAATTCTGAATATGAGCTCAGGTCGATGCTGGTCAAGTGACACCTACAACCCTGTACCAGGAGTGATGGAGGGTGTCCCTTCTGCTAACGATTATCAAGGTGGATTTGCTACGACATTGATGGCAAAGGTACATTTATTTTTTAAAAATAAAGAAATGATTAGCACTCCATTTGTTTTCTCTGTCCCCTTTAGATCACCCATGCCACATGCCATTCAGACTACTGTGGGAAGGCAGGAACCCTGCTTAAAGGGTTCTAATGATGCCTGTCTGTAACCAGCTGATTGGAGGTGCTTAAGATGTCTTTCAGAAACCTGTTGTGGTTTGGGTGGATACTCTTCCCATTTTGCTGCTTTCTAGATCACTCCAGGCCAAACAACATGCCCTGGCTGAGAGGGGCAGTTTCAGTGACTTGCCTTTCAGTCCATTTTTAATGCTCTGTGGAAGTGCCTGCCCCTCACTTTGTGCCTTTCCACATCACATGAGAAAGGCAGATACAGTCCCACGCTCTCTTGCACCATGGTGAACAACGCATTGGAACTCCAATTGCTGAATACAGGATTTCCAACAGGTCCATCGGCATCTGTAAAGAGAAAACAGGTTAATGTTTTGGTTGTGGGCCTTTGGAAGATAAGTGAGCCCCTAAATTGGACGGAAGAAAACAAAAAGGTGGCGGGGGGAAGAAGAGAACAGCTAGGAATCACAAGTCAGGAATGTGGACTTTTGTAACAGAGCGGACAATGAATAAATGGCCTTCAAAAAAAGATGCTTGAAAAGATGGCAAGAGATGAAAACTGCTGGTCTCTCTGGAATTAGGAAAGTGCCATGTGTGCACTGCTTACCATCTAGGCTCACTTCATATGAGTGTGCACTTCATAATCAGGCAAACAGAAAATCTATCTGTATAGATTTTTCAATAGCTTGGCTTGTAGATTCTAAAATATGATCAAAAGCAAAATGCTGCGGATGCTGGAAATGCTCAGCAAGTGAGGCGGCATCTTTGGAGAAAGAAACAGAGTTAACATTTCAGGTCGATGATTGGTTTCCATATGTTTCAGATACCTTGACCAAAAAAAAAAGCTGGAATGTACTTGTAATTTATTGTACAGTCATTTGTGGTCTGAATGAGGCCACAGCATTGAGTTCTAAAGTAAGGTTTAATAAATCATTCTCTAACTGTCCCTTTTCTTCTGTATAGGATCTGGGATTAGCACAAAACACTGCCACAAACACTAAAACCCCTGCTCTATTAGGATCCTTGTCCCATCAGATTTACAGGATGATGTGTGCACGGGGCTATGCCCAGAAGGACTTCTCTTCAGTGTTTCAGTTCCTGCGTGAAGAGGAGAATATTTAAACTTGGCCAACACCAAAATGCATCTTGAGAAAATAGTCAAGAGAATATGTCAGTGAGTGTTCAAGTTACTTTAGTTGTCCAACAAAAGGGGACAGGATAATTCTATAGCCATATATCATGATCCCAGAGAGGCTGACTAGTTTCTTAGTGAACAGCTTGTGTAATTGTGCACCCAGAAGTCCCTAATTTAACTATGTGGAATTAGATAATGAAAGTGTTTAGATAATGAAAGTGTTTTGAAACTGGATTGTGAGCACGATGATCAGGAAATTTGATGTGGTATGAGACTGTTACATGTTATGTAGGTTTACTATTTGTTATTGAGGAAATGATGTAAGGAATTTAACTTTGTTTTATGTCTTTTTGAGTTTCATTACCAATTACTTCACTAAGAGATATATTATGAATTTTTCATTTTCGCTTTCTGTTTTATTTTGTTTTCTTAGATCATGCATAGATCAGAGTCAATGACACATTATAAATATATGGCAACTATTAATTTTTTCTTGAAATATTCAATTAAAATGTGATTGTAAATTGAAATAAAATTATGTGCCGGATTCAATCATCAGTGCTTTTGTTTGACGTAATTCGGAATCTTTGGCCAATTTAACTTGAGATCTTAAGGTAGTGTGGTCAGATCCAAGTCCACAGGAAAAGTGGGTTGAGATTGGCCAATCTCATTTCATGTATAATCTTTACAAACTGTCAGAGGGAGGAGACTTTCACCTCCTCAGTCTGACTGGATTTGAACCTAACCTTAAAGAAAATTGAAAATTATTAAGGTAAATAGATATCACTGATTATAAATGGAAATGTCTTCTATATTTTTTAGATCCTTTGTTAGTATTACATGTAGATTTATGTATTTGTGTCCTTGTCCCAGCATCACCGCTGAGACCAATCTTGTCCTCATCCAACAGTCCCACTGACTTCCAGCAGAGGCTACTGGATAGCAATCAGGACCAGGAGCTAACCTCTAGATTTCTCCCCCGCCACACAGCCTGGGAGCAGTAAAACTAATTGTAGTGCTCTTATCACTGCCACAGATGAGATCAGCTAACTCGGCGGAAACTTGCCTTTTAATGGAATAAATTAGTTTGGGGAATCATTTACAAAAAAAAACCCTATCTCATTCTAGTGATTCACTCCTTAAGACAATTTTTTGTGGCAGATGTAGACAACAAAGCCAAGTGATTTTCATAGACAAATGAATTATAACCATTTATATGCTTACAGTGGGTGAATGGGCTGTACTTAAACCTTGGATCCAGAGGGGAAAAGGCAATGGAGACTGATGGGCTGAATCTCCTCTTTCTGCCTTCTGTAGAAGCTGTTCACCAAATGAGTTTGGGCATCTCGATCTCCCTGCATATATAATTGCATTGTATTTTGTAACAATTTAATGCAAGAGGCATGAACAATATATGTATATCAAATACTCCTAATTAGCTTAATTGATTTCCTGTTCTCATTCTTTTCCTCTGCTCTACAAATTGCTTACTGAAAAGACAATATCGTCCAAATTGTTGTATGTAAATCAAATATTTTAAAAATTGCTTGTTTCTGTAGAGCGTAGCATGTACCTTAAAATCCTACGTCCCTTAGCCTGTTAATTATGGAGTTACAATGCCTATTTGAATGCATTTTCAGATTGTTGAGAGCTAAATGTTAATGGAAAACTGAATTCTGGGTCCAGGCCAAATCTGGTATTGGATAGCTGTGGTAACTGCCATTTAATGAAGCTGTTAATCAGCAGATCCACCTCCAAATAGCTCATGAAAACAAACTACTGGAGCTTGTTTATAGATTACCAGCTGGATGCTGATACATAGTGGCAGCTCATTCTTTGTGTATTGGACTTAATACAATTGTGTAAAGCAGTTTAGGGCATGGTGCTCCCTAAAGACTAAGCAAAAATATTTGACTATTGTTTTATCTTGAGGCAGGTCAAAGATCAACAAATAGAGGTAAGTTACCAAAGATCAAGGAGCATGCTGGGAGTTTCCTGGAGTTTCTGCTGATCTTCCATTGATGCCATAATGGCCAATAGGAAGAAGCCCTCCCCCAAACAAAATTCCTGTCAGCTTGAAATACTATGATTGATGGACAGGTAGTGAGGAATTCTCTCACATATGGAGGTAGTACTGAGTTTTCTCAGAGCCTGAAAGTGAACAAAAATTAAAGATTGGTTTGGGAGAAACCTGTGGCTCTGTTGTGTTTAACAAAAAAAGAATTGGATAATAATGTAGATACACTGCTGAATAATTGTTTCTTTCAAGGATTAATTGATTATTCATGCAAGAAACTTTTTTGAACAGTTGGTGCCTAATGACGAAGTAACCATCTGTTTCTCCTTACTTCATGAAAGTGCTCAAAGAAACACCAGTACCAGTCATTTTGTATTTTTAACAGACAACAAGCTTCTGTTAAATATTAACATGATAATCCTGTGAAATACATAATCTTTCAATAGTCTGTATTAGCAACTATAATTTCCAGGAAGTAAGTTCTCCCAGAAACATTATCCAATAACTATTAACATGGAAAATAAGCACAGATTTGCAGAGAGCAGTTTGATCTGAATGAATGCCTGATGTCTGAACGCAGGGTAGGCCAGCAGTTCATTGAACAACAGCTTTTATTGTAAGTCACACTGCATTAACAGTTTGAGTAAAGCAGAACGAATGCACAAGTGCCAAAAAAGCTTGGGAAAATTGTGTGCTTTTCAGGTACTTTCAAAACCGAATTGCAACTGTTCCTCCAGAAATCATTTTACCAGCTCATTGACTGTCCACATAATATCTTTTCAACATATTTGGTATAAAATGCAAATTTTCAACCATATTGGTACAAAATACAGATTTTATTTTTATTCAGTCATACATCTACATCTCATATATTAGACAATTTTAAATTGTTTTATTACTGACTCTATTGCATGGCATTTTACTTAGTTAATCCCAGTATTTTATATTTTATCAAAAGTATGAATTTGCTATTTCTGATTTTTTTTTCCTCCTTTTCTCCAAAAGACAATAATGGATCCTGGGGTAAAGTTTTGCCATCGCGAGCAACCTCCCAGTACCTTATGCAAGTGATCATTATTTGTGTGTGAGCCTAGATGGTAAGAGTGTTGTCAGGTTATTTGACATCATAGCTCAATCAGTCAATAGATTTCGAGCAGAAGCAGAAATTCTGGCTGAGTTCCCAACCGCTCCCTGCCCCCATCCAGGGGTACTGAGAACAAATGAAGCATCCCAACTGAGATCAATTAACTCATAATATATTAGCAATCGAACCTGGGATTTTTCTGGTTATTGTGCCCTGCTCACAGCACTGTCAGTGGCTCCAGTCTGAATTCTGTGAAAACCATTCTCCTAACCTAGCTCACTGTTGGTTTCGCTTTTGGAAGCACGCCAAGACAGTTTACAGCAAAAAAGACGCTGTAGAGCATAAAAAACACAGGATGATCTTTTGTTTAAAACAATTCTGATATATTTTGCTGGTTCTCATTATACCATCTTGCTCAACTATGTGTTTCCAGCTTACACCTATGAATTCTTGCTGCACAGTCACATAGAATGGAATCTGCTAGAGGAAATGGAATAGATTTGTCTGTCACAGAATGACAGGCACATGCAATACACAATATTTTTATATACTAGCAGATCTCTTGTTGGGCTGCTTGCAGTGAGTCAGAGGTCATGTTATTACAATGGGGTGCTAGGGTGTGGGGGGGGGGGGGGTGCATGTCACCAGTAAAAAAAAAATTGAGAAGAAATTTGTAAGAGGTCTCCCCAGAGACAGTAAACTAAGTTTTTTTTTTGATTGGTTCCTGGAAGATAAATGATATTTTCACTATTCATTGCATACAGTTAAATAAATAATCTCAGTTACTGAAATAAATCTTTGCATGTAATATGGGGGAGCAGCTCTTTCCTGTCTGCTTAGGGTGTGGCTTTTTATTGTGAAGGTAAAGCAATATATAAAACTTTAATCTTTTCTTATTTGCATCTTTGCTTTTTTACCAAATATCTCTGCAATAATATTTAGTGTTCTTATTCGCAACCTGTTGGTAAAACATTTTAAATTCAGGACTTTTATTCAGAGCTTCCCTCCAAACTTGAATATTGATGAAGTACTTACACAAGCTGCCATCTGTGAGTTGTGTTTACCATTTCATATAATTTTTTTTAAAAAGTTGAAATGTGGTATTGTTTGAAGTTTAATTTAACATGTTGTAAATAATCATTTGAATATAGCGTCCTAAGTTGTTTCTTCCAGCAGTTAATGCTTTACATTTGTATTTGTTTTATGCTAAAACAAACTAATTACAGTTACATTCATAATCCTCAAAATGGTTTCCACTGTAGGCGACAAGGTTTATAAGTAGCGAGTCCTGACAGGCACACTGCGTGAATCAACTTGGTGTCAATCATAACATTTCTAGAAGTAGTACACACAGGTGCACGCTGGGAGCTGTAGCCCACTTACTTGAATCTCCTCCCCTAATGGGTCTGGAAACTGGCATAAACTGAAGGCTCAGGGTTCTCACATGGAGGCCTCTGTTGGAAACATTTACAACAACAACTTGCATTTATTTGGCACCTTTACTGTAGTAAAACATCCCATGGTGCTTCAAAATTTGACACCGAGCCACATCATGAGATATTATGACAGATGAGGTAGGCTTTAATGGGCGTCTTAAAGAAGGAGAGAGAGGTGGAGAGCTTTAGGGAAGGAATTCCAGAGCTTAAGGCCTAGGCAGCTGAAGACACAGCCGCCAAAGGTGGGGGCGAAGGAAATCGGGAATGCACAAGAGGCTAGAATTGGAGGTATGCAGAGATCTTTGAGGATTATAGAGCTGGAGGAAGTTACAGAGATAGTGAGGGGTGAGGCCATGGAGGGATTTGAAAACGAGGATGAGAATTTTAAAATTGAGGCATTGCTGGACCGGGAACCAATGTAGGTCAGCGAGCACGGGGTGATGGGTAACGGGACTTGGCGCGATTTAGGATACGTGCAGCAGAGTTTTGGATGAGCTCAAGTTTATGGGGGGGTGGCAGATGGGAGGCAGGCCAGGAGATCATTGAAAAAGTAGAGTTTGGAGGTAACAAAAGCATGGATGAGGATTTTAGCAGCAGATGGGCTCAGGCAGGGCGGAGACGGGCGATATTACGGAGGTAGAAGTAGACGGTCTTTGTGATGGAGAGGATATGGGGTTGGAAGCTCAGTTCAGTGTCAAATAGGATGCCGAGGTTTGCAAACAGTCTGGTTCAGCCTCGGACGCCAGGGAGGGGTGTGGAATCGATGGCTAGTGAACGGAGTTTGTGGCGGGGGCCGAAGATAATGGCTTCAGTTTTCCCAATTCAAACACAAAATGCTATTGTGTACTTAAGTTTAATCATTTTCTGATAAATTTTGTAATTTTAATGTTTTTATTACATTACCAATCTTATTTCTTGTTTTAAAGCCCCGGTTCACGAAGAAAGCAAGGTGGTAACTGAGGATTTTCATAAAATATTTGTAGTGATTTGTTTGGTTCAACTTGCATTTATTGCTAAATTTTGCTGATTGCTAATGTTTGATTTGTTGTTTTCATATATCCCTAGTAGTTTCTCATTGGTAGTTTTTCAATCCATTTTCTTTGCATTTGATTCGTATGTTCCTTATCTCTTAGGTTATGACTTGTTGCTGTTCTTTAAATACAAAATTTGACGCAGTGTAACAGAGAAATTTGTAGGCAATAAGATGATACCTTAACTATGTACTCAATTCATCAGTTGATATCATCTGGCGTGTTTCAGTCTTTTAAAAAAAAAATCTCTTTTTTTCACAGCTTTCTCCCCTCTTAAAGGCACTAACTTTTGCTGGGTATGGTTCCACAAGCAACAGCAGTCCTCCAGTACCTTCCCTTGATGTGTGAGCCTAGATAGTGTCAGCAGGTTATTGAACCATGGAGACTATCACAACTTTGCCTGACCCATTGCCTATGCACACACACTTTGCAATGGAGATTACCAAAGTAGTTCAGTACTCCAGTATTCCTGTATTCCTGAGCTTGGAAACTTCTCCAAATCAGTTCTGTGGTGAACTCAGGAGCACTCGGCGTTTCAAAACAAAAACAATTAAAATTCAGTAGAAATTGCTAAGAGTCAAAGGATGTCAATGTCAAATCTAATATTTTTTAATGGATTAATTTTTTAGAAAGGATTCTAGTGCGGCATGGGTAGCACAGCAGGTTAAGCGTGCTATCCTTTCAACTCTGGGATCTGAGTTTAAATCCGAAGTGGCAAATATATGGAGTGTCTGTTTACTTAAAGAATGGTAACTGAAAGGTGACTAATCCACTTTATAGATTATTTTGCTCCTCAAGCCACATACTAATCTCCATTTAAGAGGATAGGCAGCATAAGCCCAAATTTCAGATATGCACTCTTCGCAGTCGAGGGTCCCTACTGGGAGCATGATGTCAGAAAAATGTTTTTTTTAAAAAATATACTTTATTCGAAAAATTTGCAGCAATACGTACAATACAGTTGTCATATCACATTCCAAATGTACACAATACAGATTATACAATTTGCAGGTTACATCAAGTACAATTCAATGTACATATTGTACATAATTACAGTTCATTACAGTCTAGGGTGCCTCATTGCATTACACGCAATACAGATTATTCATTACAGATTCATTACAGGTATATTACATCAATTTGAATTTTACATTCTGCCCAAGGGATTTTTCCCTGATTGCAGCCCCTCTGTATACAATGGCGGGAAGGCTCTAAACAGTTGCCTGTCCCCACAGAGCCTTTGCGGCGGCCGCACCCAGTCTCAGTGTGTCCCTGAGCACGTAGTCCTGGACCTTGGAATGTGCCAGTCTGCAACACTCGGTCGAGGACAGCTCCTTGCATTGGAAGACCAGCAGGTTTCGGGCAGACCAAAGGGCGTCTTTCACTGAGTTGATGGTCTTCCAGCAGCAGTTGATGTCTGTCTCGGTGTGCGTCCCCGGGAACAGTCCGTAGAGCACAGAGTCCTGTGTTATGGAACTGCTCAGGACAAACCTGGACAGATACCACTGCATCTCTCTCCAGACCTTCTTTGCAAAGGCGCATTCCAGAAGGAGATGGGTGACGGTTTCGTCTGCACCGCAGCCTCCTCGGGGACAGCGCGCGGTGGGGCTGAGAGGCCGGGAGTGCACGAAGGATCTGACAGGAAGGGCCCTTCTCACCACCAGCCAAGCTAGGTCTTGGTGCTTGTTTGAAAGCTCTGGCGACGAGGCGTTCTGCCAAATGACATTGACAGTCTGCTCGGGGAACCGACTGACAGGATCCATCATCTCCTTTTCCCGCAGGGTCTCGAGGACGTTGCGTACGGACCACTTACTGATCGCCTTGTGGTCGAAAGTGTTTTTTTGCATAAACTTTTCGACGAGGGACAGCTGGGGTGGAACGGTCCAACTGGACGGAGTGTTCCGTGGCAGCGTGGCCAGGCCCATCCTTTGCAACACCAGGGATAGGTAGAACCTCAGCACGTAGCGACATTTTGTGTTTTCGTACCAAGGGTCCACGCAAAGCTTGATGCAGCCGCACACAAAAGTGACCATCAGGATGAGGGCCACGTTAGGCACACCTTTCCCCCCTTTCCTCCAGAGATTTGTACATCGTGTCCCTGCGGACACGGTACATTTTTGATCTCCAGATAAAGCGGAAGATGGCTCGGGTGACTGTCACGGCGCAGGAGCGAGGTATGGGCCAGACCTGTGCCAAGTACAGCAACACCGAGAGCACCTCGCACCTGATGACCAGGTTTTTGCCCACGATCGAAAGGGATCGTCGATCCCACAGTCCTATTTCTGCTTCACCTTAGAAATACGCTCCTTCCAGTTTTTGGTGCACGCCCCGGCCCCCCCCGAACCAGATCCCCAGCACCTTCAGGTAATCCGACCTGATGGTGAAGGGGACAAAGGATCGGTCGGTCCAGTTCCCAAAGAACATGGCCTCGCTCTTGGTGCGATTTACCCTGGCCCCTGAGGCCAGTTCGAACAGGTCGCAGATGCTCGTCAATCTGCGGACCGACAGCTGATCCGAGCAAAAGACGGCGACGTCGTCCATGTACAGGGAGGCTTTGACCTGAGTGCCTCCGCTGCCTGGGATCGTCACCCCTCTTATGCCCGCATCCCTCCTGATAGACTCGGCAAAGGGCTCGATGCAACACATGATCAAGACGGAGGAGAGAGGACAGCCCTGCCTGACTCCAGATTTGCTCGGAAAGCTTTCTGATTCCCACCCGTTGATTGAAACTGCGCTACTGATGTCTGTGTAGAGCAGTTGGATCCAATTGCGGATTCCCTCCCCAAACCCCATTTTGGACAGCACGTCCATCATGTATGTGTGGGATATTCTGTCAAAGGCCTTCTCCTGGTCCAGGCTGATCAGGCAGGTGTTCACCCCCCTGTCCTGTACGTTGGCGATCGTATCCCTGAGCAGCGCCAGGCTATCAGATCTTCCTGCCGGGTATGGCGCAGGTCTGATTGGGGTGGATCACCACCTCCAGGGCTGACTTGACCCGATTGGCAATGACCTTGGACAGAATTTTGTAGTCCACGCTAAGTAGTGAGATGGGTCGCCAATTTTTGATTTCTTCCCTCTCTCCCTTCCGCTTGTAGAATGATGATGCCTTTCCTCATGGAGTCTGACATGCTGCCTGCCAGGAGCATACCCCCGTACACTTCCAGCAGGTCTGGGCCTATCCAGTCCCACAGAGCCGAGTACAACTCCACCGGTAAGCCATCGCTTCCGGGAGTCTTACTCTTCTCGAAGGAACGGATGGCCTTTGTCAGTTTGTCCAGAGTTAGCGTGTGATCCAGACTCTCCCGCATGCTGTCGTCTAGAACCTCCGTGATAGACGACAGGAAGGACTGGGAGGCCGCGCTGTCTGTGGGCTTCGCGTCGTACAGTCCGGCATAAAAGGATTTGCAGATCTTCAGCATGTCGGGCTGCGAGGACGTGACCGAGCCGTCCTCTTCCTTCAGGCTGCTGATCACAGAGCTCTCTCTGTGCACCTTTTGGAAGAAGAAGCGCGAGCAAGTCTCGTCCTGCTCCATGGAGCGGACTCTGGACCGGAAGATGATCTTGGAGGCCTCGGAGGCAAAGAGCGAGGCTTGCTGGTCCTTCACCTCTCTGAGTTCCTCCCCGACATCGATCCCCATCAACTGAAGCAGGAGAAGATTCTGCATGCTTTTCTGGAGTCGGGACGTTTCCCTCTGCCTCTCTCTCTTGCCTTCTGAACACCTTTGAGGATGAAGAACCTCTTGATGTTCGCCTTGATGGCTTCCCACCAGTGCACTGGGGAATCAAAGAGGGGCTTTATGGTTCTCCAACCTTTGTAATCCCTCTTCAGTTCCTCAATGTTTCCCGGGGTCAACAGTTTCACGTTCAGCTTCCATGTCCCCCTGCCCACTCTCTGATCGTCCTGGAGGTGACAGTCGGCCAGGAGGAGGCAGTGGTCAGAGAAGAACATCGGTGTGACCTTGGTGGATCTGATCTTGAGCTTCGGGGACACAAACAGGAAGTCTATCCTGGAACGGACAGACCCGTCTGGTCTGGACCAGATGTATTACCCCTTGTGACTATACTTCTGAGCCATTAGGGGAGCTCCAGAGTGAATTTTATCTGTGAACTGGATGCACACCGTGCAGCTTCAAAGTTGTGTTCACAAATCATTCTCTTTGGAAACACATTAGTGTAAAATGAGCCATGTAAACATGACTAATTTGTACTAATATAAATTAAATGTAATAGATTATGGGTTCCTTTAATAGATGAACATGCATTTTATTTTTAAATAAAGTAATATGCATTTTCTGATTGGCTTTTCCATAATTGAACAAACCATAAATATCAGAGATTTGTTTGCGAATAGTAACTCCTTAAAGAAACTGCAACACAGGGAATATCTGGTTTGCAAACCAGAAATTTCCCAAGTAAACACGAGGTTAATTCTGGAATATAAAATGGCTGAGTAAGTGCCAGGCTGCTGTAATTTTCACGAGAAGAACTTAAACTGCATACAAGCATAGACTCTGCTTATTGTTAAATTGAATGCACAGACAGGATACTGGTAGGGAGCAGTGAAAATAACTGGACTTCAACTTCATAAACGTAGAGCCATATTAAGGGGAAACCTATTTTTTACTTTAAAATATTTTAATTCCTAGTAGTTCATAGACTTTGTGAAGTTTTCAATTCTATTTGTTTGGGGGAAAGGTTAATGTTATTACAATGAAACAAATTTGGTTTGGGGGGCGGGGTGGGATTTCACTTTTACTTGAAAGAGGCGGAAATTCAATGGAGTGGCCATGCCACCCAACCGAAGCTGGTGCCAGGAGACCCAGACTACTTTCGGGTTCGGGCCTCTTTGAATGCCGTCAGCTAGCTACAGGTGCCAAACGGGGTGCATGCCCTGCCCATTTATACCTCAAAATTGCAGTTGGGGTCCTATCACTGGCATAGGTCTTGATTTGCATATTTAAGCAGCCTCATGCATGAAACAGGCAGACAGGCTGCTCGCACATTTACAGGCCTGCTTGAAATTTGCATCAGGCGGACCTTGGGCGTCAATGGGACAGTCATGGTGTTCCCCCTCCCCGATTTTCAAAAGCCGGAATGTCCATTTTTCAGGCAGGAAACTGGCAGCCAGCAGTTGAAAGTCACCCCCATTGGGTACATTTACTGAGGCACTAACAATTTATCTCAACTGGTGAGTCTATACCTCTTCAATGAAATTCTGAACACTGCCAAATATCCCTGTTATACTGAGTGCAGGTGCCACACCAAATTGTTCCCAAAGTGCAGTTCTGATCATCATCATGATTATGGAGGCCTGCGCTAGTCCACCTCCAAGTGATGATCTTGCACCAATATTTCTTCATTTCCTTCATGAACCCATAATACAGTCTCTCGCAGCACAATACCCATGCACCAAATTTACACTGTTCTAATAGCTCTGCAGTCAGCTCTTTCAGCAAGAAGGAAATGGAATAGCAGAAGTATGTGTCCAGTGAAAACTGCAGTGTATGCACGTGTGCAGCAGCAGTACAGCATCAGTGTGATGCAGTTTAGGATTCTGGTAGCTGCTCGTACATGAAACCTGTAAGAGTAAGAGAAGGCAAGAGTGCTACCAACTGAGTCAAGCTGACACCTAATTAGTGTCCCAGATTATGCTGTCAGTGGGAAAAATTCTGACCATTTTAAAGTATGAATATAAAGTAGAATTTATAGAAAATTGCAGAACCATAGACTAGCTGTGATTATTTTTGGGGAGGTCAAAATCTTCCTTCTACAGCCTTTTGTAAAAATTTTCTTCCCTCCCCTCTGTAGGAATTAACTCCTTGCTTGATAGGTTCCACAGGTGACTACTGGTATTTCACTTTAATTATTATTCTTAATGTGTGAGCCTAGCCACTGAGTTCAGTAAGACATGGGAGAGAATCACTGCCAAGCCCGATCCTCTCCTCACCTAACACATGCACTTCCAACAAAGAACCCTATTCGCTCCTTACTTGGGTGCCGGGGACAATTGTGGTGCCCCTACCACCATTCCATCTAAGATCTGATGCAGAACTGGTCTACAACCAACTGTGCCATTAGGGGAGTCTGCCATTTTAATTTTTAATATATGAAAGTAACAGCAGATGTTGAACCAAATGCCATGCAGAAGTTTGCATAAATAGTGAATGTCACCTCATCCAGAGATAAGATTTAGTGAACATTTTCCAGTAATTAACGAGCTGTTTGCATAAGAATTTTCTTGTTCCTTGATTTCTATTAAAGTCTCAAAAAGCTATTAAGACTAGGTGAATTGAAAATGTCAAAAATACGATTGATAGATTTTTGTTAAGAGTTACGGAACTAAGGCAAGTAAATGGAGTTAATTCGATCATGGCTGATCTGTATCTTGAATGGCGGCACAGCCTCATGGGGCTTAATGGTCTACTTCTGTTGCTATGTACCTTGCTCCTTCGGTATTCAGAGGTTGGCTCTAGTTGTCTCACTGGTACTCAGAGTACCAGTTTGAGCTCTTTAGTGTTAACACTGTTGGAAACCTTAGGTCTTTCCAATGCATGAATGCTGGCTCAGAAAATGTTGTACGCTGATCTCAATGACCCTTTCAAATTACAGCGCTGATGTCGATGGTGGGCCCTAACTGTAGCAGCAGTACTCTAAGGTAAATAAGGTGGCAGTGCTCCCCTGTACAGACTTTCCAATAGATTAAATATTTGCAGTTGTTTGTTGCCAATGGTGCTGTGAACTCCATCCATAATGTAAATAGGGCAATTGACTCTGCACTGGGAACCAAAGAAATTTTGTAATATAAAGGGGGCAATTCACTAACCTGCTGACCTCAGAGCTATCATGGCATAGAAGTGTTGGAAGTGTGAGACAGATTAAAACCTGTTAAGAAATATAGTGCTGTAATTATTTTTCAGACTGAGATGCATCAAAATAGGTGACATGTTTAAATTAAATTGTTTGACTCTCACTCCCAATTGAGTAGACTTAATAGGTCTGTGATTTTTGTTGCTTAGACACCTAAAGATAAATTGAAATTCCCGGCATAGCTGTAGTTTACACCGGCCCGTTTAAAATGATGTAATATCACTACAACGCAATGAAACCCTCAGCCAGTATGATATTGTACTATAGTATAGGAGTATTGTATCTCTAAAACAGTAAAACCACTCCATTATAATCCTAGTTTGGTGTTGTGAAATACTCCCTGTGCAGAGAGATGCAAGACTGAGTCTCTGCTCTGCTGAGTACCTTAATGTACTTTTATATTTAGCACTTCTGCAGTTTGACATCTGTGAGCAGACTGCCTTCCCGATGGCAGAATTGTAGATCAGTGAAAATGTGGGTCTCTGATTCTGCGATCAAGAGAGATGGTTTTAGCAATGTAAGCATTGGGAGCCAATACACAGATTTTGGTCTCTCTTGATCAGAACTACAGAAGTGCTAAATGTAAAAGCGCTTTTAGGTATTTCTCTGCAGGGGAT
Organism: Heptranchias perlo; assembly: GCF_035084215.1. NCBI lineage: Eukaryota > Metazoa > Chordata > Chondrichthyes > Hexanchiformes > Hexanchidae > Heptranchias > Heptranchias perlo. The sequence goes on along the minus strand of NC_090326.1, from coordinate 68,127,282 downwards.
AGGAAAATTGAAATCGATGGAGTGTCCCCACAAAATCGATGTTACACAGCTCATAGTAGCTGACTGAGGCAGGAGCTTGTGAACGCATTGCTTTCTCTGCTGTAGAGACACATGGCTCAGATCAGCACCGCTAATTGGAGAGAAGAGGAAATGAGCCTATACGCGTAATGCACCTTTTTAAAAACAAAGAAAAATAAATTAAGATCTGTTTGGGTGAAGGTCCAAATTGTGTTGTTGCAAATTACGCTCTCGATATATGAGAACAATCCAAAGGAGAGCTAGGTTAGTCGGTTAGTGGAAGAGCTAATTTAGAACTAATAAAAACCTTTGATCTTTGACTTCTAGAAAAGTATGTTTGTCCTGTCTCTTGAAACACAGAAGAGCACCATGGTTTGCTTTGATGGAAGTAGTCAAGTACACTCAGAAGTCTTGCTTTTGTAAACAGATAAATAAATGCTCATCAGCATGTATTTGCATATCACAAACTCTTGTGTGCGTAGCCTTCTCTCCCAATACTAATGAGCTGTGAAGACTCCCTGAGTTTTAAAAAAATGCCATTAACTCATGAATTGGAGTGGAAGTCTGTAAATGGGTTCTTACCTGAGGGGATCTTCATTATTTCCAAGTAAGACACTTAAAACAATAGCTGTTGTTAACAGAAAACAACTGTAAATTTAAATAAGAATTCTTCTTCCTAGCTTGTTCTTAAACTGAGTATAAAGATGAAGTATACTGCTGCAAGAAACATTACAAGTAACTGAAATCTGCTACAACGTGTGTGCTTGTAAACAATTTGCCTGAAGACACTTTTATACTGTCTATTTTTTATATTCCTGTCTGGAGAGAGCAATCTCTGCGCAGCATGCTCCCTGTTTTACTTGTAGTCAGGCACTTGTGGTGGGTGACTCCACTGTAGAATGCGGAGACCCATTGCTGAATTAGTGGAAACAAGCTCTTCACGTTCACATTTGTGAAGTTTTTTGCTCTCATAATTTTGACAGCACATTTGTAGAGCACATTTTGAGTCTAGCATGCTGTCAGCTCCCTGTGGCTGGGACTGTTTGCTCTATGGACTGCAGCCAAAGGAGGGAGACCTGCACATCTCCCATCAGCTGCACTCTTATAATGTAAAACCATCTTATGGTTACCTTAGTAAGGTGAGGGAGGGCAGGAAGAATGCTTGTTGGTGAAACATTTTTACATTCTTTGTTACATCATTTTAGATCAATGTTTTGTGAAGTTGGTGGAAATAAATTGAATTTTCTTAAACGTATTGGGTATTTTTTAACCACATCAAAGAAGTAAGACAACTAGGCTCTCCCACGACCATCCTGGGGGTGAGTGTACCTCTTGGTATGGTATTGGTCAAACGGACCAAAAAGTCTCAGATTTGATCGCTGGTCTGTACTGAGTTGACTGATGGCAGTTTGGCCTCAGTGGCCTGGGACTAGGGAGGAGAAATGCCAAGTAGAGTTCCCATGCTTGATCACTATCCAGTGGTCTCTGATAGAAAGTGGGTGTAAGGTGAGGACAGAATTGATCTCAATTGTGATGCCAGCAGGGCAAAACAGCCTGCTAACTCTATCTAGGTTCACACATAAAGAATAGCTATTGGGTACTAGTGGGTGCTCAGGACCCTTTGAACTATGTCCAACAATAGCTCAAGGCCTTCAGAAGATGAGAGGACTTTTTTTTTTGAAAAGGAAATTCTACGACTGTGAGTAGCACAGAGATACCTATCAGTAACCCTTTTCTAGAAGCATTTTAAAAGCTGCTTTTAGCCTGTCTCTAGTTTAGATTCTGGGAATATGCTGCCTCCCTGCATTTATTTTGCTGAATCCAACCTCCTTATTCTGGTAGCAGAGTCATGGATCGAGATTTTTTTGAGGTTGATGATGCTTCTACCTAGATAAGGCAGAAAATGCTAAATAAACCCAACAGGTCAGTCAACATCTGGAGAAAGACTGGTTAACTTTGCAGATGCAAGATCCTTCCCCAGAGTTGGATAAGGGAGTTGGATTGATTATTGTAAGCATGAGGAGTAGATTCATGCTCTTTCACGGAACCCGACCTAAATGAGTATTAATGGAACCCGACCTAAATGAGTGCTAATGGAATAGCAGCTTTGTGCAATAAAGGTTGAGCCATTTGCACAAATAATGAATAATCTTGCACTATCCGTGTTTCATTTGTGGTAATGGAGATTTATCACTAAACTTCAGAAAGTTACTGATTGGGGAATCCAGAAGTCTTCTACAGGCATGTAAACAGTAAATGGGTAGTAAGAGGAGGGGTGGGGCCGATTAGGGACCATAAAGGAGATCTACTCATGGAGGCAGAGGGGATGGCCGAGGTACTAAATGAATACTTTGCATCTGTCTTTATCAAGGAAGAAGATGTTGCCAGAGTCTCAGTAAAGTTGAGATACTGGATGGGCTAAAAATTGATAAAGAAGAGGTACTTGAAAGGCTGGCTGTACTTAAATTAGATAAGTCACCTGATCTGGATGGGATGCATCCTAGGTTGCTGAGGGAAGTAAGGGTGGAAATTGCCAAGGTACTGGCCATAATCTTCCAAACATGCATAGAAAAGAGGGTGGTGCTAGAGGACTGGAGAATTGCAAATGTTACACCCTTGTTCAAAAAAGAGAGTAAGGATAAACCCAGGAACTATAGGCCAGTCAGTTTAACCTCAACGGTGGGGAAACTTTGAGAAACAATAATCCGGGACAGAATTAGTAGTCACTTGGACAAGTGTAGATTGATTAGGGAAAGCCAGCACACATTTGTCAAAGGCAAATCGTGTTTAACTAACCTGATAGAGTTTTTTGATGAGGTAACAGAGAGTGTAGATAAGGGCAATGCAGTTGATGTGGTGTATATGGACTTTCAAAAGGCGTTTGATAAAGTGCCGCACGATAGGCTTATCCTCAAGATTGCGGCCCATGGAATAAAGGGGGCAGCAGCAACGTGGATACAGAATTGGCTAAGTGACAGGAAACAGAGAGTAGTGGTGAACAGTTGTTTTTCAGACTGGAGGGAGGTGTACAGTGGTGTTCCCCAGGGGTTGGTGCTGGGACCACAGCTTTTCTTGATATATATTAATGATTTGGACTTGGGTGTACAGGGCACAATTTCAAAATTTGCAAATGACACAAAACTTGGAAGGGTAGTAAACAGTGAGGAGGATAGTGATAGACTTCAGGAGGATATAGACAGGCTGGTGGCATGGGCAGACACGTGGCAAATGAAATTTAAAGCAGAAAAATGCGAAGTGATACATTTCGGCAGGAAGAACGAGCAGAGGCAATATAAACTAGAGGGCACAACTCTAAAAGGGTCAAAGCGACAGAGAGATCTGGGGGTATACGTGCACAAATCGTTGAAGATGGCAGGGCAGGTTGAGAAAGTGGTTAAAAAGGCCTACGGGATCTTGGGCTTTATAAATAGATGCTTGGAGTACAAAAGTGTGGAAGTCATGATGAACCTTTATAAAACACTGGTTCGGCCACAACTGGAATATTGCGTTCAGTTCTGGGTACTGCTCTTCAGGAAAGATGTGAAGGCCTTGGAGAGGGTGCAGAAGAGATTTACTAGAATGATTCCAGGGATGAGGGACTTTAGTTACGTGGATAGACTGGAGAAGCTGGGGTTGTTCTCCTTGGAACAGAGACGGTTGCAAGGAGATTTGATAGAGGTATTCAAAATCATGAAGGGTCTAGACAGAGTAGATAGGGAGAAACTGCCCCCATTGGCAGAAGGGTCAAGGACCAGAGGACATAGATTTAAGGTAATTAGCAAAAGAACCAAAGGTGACATGAGGAAAAACTTTTTTACACAGCGAGTGGTTAGGTTCTGGAATGCACTGCCCGAGCGGGTGGTGGAGGCAGATTCAACCATGGCCTTCAAAAGGGAACTGGATAAGTACTTGAAAGGAAAAGAATTGCAGGGCTATGGGGAAAGGACAGAGGAGTGGGACTAACTGGATTGCTTTCGCGTAGAGCCGGTGCAGCATGGAAGGAGGTCATTCGGCCTTTCTATGATTCGTTTGTATCTATATAGTAACGTCATCCTTGGTTTATAAGATGAAAAGGTATTCTTTGATTTCTTTATTTGTTGCCTTTTTGTTTGAGAAACCTTTCTAATACTGGTTGTTCAAACAAGAGAATCCAATTCTCGGAACTCCATCTCAGGAATGCATTTCCAAAGCTCCTCCGATTACTCCTACATGAATAGCAGGCTTACCAACACTCCTACATTCAGTATCAAAAGTATCCTCTGTTTATGTATATGTGTAACTATTGCATCCAGTGAGTGAACAAACCAGAATAATTAAACTATATATATATATATATATATATATAAAGGTATAAGTACTTAAGCCGCCTTTATATTTATAGATGCTATAACTTGTGCTTATCTCAGGGAGCACTTCCGACCATCAAATTGCTCCATTTACATCGCTCATTAATAGTAGGAGAGCTCCAATTACAGATGAAGAACATGCCAGTGCATTTTTTTTTTAATCTTGTTTTGCTGCCAAGTTCTTGCTGGAGTTCATCCAAAATGAACTACACCCTGGCATGAAATTAGTAGCGTATACCCGGCCAAATTGGCATTCAAATTTCACACTAACGTGAAAATGGACTCTACTATCAGGGATTGGGGCCATGCTGTTAGGGACGCAGAGATACAGTAAAGAAAAGAAAGAACGAAAGCACTTGCATTTATATAATGCCTTTCATGACCTCAGATGTTCAAAGTGTTTCATGGCCAAAGAAGCACTTTTGATGTGTAGTCACTGTTATAATGTAGACAAACTTGACAGTCAATTTGCACACAGCAAGGTCCCACCAACAGCAGATAAATGACTGGATAATCTGTTTTGGTGGTGGTTGAGAGATAAATGTTGGCCAGGACACCGGGGAGAACTCCCCTGCTCTTCTTTGAAATCGTGCCATGGGATCTTTTATGTCCATTTGAGAGACAGCACCACTGACACTGCAGCACTCCTTCAGTACCGCACTGAAATGTCAGCCTAGGTTATGTGGTCAAGTCTCTGGAGTGGGGCTTGAACCCATAACCTTCTTGACTCGGAGACGAGAGTACTTCCACTGAGCCATGGCTGTCACTTCCATTGTTTCAACTGTGGTTGATCTCCAAATTCAGCATAAATATTTCCAGAAACAATGAAATGCAGCAACAACTCAATTCCATCCTGAACATGCCCTGCAAAGTGGCTATTCTTCGGCCTAGATAGTGAGTGTCAACAGGTTTTTCAATCATGTTCACAGCTGACCCTGATCCTGTACTTGCCTGATTAGGTGTCAGCCATGGCTTACTGGTAGCACTCTCACCTTCGATTCAGAAGGTTGTGGGTTCCAGTCCCATTCCAGAGACTTGAGCACAAAATCTAAACTGACACTCCAGTGCAGTACTGAGGGAGTGCTGCACTGTCAGAGGTGCCATCTTTCGGATGAGACAGTTCACTGACATCCCTCTCAGGTGAACATAAAAGATCCCATGGCACTATTTCGATGAAGAGCAGGGAAGTTCTCCCATGGATCCTGACCAATATTTACCCCACAACCAACATCACAGAAACCGATTATCTGGTCATTATCTCATTTCTGGTTGTAGGACCTCGTGTCCAAATTGGCAGCCATGTTTCCTACATTACTACACTTCAAAAATACTCCATTGGCTGTAAAGTGCTTTGGGACAACCTGAGGGTGTGAAAGGTGCTAGATAAATGCAATTCTTTTCTTTATTTCCATGTATGCACATTCCAATAGAGGTTACTGGACAGTGATCATGAATGGAAACTGACTTTGACTCTGTATAGCAAAGAAAAGTAAGGTCAAGTGTAGCACCCCCTATCACCACAGGCCTGGCTGAGATTGGCAAATAGCACAGACCAAAGACTGAACCTGGAAACTAATTGGTCTGTATGGCTCAGGGGATGCATTTAGTCAATGAGGCACCAGTACAACTTGACCACCCTATTTCACTGGAACTACAATTCATGAATACTTCTGAATGATGCTGTTACCTGCAAAGATGTATGCATGTATTCAGGTCAGTGAATAAAGGCTACAAATTAAATCCCAGCCATGTAACTAAAAAAGCAAATAAGAAAAACTGTTGATGGGGTAGTCTTTTACATGCTAAGCAAATATAAGGCTATATTCTGTGCCTGTTAGTTCTTGCCAATATGCACCTAAGTCCTTCGGGCTTAGGGGGATGTGCACTCTCTATCCAGCAAACAAACTCTACCTGTGTGGATTTCCCAGTGGCTTGATTTGGAGACTGTTAAACATGGTGATGGATTTCTGCATTTGTCAGAGATTAGGCTGACAAAAAAGAACATTTTAACCATGACTGTTCCAATGCAGAATGATGTTACTTTTGATCTCATCGGTTCAGCATAAAAACAACTCTTTAACTGCAAGTTAACACAGTTGAGTCAAAATGTTAATTTCATCCTGAAATCTGATCTCTGTCTGGCATTATAAATGTCCCTTCAGCAGCTGCTCCAAGCCAATGAGGCTTACTTTTCCAGACACCTACTAGTATAATCTGATAGGTACACCTGTCTTCTGAAACCCTAGCACTGTGCTACTTTTCTTTTCTGTCTGGCATTCTCTCTTACCTACTGCTTCGTGTTCCTGATGAGATACAAATGTTACAAAAAATCTGAGAAAATGTGTACATATTTTTTTTCATTGTAACCTCCTCCCTCCCTTCATCCCACCATTGGCAGCTGTGCCTTCAGCTGCTAGGACCCCACACTCTGGAATTTCCTCCTTAAAGCCCTCTGCCTCTACCTCACACACTTCCTTCAAAGACCCTCCTTAAAACTCACCTCTTTCACCAAGCTTTTGGTCACCCCTCCTAATATCTCCTTCCTTTGGCTTGATTTCCATTTTTTGACTGATTACACATTTATGAAATTCCATTGGGACATTTTTTAATATTAAAAGTACTATATAAATGCAAGTTGTTGGTGTATCAAAGTAAACAACTCTGATTCATGAACACTGGAGCTGGTACTAGGAGCCAGCTGCAAATTCACACATGCAAATGCTACAGTTGTAATTTAAATGAAGCCAAAGCCAGTACTGAAGAAAGCAGGGATTTACACACTGTGCCAAGTGGAACCCTGCTGGCAAACAACACAAGATGCAAGGAATTTATACACCACAGCATCAGTAGGAGAAAACAACAGTGAGACAGTCTGCTGAACACTTACATCTTCACACTCTAATTGCAGACATTAGAGGGACAGTCTCACGTCTTTGCCATGCTGGTGTGGAGACCTTAATCAAGGATGAGGAGACGCATGTCTACCTGGAAAGCCTAGAGGTGGTGTTTACAATGGATTTGGGCAATGAACAAAGTGACTGATATCACACATGCAGAAAAGGGGTAATTGTCCTTAATTACCCAGACAAATAACAGAATATCGGGATAAAGACTTACTTCCTCACTAGATAAGCCATTGATTCAGTCAGAAGTCTTTGAACAAAGATTTGAAGGGGCAGCAGACGTAAAGGAAAGTTAAACTATCCATTCAAGATAATAAAGGAAATGGAAGGACTATATAATGACAATACTAGAAGCATATAGTACTCCAGGCCATGAGACTAGTTTTAATATAAATGTCAATATAAAAATGTAGATAATGTAAATGTATATAACAATGAAATATACATTTGAGAGATTTAACTTTTGGGAGCAAATTTATCAATAATGTGAAGTGGAATCTGTACTCTATTACTTCAATAAAGTAAAACACTGTTTCTCTAATGGCTTAGCTGTTAAAGACAATGGCCCAGATTTTCTTGGATCTTGTGACACTGTAATGGCACATCTACGGCATAGAACAAAAAGAAAGTGGGAATTATGGAGGAAGTGACTTACGCCATTAATTACGCCACTCCATATTCTCCTGAGACTTTTGTGCCGTTCCGCCGTTACCTTCACTGAAAGCAGAAGGTAATTATCATAGCTCCGCCCCCATTATAATCAATGGTAATCACGATTTTACTGCATTTAAGCAACTCTTCATGCCGCTGCCACTTAGACTGAAAAATAATGACGCTGGTGTCCTGGAAGTGGCGTGCTTTTATTAACTTTAATTCTCTGATTGTATTTAAATGATGTGCTAATTTTTATACCAGACAATACTAAGCATTATACTTTCAGTATTGCACGAAACAAGATATACAACATACTAAATTTTAAATATATAGCAGCACATTAAATATTAAACACTGTGGCCTAGAAATTGCTTTTAAAGTAACAGCCTAACAGCGCTCACCGTTATTAAGGGCGAAATCGAAGAGCAAGTTCCGGCGACCGTACATGCGCAGTCAAATGCAGAAATCCAGAATTTGCTCTTCCTGGTTCACCAGCAATGTGACAGCTTCACCTTAAGGGGATATCTCCGGCTACAATCAATGGACCAGCGCCAACTTGCTCTCCTGCCCAGCTGGAAACCAACTAATCTCGCCACAAAACAGGTACGCTTAGTTTTTTAAAAGTCTAAACTAAGTTTTAACGGCGTGGTAAGTCTTTATGACTGCCAAACAACCTCTCTGGCACTAAAAATTAACTTTTAAAAATGTGGAGTCTCATTACTCCAGATTTAATAGTTTTTGGACATTTAAAAAAAATGTTTTTAATTAAAATTTTAAAACTTTTTTTTGTTACTTTTTCCTTCTGTCTATGTTTTCTCAGTCTTTTAATCTTACCCTCTCTCTTTCGCTTTCTCTATATCATTTTATAATACCTTATCAGGAACATCCCAGTTTTTAGTCTGTGCTGTTTGTGAATGAACTGCACTTCCCGGTTCTCACAGTGTGGCTTGCTTCAAGCTGATTGGTTGAGGGGCCTTAGAGATCCTTTCACCACTCACACAGCCCGGGAAAGAACGCTGATGTTATTTGAACTCGCAGTTCAAGGAAATTGCCACCAAAAAGAACGCGGTAGCTTAGTGGGTGAATTTACATCTAATGAGCGGCGACCACTGCAGGTTCGCAACTCGAAGCAATTTCCAGCCCACTAGTGAATACTACACATACAGTCTCAAAATGTCATGCTATTATATACAATACTATACTAAACGGGTCTATACAGTGCGGCACTGAGTGTAACTGTATAGCAGTATATTAAACATTATTTTACAGTACTATACTAATTGTATCTATACAGAGATATATCAAACCTGCCTATAGACTATCACACTAAATGTGTGTATACGGTAATATATTAAACACTATAAATGCACACTACACTATACCTTTTATAGATATATACATATACTAAACATTATATGCAGCACCTTGCTCAAAATTACATAGAGAACTACACTTATACAGAAGTGCACTGAATAGTTTCTATGCAACAATATGCATTATATCGTATTGCATAACATATAACTGGTGTGTATATCACTTTCCTCATTTTATCGTGACAATGTATTTCGTTAAATTAAGCAATACAGTGTCAGCAATGGTAAACAATAATGAGAGCAACAGGAGAACAATTGCGATCCCAGAGTTTGTATGCTTGCGTCCAATTCCATTATGATTGACCAACTTTCCCTTCATAAAATAGTTGTCCTTTTGTGCATAACATATAGAGCTCATTCGCAACTATTGGTCTGCTATTCACCTTCTAATAATATGTGAGAATCTGAGGCCGCAACTTATGTAAGTCGGAGATGTTTGGAACTGTAGTTCTTGGTTTAGAGGAAAATTATCTGCCGAGACTTCAATAGTAAGCTGCTGAAATGTATGTTTTTTCCTAAAAAGAACTAAGAGGACCTGAAGGAAAAGGGCTGTAGTATTACACCAGCAATGAGAAATTACTCAGCCTTTTCATTGCCATGTTAATCATAGTAAATTACTTTTCAGATGTTTAACTGTGTCTAAATGGTTCCAAAATAACACTTAATTCAATGACCGTTGGCTGCGCTGCTTCTGATTCACCGCTATGGCGTTACCACGTATTCTAATTAGAAAACCAGCAAAATAAGGAGTAAGGGATGAAGGACTTCAGCTATGTGAAGAAACTGGAGAAGATGGGGTTGTTCTCTTTTGAACAGAGAAGGTTAAGGGGAGATTTGACAGAGGTGTTCAAAATCATGAACGGTTTTGATAGAGGAAATAAGGAGGAACTGTTTCCAGTGGCAGAAGGGTCGGTAACCAGAGGACACAGATTTAAGGTGATCGGCAAAAGAGCCAGAGGGGTCATGAGGAAACATTTTTTACCCAGTGAATTGTAATGATCTGGAATGCACTGCCTGAAAGGATGGTGGAAACAGATTCAATAGTAACTTTCAAAAGGGAATTAGATAAATACTTGAAGGTAAAAAATTTACAGGGCTATGAGGAAAAAGCAAGGAAATGGGACTAATTGGATAGCTCTTTCAAACAGCTAGCACAGGCACAATGGGCCAATGGACGCCTCCTATGTTGTGCCTACTATGATACTATGAAGTTATAAATGGCAAGACTGGCACACTAGATGGCAGAATTTACAGTGTATGTCGCCGATCTCGCCGTTGCAGGAAAATCTGGGCCAATATCAAGTGAGCTATACAGGGCCTAGGTATGATATCCGGTCTAGCAGTTTTTATACTGGCACTTGTTTAGGTTGGATTCTACAATATTAGTATCCATGAGCTAGCTCCTGGCATTTAGAGTGCTAAATCTGGCTCTCTTATTGTAAACCCAGTCTCTCACCTTAAGTAAGTTAGTGGCTCTCAGGTGAGCTGACGGTGGGGAAATATAGTTGGGCTCAGTGAGCCTGAGCAATGGAGAGGAAGAATCAGCAGGGTTCCTGTTCCTGATTACTGCTCAGTGATCCTGCTAGAAGAGTACATGTGTGTGGACATCAGGTGAAAACAGAATTGGGCACAGATGTGATGTCCTCAGTGGTGGAATAGCCTGTCAACACTCACTGTCTTGTGGCACACATGAAAATAATTCCTTGGGCAAAGTACTGAAGACACCTATGGAACCATACCCCAGCAAGAGGTCAATATTATAAGGAAAAAAGGAGGGAAATTGGAGAAGGAGATAAACATAATGGGCCAAATCTTCCTGGAAAAATAACGGCAAGCTCACGATGCATGCTGTTAATAATGCGCAAATCGGCCAGCAAGTTCAGGGGAATAAGAGATATGGTGTGAGTTGTGAATCTTCAGAATTTGCTGGTCGATTTCCCATCAATCCTATGCTCATTGACCTACATTGGCTACCGGTCCAGGAACGCCTCGATTTTAAAATTCTCAATCTTGTCTTCAAATCCCTCCATGGCCTTGCCCCTCCCTATCTCTGTAACCTCCCCCAGCCCTACAACCCGTCAAGATCCCCGTGCTCCTCCAATTCTTGCCTTTTGCTCATCCCCGATTTCCATCACTCCCTGATATCCATCACTCCACCATTGGTGGCTGTGCCTTCAGCTGCCTAGGCCATAAGCTCTAGAATTCCTTCCCTAAATCTCTCCGCCTCTCTACCTCTCCTCCTTTAAGACACTCCTTAAAACCTACCTCTTTGACCAAACCTGTCCTAACACCTCCTTATGTGATTCAGGTCAAATTTTGTTTGATTACGCTCCTGTGAAATGCCTTGGGATGTTTTACCACGTTAAAGACACTATATAAATGTAAGTTGTTGTTGTTGCTGTTGATTTACACCACTCCACCATTTGCTTTGCACAAATGGCATCTCGCCCTTAGCCTCTCCATTATTTTTAAGAACTTGCTGGATTTGCACATTAATTGCCCACTAAACTCACTGCAGAAAGTTAGGCCTTTTAATTAACAGCATAGGTACCCTATTAACAATGTGATAATTGTTAATGGAATGCCAATTAATATCTCCAGCCCCGAAAGGAAACAATTTACACTGTTGAGTCTAATTCCTGCATGTAATAAATTCCTAGAGATTTTTTTTTAAATTCTTACTTTTCCTTTCTGTCTCCTTTTTCTCTCTCTCTCTCTCAATCCAATCTTTCTTTCCCTCTCTATTTCTCTTTCTGTACCTGATTTGACTTTAATTCACCCCTCCTTCTCCATTGTTCCTCTGTTTCTTTCAATCCATTGGTTAAGGAGATACACTGTTGGCCCCATCGTTCGCTAAGGTCCCTGTTGCCCTATAGCTCGCACTTCCAGCAAGTTACAGTGCAAATTATATTCGAACTGAAGGGTGCAGGAAAAAGTGTAACTAATGGTGCACACAGTGAGATGCCCCACTCCAGCAAGATTTGGCCCAAAATGTGTCTCATAAATGTCCTAAAGTTACTTTGAAATCAGTAACTTATTATTTAGGCAAACTGTGGCAGTCATTTTGAACACAGCAAGATTTCACAAACAAGTCAATCTATTTGGGTGGTGTTGGAGCTGAGCTTCCAACTGCATATCCTCTATCACTAAGACCGCTTACTTCCACCTCTGTAATATCGCCTGTCTCTGCACCTGCCTCAGTTCATCTGCTGCTGAAACCCTCATCTATGCCTTTGTTACATCCAGACTCGATTATTCCAGTGGTCTCCTGGCTGGCCTCCCACCTTCCACCCTGTATAAACTTGAGCTCATCCAAAACTCTGCTGCCCGTATCCTAACTCAAACCAAGTCGTGTACACCCATCACCCCTGTGCTGACCTACATTGGCTCCCGGTCCGGCAATGCCATGATTTTATAATTCTCATCCCTTCATGGCTTCGCCCCTCCCTATCTCTGCAACCTCCTCCAGCCCTACAACCCTCCAAGATCTCTGCGCTCCTCCAATTCTTGACTCTTGCCTCCCTGATTTTCATCGCTCCACCTATAGCAACCGTGCCTTCAGCTGCCTAGGCCCTAATCTCTGTAATTCCCTCGCTAAATCTCTCCGCCTCTCTACTTTTTTCTCCTCTTTTTAAGTTGCTCCTTAAAACCTATCTCTATGACCAAGCTTTTGGTCACCTGTCCTAATATGTGTGTATGACTGGACAGATCAAGGAAGATTCGAGCAAGAGCCTATGAAGATATGGTGTACATGTAATTTTAATCATGCTGCCTGGAAATGAAACAGTTGAAACTAAAATGCTGAAATAACCTATGCTTAACGCAGCCACTGTAATCCTAGGTAATATCTTTAAAAGAATTTAGTAAGAATGCTTTGTTGAGAGATGCTGCTCGTGGTCGACCAGCCTTATCTTAATTACTGTAGCTATGGACAATACCTGTCTCTTAAAGAAATTAGCCTGTTGATGATTAGCTCATGGCTGATCGGCCTCGTCTCCTTCCAGTCTAAACTCATACAGCTGACAATAACCAATCAACCTTACCTTCCCTGACGTTATTATGTTGGAAAAAGAATGTCACATTTCGAGGTTCCAGGTGTAAGGGTCGGGCTTGTACCGATTATAAGACCAGTATAAGTACAGGCAATAGTAAGAGATCAGTAGGAGAGAAAGAAGCTACAAAGAAGAAGGAAACACCCAAGCAGGTTGAGCATCTCTACTCAGAAGAGAACGGGGTAATTTTGTTCTCTTCTTATAACTACAGCTTGAGCGTTGTAATTGTTTTAATTTGTGCTTGGTTTGATCACCTCAATAAAGAACTCTTCACCACCCACAATCTGTCAGGGTCGGATTTATTACATGTGGCTCGGTGTCAAATTTTGTCTGATAACATTCCTGTGAAGCGCCTTGTGACTATTTTATTACGTTCGATGCATTGTATAAGTACAAGTTGTTGTTGGTTGGCCAGGACATCGTGAACTTTATGCTCTTCTTTGGAATAGTGCAAAATAATCTTTAACATCCACCCGCACTTAGTTTAACATTATCTGAAAGTCAGCACCTGTAATAATGCAATATTTCCTCAGTACTGCACTGGTGTTTGCTCAAGCTCTGGAGAGGAGATCTGAAGCTGCAACCTTCTGACTCTTTGTGGTCAAGTTGGTTCCAAGATGTCACCCCGGTGATGCAAGACTAAAATTAAGGGATCCTCTCTGGCAAACATGGTATTTGATACTTGAGCTGAGTAGGTCTGTAGTACTCCAGGCCACTGTTGATGATTGACCAGCCAACTTTTGTTTACTGCCTGAAAGGAAAGACCTATCACTAGGGGCTGTTATTCTTCCCACTCAGCTCCAGTTAACCCTGAAAGCCAGTGCCTTAGAGTGTTCCTAGGTGGACAAGCAGCAGAAAGCTTACCATTGGTGCATGCTGGTAAATTGCTCACTTTTAGCCTGTTAACCTCCGTCACACTAGGGGATTCCTAAGCTTTGGCTCTTGCCAAACAGTACTGTTGTTCTTTGCAGTTAGGTAAGTGGGATATATTCCAGGGGGGGGGGGGGCAGCGTGCATATTGTACTTATGTGGATTTCTCAGTAGCTTGATTTAAAGACATTTAAGCATAGTGATGGTGCAAGTCAGACACCAGGCTAATCAGAAAAAAATCTTGGTTGTATTGGTCTTTGGGACCACAATCTGATGCGGTTCTGATCTGTACACACTTCCAGCAGGAACGTATCTGTTCACTTTGGGGCAATAATAATGGCCCCTAAAAAAAGTTTTTATAAATTGTAACTATGCATGCAAGGATTGACTTAGAATGTGGGTTGTAAAACAACATCACTGTGTAATTATACTACAACTGGAAACTGAACATGCTCTGTTCTGTTAATGCCTGCTCTACAAAAATACTGTTGTAGTTATGCTGTACATTGGGGATTGAGATTCAGCTCATTCTGGAGCCATTCCACTTCTCTAAGTGCAGTATAATAGGGGCATCTGATCTTTTACTTGAGAAATGAACCAGGCAGTGTTCATACCCTGAGGATCTAGTTTCATCAGATTCATGTTGATTGGAATTCTAGATGAAAGTAGAGATCAGTCGTATAGACTAAGAAATCTTGGATGTTTATGTTTGATAATAGATTTCAGGTTTTATTTCCTCCACAATATGATGTAACTGCAATATTTTTGTAGTGAGACATTAGCAAAGTAACTTAGGCTCATTATGAGACTACATTTGACAGCAGCATTGTAATGGGGGAAAGCAAAATCCAGTCCGTTGTGACTTTGTCTGCACTGACTGGCATTAATTAACATGTTCAGAATGACTAAATAAAGTATATATTGAAAATAACATTTTGTGAACTTACATAAGCAGCTTGTCATCAGAAAGGGGCTCGTGTAGCCCATTTAAAACTGATAGTGTTTGTTACAAACAAATTTAGCAAATTCAGCTTTCCTGACCGAATTAATATTACTGGTTCTTTCAACACTGCTGAAATAAAATTAAATTAAAAATGCACAAAGGATAAGCATGGTCTTACCTGAGGGAGACAATTTCTTTACTTCTTGTGTCTGGGATATAGGCGAAGGTGAGGGATGGATGACAGAGTCGCCGTTTCCAGGGAACAAGCACTTAGAAACTGCAAATATCAATCTTGCTCTTCCCGGAGGTTGAGAGAGGGTACAATTCACCCTGTGGGGATGTCTCTATTTGTCACTTTCTTTGACGACATGAATAATCTCTGCTTTATGGCATGCAACAACAATAACTTGCATTTATATCGCTCCTTTAACATAGTAAAAGAGCCCAAGGCGCTTCACAGGAGCATAATCGTACAAACAAATTGATAATTTCTGCTGAATGGCACACATGTAGTTCTTGAATCCAAACAATTTTTTAGTTAGTTGCAATTGAAATGTATAACAGAATTGATGATTGGAGCAAAGAGTGGATGTAGTGGGGACTGCTAAAGACTTATTGCATACTTCCTCTGTTTGGCTCAGCTGGTAAATTGAAGGTTACTGCTGTGTGAACTGATCTCAGACAGTGTGCCAGTACGGGACTACAAGTAGCTTAGGCTAGGAAGGGGTAAAACAATCAAAGTTCCTGCTTCTGATCGCTATCCACTCACCCCTTCTAGAATGTGTGCACCTTCAAACTCCCAACTGCCTAGCTTTTGGCTCTCTATTCACTACGTTATTTCTGCGGCCATTGATCTGCTCGACCATTCTCTTGCCTCCACCTTTGATGCCCATATCCCAGTAAAACTTATACACTCTCCCATCCTGTTCATTCCCCCTGGTATGACCCCCATCTTCGCTCCCTCAAATCCAAGGGGTACAGACTTGAGCCTATCGGGTGCACAATTGGTTTAGCCATCCATCATTAGATGTGGCTGGATGACATCAGGCACTATCAGGTCTCACTCTCCTCTGCCATAACCGCCCACTACTTCAGGATCATCCTGGAGAGCAAAGATAATCACAGATTCTTCGTTCCATGACCAACCAACTTCTTAAACCACTTGCCCCACCGTCCTCACCTACAACAACAAGGGCAATGAGCTCATTGACCTCTGTCACTAAGATTGAGACCATCCGTTCAGCTGACTTTGCTGCATACCCATTTCCCTTTGCCCACCAAGCCAAACCTTGCCCCCAGCCTCTCCTCTGCCTTAGTCTTGGTCCCGTGTCTTTCTCTCCTATCTCCCCTTATGCCCTCTCCAAGCTCATTCTGTCCATGAAATCCACCTCATGCTCCCTTGACTCGATACCTACTAAACTGATGAGCACCCAACTTCCCTTCCTTGCCTCCATGTGGGTGACATTATTAATTCTTCAGGTACTGTCCCCCTCCCTTTCAAAACTGCCATCACCACCCCTTCTTAAAAAACCCACCCTCAACACTTCTGTCCTTGCAAACTAATGCCCCACCTCAACTTCCCTTTCCTCTTTAAAATCCTTGAGTGTGTTGTCGCCTTTCAAATCTGCGCCCATCTATCCTGCATCTTCACGTTTGAATTTCTCCAATTAGGTTTCTGCCCTTGTCAAAGGCACTTAAACGGCCTTAATCAGAGTCACAAAGGATATCCTCTGTGACTGTGACCATGGTGCATTTATAGCCATATTAGGTTGGGCAATATTCAGGCATCCCTTGTGGCCACTTAAAACTGGTGTTAGGCTTCTGGAATATGATAGGAGTCTTACAACACCAGGTTATAGTCCAACTGTTGGACTATAACCTGGTGTTGTAAGATTCCTTACATTTGTCCACCCCAGTCCATCACCGGCATCTCCACATCATGTGGATGTAGTATAACTAGTGCTATACACCATTCTATCCTCCAAAATTATATCAGGAAATGTGCCACAAAGCAGAATATAGTTAATGATAAAATAAATATTAGAGTGCTTTGAAAGGTTGTTTCTTTTTGTCTTAATAGGATAATCAACAAAAACACTAACAATATGCATTGACCCTAAGGGATTTGGAAACAAGATGCCGGGGCTTATGAAACACAGCATGATTTTGTTTTCATGATATTTTTAGTGGGTTGGCAAAATTTTAGGCAAGTAACAAATTAATTTCCTTATTTCATCAACTATAAATATCAAGCAGCTGGCTGAAACGCAAAAGATCACAAAGATTCTGCTAATAAAAGAAAGCCAGTGCTTGAGTAATATCCAAACATGATGCAGGAATAGCAGAGGTGTGATTAGGAAAGATTGGAATATATTCACATCTTAGGGGTCATTCAAAATCATCTGACAAGCCTTCCAAAACATGCCAGGTTTTAACATGCCACATTTTAAAGATAGAAACAACAAAATTGCTTTCTGAAATGAAACTCATGCAGCATGTTAGCACACCAATGTATTCCAGATAATGGGAACACACAGATCGAGACCTCAGGTCCCCACATAGTTGGGAAGAGGCACCAAGCAAAGGCCAAGCAATTCTCCACAAGGAAGTTTGCAAAATTAGAGAGCAAGTGACTCCAGACTGTTGTTACACATCTACAGCTGTCAGTTGCAGATTAGAACTGGGAATGACTTCAGAACGGGTCACCTGTCTTGACTTTCACCTTAGGGAAAGATCCATGACATGACGGCAAATCTAAGAAAAAGGACCAAAATTAAACAACCTAGAAGGGAGAATAAACAGTGAAGTTGACATATAATGTGATATAAAAATTGCTAACTTGTTACAACTATCTTTAAACTGTTGGCTAAATTGTAAATGCTTTTTGCCATTACATGACTTTTTAATAGCAAAATAGAAAAGTATAAAATATAACATAAAAAGAGACATTCCTGAATTGACAACGAGGGGCTCCTCCTCTCCAGTTTCCCCGTACCCTCAGCACACACACCAAATAACATGACTAGGCTGTAAGAAGTAAAGCAGAGTATAATCTATGCTAACACTTCAGTGCAGTATTGAAGGAGTTCTACATTGTTGGAGGTGCTGTCTTTCAGATGAAACATTAAACTTAGGCCATGTCCGCATGTTCAGTTGAATGTAATAGATCCCACGGCACTATTCAAGGAAGAGCAGGGAGTTCTCCTAATGTCGTGGCCAACATTTATTCCTCAACTAACACCACAAAAACAGATTAACTGTTATTTTTCAGATTGATGTTTTTTGGGACCTTGTTCTGTACAAATTGGCTTCTGTTTTTGCCTCCGTTGGCAGTAGGACATAGTCAGGATGCGAAAGGGACTATAAAAATACAAGCTTTTTCTTTCTTTTAGCGTTTTACTGCCAATGTATTACTTTGGAGTGCAGTCACTGTTGTTATGTCGGCAAAGAAGCTAAGATTACTCATCTGCATTTAGTGCTGTTCTGAGAATTGTTCCCATCCAAAACTGGATACACAAAAATTAACAAAAAAGTGAGAGAAAAGGCAGACTTTTACATATTAAGCCTTGTTAAAGACCAATATTAAAAACCTCTTGCAGAATTACATCAGAGTAAAGGGATACCATTATACCATTTTAAAAAATCAACCAGTTGCAAAATTGTAATTAATATTTTATTTCTGTTATGATTTATTTTAGAATATTTTTGTTGATTACATAATCAGGGAAGTGGCTGGAAAGACTTGGTGAACTTAATGCGAATGAGTTGCAACAATAAGAAGAGATATTGTCATTAACCCCAGGTATGTTTCAACAATTATATCCTGTCAATTGCCTTTGTTCTTCCCACTCACCTAATATCTCTTTGTCCATTTTTAATTTCTGCTCTTTTCTTCACATTTCGCCATACCTTCTGGCTTAATTTCAATCTCAGACCTGGATATCCTCCCCTCCATTCCTAAATCCAGGCTATTTAGTTAAAAGCGGGGCACCAGCCAATTGTTATTGTCTGCCATACTGATAATGCTCCTTTTATCCCAGCTGTCTGCCTCTTAACTTCAATACAACTTCCCATCCGTAAACTTGCCTCCGATTCCAAGTGTCTTAACGTTAGCTTGCAATCTCTATGTAGAACCTTATCAAATGCCTTCTGAAAGTCCATGTATCCAACATCCATTGACCCTCTATCCATCAGGACTGTAACAGCCAAGGAGCTGTATTTGGGTAGTTAGACATCTTTTACATAAGATCACGTTGACTCTCCCTAATCAATATCTAACTTTTCAAGTGCTCACTTTATCCCTGATGTTGGATTCTAGCAATTTTGCTGCTTAAGTCACTGGGTTGTGGTTATTTGGTTTGTTTCATCCTTTTTTGAATAGAAGTGTAATGTTTGGTACCTTCCTGTCCTCATGTACTATCCCTAAATCTAGTGTGCTTCGGAAGATTAGAACTAATGCATTCCCAATTCCCCCATCTATTTTTGTTAATACCCAGGGTGGAAAGTTTCTGGGTTTGGAGATTTGTCTGGCTTCAATCCAATGGTTTTGTTCAATACAATTTTTCCATTTATATTAATTTTTGTAAATTTCTCCCTTTCGTTAACCTCACGTCTTTCTTGTAACTATAGTATTGTATCCTCCTACTCTACTGTGAAGACCAAAGTAAAATATTAATTTCTGCCATGCCCATATCCTCTATTATTATCGTATCTAAACTCTCCATTACCACTCTCTTTTTTATGACATACTTCGAAAAACCTTTGATATTATCCTCGATACCAACTGCATTTTTTCATACTACTTTTTGCCTTTCTTATCATTTTCCTGGTCTCCTTTTGTTGCTCCCTATAATCCTTCCAGTACTCATCCTTGTCACTATTGTTTATCCTTATATAATCCTTCCCCTTTTGTTTTGTACTGGTTCTAAATACTCATATAGACTATAGGTACATCATCCCAGAAGTATTCCTTTTGCTTTTCAGGATGTATACTTGCTTTGTAATCCACTGTTTATCTCTTGAATAGATTCCATGTTGATTTTTAGATTACCAACTGATAATTTCTCCCATCCTAATACAGCCAATTGCTTCCTTACACCTCCGATGTTAACCTTGTTTAAATTCAAAGCCTTGGCTTGTAACCGTCCCTTCGACTGGCTGGTGCAGTGGATTAGCACACTATCTTGTCACCTTTAAGACCCTAGTTCAAATCCAGCACTGATCGATGAGATAAAATTCTCTTCTTCAAGCCTCATAGTGAATTCAATCATATTATTGTCACTGTTCCCAAGGTGCTCCTTTACTACCATATCACTAACTATTCTGGTTCATTACTCATAACTAAATTAAGTATCGCTTGCTCCCTTTCAGTGTTGCAATAATGTGTAGCCTCAGAAACAAACTGCCAAGCAGTTTTATAATCCTTAATCACAGCCATAATAATATCTACTGATTTTTTTAATAAACATTTTTATAAATACTTAATAATTAACACAAGAATTATTATTAAAAAACACATACCCAATTATTTTAAATGTGAAAAAATGAAGTGTACCTTTTTATTTTGCAATTATACAAGAAAATTTCATGGCTGCACAGTTTTTTGCTGACTTTGGGCAAAATAATTAATTTGTTTGGCAACATTGAGCACACTACTGCATTAAGATTCCAAGTATGTCCATTTTGTAAGGAGTGGATTATTCAAATAATTGAAAGTACTGTACTTGCAATTTGTACAAGGGATGCTACAATGCTTTGGAGACATTTTCACCATAGTGTTGTCAGTGAGATATGAAACTCTATGACTGAATGTTAAGCATGATTATACAGCTGATCACTGAAGCGATAATCCAGTACTGGAGACTATGAGTTTTGAATTGCAATCTTGTTTTTTTTTGTTTCTTTTTTTAATTGTAGAGAAATTAAATCAATTGCTGAGATATACAGCAGGCTGCAATTAAAGACTGAATGATTTAATAAGTGGTGTACATCCCTTAAATTGCAAAACAACTTCAAAGAGTTCTTTAATGAGAATGTAGTCTAAACCTCATTTGCATGGTGCCTTTTAATTATGTTTGTCGTAGTTCAAGCTAAATTCAGAATTAGTTTATACCGTGTAAGGGATTTACTGCATGGATTGAATCCAAAATGTTGGCTATGATCAGGGATGGGCTCTGACTACATTCACTCTGGATGCACATCTCAGAAAATCTAGAAAAATAATAAAAAGACATTAATGGCCCAGAATTTCCTGGAGATTTGTGCCATTGGATCAGATCAGCCATGATCTTATTAAATGGCGGAGCAGGCTCGAAGGGCCGATTGGCCTACTCCTGCTCCTATTTCTTATGTTCTTATGTTCTCATTGGAATGGCACATCTATGGGTCCGTTTTCCAGAGCAAAAGACACAGGAAATTATAGCGTAAGTGAGTTACGCCATTATTGATACTGTACCATAATTTCCTGGGACTTTTGCTCTGCTCCGCCGATACCCTCGCTAAAATCGTGAAAAGTTGATTATCATAGCTCTGCCCCCATTCCAGTCAATGGCAATTGTGAATTTCCTGGAATTAGGTTGGTTTTCTTGCCCCAGCCACTTAGACTGAAAAGTAATGGCGCAGTTGGGGCCTTAGTCACCTGATATCAACGTGATTTATGGTTCGCACATAGTTCTCTGCCTGGGAGGATCATAAAAGCTGTGGAGCTTCAACTCTGCAGTATGGAATCATGTGAATGGACTTTATATATATATATAATGAAAATAGTCTTTGACATTTTACCATCAAAAATAAATTATCATTGTGTTCATTCTGAAGTAGAGCTCTTGAGGTAAGTGCAAAATCATTAAATCATGTCTTCAAAATAATTGATTAAAGAAAAGTAAAATCTCTGCTTTCTTGATATATTTAATTCTGAGCTAAAATCCATCAAAATACTACCTCTTCATCATTGTTCTGTTCGGTTTAGTGTATATTGTGTGCACAGTGTAGACGACTAAAGTGCCTGCACATGCCATTGATGAAAGTGAGGGTTTGTTTAATTAGAGTCTTTTTAGGTAACTTAATGTCATCTTCTAAATAAATGGTAAAATAAAATCTCTTAGAATGTTCCTGCAAACTGAATACAGCAGCAAAGTGTGTCCCTAACTCAAGCAATTTTCTGCAAGTGATCAAGTTCAGTATAGTGATAGGATTGGAAATTCAGCATTCTCAGGTCATGCCAATATTGATCTGCTTAACTGGTTCATTGATGCAGATGGGGTAAGTCATTGGCTGCAGTGCTTCTGAGGCCCCTGATTCGCCATTATGCTCACTGAGGCATATTCAAATTACTTTTCCAGGAAATTTCGACGTAAGTTCACAATGAGAAGATTGACGCGCAAATCAGAGTAATTTATGGAGTACATTGCTGATGGTGCCGTTCCAGGAGATTCTGGGCCATTCTTTTTCGATTCAAATCATGGTGTTGTCATAGAATTCATGAGAGGAATTCCTTCTTAACTAGTTTTGGATCTTAAATGTGTCAAACTCTAAAAATAACTTAAGCAAAATCAGTTAAATGTATTCATGCATATGGTAAGTGTACTTCCAGATCTTTGTCTTGTCGCTCTGTGTAGTGTACTGTTAAACACTCAAACATGAAGTCCTGAGTTTGGGGAGAGGGGCAGTGGTGTTAGTGTTGGATTACTCTACAAAGAGCTGATACATACATGATGGGATGAATGGCCTCCTTCAATGCTGTAAACTTCCACGCTTCTATGGAGGTTAAATTGGTCTGTTTTACATTGAACCAATTTTCTTTCTATTGACTTCAACTCCAGTCAATGGAAAAGAAAATCGTGGAGGGTGTAAAGTGGGCTGCCGATTCGCTATCGCCCGTTTTGCACTACTGCCAAAGACCAATTTCACCCCCTATTTTCATTGTAACCCAGAAATACTTGATGCGTTGTGGGTTCTTCTAGAATGGAGTCAGATGCAAGAGGGCTCCAAAACATAACTTCACTTATGTTTTCATAGAACTTTCTAGCTTCCACCTAAGCCATTAAAACCCTGCAACTCCATACCACCCCAACTCGGTTTATACCCACTTTCTCTATCTTTACACTGACTCAGCCCTCTCTCTGTTGGTCTTTATTTACATTGTAAATGTATAACATAGTACCTAACCTCCAACACTGAGGCCAATTGGAGTGGTGATACCGCTGCAGCAGCTCAGAAATGCTAACTCAGCATCAAACCTGATTCTCTCCTCATCTGAATAGTTCAGGACCAAGTCACACATGAACCATCAGGACAACCAACTTTTAGATATAGCTGATCCCTAGGTGCAACATATTGATTTTTTTTCTATTTTTATTAGTTCATCCCCCTAAAAATAAAGCAAACGTTGATTTAACTATATGGAGAAGCAATTTGTATTTAAGAATATATTTCCATATTAGGCTATGGGCAATTTTACGAATTTGCACTCTCAATGCTTTATCCATTGGAAGCACATGTCAGGCATGGAGGTCATGTATTATATTGAAAATCCTGCGAGTCCCACTAACCTCCATACCTATATTCCCAATGTGCATTCCAGCAAGACAAAGCTCTACATTGGTAGAACAAATTTATAAAGTTTCCCATAAATTTCCCTTTATCACATCCCAATTAACTGATATTATCTGTAATATCACTCCTGGACTCTTTCACTTTTGCTATTGTTACAATGAAATTTAAATGTTCTATTTATTACTTTACTATCTAAAGAAGATGCTTCTGGTTTTGGCAGCTTGGAATAATTATAAACTACACTGTGAAATACTAGATTATTAGTTACACTTGAAGGAAAACAAATATGAGTTTTAATGTTACAATAAGAAAATAAATGTGTTTTGAGCCACTTGTCTCTATGATCGCTGAATGTAGTTGGTTTGACTACTCAAAGTGCTTGAAATTTGACCAATTTAATTTATTAGTCTTTTTTAAATTCATAGCATAATGAAGCTAAGGATAACAATATGTTCATTTTTATTGTATATTTAGTTTGTATTTAACAATTTTGAATAAAAGGAAAAAATGAAGCTGCCCATAAACACTAATGATGATTTCCTTTTTCTTTCCACCATGCATCGTTCATTGTCATCCTGTGCTGGGGAAATGCCTTCTAATATGAAGCTTACTTAGGAACAAACATTTGCATAACTGTTACCTCAGAGCCTGTAACCCTGTACTAATTGGCTGATTATAATTAAAATGATTAACTGAGAGTAATTTATATAATTAACCAATTATTGCACACTGCAGTGAGTGGTCATTTACTAGCCCTAATATACACTTTGCCACCCAGCATGAGGACATTTCATCTGTCTCTGTTACCCATTTAATTTTACCCTCTACTAACTGTGGCCTATTTTGTTAGTAGTTGGAATGCAGTGATATAATTTGGAAATTTCTGCCTTTGAAGCTGGCTAAGATGTACACAGTTGAATAATCATTTGATTGCCAGGTACAATGTGAAGATAAAACAAAATCACACTTCTGGCAAATCATAGAATCATAGAAGGGTTACAGCACGAAAGGAGGCCATTCAGCCCATCGAGTCCATGCCAGCTCAATGGAAGAGCAATCCAGCTGGTCCCACTCCCCCGCTCTATCCCTGTAGCCCTGCAATTTTTTCCCTTTCAAGTACTTATCCGGTTATCTTTTGAACACCCCCTCAGGCAGTGCATTCCAGATACTAACCGCTCACTGCGTAAAAAAGTTTTTCCTCATGTCACCTTTGGTTCTTTTGTCAATCACCTCAAATCTATGTCCGCTGGTTCTTGACTCTTCCACCAATGGGAACAATTTCTGTCTATTTATTCTGTCCAGACCCTTCATGATTTTAAATACCTCTATCAAATCTCCTCTCAACCTTCTCTGTTCCAAGGAGAACAAACCCAGCTTCTCCAGCCTATCCACGTAACTAAAGAATTGGTCAATAATTTACAATGTTGCTGTTTCACATTTATACTCAGCAAACTAGCCATATACATTTTTTTGTAATTTGTATTAATTATTAGTGTGAACTGGATTAAGTTCAAGGCATATTCCAAAATGGCTGCTGCAGATCAATTTAACCAGAACTTAAATATGTGACATGAAGATTGGTCTATCCTACAGATTTCATGGTAGAAAACAATGAGAAAATAGACTCTTAGAAACAAAGGGCTCCATGCCCATGTTTCAGGAATAAATGTGCGCAGGAGGTATTCTGAGAAGTGGTGTCTCGTGCCATAAATTTGGTTGTGTTGTATTCCTCTGTTGTTTTGTGGCCTGGTACAGGCACTGCTATCTGTGAGTTTAGCTGGGCTAAGACTAAACCAAACTAGAGTGCTACGGTCAACAGAAGTTTCATCATTTCAAATATCGTTAGCTGATGTGTTTTACCTGTGGTGTAGCTTCATCTGACAAAATATTTGAAGGAAGTGAGATCACTGTGTCGCGTAACAACCAAGGTATAGAAAGTGCAGGGGTGAAATTAAAAAGGAAATTAGGAAAGCAAAGAGAGGGCATGAAAAAATATTGGCAAGTAAATTCAAGGAAAACCCAAAGATGTTTTATAAATACTTTAAGAGCAAGAGGATAACTAAGGAAAGAGTAGGACCTATTAGAAACCAAAAAGGTGACCTATGTGTGGAGACGGAAGATGTGGGTATGGTTCTTAATGAATACTTTGCGTCTGTCTTCACAAAAGAGAGGGACGATGCAGACATTGTAGTTAAGGAGGAGGAGTGTGAAATATTGGGTGGGATAAACAGAGTGAGAGAGGAAGTATTAAGGGGATTAGCATCTTTGAAAGTAGATAAATCACTAGGCCCGGATGAAATGTATCCCAGGCTGTTAAAAGAAGCAAGGAAAGAAATAGCGGAGGCTCTGAGCATCATTTTCCAAACCTCCCTGGCTACAGGCGAGGTGCCAGAGGATTGGAGCACTGCTAACATTGTACTGTTGTTTAAAAAGGGAGTGAGGGATAGACCGAGTAATTATAGGCCAGTCAATCTAACATCGGTGGTGGGCAAATTATTGGAATCAATTCTGAGGGACAGGATAAACCGTCACTTAGAAAGACATGGAGTAATCAAGGACAGTCAGCATGGATTTGTTAAGGGAAGGTCGTGTCTGGCTAACTTGATTGAATTTTCTGAGGAGGTAACAAGAAGGGTAGATGAGGGTACTGCATTTGATGTAGTCTACATGGATTTTAGCAAGGCTTTTGACAAAGCCCCACATGGCAGACTGGTCAAAAAAGTACAAGTCCATGGGATCCAAGGGTAAAGTGGCAAGTTGGATCCAAAATTGGCTCAGTGGCAAGAAGCAAAGGGTAATGGTCGATGGGTGTTTTTGTGACTGAAAGGATGTTTCCAGTGGGGTTCCGCAGGGCTCAGTACTAGGTCCCTTGCTTTTTGTGGTATAAATTAATGATTTGTAAATGTAGGGGGCATGATTAAGAAGTTTGCAGATGATACAAAAAATTGGCCGTGTGGTTGATAGTGAGGTGGAAAGCTGTCGATTGCAGGAAGATATCAATGGACTGGTCAGGCGGGCAGAAAAGTGGCAAATGGAATTCAATCCAGAGAAATGTGAGGTAATGCATTTGGGGAGGGCAAACTAGTCAAGGGAAGGCACAATAAATGGGAGGATACTAAGAGGTATGGAGTAATGAGGGACCTTGGAGTGCATGTCCACAGATCCCTGAAGGTAGCAGGACAGGTAAATAAGGTGGTTAAGAAGGTATATGGAATACTTTCCTTTATTAGCCGAGGCATAGAATATAAGAGCAGGGAGGTTATGCTGGAACTGTATGAAACACTAGTTAGGCCACAGCTTGAATACTGTGTACAGTTCTGGTCACCACATTACAGAAAAGATGTGATTGCACTAGAGGAGGGTACAGAGGAGATTTACGAGGATATTGCCAGGACTGGAGAATTTTAGCTATAAGGAAAGATTGGATAGGCTGGGGTTGTTTTCCTTGGAACATAATGGGACTGAAATCCGATAAATCCCAGAGTACTAAAAGAGGTAGCCATGGAAATAGTGGATGCATTGGTTGTCATCTTCCAAAATTTGATAGATTATGGAACAGTTCCTGCAGATTGGAGGGTGGAAAATGTAACCCCACTATTTAAAAAAGGGAGAGAGAAAACAGGGAACTACAGACCGGTTAGCCTAACATCTGTAGTAGGGAAAATGCTAGAGTCTATTATAAAGGATGTGATAACAGATAACTTAGAAAATATCAATGGGATTAGACAAAGTCAACACGGATTTATGAAAGGGAAATCATGTTTGACAAATCTACTGGAGTTTTTTGAGGATGTAACTGGTAGAATAGATAAGGGAGAACCAGTGGATGTAGTTTATTGGATTTTCAGAAGGCCTTTGATAAAGTCCCACATAAGAGGTTAGTGTGCAAATTTAAAGCACGTGGGATTGGTGGTAATGTACTGGCATGGATTGAAAATTGGTTAACCGACAGGAAACAGAGAGTAGGAATAAATGGATCTTTTTCAGGGTGACAGGCAGTGACTAGTGGGGTACCGCAGGGATCAGTGCTTGGGCCCCAGCTATTCATAATATATATCAATGATTTGGATGAGGGAACCAAATGTAATATTTCCAAGTTTGCTGACGACACAAAACTAGGTGGGATTGTGAGTTGTGAGGAGGATGCAAAGAGACTTCAAGGCGATTTAGACAAGTTGAGTGAGTGGGCAAATACATGGCAGATGCAGTATAATGTGGATAAATGTGAAGTTATCCACTTCGGAAGGAAAAACAAAAAGGCAGCGTATTATTTAAATGGTGATAGATTGGAAAATGTTGATGTACAAAGGGACCTGGGTGTCCTTGTACACCAGTCACTGATAGCAAACAGGATATACTTGCCATAGAGGGAGTGCAGCGAAGGTTCACCAAACTGATTCCTGGGATGGCAGGACTATCATATGAGGAGAGATTGGGTCGACTCAGCCTGTATTCACTCGAGGTTAGAAGAATGAGAGGGGATCTCATTGAACATATAAAATTCTGACAGGGCTAGACAGACTGTATACAGGGATGATGTTTCCCCTGGCTGGGGGGGTCCAGAACGAGGGGTCACAGTCTCAGAATACATGGTAGGACATTTAGGACTGAGATGAGGAGAAATTTCTTCACTCAGAGGGTGGTGAACCTGTGAAATTCTCTACCACAGAAGGCTGTGGAGGCCACGTCACTGAATATATTTAAGAAGGAGCTAGATAGATTTCTGGACACAAAAGGCATCAAGGGGTATGGGGGGAGAGTGGGAATATGGTATTGAGATAGAGGATCAGCCATGATCATATTGAATGGTGGAGCAGGCTTGAAGGACCAAATGCCTACTCCTACTCCTATTTTCTATGTTTCATTAGGATGCTGAGGAGTGATTTAATTGAGGTGTACAAAATTATGAGGGGCCTAGATTAAGTGGATAGGGAGGACCTATTTCCCGTAGCAGAGAGGCCAATAACCAGGAGGCATAGATTTAAAGTGATTGGTAAAAGGATTAGAGGGGAGCTGAGGAAAATCTTTTTCACCCAGAGGGTGGTGGGGGTCTGGAACTCACTGTGGTCGAGGTAGAAACCCTCAACTCATTTAAAAAGTACCTGGATGTGCACCTGAAGTGTCGTAACCTACATGGCTACGGACCAAGTGCTGGAAAGTTTAATTAGGCTGGGTGGCTCATTTTCAGCCGTCGCGGACACGATGGGCCGAATGGCTGCCTCGTGTGCTGTAAATGTTCTATGATTCAGTGAGGTTAAGAGTTATTCTTTTATCACAAAGAAAAAGATGTTGATGCACTACAATAGCAACGGAGCGGATTAATAAAGATTGTTGAAGTGGATAGTGTGTGTTTGGAATATTTTACTCTTAATTGAATCTAGCTGCAGTTCCAATTACAGATCATACTCTTCTGTTGCTTTTGTCAGTTGTTAATTGCTATTGCATTGACGCAGTTGGGTTATTTTAAACTCCAATGAGGACTCTTGAAATTTTAGCTGCAAAATTACAACCTGTAATTTGTGTTTAAAAAATTACAGTGAAGATAATGTTTTTTGAGATACATGGCCTGTCCTATCCTCATGCAAACAGACCTACCGGTGACTAATAAAAGCTATGGGATAACCCTGGTTACATATCTATCACCTATAGTTTTTCCCCTTTATTTGCTATAGTACATATGTGCATGCATATGTCTCTTTAGGACAATTCCATAGGGAGAGCAGTAATGTACTGCTGTGGGAAATAATGGGATTTTGACACATAAGCTATAATGAATCCATCTATAGTTTGCCACAAAATAAAAATGAAATATTAAATGAAAATTGATCTTTTTTATGGAAAGAATGAATCTATAATGAAAGCAAGAGATTGTCTAACAAAAATCTCTCTGCATTTAGCATTGTGCAACAGATGCCACGATCTGTATTAGTGCCAATGAAATATCCCAATACAGTACCTGTGTTATGACCAGCCTTCTGGGTGGCATAGTGGGAGACACAGTGCAAGTGTGCAAGTAAGCCAGGTTCTTCCTGAAAGAAAAATGAGCTGACATTAGAGCCCAGCAGATGGGTCACGTAGCTCAGGCTACCTGGAATGAGAAAGGCCAAGATTGACTCTCCTCACTGCAGGCACCATCAAGCCCTCTATAACCTTTGACTATGGTTAGCAGCAATGGGAAATGGGCTTGATTTCAGCTGTCAGCTCAGGGTAGGTAACTGTCTCACACAAACCTGACAGAATATCCCAAAGACAACAAGGACATTTTAAAAAAAATCTTTTTTCTGTGCTTTTTTTTAACCTTCAACCTGCACCTTCAATGACCATATTTGTTTCAACAACTATTAGTAAAAAAACACACACACAACCAATGATAGCTCCACAGCTGTGTCATGTTTGAAATATGAGTGCATTGTGTGTTGGTGACTTTCTTGTGCCTCTTATACATTATCCTGCCTATGCAACAACTAAATTGGGTGCAACAGTACTTCATTATTTTAATTAAGCTTATTGCAAGAGTAATCATCATTGCCATCAGTATCAATCATTGGCAATTTTTTAGATGATCAGTGTAAGTGATGAAGGCCTCTGCTGACAGTAAATGATGGTATTGCTGGTTCTATCTGACACTTCATTGGACTTTGCAGGGCTGTTCTAAATACTCCTGGGTTCACCACATAAAGAACTATTTATCTATGACAAAAGCTGGGTCTACAGCATATTTGTTTTTGCTTCCCAAATGGATAGACACTTAATATCAGCAAAGTCCATCCTTTAGCTGTTGACAGCAAAGCTATCTGCTGCTGTTCTGTACAGTTATTGGCTAGACAGAATAGGACCTTTATTGTGGCTGCTTAGGTTACTGTCTGAAGACAAAATGCAGATATATAAAATTCTTTGCTTGTAGTTTCGAAAACCTTGCTGCTATTAGACTAACAGTTGTAAATTTTATGAAATAAACATGGTGCGATTACCTATATAATAGGCTATTGCACAGAAATAGTTGATGTGCAAAATAAGAATTATAGAAAGGTTTGACAATTAAGTTTTAAAGAGATGAGTTTTTTGGGGTGGGTGAACAAAAGTTTCTTAAAAATGTTTTTGAGAAAATAAATAAATAAATGTTTGGTGTTGGAAACTTTTCAGTCTTCAGTCACTTTCAGTCCATAAAATGAATCTAGTCTCTTAGGTTGGCTGAAAATCATTCCCATTGACTAGCAGATACCAAAAAAATTAGTAAGGCTTGATAAAGTGCATTTGTGGACTTATTATGGATAAACTTTAGCGTAGATAAGAAACCCATACAAAACCTATATTCAGTTTTATTTCTGGTGGTTTCTGAACATAATGTAGCATTCTAAGTTTCATTGCAGCAGAACTGTCCCCTCAATTAGCCTTTATGTTTGTAGTTGTGTATGGATTTCTTTAAATCATACCTATATAAAGGGAAGGTATGACTTCTGCTTAAATTAACCCTTTTTAATATACAGTATGCAGTATAGATTATACTGTGATTTATTAAAAAAGAAAGAACGTGCAACTTACATAGCACTTTTCACAACCTCAAAAGGTTCCAAAGTGCTTTGCAGCCAATGAAATACTTTTGAAGTGCGGTAAGCATAGCAGTCAATTAATAAACAATTTGGTATAGATATTTGTAAGAATTCATCTTATGTAGACCACTAAACATATATTTTAGTACTTAAAAAAAATATATAGAATATGATTCATAGTCATAAAATACAAATATATATCACATGCTTCAGACTTTATTATTATTGCTAAACAGTAATCACTTTTTTTCATTCAGTTTTACAGGGAATCTTGTAATAATCAAAATATTAGTAATTTTTTAAAAATAGAATTCCGATTTCCTGATTAAGCTGGTAGACACATTGCTTTTAAAAATAACTAAATTTAAATATAATTTGCAGATAATTGTACTGACAATAAAAACAAACAAATAAAAAAGTACTATCCAAAAGAAAGTAATTTTAGGATAAAAATACTTGCAGCCAAAAACAGGAGTTACAAAAAGAGGATTTAATGTTTACTAGAATTCAATATACTTTCTTGCTGACATCTGAGCTTGGTTGGATATATATTCTATTTGTTTGCAATTGTGTTTGTGTGTAAAAGTTACAACAGCTCATTAAATGTTTGTTCCTGCTAAGTTAAGAAAAGCTAATCCCTGTGTGATTGTCCACTACTTTTGCTTGTAGGCAATGTCTTAATAACATCAGTACAACAGGATTGTGTTATTACATTGAAGGCTATTGAACTGTGCTGTCCCAGGAGAGGTATTTAGTCTTGGGTCTGAGAATTAATAGCATTGCTGTCTCATTATATGTCTTGAAACTGTAGTAGTGAGTTCATAGTTCTTTTTAAATCAACAATATTATTTTTCTTTATATGCTAACATTTCATCACAGTACATTAAATATAGTAGTATAATCCAATAAAAGCGAATATATAATTTTGAAGAAAAATATTCTCCTCCTAGAGAATGACACTATTATATAAGATCATGATAAATATGGATGAGGTAGGCCTATCGGCCCATCGTAGTTTATCTATCCAGAAAGACCCTAAAGCCCCCCTTCCCCCCTACCCCATTTAGCAAAAGCGCCTTTAAATTCAGGGCTGAGGAGGACGTCAGGAAACAGTCGAAAGGAATGTCTTGCCACCACCTTCTCAAGGGCAATTAGGGATGGGCAATAAATGCCGGCCTCGCCAGCGACGCCCACATCCCATGAATGAATAAAAAAAAAATTCAGAATATTAGAAAATGCATGAGACAATGTCGATTATTTCCTGTGCTGGGTGTCCTGCCTAGTTCTTTGATAGAGAAGTTAAAACTAATCATTTAGCTTTTCAATGACTTTATCGTTAACTGAGCCACAGAAATCAGGAAGGGGCTCCCAGGATGAATCCTCAGTGTGTGCTGAGTTAGCTGATCTCAGCCAAGACAATACCATTGGAACACTGCCATTGTCCTTGGGCTAGGGCAGGGCACATCAGACAACATTCCTGCTCCTGATTGATATCTAGTGTTGAAAAGTGCAAATGTTGTGTGGATGGGAATCAGTCTGTGTTGTGATGCCCCCTGTTAGCTGCTATATTTATACTCACAACACCAGGTTATAGTCCAACAGTTTTATTTGAAAATCACAAGCTTTCAGAGGCTTTCTCCCACTCACCTGACGAAGGAGAAAGCCTCTGAAAGCTTGTGATTTTCAAATAAAACTGTTGGACTATAACCTGGTGTTGTAAGATTCCTTACATTTGTCCACCCCAGTCCATCACCGGCATCTCCACATCATATTTATACTCAGTCCATTTTCCAGCGTAAACCAAACCTAAAGGTCTTGCCTATGACATGTGAAAACAAATAGTTACATTAAGAGTGCAGTGGAACAGAAGCTTAATCTGCAAGTCTTGAAATAAGTACAGAAAAGTGCTTTTTTCTTTGCAGTGGCGCATTTAGAAATTTGGTATACCTGCAGTTTTGGCAGTCAGTTGTTGATTTTACAAGCTGGAAAATTACAAATTATCCAAAATGAAAATAGTACCTAAGATTGAGTTAGAAGATTGCGAGGACAAACTCACAACACATTGGGACTCAGGACATAGGACCACAGTAACTGTGTTAATGTCCACAATACACTTTGCAGCCTCTCTGCCTCAGCATTATCCAGTGAATCAGGGAGTAGAAGGGACTGGTAATATGGAACTGCCTCTGGTGCTATGCACTGGGTGCTGCAGACACAATTCCAGCTTAGTTCTGAGTCACAGGTTCCAACTCAGCTGTACTATGGGTCAGAAATCACTCCCAAAATAACGGAGGAGCTCAACAGCGCTCTCAGTTTTTAGTGGTGAATTAAAGGAGCAAGTTCCAGCGTTTGCACATGCGCAGTAAATGTGGAAATCATGAACTTGCTCCTAGTGATTCGCCGGCGATATGACAGCTTCGAATTAAAGGGCCATGGCACGCTGCAATCAGAGAAATCATTGAAAAAGTGCAAACTTGCTTATCTGCCCAGCTGGAAAGTAACTAATTACGCAACCAAACAGCTACGCTTAAAAATGCAGGTCTAAACTAAGTTTTAAAAGAACTGTTAGTCTTAATGACTGCCAAACAACTAAAAATTAACTTTTAAAAATGTGGAGTTTCATATTACTCCTTATTTTAATAGTTTTTGGTCATTTAAAAAAAAATTAAATTAAAAAATACATTTTTTTTTTACTTTTCCCTTCTGTCTCTTTAATTTAATTCAATTATTTCTTTGGCTATTTATAAAAAAAATTAAATTTTTTTATTTGCAAAGACATCCAGAATGCTAACTTTAAATGAATGAAGTCTGCTTGCCTGCTTGAGCAATGCAGCCTGAATCTGTGGGTGTGACTTCTCTTCCTGACAGATTTTGAGGGCGTGCCTTTACCTCACAGAATTTTCTGGCCGCGAGGCAACTCACACTGCTTAGAGGCTTGGTTGATAGCGCACAACTTTGTTTAAAGTTGAAATTCAAGTAATTGGACGCCACAGACCTCGCAGTAAGTATTTTCATTAATTAAATTCACAGGAGCTGCGGTGAGCGTTACCTCACCACTCTGCGCGTTTTCTGGCCCATTGTAACAAAGCTTGAATTGCAAGGGGGGTGGGCCACTGCTCCACAAATACATAGCTGGGCTCCACAAATAAACAATTGGCTCTGCATGTGCACATCCATGCTTAGTAGCCAGAAGTACAAATACACTACTAGCCCCAGCCCAGGCAGCGAATTCTGGAAATATTTTTGAGTGATATCAGCAAAGAGTCCCAGACCATACGTTCAATTTATATATTTAAATCATACAACACAGAGGGAGGCCATTCAGCCCATTGTGCCTGTGTCGGCTCCTTGGAAGAGCCATCCAATTCGTCCCAATCCCCTGCTCTTACCCTATAGCCCTTCAAGTTTTTCCTTTTTAAGTATATGTGCAATTCCCTTTTGAACGTTACTATTGAATCTGCTTCCACCACCCTTTCAGTCAGTGCATTCTAAATCATAACAACTCTTGCGTAAAAAAAAATTCTCATCTTCCCTCTGGTTCTTTTGCCAATTAACTTCAATCTGTGTCTCTAGCAAGTGAAAACAGTTTCTCCTTATCTACTCTATCAATACCCCTCATAACTCTGAAATAATTGGAGGTGGCAAATCACCAGACAGGTGCACTGACTAAGGAGAAAGCTAAGGTTTGAAACCTAATTTATTTATTTATTTGAACGTAAGCTTTACATTTTTCTATGCCACTCATAATCGTTGCCACGGTGAGCAGAGCCCGAGTGTTCCGATCTCTGAATATTGAGTTGACATCCAGCGGGGTACTCACGTCCAATAGGAGTGAAGTGGCAACCCCCCATTGCATCTAGTCAGTCCCCCTAATCAGGCTGACCTATTGCTTGCCCCCAAGTCCATGTTCCAACCCAGGTTTGTGCCTCTCCCCACTTACAACCGATGTAAGACCCCAACTTGCATATTTAAACTGTCTTTTGTTGGAAACAGGCAGGTGTTCTGCTCTTCTACTTACAGGCCTGCCTGAAAATTGCATCAGACGGGCCTTGGCATCAATGGGACAGCCGAAGTGCCCCCTGATTTTCAACTGCCAATGTCTGTTTTTCAGGCGAGAAACGGGCGGTGAACGGTTGAAAATCGCCCCCAATTCTCATTTTTGTTTAAAGAACTGTGATTTTTTTTTGGTGAATAAGTCACATTTCAACAGCAGTAATTTCAGAAAACTACATCTTTTAAAGTGTACTTTTTATTAAAGGTACATACCATAAGCCACATCACTAATCCAAATCTAGGTAAAGAGGGACCATAACTGGACTGACTGATGCACGATCAAAGCGATTTTGAAGAAAGTTCCAGGAATGTGAAAAGCTCAGGTAGTGTAAAGTAAATGAGACATATGTTACCTAAATTGCATTTCACTGTAACTGCCACTTATAATGCTATTTAATCTGAGTAAAGCACCAAGTGCTTCATAATTTTATATTACAGCCCATTGCACTGCAACATTTTTCAGCTTTATTGTTTTGCGGTCCACTATCACAGGATTATACTGATCCTATATTTGAATTGTAAAAAAATTGAAAAATCTTTATATGAGCTAGAGTCCAATTAGCCACTGAAAGCTAGATTCCACTGGGCCCTGTTAACAATCTCTCACACCAAAATACATATTATATGGACTACAATTAACAAAGATGAAAATCGATCCAACATGCAATAAAATGAAAGGCAAATAAAAAAGTAAAACATCATGTACAAATACTGTAAATCTGCCAGCTTCCTCCACGGCTCAGTCAGTAAACGTGCTGCTCATCAGGAAAGTCCCAGGTTTGATCGTTGGCCAATGATGAAATCCCTGATCTTAGTCAGGATGGTGTTGGAGCTCTACAACTGGCTTTGGAAGCCCGGGCAAGGGACTAGAAAAAAGCACCAGTAAGGTTCCTGTTCTCATTGCTTTCCATTGACCCGTGCTGGAAAGTTCATGTCTGAGGACATCAAATAAGGCCAGCATTGGGTACGTCCATCATCCTACCTCTCCATGGTTGAATAGCAGATCAAGAGTCACTCACAGTTGAGGAATGATCACTTAGGCAGACTAATTGAGGACTGTCAGCAGCAGTAGATCTCTTCCACAATGTGAGTTAACACCCTAAGGAGAAGAGGGAAAAGAAACTCCTATAGTTCTGAGTATTTCTACAACTCTGCTTTAGATTCTTCTAGTCTAGAAATGTACAGAAAATAATTTAGCTCTGGATTTTTTTCCATTGTATATGAAGTGGCATGAGCTCAGAAGGTAGCAGAGCTGTATGGTAGATATAATTATGTTTATTTTCAAAACTGAAAAGTTCTTTGAGTGCTCAAAGGATTATATTAAGAGATTTAATCCATTGAACCATAAAGGTTTACATCACAGAAGAAGGATATTTGACTCACGGAAACAGTCCCTGGACAGGTAAGAAAGGAATGGGGGAGGAATTGAAATGTCCGCAATCGGGGAGTGGAGAAGCCCAGGGCAGGGGAGGCCCAAGATATCCTTCTCCTAGCCCACAAAGAACCTTTAAATTTTTTTTTAAAATCTCACTTACCTGGGCCTCCTGTGACTAGGATGTCTCCAGTTTTTGCTGGTTGGTTTGAGACTGTGCAGGCCTTAGTTGGGCCCATGGTTAAAATGGTGTGTGCGTCCCAACGATGAGATCGGAACGCAACATTGCCATTGACATTAGGCCCCATTCCTCGGGTGGGCACCTTCCCGTGTCTGAATTCAGGCAAGTTAAAATGGTGGGTGTCGGGCACATGTTGGGAACGCATACAATCCCCTCCTGCCATCTTATATCCTCGCCAACACCATTCCTGATAGTAACTCACTGGGTTAAAATCGACCCTTATGCCAACATTCAAGATTAGATTGGATGAAAGAAAAAGGGTTAAAGGGATATGGGAATAGAGCTATTTTCCCACATGGAGGCTAAAGAGCCGACAATGACTGGTTGGGTGGAATGGCCTGTTTTTGTGTTGTAATTTCTATGTATTTCTATAATGGCATGTTTTACTTAGGCACATGCTAATAATCAGTTGTGAGGTAATGCGTAGGAGGCAGGCACTGGTTATCTGTAAAGCTGATTCAAAGGATGGTATTAATGCTGTTTTCCGCTGCTTTCATTTTCAGAGAAGTTCATTGGAGAAGTATTTTGTGTTAAGTTTATCATTAAATAGACAATATCACCAGTGTTAGTTACAGCCATTGACCCAACTATTCGGTGGTCAGTTGGCATTCTAATAGGATAGTGTAGAAAAAAATTGCAAATCTTGTCAATGAAAATAAAATAAATTGCGGCACTATTTCTGTTTTTCTTCTAAAGTGGTGAAATTCTGTCTTTGTTAATTTTAGCAAAAAAAGTAGATGTGTAGAAAATGGTGAAATAAGGCCTTTTATTTACCTCTACTTTTATACTAGTTTTATCATTAAATTGCACCCAGAATAAAACACGTGAAAGAAATCTAAAAGTAGAATATAGCACAGCAAATTTTTTCCACATTGACTCCCCAAACTGGCCATCAGAGTCTAAATTTGTGCAATGTAAATGATGAGTGGTGACAGAAAAAATATGGATTACATAGTCTCACAGAGTTTCATCTCATATTATGGAGCAAAATTATGGTTCAATCCTGATCTACTGTGCAATTTGTCACAAAATTAAGCTTAATTATATGGTTGTGATTGTAATGAATGCAAATGTACATTAAAATTGTCTTATCTTGAGTGTTTTTTCATTTGATCAGGTTCGATCCATGGCAGAATCCACTATATTGTATTGAAGCTGGACATTTTAGTTGTAAATTATTACAGGATTAGAAATAAGAAGTTCAGCAATCTTGAAAAAATGTTTCTAGGTATGCTGCCAGCGCTATGGTTAGTGAAGCCTGTAGGTGTGGCGTTGGGAGGGGAGAACATAAGGATTAAACATTGATTTACATAAATGAAAGTCCTTAAAACGTAACTATGCAAGAACCTTTTGACCAGATACCTGAGGCCATGCTCTATGTACAATACAATAGTATTTAATTTGAACAATTTAGCTAATTATTCAACTGATTCAACGTCTTGAAATTATTTGGTGTGAATTATGATCATAAGAATGCTTAATGCATTTGTATGAATTTTTTCGTCCACTATTTCAATGGCGGCAATAACCAATTTTTTTGAATAAGGGGTTAACAATTCAGTTAAATTGGTGCACAAAAGAATTTAATCTAAACTTGTTAAGTGTTTGCATGCTAATATTTGCACAGCATTATTTGAAGGCTAAAATTTGTAAGCAACTGCAAGCTGCTGAACAGTATAGGTACAGTGTGGATTCTACTAAATGCTAACCACTAAGCTCAGCTATCTGTGTACAAACATAAGGAGAGGGCACAAAAATCTTCCTTACAGCATGCCCCAATAATTTTATTATCTGTATTACTCCCAAATTATTCAATGCAAAATTTTTCATCAGTTCAATTTGGTTCAATAAATCATTTTTTAAATAACATAATTTAACACAGTATTCAACACAATGCAATATTCCAGGCAATTAACATTTTTTGTTTTGCCTTGATTTATTAGGGGTGATTTTATAGTATATTTCAGCCAGGGAGTCTGCGTACCAAGAGCGGAGATCAGGAATTCAGATTCAGTTTTCCATCCAAAGTGGATGGACAGAAAATCATGCTGAGTGTGTGCCTGAATTCTTGTTTTATGATGACAGCAACTTGCATTTATGTAGCACCTTTAACGTAGTAAAATGTCCCAAGGCACTTCACCGAGGCATAATCAAACAAAATTTGACACCGAGCCACATATAAGGAGATATTAGGACTGGTGACCAAAAACTTGGTCAAAGAGGTGGGTTTTAAGGAACGCCTTAAAGAAGGAGAAAGAGGTAGAGAGGCGGAGAGGTTTAGGGAGGGAATTTCAGAACTTAGGACCAAGGCAGCTGAAGGCACTGCTGCCAAAGGTTGTGTGATAATCGGGGATGCACAAGAGACCAGAATTGGAGGAGGGCAGAGATCTTGGAGGGTTGTAAGGCTGGAGGAGGTTACAGAGTTAGGGGGGGGCGAGGCTGTGGAGGTGACTTGAAAATAAGGATGAGAAGTTTAAAATCAAGGCATTGCCAGACAGATTTGGATAAGCTCAAGTTTATGGAGGGTGCAAGGTGGGAGGCCGGCAAAGAGAGCGTTGGAATAGTTGAATCTGGAGGTAACAAAGGCATGGACGAGGGTTTCAGCAGCAGATGAGCTGAGGCAGGGACGGAGACGGGCGATGTTACAGAGGTGGAAGTAGGCGGTCTCGGTGATGGAGAGGATATAGGGTCGTCATGTTCTATGTTCTTTAACAGAGAACAAGCAGAAGGCTATTTTTGCTTCAGTACCCCTGTTTCTGGTTTATACCACAAATTCATATCTATTTAGAAATAAAAAATGTTTGTCCCCTGGGAGAGTGGTTGAGGTAAAGGAGTCATTTAAGAAACAGCTAGATGTTGTTGGGTTGGTATTCCTAGCAGAATGGGCTGAAGGGCCTTCTTCGTCCAAACCTATTTTTTGATCTTGATTCACTCTACCACTTGAGGACAATGTTGATGGTCAGAGAGGGGTGGAATTAAGAGAAACAAAGTATTTAAAAAAGGAGAGTGTAATTATTTACTTTGATCTTAGTTCATGGAAAAATCCCGTCTCTGGACACTGACTATGGATGACACTGCTTATTGGGTGATTCAAGTTAGATATGTTTAAGCAATTTAAAAAAATGTTTATTCTCAGGATGTGGACGATATTAGTAAGGCTGCATTTTTCCCATCCCTGAGGACGGTGGTGGTGGGCTTTCTGCTTAAACTCCTGCGATCCTTGTGGTCTTGGTGCTCCCGTAAAGGTGTAAAGTAGGGAATTCCAGAACTTTGACCCAGCGATGATGAAGGAACAGTGATTTATGTCCAAGTAAGGGTGACATGTGACTTGGAGGAGAACTTGGAGTTGACGATGTTGCCTTGATCTTGTTTCTCTTGTCCTTCTTGATAGTAGAGGTCGCAAGGCTTGGAGGTGCCATCGAAGTAAGCTTGTCAAGTTACTGCAGTGCATCCAGTAGATAGTATATACTGCAGCCACTGTGCATCAGGGTGGAAGGGGTCGGTAATGAAATTAGTGGTGGTACACTGATCAAGCGACTGCTTTGTCCTGAATGATGTTGAGCTTCTTGAGTGTTGTTGCAGCTGCAACCATCCAGATGAGTGATGAGTGATGAGTATTTCATCACACTCCTGACTTGTAGATGTTGGATAAGCACTGAAGGGCGGGAGCTGGGCCATTCACCACAGAGAACCCACCCTCTGATCTGCATTTGTAGCCATGGTGTTGATGTGGATGGCCCAGTTACGCTTCTGGTTGATGATGGCCCCTGCCTGTGTCCCCCCCCCCACCCCACCAAATGCTGTGGTGGAGTACTTGGTAATGGTGGTGCCATAGAAAGTCAAAGGGGGTGGTTGGTCCTTTTTTTGTTGGCAGCTATATGGTGCAAATTTTACCTGCCATTTGTCCCCTGGTCTATGTTAATTCAGCTCATTTTAGCCTTAGCTGAGGCAGTGTTTGAGGTGCTACAATTATAGTAGAAAATGTTTAAGAGGGTATTCACTTTGAAATCTCAATCCAAAGTGAGTGCAATCTCATACATAACTTAAGAGCACATGCCACTGGAAACAAGTTGCATGCCTCTCTTCTCACATGGGCATTCTCCCCAGCAAGCAATTTCTTTTTATTGACAAGAAGCCATCTGTTACGATAATATGCTTCCCTTGGGTTCTGAGAGAGAGAGAGAGACTAGGTTTGAGTGTACAATATTTCTTTAAGCTCCTGAAGTTGTTCAATGAATTATGTAGAACTGTACATCTCTTTGAAACATATTGATTTTGTAAGTGCAAGAGTAGTGACAGCTCCCTTTGACAACCATCAACATTCTATTTCATTGCCTTTTCTTATCTTACATAATGTGTAACAAGAGTTCTACTGTTACACACAGCAATACTACATAATCTTCAGCACTTTGTAGAAGTAAAGTTTCAATTTGGATGCTATAATCTAGTTTGTTTCTGACAGTTACGGATACTGGCAAAGGAAATAACCTTAGATTTAGCCTCAGCAGTTCATTGTATTGCCTAATTTTCTAAATGTGTTTTACCTGATGGTGTTAAAAACTGTCAGATAAAATCATTTTGCTGCTGTCGGTAAGGGCTTACCACCAAAAGGAATGTAATCAATTAATTGGGGTCAGATTGGTGGAGTTAGCTACCCAATCTTGATTTTCCATTTTTTCCTATCTGAGTGGGGACATGGAGTTACTGTTGGGGCTTGTGGAAGCGATCCTACTTCTACTGACACTCCACCCGAATTTTGCTCTTTCTTGGTCAATGCTGCTGTTGGTGCTGATAAAGCTGGTGGGTGCCCAGCTACATGTAAATGCTATTTTGCAGCTATGTCAACATATTAACACATACCATTATGGACAGAGAAAAGCACTAACTTTTTTAGCAGTAATGCTTATTTACTTCTTAAAAAAAAATTATTTGCCCTATTTTAAAATGAATCATCCCTTTGTTGCCTTTGTCTGTGCATCACAAACCATTTCCTGAGGGAGAAGGCAAGTAGGGAATCTGCTCCTAGACTCTACCATCAATACTTTGTGATCATGTGCTGTATTGTATAAGACTATGATGGGAATTGCCTCAGAGTTGCTCCAACCCCACCAACGTAACTGTGCCAGTGGTGCAATGGAAATCCTGTTAACGCGAGTTTATGGCAAAGTTAAGGTGGTGGAGCAGGAGCAACTCTGAGGAAATTCTTTATATTATTTAATTGCATAAGTATCCAGCAAAGGGATCCAGTGATAGAGGTAATGGTCTTATTCATTTAATAAGCTCCTAGCTGAAAGGTGTGTGGTCAGCAAATTAGAACATACACTGCTGGCAAGAATAAAGACAGAGACAATGATCTTGTATAAGGAGAAATGTCTCTTCAATTTTATTCAAATTCAGTTCCACAGCGTATTGGCGACAAGAATTGGCAAAATTAGCTCTTATAGGTGAGACAAAAAACTGGCCCTAAAATTCGAAGCGTTGACTTGCGCCCATGAGTCCTGAGTTGCATCCACCAATACACTGTAGAGCCGAATCCTCCAGAATTTAGTGGGACAGCTTATTTAAGTATCAATGGAGGATCCATTGGCACAAATCCCATGCAATAAAGTACTGTACTAGGGGTGCTTGGAAATTAGAGGACAACCTTTAAAAAGCCAGCACAGAGGGGCACAAGAAGAGGACAAAGTTTTGTGACTGTGATCTCCAAACCATACTGGGTGAGATTCAGCAAAGGTAAGACAGGCGACCTGGTCTCCAGAGGAGAAAACTGCAGATAATGTCTCTTGGACTGGGTGGAGCGAGGTGTCTCTGGCACTGAGTGTCAACTCTATCAACCCCAGAACTCCAGACCAGTATTGCAAGAAATACCTGATGAGAGCAAGCAAGCAAGGTAGCATACCAACCATTCTCCCTTGTCTTCCTTGGGCACCAGCACATTCTTCACCCTCTAAATTAACAGCTGCACAAAACCAACAAAAGCTTGCATTTATATAGCGCCTTTGACATAGTAAAGCATCCCAAGGCACTTCACCGGAGTGCAATCAGACAACATTGACACCGAGCCAAGGAAGGTGATTTTAGGATAGATGACCAAATGCTTGGTCAAAGAGGTAGGTTTTAAAGAATGTCTTAAAGGAGGAGAGAGAGGTGAAGGGGTTTAGGGAGGGAATTCTAGAGCTTAGAGTCTAGACAACTGAAGGTGATGGAGCGAAGGAAGTGAGGGATGCACAAGATGCCAGAGTTGGAGGAACACAGAGATCTTGAGGGTGGTAGGGCTGAAGGAGGTTACAGAGATACGGAGGGGCAAGACCATGGAGGGATTTGAACACAAGGAGAAGAATTTTAAAATAAATCGTTGGTGGACCAGGAGCCAATGTAAGTCAGAGTGCACAGGGGTGATGGGTGAACAAGACTTGGTGTGAGTTAGGATACGGGCACTAGAGTTTTGGATAAGCTCAAGTTTATGGAGGGTGGGAGGTCAGCCAGGAGAGTAT
Source organism: Heptranchias perlo (assembly GCF_035084215.1). NCBI lineage: Eukaryota > Metazoa > Chordata > Chondrichthyes > Hexanchiformes > Hexanchidae > Heptranchias > Heptranchias perlo. The sequence continues at coordinate 68,083,860 of NC_090326.1, read as the reverse complement.
TAGAATAGTCAAGTCTGGAGGTAACAAAAGCATGGATGAGGTTTTCAGCAGCAAATGAGCTGAGGCAGTGGTGGAGACGAGCGATATTACGGATGTGGAAGTAGGCGGTCTTGGTGATAGCGAGAATATGGGGTCGGAAGTTCAGCTCCGGGTCGAATAGGACACAGGTTGTGAACGGTCTGGTTCAACCTTAGACTGGCCAGGGAGGGGGGTAGAATCGGTGGCTAGGGAATGGAGTTTGTGGTGGGGACCGAAGACAATGGCATCGGTCTTCACAATGTTTGATTGGAGGAAATTTTGGCTCATCCAAGACTGGATGCTAGACAAGCAGTAGAACTAACCCTCCATATTGCACTCTTATTAAAGGGGGCACTAACTCAGGATAACTAACAGTTATATTCAGTTGCCACATTTCACTAAATTCATTCAATCTTTTTACAGGAGAAATTTGCACACAATACCCATGAGGGGAAGGGCACCAGAGGGGCATCTCTTAAAATCAAGAAGCTCATTCCCCTATGAGCAGTAGGCTGTGAAACCCAAGGAAAAGATTAACTATGAAACAATCCTCTTTCACTACGCTTATCAGAATCTGGGACAGTCAATGCATCAGTTTTGTACATAAGACAGTTAGCAGTGAAGTGCAAGTTCCAGAATGTGAACTCCAAAAGTAGATTATTGAAGATTATATTTCAGGAAAATTTTGTCGACACAATTAGAGAAAGAATGTGATCTGAACGAAGTGTTGGAGCTAGCGCAGTCAATTAAGCTGTCAGAAAGCAGCACAGTGGATGTAGACAATGAGCCAAAGATCACTGCCAAGAATTTGAATATTGCAAGCAATTGAAACCGAAACAAAACAATACAAAAGCTCAAGACAATTATCTCAGTAGTGGTGCATATGAATATTTGGGTGGGTATCCAGTAAAAGTAAATGATGTCAGTCCTGTGTGAAAATGAACTATTTTTCACACTGTTGTTGCTTGTTAAAAAAAAAGTATTATAAGGAACAAGCAAGCTGTGATGAAGCCACAGTACCAGGGCTGTGGACAAAAGGAAAACAACCCTCCAAATCAGAAACAAGACAAAGCCAATGGTAGTTCAATACTAAGAAAACCACAGAAGCCTTGATGGTTGCAAGTCCAGCTGATCTTGGAGAAATGTTAACTCAAATTGATAATTCCACGAATTGTAAAGCCAGCAGTCCTTTGCTATCTTTCACAGAATAGCAATGAAGCCAGATCGAATGAGAATATCCTGCAATTGGATGGAGAGCACTTTTTTACAGGTGACTGCAAGGTTGGCTGTTCAAGGAGTTGAAATTCCTCTTTTAACAAAAGTGGGAAAAGTGCCTATTTTTTCTTGATATATATTAATGACTTGGACTTGGGTGTACAGGGCACAATTTCAAAATTTCACAAATCTTGGAAGTGTAGTAACAGGATAGTAATAGACTTCAAGAGACGTAGACAGGCTGGTGGAATGGGCGGACACATGGCAGATAAAATTTAAAGCTGAGAAGTGTGAATTGATACATTTTGGTAGAATGAGGAGAAGCAATATAAACTAAAAGGTACAACTCTAAAGGGGGTGCAAGAACGGAGAGACCTGGGGGTGTATGTACACAGGTCGTTGAAGGTAACAGGACAGATTGAGAAAGCGGTTAAAAAAGCATACGGGATCCTGGGCTTTATAAATAGAGGCATTGAGTACAAAAGCGAGGATGTTATGTTGAACCTTTATAAAACACTGGTTAGGCCTCAATTGGAGTATTGTGTCCAATTCTGGGCACCGCACTTTCAGAAGGATTTAAAGGCCTTAGAGAGGGTGCTGAAAAGATTTACTAGGGATGAAGGACCTCAGTTACATGGAAAGACTTGAAAAGCTGGGATTGTTCTTCTTAGAGCGGAAAAGGTTGAGAGGAGGTATTCAAAATCATGAAGGGTCTAGACAAAGTAAATAAAGAGAAACTGTTCCCACTGGCAGAAGGGTCATGGACCAGAGGACACAGGTTTAAGGTGATTGGCAAAAGAACCAAAGGCGACATGAGGAAAAACTTTTACGCAGTGAGTGGTTAGGATCTGGAATGCACTGCCTGAAAGGGTGGTGGAAGCAGGGTCAATTGTGGCTTTCAAAAAGGAATTAGATAGGTACCTGAAGGGAGCCTCTTCAAACCTCCACAGGGTCATCTGGAAACATCATCCATCACAATGCTTAAGGATTCCCCACACCACCTTATGTTTATGGCCTCATAAGGGTTGGGTGGAGGCTCCGGCCCCACAAGGCCATCTCAGCAACATTGGTGCATGGCCATGATCTGGGCCCTAGCTGAGTTTGCGGCTGTTCCTCCCGGACTTTTGGTGAGATTCCACCAGAAGGGACATGCAATTCCCAGACTCCACTGGGAACTAATCTTCAAAATTGGCTGAAGAATTCTTAAGCTTCTTTGTGTGAGACAGTATGCAGCTCTAAAAGTGATCATTCAATGAAATCAGACAAGAACCAAAGAAAGACACCGCATTATAAGGTGTGATATTCTGTCAATGTTCAGATAGATAGTACCATATAAAAGATACACACAAAACATTGCTGAATATGAAAGAAGAAATATCAGTAAATGATGATGGAAACATAATTGCCATACCTAAAACATTGTAAGATCATCCAGTGAGCCTCACATATAGTGATCATCAATAATCTAAGACAAAATCATTACTACATGAAAAAGCTGTAGTTCCCTGGCATCAACACAAAAACTGAGGAAGCTGTGGAGTCCCGCATAGCTTGCCAGGCAAGACATGTTTAAAACAAATGAGAGCCACTTGCAAGGTCTGAATTTCTAGAAAGTGAGTGCTCAGTACTATGAGCCTTTTCCATCTGGAAACTACCTGCTTGTGATCATTGAAGATGACTCAAGGTTTCCGGAAGTTGGAGGTCTGAAATCAATGCCTTCTTGAATCAGAGTACTATTCTTGGTCAAGACCATTGCAATTTATGGAATTCTGAAATTGCCAAGACTGGTAATAGTCCACCATTTAACAGTTAGAATTCCAATAATCTTCGGACGGTCTTGATTTTCATCACAAGGGGATAACACCATATTGCCCAAGAATCAATGGGGAAACAGACAGATTCATGAGGATGCTTAAAAAAACAGCATATCCAAAGTTGAAGAAAAATGGTGGATCAAGAAGTGGGATGTTTATGCCACTGCGCACAAGAGCAGATGGGAAGCACCTGCCACAGCATCATTCAACCAGAAAATGAGGATTTCTATCCCACATAAAGCAAAATAAAGCTGAATTATCTGATCTGGAAGAAAGGCAAACAGTGAAAGAACAAGATGAAGGAAAATGCTGATAAGGGAAGGCACACTTAAAATTTAGAAATGAAGGAAGGAAGCACATGGGTAGATAATGCAGTAGGCCAGGACTGCTGCTCCGCACACGCTGCATGCACCTGTGCCCCACGTAACTGGACTCCTCTGACAATGTGAGGGCATCTCATTTAAATATTGATCCAAGCATGATGCACTGGGAATGCCACGCTGACCACATTATTGGGTCTCAGCAGCTATTAAAGGGATATCTGTACTTGTAGTGAGGTAAGCTGGAATTGCTCAATTTTGCATGCTCAGCCCCTCCTTATCCTCATTTTAATATGTTCCCTGCACATGAAAAATGGATGCACGGAGCCTGGCTGGCAGTGTAGTTGATTTGGGGGACAGGTGGGAGGGTTCCAATCTGCATGGAACATATGCAAGGAGGTACAGTGACTTAAGAACTTCAGTATCAGGGTCTTGTCTTGCCATCTGATCTTCATTAGTCATCTCAAGCAGCTTAGGTGTAAGTGATTCAGTTTATTAATGTGGCATGCTTATGTTGTCCACAGGCATAAAGCGGGGTCTTCTGAACAGCAGCCTTGTATACATTGAGCTTGGTCTACAGGCTGATGCCTCTCTTGTCACAGAGGCGCTCATGGAGTTTGCCAAAAACAAAGCTGGCTTTGGTGATTCTGCAGGATGCTTCTATATGGATATGGACTTCTCTAGATAGGGTGCTACCCAGGTAGGTGAACCAGTCCACAGCCTGAAGCATGTGATCACCAAAAGTGGTTTGACTTAATGATAACCAAAATTACACAGGGTGCAGACTTTTTAAAAAAATGTCATTTGAGGGTAACTCTCGATACACTTACTTTGTTTCTTAAGTCCACACACCAGCTGCAGCTGAGGAAGCAGGTGATGACCTGCTCCAAGGCCTTTGCCAATGCCACTATGAACCAGTTGCTTGGAGATGGGGATGAACAGCCTCCATAATGTGGCAAAGCTCAGCGCATCTCCATAAGGCTAGGTGACTGATATTGGGAACATTGTGATTTGAACCTGTATCTCAGCACTCTGCCCCGTGTCACTTTTTTCTCCTTTTTCCAATTTCACCTCCGTTCTTTTTCCGTCTTGAAAGTTGTAAACTCATACTGGAACAAAGTTCATTGGTACTGCACCCTTCCAGTACCTCACCCAAACGGCCATTCTTCATGTGTGGGCCTGGGTATTGAGAGTTGGCATCATATTCAACTGTGGGTGATCTTGACCCTATCTTTTCCCACTGTCCATGTGTGGATTCCCAGCACTGATTATGAGCAGAAACTCTACCTAATAATTTTTTTCTAGCCTCCCTATCCAAAGGACACTGAGGCTGGTTGTAGTGCCTTCACCAGCACCCTGGCTGAGATTGGTGAATTCAACACAGATCTAAGATCGATCCCAGCACTAAACTGTTCCTACACCCACTGAATCATCTGAGTACTAATGTGGATTTTGTTATATTATTTGTGATTTCTGCTCAGTGCTAAATTTTCAGGTGGGTGTAATGTATCCCCAGAGTCAGATGCCTATCCCTGTCCTTGAAAGGTTATATTGCTGTCATATTAATAAAAGTGAATCATAAGCAATCATGATTACTGGCTGATCCAAAGGAAAGTGCACCATGTAGTAAGTATACTTCACACAGACTCTCGTATTAAGTTGGAATCAAAATTCTCACATCGCACTGCAGGATATATTTTATACTGAAGACAGCTGAACTATGAGAGATAAGTCAATTTGATGTATCCCACAGTTCACTATGTGACCACATTTGGTGGTGTTACCATGTACATGTGTTGTCAAATTAAGTAAGCACTATTTTATTAGTTGAAAATCAAATATTAATGGAACTCGTCTCCCCTAGGTCGATGCCATGTAAACTGGGATACAAATGAAGTGATGGTTAACAAATGAATTGGATTATTAACACTGAGTGTATCTGTTTCTCTTTTGAGTGTCCCTATGGTGTCGTGGTTAATGCACTCACTTCCTACCATTGCTGCTGTTGGCCTGAGACCCAATGAACACTCTAGCCAACAGGCCATTTGTAGGTAATGAGTTTTCCCAGTAGTCAGATATTGGTTATCCATAGCAAAGACAAATGAGCACTCTGTCCTTCTATCCCATACAAAATCCCAACTACCATCTCAGCCAGGGAGGAATATAAGTGTTTGAGGGCTTAGATGAAACCATTTATCAGTCACTCAATCACTAGCCTTTAGGACAATAGAATATATGTTACCAATTATAAACAATAAAGAAAAATAGATTCAATACTTTAATTTAGTTCTACTCCAGTTGTCTCTAGAAATCCCGATTTCCTTCTCAGCTGAACTCCAACCGCATTCTCACTCTGTGCTTGCCTTGGATTTCTTATTGTTTGAATCAGCTATTTCTCCATTTTACTTACCTAAACTTTTATATCCTGCTAATTTCAATACCTTAATTATCTTTAACATTTTGAATATTGGCAGAGATATTGATTAGAAAAAATGCTCATTCCATCACTGTGGCCCTGAATTTACCCCGTGCAACACTACCACACAAATGCTTAACACGTTCGTCTAAAATTACTTCCCCACTTTTTCTAGCATTTTGTACAGGTTAATGCCTTTGTTAAAGTAGCAATGAGAGGAATTGAAGACGTTAAGTTATGCTGGTATCCAATGGCATAATTTCAGGGCCTATGATTAAAATGTGTGCTATGGGCCTGTATTTTAAAAATCTTTTTATAATATGCTGCACTAAAAATTTAGAGATTATTATTATTGCAAATGTCGTATGACAGAACAGGACAAATCATTCAATAAAGGATAAATGTCAATACGTCTTGATTTTATTTCATTGTAATCCAGCCTCAAAGTTTTAATAAGAATATATAATTTCTGTTATCTATTCCCTAAAGTGGTTATTTTATTTAATGCTGCTTCACTCTGCTCAAATATGATTTTATTTTTTAAAAACTGAGTTTCAGCCAGATTTGGGTATAGGTTTAGATTTTGTTTAAATTCCGATCATCCCAGCAATTGAAATTTTACTTTTTGTAGTTCCAATCTGACCCTAATATTGTAACCTTATTTCATTTTACTTCATTCTGCCCTTAGACTGGATTTTTTTATCCAGTTTGAGTTTCATTTGCCCAATAAGGTGCTATATTTGATCTAATTTCACTCCAGCCTACCCTGAAGTTGATTTGTTATTTAATTTTACTCAGTGTAGCCCTGAAGACAATTTTTTCAAGTTTTTATTTTAAGTGTTTCTTTTTGCCCCAAGTTATTATAGGTTATCTCAAATGATTACTTACTGCTGGCTTAGAGATTTGATTTACTCTTGATGCTAAAATGATACGGTGCGAGAATTCAATAATTGTGACGGAGTTTAAATATTGCGCTATTATAGCGAACAATATCCACGCTGTAAACATTATTCTAAGCTTCAAATATAAGTACCCTAAAGCAATTTTCAATGACTTTACAACATTTGAAAATACAACATTTAAAAAGATAGCATTGCTTTAGTGTCTGCCTTTATTTCCCCATCAAAGAATCAAATTGCATGATAGAGGGGGAGAATACTAGATACTATTGCATGTAGGAGGACGCCCGCTCTACATTCAATGTATCAAAAAAAGATACAAACAAATGCTCCGTGCTAAGCCAGTGATTTAGCTGGAGTCCTCAGCAATGCAGCATATTAGTAAATTGGAATTATGCAAACCTCTATCTGATGTAAAAATGTACTAGCAGTATCATTACAGAGCAAACACTCCTTGTTTTAGAATGGAATTCAAATAATCAATACGGGCTCAAATTTCCTCAGAAGCTTCAAGGTGCTTTTGCTCTTAATATTGATAAATGCATTGATGCAGTACTCAAATAGCAATTTACAGACCACTATGTGCATGCAGGATTATAACATCAGGCTGTGTATTTGATTTGGTGGAGTGGATGGATTGTTATGACAGCCGGCACATACTGTTAAAGGAACAATTGTGCTTTTTCAATGTGTTAGCCATACCGTAAAAGAATCTTATGAGTGATCTGCAAAGCAGTACCACAAATAGATCAGAGGTTATAAAGTGCTTGATCTAATATTTTTTTCTGGGCACCAGTATATTGTTGACATGGGTTGGGTGGAGGGAGCACTGACAAAAGAAGCTATGTACAATTAAATCATTGTTCCAACAGTGTCACAGGGCATGTCAAGGCTGTATGAAAATATCATTTTAAACATAACTATTAATATAAACATGAAAAGCTTCCATTTTAAGACTAGCATCACAAACAAGTGGCCTCTGAAGGTAGATTCTTTAGGTTTTTAAATTAAATGACTGCATTTTTTTCATAAACTGGCATCCACAATGTCTTATTAGGAGCAAGAGCTCATTTTCTTTTTTTTCTCTTTGTTTGGTTTTAAAAAATAAAACAAAACGGGGCCAATTTTCCTCTGACACTCCTGTGCTCAAGTGATACGGAGCACACCGGGAGTGCACTGTCTGGAAGGACCTGATCCATCCATAATTCTGGGTTCAGATAATTAGCATGAGCCAGGTGTGGGTAGTGCCTGGGATTGGGCATATTGGGAGGATGTTTGTGAACTGCTTCCACCACCTCCTCCCTGCACTGGCTTTATGGTCGTTGTACCTGGCTACATTAGGAAGTTGCTCTTTTTGCTGGCTGCATTTTGAAGTTAAATTTTTCTGTATTGACCGCATCTTTATTTGGAATTCCATAATTTGTTTTCCCTATATCTGGAAGTGCATTTTTTTCTTGGGTAATTGTGTCTCATGCCTGGCAGCACTGGGGTAAGGAGCTGGGTCACCTGATTTGAGAAAGAAACCATAAAGATCTTGGTGCAGGAAGTGGTGCAAAGGAGGGGAGCCTTATGCCCCTGGCATGCTGCAAGGTCATGAAAAGTGTGGGCTGAAGAGCCTGATAGAAGGTGGTAGACATGGCAAATGCCATCAGCAGTGTCCGGAGGAGGTGGTAGCAGTGTAGAAAAAAATTCCAATGATCTCACCAGGAGGGGATTGATTGGCAGGTACTATGCCACCTCTGACTTATGCTGTGAGTTGACTAGTACAAGCATGATCTCTTATCTCTTTACCCATGAGTTTGTTCTCTTTCTCTCCACCTTCCTATTGATGCTCCATTGTGTATTTTCTACCACCTCCCTTACCCAATGCCATCTTTGCACCAGCATGCCTGGAACAAACCACTGACAGCTCTTTCCGTGACTGGCATCTGTAGGTTGCATATTTATGTCTTCACAAACCCCGTGGAGTGCATTTTCACACATGGGAGTAGGCAGATTCAATGCAACCATTGCTGGATATTGAAATCCTCCTTTTGCTTTTATAGAAGACCGTGCACAACAGGAGGCAAATGCCATAATGGGAGAGAGACAGCAAACTGACATGGGCAGAACCAATTTGAGGTGTGTGTCCTCTAAGAGCAGGGCTGGGATGTGGAGGAGGAGGCCAGAGATGGTGAGGTATGACCCCAGTTCAGGGTAAGTACAACACCTATCAGTTCCTTTACACTTTATCTTATTTACTCACACAAGCGCTGACTTGCAAGCTTGCATACATTAGTGGCTCCATGCCAGCTATTTAGCGAAAGCTGTTCTGCAATAAATTGTTCTGTGGACGTGCTCCTTAAACTATCTCTGCCGGTATGGCTGAATAAGCTGTTATGGGCCCTCTAAACAGGACTCACCCAACGCCTCATCTGGTGTTAATTGTATCCATGTGATTTATATCAATTAATGTTAATTGTATTCAGGTGGTGTGTATCAATTGGGGACTCTCTTGTATTCATATATAAGTGAGCTTTTCTAGGGTGTGGTGTATGTAATGTGGAGCTCTCCGAATAAAGGCTTGAAAGCAACTGAAGACCAGGCTCTAGTATTCTATCCTTCACACTGGGCTATCCAGTTTGTAACATCTGGCACCTCATCACTTCATTTCACTGTGACAAGCACTAGCACAAAGCCATCCACAGCAGAAGTGAGCAGGAGCAAGTGGAAATGGTCTTGAAGGAACAGAAAGTTGCTCCTCAGAAGGTGAGGTCACCTCCATCCACAGCTAGTGGGACCAAAGATTCTGATCTCTGGGGCTCAGCTTTTTAAAAAAAAGACGCTTTTAGGGCACAAGACATTGTTGAAGTCATTGGGGGACATGCCTAGAAGTTTTCAACAAAGAAAGGAAAGAAGAAAGAAAGAACTTACATTTATATAGCGCCTTTCACAACCTCAGGACGTCCCAAAGCAATCAAGTACTTTTGAAGTGTAGTCACTGTTGTAATGTAGGAAACGTGGTAGCCAATTTGCGTACAGCAGGTCCTACAAACAGCAATGTGATAATGACTAAATAATCTGTTTTAGTGATGTTGGTTGAGGGATAAATATTGACCAGGACACCAGGGAGAACTCCCCTGTTCTTCTTCGAAATAGTGCCATGGGATCTCTTGCATCCACCTGAGAGGGCAGTCAGGGCCTTGGTTTAACGTATCATCCAAAAGACGGCACCTCCGGCGGTGCAGCACTCCCTCAGTACTGCACTGAAATGTCAGCCTAGATTATGTGCTCAAGTCTCTGGAATGGGACTTGAACTTACAATCTTCTCATTCAGAGGTGAGAATGCTACCCCCGAGCCACAGCTGACACGGCGAAACCCTCATCTATGATTTTGTCACTTCTAGCTCGACTATTCAAATGCTCTCTTGGCTGGCTTCCTATCTTCCACCCACCCTAAGTTTCAGCTCATCCAAACTCTGCTGCTTGTATCCTATCCTGCACCCAGTCCCATTCACTCATCACCCCTGTCCTCACTGATTGTACATTGACTCCTAGTCCCCCCAATGCCACATATAATTCTTATCTTTGTATTTAAATCCCATCATGGCCTCACCCTGTTAGCTCCCATCATGGCCTCACTCTGTTAGCTCCTCCAGCCCTACAATCCTCCCGAACTCTCAATTTTTCTGACTCTGGCCTCTTGTGCACACCCCCCCCCCCCAATGGTCTGGAATTGCCACCCTAAAGCCCTCTGCCTCGCCACTTCCCCATCTCCTTTAAGAGCCTCCTTAAAATACACTTCTTTGATCCCTCTTAATATCTCCTTCTTTGGCTCGGCATCTATTTTTGTTGATTATGACACTGCAAAGCTCCTTGAGGCGTTTTTCTACGTTAAAAGTGATATATAAATGCAAGTTATTATTATGCCCTTTGTCACCCAGGCAACAATGCCAGATTATCACCTTGGGTCTGTTTCTCTCTGATCTCCATGGGAAAATAGATGTAATTGTTTGCTCTTGCAAACAAGGCATCAGTCACTTGGTTAATGCAGCCATGCACTGCTGATTGAATGATGTTACTAATGTCTGTAAAGAAGGTGGTAACCTTGACTGCCAGTGGCAATGCTTTGCTTGCCCTGTTGCACCAGGTCATATAGCTCTCACACTACCTCTCTGATGAATCTAAATTTCCAAGGGTATTGCTCCTCTATTGGGGTCAGAAAAGTCCTGCGGAGCCAATAGATTCATGCAGCAGGGTAACAGTGGGCAAGTGTCCTCCTCTGATTATACCTGACCTCCCAGGCATCCAAAAATGCTTCTTGTTTCTCCTCCTCTTCTTCCTCCAAGTAGTACATGTATAAAGACAAGTCAATGGGACTCCCAATCTGCTAAAGGGGATAGTGGGTTCTAAGAACTCCCAGCTCTCCTTAAGAATGTCTGCCCACAGTGCACTCCTAGTGCAGCAATAAACTTGACAAATATCCCAAAAGACACTCATGTATTTCTCACCAACTTGCAGCATATCTTTTACAATTTGCCAGCCTCAGAAATTCATGTGCATTTTCCAGTAGGGGTCACTGGGTACCTCATCCCCACCCCCACCCCCACCCCCACCCCCACCCCCCTCTGTCTATCCCAGGATTAATGAAGCCATTTATAACCCCAGCTGAAATCAGCTTTCTCAGTACAAACCAGGGATTGAACCTGGATCCTGCTAGTTTGAATGATTCAGTGGTACAGGAGGTGGTGCTTTCTCCACTGGATCATCAGGGATGTCGTCCAAAAAAAAAAGTTTCAATAATTAAATAAAAAGTACTACTATTATATATTACTACTATACAGAATGAAAAAGTTAATATCCATATAGCCACATAACAATTTTTAGGAACTGGTAAAGGCATTAGAACTGAAAAAGCTCGTCCACTTTTCAATGATCAACCCCATTACTCACCTTCGCAACATGTCCCTCAGTCACTTTTTTCTTCAAAAATGCAAGCATTTGTCTATTGAATTGTCCACTTCAATGCCTTTTCCTAATGTTATATTGGGGGGTAATATTAGAATATATTCAGTTTACCTACTTAGTTTTGGAGTCAGAAGTATGTCCAATTTTTGGGAGCACGTAATTGAGGGTATACTGAGTATACCCACATTTTACTTTTTGAATCAAAGGTATGAAGGATGATTAAACACAATGGTCCTAAAATTCCATGGCGTTTCTCCCAGTCTCCCGCTGTAACTCCAGTGGGACACGAGTGGAGCCATCAAGGAAACAGTGTAAATGGCTATTTACGCCATTTCCCTAGGGGTTCCATTAGTCTCCCACCAGAATTATAGTGAACTCCTACAGAATGTCAGGGCTAGTTTGTTATACTTAGTCCTCAGCAACATAATTATCCCACACCAGAAGGAATTTTACAACTTTTTACTCCCTTTCAAGAGTCTTGTCTTCTGGAACTGCATAATAAAAATTACCTCATACTGTGTTAATCCTCATAAATATTGTATCCCCTTTATCATTGTATGTATAATCCACAATCATATGCAATCCCCATTGCAATTACATACAATGCTTAATCCTCACTCATATATATTTCCTACTTCGTGACATTAATTTTTCCCTCCATGAACTTATTAATAAGAAATCGTCATCCTCCTATTAAATGGATAATGTTGAATGATTTGTGGCCCATGAAGGGATTTATCCTCACCAATCACTGAAACCTGGTATCTAATTAATGGTTATGGTACATCTCATCTTTGGAAGGAGAGGCTCTTATTTAAGATTCTTTGAGATAAAACTATAGAGTATTCCGTGAGTTTATTGACCCCAGTTTTGAGCATTACATTTTAATGAAGGCTCAGAATAATCATGATATGATGAAGGATAATGAGAAGTGGTAATTGAACAGCACTCCTGATCTTAAAATTGGCAAGTCTCATGTTGTGAACTTGATTGTATTACCTCTTCCCTTATGGGATCCAAAGAAGTACATGAGATTCTAGCTTCAAAAGCACAAGTTGGCAAATCATACAAGGTCAAGGTGATGTGGGCAGCCATCTTCTGATGAAGATTGTACAATTCTGTGGCAGTTACTATAATCAAGAGCTAATTTCTACACTATACTATTGCATTATTCGTGATTTAGTTTGAGATCAATGCCTAAAAATTACTGTTGCTAATATTACTGGATGAATGCTTAGCACATTCCTCTGTCCATCCCTTGTGTGCTCTGCAATAAGTCCAATTTCCATAATCTTTGCTCATAATTTTATTTCCTGTTACTGAGGATCATCTTTGTTTCTTGCCTAGAGAGCGACAAAAGGAAATCTAATTATGGTGTTCAAATTTATGAAAGGTTTTGAGAAAGTAAACCAGAAAAATTATTTCCACTGGTTGGTGAGTCAGTCACTAGAGAGCATACATTTAAGATGATTACAAAAAGAACAAACGACGTGGTTAGGAGGAATTTTTTTACACAGAGGGTTGTTAGACCAAGGAATGTCCTACCAAAAACACTGGTGGAAGCAGAATCCATAATAGCTTGTGAGAGCCTAAGTGCCAGCAGGTAAAAAAAGGAAGATAAAATGGTCATTCTATGACCTTCTGTATATATACCACTGCCTAGCAACCCTTAGCATCGATTACACATAGATGTGATTTACATATGGTGTGCTACACTCCAGAATAGCAGAAAATGGCATGCAGGATGAACATGCCCTGAATTGCTACTTTAATGAAATCCCCATCAGTTCGAGGTGGGTGCTTTCACTGCTGATGGTCCTGCCCATTGAAACCGTGTCAGGGCATAAAATGGATGGAGTTCCAGTGGGATGATACACCTGCCTATTTTATGCAACCTAATTTATGCCACAACAATGGGCAGCTGGCAGTGGAAAATTTAGTTGTGCAATTTTGGAGATGAAGATGTTGTCAAAACTGATGCGCACAGTCATATTCTCCTCAAAAGTACCTGTAGGGTAAACATCTTATTCATTGATATAGATCGTGGCTGTAGTGAGATTGAACTTTTGGTCTAACTTTTGAAAAGAAATCTAAAATGAAATGTAAAACAAGTATTTTTTAAGAGAAATAAATCATTGGTTAAAAAGTTTAAAGAAAGAAAGAACTTGCATTTATATGGCACCTTTCATGACCTTAGGATATCACAAAACGCTTTACAACCAATGAAGTACTTTTGAAGTGTAGTTACTATTATAATATAAGAAACATGGCAGCCAATTTGCGCACAGCAAGGTTCCACAAACAACAATGAGATAATGACCTGTTTTTTAGTGAATGTTGGTTGAGGGATAAATATTGGCCAGGACATCGGGGAGAACTCCACTGCTCTCCTTCGAAACAGTGCCATCTGACCTTTTATGTCCACCTTAGCAAAAGTAATGTTACCAAAATAAAACTAACATTTCTGCAATATGACACACGAACATTGTGATGTTAAAACAAAAGCAAGGTAGAGAAAACATCATTGATGTAGCAAAATGACTATGAAAATTTATTTCAAAATTTTGGCAGAAATTTGATACAGAAACCAGGTCATTTTTAACTGCAGACTTTTATTTTGCAAAAATGAATAACAATTTATTTATCAGAAACATAAAGATTAGATATTATATAAAATTTGTGATCTGCGTTGTAGTATCTTTCATTAAATCTGATATGTAATAATTATTAGACTGTACCTTTTTGTTATAGATTAAAAAAAGCCAAAATATTGAATTCAATTTATCCTTGAAGTATTAATCAGAAAAAAATGAAAAAAAAACAGGAAAAGGATTAATCTGAACCTGCATGTGTTGGTTATGTACTTTTCCTTATAAAGCTACAGAGCATTACAAAATACCTGGCTATTTTCCAGGTTTGTGGAGGTTATAATACCAACCATTCTTCATTGTGACATGCCCAGCAACTGCAAAGAAGGAAATGAAAATAGTAAAAAAGGTACAATATTTAGTTAAAAAAGGGAGGAAAAGATGTGAAAGAATGACTAGTTTCTCATCTCTTTTCTAACTGAAAGTCTGTATTTAATATAAATCACACCAATCCAAGCAGCCAATCCCACCTGAAATCCCCTCTGCAAAACACGTTAGTTTGAATTTAAAAATAGTTCAGTTCAGAATCGCTAGCATTAGGTAAACTCTTAAGGTTCCAATATTGGATTCCAGAATGTGGTAGGAAAACAATTCTGATCCAAGGTTATATTATCTTTAGGTTTGGGTGGGATATCCTTGAAGATATAACATTTAATTTGACAATGTAATTATCAAATGCTTCGGGTTTATCAGTACGTGTTTTGAAAGCTTCTGAACTTTTTTAAGAGAATAGTGCATACGTTTTGCCTGTCTGGCCCAGCTAACAGCTTCTGAAGTGAGCTCAGCATAGTCGAGGATCTGATAGTATACTCTACAGTATTTACTGCTTATCATAAGGTATCTGCCAAGTGCAGGCTTATCTAGTACAATGCAATATATTAGGACTTTACATATAAAGGAGGGTTTTTAACTGCTCTGAATTGAAATGTCTTCTTCTGGATATTGTTCTCAAGTTCCTCTGAACCATTAAGAAAATCGAGCAACCTAGCTAGATGTTTACTAATCAAATACAAATTTTAATGGTTTAGTTATGCCATACATAGTCTTTTTTGCCCAAATTTCTGCCCCATTCTCTTCTCTTCTGTAGGTACTAACTCTTGCTGTGGTACGGTTTCACAAATGTCAACACTCAATCAACCATTCTTCATTTAGGAATCTAAAAGCAAGTGTTGGCAGGTTATTTGGCCATGCAGTTATCACAGCCATGTCTAGTGCTTAACTAATGTTGACTTGCACATTTTCAAGCAGGAATCACTAGAGAGTGAACAGGAGTAGGAACCTTGGCTGAGTAGCTTTGAGGCCAATCACAGTGTCAAGACCAATCCGCACTGTTGCCCCAGTGAGATCAGCTATCTCAGCGCAGACCAGGGATCGAACCTTCCTGGTCTGTATGGCTCCTTACCACACCAGGTGGCATTTACCCTTTCAACAACAACAACTTACATTTATATAGTGCCATTAACGGAGTAAAATGTCCCAAAGTGCTTCACAGGAGTAAACCATAAGAGATAGGAGCAGGAGTAGGCCATTCGGCCCCTCGAGCCTGCTCCGCTATTCAATGAGATCATGGCTGATCTGATTTTTACCTCAACTCCACTTCCCCGCCTTTTCCCCATATCCTTTGACTCCCTTGCTGATCAAAAATTTGTCTAACTCAGCCTTGAATATATTCAATGATTCAGCCTCCACAGCTTTTTGAGGTAAAGAATTCCAAAGATTCACGACCCTCTGGGAGAAGAAATTCCTCCTCCTTTCCGACTTAAACGGGTGACCCCTTATTCTAAGAATATGCTTCTAGTTTTAGATTCCCCCATGAGGGGTAACATCCTCTCAGCATCTACCCTATCGAGTCCCCTCAGAATCTTGTATGTTTCAATAAGTGTTAACAACCAAAGGCCACATAAAGAGATATTAGGACAGGTGAGGTAGATTTTAAGGAGGACAGGGGGGTAACGTAGAAACATAGAAAATAGTAAGCCATTTGGCCCTTCGAGCCTGCTCCGCCATTCATTATGGTCATGGCTGATCCTCTATATCAATACCATATTCCTGCTCTCTCCCCATACCTCTTGATGCCTTCTGTGTCTAGAAATCTATCTATTTCCTTCTTAAATATATATATATATTTTTTTTATTCGTTCACGGGATGTGGGCGTCGCTGGCAAAGCCGGCATTTGTTGCCCATCCCTAATTGCCCTCGAGAAGGTGGTGGTGAGCCGCCTTCTTGAACCGCTGCAGTCCGTGTGGTGACGGTTCTCCCACAGTGCTGTTAGGAAGGGAGTTCCAGGATTTTGACCCAGTGACAATGAAGGAACGGCGATATATTTCCAAGTCGGGATGGTGTGTGACTTGGAGGGGAACGTGCAGGTGGTGTTGTTCCCATGCGCCTGCTGCCCTTGTCCTTCTAGGTGGTAGAGGTCGCGGGTTTGGGAGGTGCTGTCGAAGAAGCCTTGGCGAGTTACTGCAGCAACAGTGCGCCGGTGGTGAAGGGAGTGAATGTTTAGGGTGGTGGATGGGGTGCCAATCAAGCGGGTTGCTTTATCTTGGATGATGTCGAGCTTCTTGAGTGTTGTTGGAGCTGCACTCATCCAGGCAAGTGGAGAGTATTCCATCACACTCCTGACTTGTGCCTTATCGATGGTGGAAAGGCTTTGGGGAGTCAGGAGTTGAGTCACTCGCCGCAGAATACCCAGCCTCTGACCTGCTCTCGTAGCCACAGTATTTATATGGCTGGTCCAGTTAAGTTTCTGGTCAATGGTGACCCCCAGGATGTTGATGGTGGGGGATTCGGCGATGGTAATGCCATTGAATGTCAAGGGGAGGTGGTTAGACTCTCTCTTGTTGGAGATGGTCATTGCCTGGCACTTATCTGGCACGAATGTTACTTGCCACTTATGAGCCCAAGCCTGGATGTTGTCCAGGTCTTGCTGCATGCAGGCTCGGACTGCTTCATTATCTGAGGGGTGGGGAATGGAACTGAACACTGTGCAGTCATCAGCGAACATCCCCATTTCTGACCTTATGATGGAGGGAAGGTCATTGATGAAGCAGCTGAAGATGGTTGGGCCTAGGACACTGCCCTGAGGAACTCCTGCAGCTGACTCCTGCACCTGGGGCTGAGATGATTGGCCTCCAACAACCACTACCATCTTCCTTTGTGCTAGGTATGACTCCAGCCACTGGAGAGTTTTCCCCCTGATTCCCATTGACTTCAATTTTACTAGGGCTCCTTGGTGCCACACTCGGTCAAATGCTGCCTTGATGTCAAGGGCAGTCACTCTCATCTCACCTCTGGAATTCAGCTCTTTTGTCCATGTTTGGACCAAGGCTGTAATGAGGTCTGGAGCCGAGTGGTCCTGGCGGAACCCAAACTGAGCATCGGTGAGCAGGTTATTGGTGAGTAAGTGCCGCTTGATAGCACTGTCGACGACACCTTCCATCACTTTGCTGATGATTGAGAGTAGACTGATGGGGCGGTAATTGGCCGGATTGGATTTGTCCTGCTTTTTGTGGACAGGACATACCTGGGCAATTTTCCACATTGTCGGGTGGATGCCAGTGTTGTAGCTGTACTGGAACAGCTTGGCTAGAGGCGCAGCTAGTTCTGGAGCACAACTCTTCAGCACTACAGCTGGGATGTTGTCGGGGCCCATAGCCTTTGCTGTATCCAGTGCACTCAGCCGTTTCTTGATATCACGTGGAGTGAATCGAATTGGCCGAAGACTGGCTTCCGTGATGGTGGGGATATCGGGAGGAGGCTGAGATGGATCATCCACTCGGCACTTCTGGCTGAAGATGGTTGCAAACGCTTCAGCCTTGTCTTTTGCACTCACGTGCTGGACTCCGCCATCATTGAGAATGGGGATGTTTGCAGAGCCTCCTCCTCCCGTTAGTTGTTTAATTGTCCACCACCATTTACTGGATGTGGCAGGACTGCAGAGCTTTGATCTGATCCGTTGGTTGTGGAATCGCTTAGCTCTGTCTATAGCATGTTGCTTCCGCTGTTTAGCATGCATGTAGTCCTGAGTTGTAGCTTCACCAGGTTGGCACCTCATTTTTAGGTACGCCTGGTGCTGCTCCTGGCATGCTCTTCTACACTCCTCATTGAACCAGGGTTGATCCCCTGGCTTGTTGGTAATGGTAGAGTGAGGAATATGCCGGGCCATGAGGTTACAGATTGTGCTGGAATACAATTCTGCTGCTGCTGATGGCCCACAGCGCCTCATGGATGCCCAGTTTTGAGCTGCTAGATCTGTTCTGAATCTATCCCATTTAGCACGGTGGTAGTGCCACACAACACGTTGGATGGTGTCCTCAGTGCGAAGACGGGATTTCATCTCCACGAGGACTGTGCGGTGGTCACTCCTACCAATACTGTCATGGACAGATTCATTTGCGACAGGTAGATTGGTGAGGACGAGGTCAAGTAAGTTTTTCCCTTGTGTTGGTTCGCTCACCACCTGCCGCAGGCCCAGTCTAGCAGCTATGTCCTTCAGGACTCGGCCAGCTCGGTCAGTAGTGGTGCTACCGAGCCACTCTTGGTGATGGACATTGAAGTCCCCCACCCAGAGTACATTTTGTGCCCTTGCTACCCTCAGTGCTTCCTCCAAGTGGTGTTCAACATGGAGGAGGACTGATTCATCAGCTGAGGGAGGACGGTAGGTGGTAATCAGCAGGAGGTTTCCTTGCCCATCTTTGACCTGATGCCATGAGATTTCATGGGGTCCAGAGTCAATGTTGAGGACTCCCAGGGCCACTCCCTCCTGACTGTATATCACTGTACCGCCACCTCTGGTGGGTCTGTCCTGCCGGTGGGACAGGACATACCCAGGGATGGTGATGGAAGAGTCTGGGATGTTGGCTGAAAGATATGATTCTGTGAGTATGGCTATGTCAGGCTGTTGCTTGACTAGTCTGTGGGACAGCTCTCCCAATTTTGGCACAAGTCCCCAGATGTTAGTAAGGAGGACCTTGCAGGGTCGACTGGGCTTGGTGTTTTGCCGTTGTCGTGTCCGGTGCCTAGTGGTCTGATGCCGGGTGGTCCGTCCGGTTTTATTCTTATTATGACTTTTCGTAGCGAGATTTTACAACTGAGTGGCTTGCTAGGCCATTTCAGAGGGCAATTAAGAATCAGCCACATTGCTGTGGGTCTGGAGTCACAAATAGGCCAGACCGGGTAAGGGCGGCAGGCTTCCTTCCCTAAAGGACATATTCAGTGACTTGGCCTCCACTGCCTTCTGTTGCAGAGAATTCCACAGGTTCACCACCCTCTGAGTGAAGAAATTTCTCCTCATCGAAGTCCTAAATGTGCTAGACCCCTCCAGCCAGGGCAATCATCCTCCCTGCATCCAGTCTGTCTAGCCCTGTCAGAATTTTATATGTTCAATGAGATCCCCTCTCATTCTTCTAAACTCTAGTCAATACAGGCCTAGTCGACCCAATCTCTCCTCATATGACAGACCTGCCATTCCAGGAATCAGTCTGCTGAACCTTCGCTGCACTCGCTCTATGGCAAGTATATCCTTTCTTAGGTGAAGAGACCAAAACTGCATACTATACTCCAGGTGTGGTCTCACCAAGGCCCCGTATAACTGCAGAAAGATATCCTTGCTCCTGTACTCAAATCCTCTTGCAATGAAGGCCAACATACCATTTGCCTTCCTAACTGCTTGCTGTACAAGAACACCCAGGTCCCTTTGTACATCAACATTTTCCAATCTATCACCATTTAAATAATACTCTGCCTTTCTGTTTTTCCTTCCGAAGTGGATGACTTCACATTTATTCACTTTTTACTGTATCTACCATGCATTTGCCCACTCACTCAACTTGTCTAAATTGTCTTGAAGCCTCGTTGCATCCTCCTCACAACTCACAATCCCACCTAGTTTTGTGTCATCAGCAAACTTGGAAATATTACATTTGGTTCCCTCATCCGAATCATTGATATATATTGTGAATAGCTAGGGCCCAAGCACTGATCCCTGCGGTACCCCACGAGTCACTGCCTGCCACCCTGAGAAAGACCCATTTATTCCTACTTTCTGTTTCCTGTCTGTTAACCAATTTTCAATCCATGCCAGTATATTACCCCCAATCCCATGTGCTTTAATTTTGCACACTAACGGACAGCAGCAGTTCAAGAAGGCAGCTCATCACCACCTTCTCAAGGGCAATTAGGGATGGCCAATAAATGCTGGCCTTGCCAATGATGCCCACATCCCATGAACGAATTAAAACAAAACCTCTTATGTGGTACTTTATCAAAGGCCTTCTGAAAATCCAAATACACCACATCCACTGGTTCTCCCTTATCTATTCTACCAGTTACATCCTCAAAAAACTCCAGTCGGTTTGTCAAACATGATTTCCCTTTCATAAATCCATGTTGACTTTGTCTAATCCCGTTGATATGTTCTAAGTGTCCTGTTATCACATCCTATGTAATAGACTCTAGCATTTCCCCTACTACTGATGTTAGGCTACTGTAGTTCCCTGTTTTCTCTCTCCCTCCTTTTTAAAATAGTGGGGTTACATTTGCCACCCTCCAATCTGCAGGAACTGTTCCATAATCTATAGAATTTTGGAAGATGACAACCAATGCATCCACTATTTCCATGGGCTACCTCTTTTAGTACTCTGGGATGCAGATTATCAGGCCCTGGGAATTTATTGGTTTTCAGTCCCATTAATTTCTCCAGCACTATTTTTTTCTAATACTAATTTCCTTTAATTCCTCCTTCTCCCTTGGTTCCTCCTTCTCCCTTGGTTCCCTGGCATTTCTGGGAAGTTATTTGTGTCCTCTTCCGTGAAGACAGAACCAAAGTATTTGTTTAATTGCTCTGCCATTTCCTTGTTCCTCATTATAAATTCTCCTGTTTCTGACAGTAAGAGACCTACATTTGTCTTCACTAATCTTTTTCTTTTTACATACTTGTAGAAGCTTTTACAGTACGCTTTATGTTCCTCGCAAGGTTACTCTCATACTCTATTTTTCCCCTCTTAATCAATCTCTTGGTCCTTTTTTGCTGAATTCTAAACTGCTCCCAATCCTCAGGCTTGTTAATTTTTCTGGCAATTTTATATGACTCCTCTTTGGATCTAATACTATCCTTAATTTCTTTTGTTAGCCATGGTTGGGCCATTTTTCCTTTTGTGATTTTGTGCCAGAAAGGAATGTATAACTGTTGCAATTGATGCATTTGTTCCTTAAATGTTAGCCATTGCCTATCCACCATCATACCTTTTAATGAAGCCCCCAATCTGTCATAGCCAATGCACTCCTCATACCTTCGTAGTTTCCTTTGTTTAGATTTAGGATCCTAGTTTTGGATTGGACTACTTCATTTTCCATCTTAATGAAGAATTCTATCATGTTATGGTCACTCTTCCCTAAAGGACTCTGCACAACAAGATTATTAATTAACCCCTTCTCATTGCAAATACCCAATCTAGGATAGCCTGTTCCCTAGTTGGCTTCTAAAGTACTGGTCTAAAAAACCATCTCGTACACACTTCAGGAATTCATCCTCCACAGTATTATTGCTAATTTGGTTTGGCCAATCTACATTTAGATTAAAGTCACCCATGATTACTGTAGTACCCTTGTTACATGCATCTCTAATTTGCTGTTTGATGCCATCCCCTACATTACCACTAGTTTTTGGAGAACTATAGACAACTCCCACCAGTGTTTTCTGCCCCTTGGTGCTTCTTAACTCCACCCAGACTGATTCTACATCTTGATTTTCTGAGCCAATATCCTTTTCACTATTGCTCTGATTTCATCCTTTACTAACAATGCCACCCCACCTCCTTTTCCTTTTTGCCTGTCCTTCCTTCATATTTAATACCCTTGGATATTCAGCTCCCAGCCTTGGTCACCCTGCAGCCATGTCTGAGTAATCGCAATTATATTGTATCCGTTTACATCTATTTGCCCTGTTAATTCATCTACCTTATTACGAATGCTTCATGCATTCAGATACAGTGCCTTTGGTTTGTCTTTTTAACATTTTTAGACATCTTAACATTTTTTTGTATTATGGCCCTATTTGTCTTATTACCATTTTTTCTTACCCGGACCCAATTGTTAGTGCACTCTTTTGTTTGTACGCTCTGTCCCTTCCTGACACAATCTGATTATCCTTGTCTTTTCTCTTTATCATTCTAGATTTCTCTCCACCAGGACCCCCCCCCCCCACCCCCACTTATTTAGTTTACAGTCCTATCTACCTCCCTCGTTATTCGATTCACTAGAACTGTGGTACCAGCATGGTTCAGGTGTAGTCCGTCCCAACGGAACAGCTCCCTCTTTCCCCAGTACTGGTGCCAGTGCCCCACGAATCAAAACCCACTTCTCTCACACCAATCTTTGAGCCACGCATTCATCTCCCTGATCCTATTGACCCTATGCCAATTTGCTCGTGGCTCAGGTAATAATCCAGAGATTATTACCTTTGTGGTTCTGCCTTTTAATTTAGTCCCTAGCTGCTCAAATTCTCTCAACAGAACCTTTTTGTTAGTCCTACCTATGTTGTTGGTATGTACATGGACCACAACAACTAGATCTTCCCCCTCCCACTCCAAGTTCTTCTCCAGCCCGGAGGAGATGTCCTTAACTCTGCACCAGGTAGGCAACATAGCCTTCGGGACTTATGCTCCTGGCTGCAGAGAACAGTGTCCATCCCCTAACTATACTGTTGCCTACTGTTCACCTGACGAAGGGGATAATCTCCGAAAGCTTGTGATTTTAAAATAAAATTGTTGGACTATAACTTGGTGTTGTAAGATTCCTTACATTTGTCCACCCCAGTCCATCACCGGCATCTCCACATCATATACTGTTGCCTACTACAACCACCTTCCTTTTTATTCCCCCCACTTGAACAGCTTCCTGTACCACGGTGCCATGGTCAGTTTGCTCGTCCTCCCCAAGATGAAGAGGATTAGGGAGAGAATTCCAGAACTTAGGGCCTAGGCAGCTGAAGGCAAGGCTGCCAATGTTGGATTGATGGAAATTGGGGACGCGCAAAAGGCCAGAATTGGAGGAGTGCACAGATCTCGGAGAGTTGTAGGGCTGACGGAGGTTATAGAGATAGGCAAGGGCGAGGCAATGGAGGGATTTGAACACAAGGATGAGAATTTTAAATTTGAGGCGTCGCTGGACTGGGAGCCAATATAGGTCAGCAAGCACAGGGGTGATGGGTGAACAGGACTTATTGCGAGTTAGGATACAGACAGCAGAGTTTTGGATGAGCTGATGTTTATGGAGGGTGGAAGATGGGAGGCCGGCCAAGAGAACATTGGAATAGTCGAGTCTGGAGGTAACAAAGGTATGGATGAGCAAGCAGGGAGCATTTATTACTAAGATGTAATGAGAACTTCCAATTCAGAATGCGGTTGATAGAGCCATATAAATAGTATAATAAATATATAATAGTTGTAAGAGCTGACTTCTGATTTTTTATACAATCCAGTGTGAAATCTTTTGTCATTTGTTGATTTTCATGTGTCGTTTCCTTTGTTTAATCCATTTTGCTATTTGTTGATCTGGCTTAACTTCTCATTAAAACCTACATGGAAGGCGGTGTGGTGGTATCATGTGTTATGCAGCATACATGAAACAAAGCAGAGGAAGAGGACTTAAGGGGGCAGTCGACTATTACAGCCAGTGGCAGTGCCAGCCGTATGGTGCCTGTTAGCAGCAGGTTCCTTGCAGCAAATGGCTGAGCTCCACACCTCACTGTCTGCTGACACAGAGTCTGTGTATCCAGTTCCATGTGCATATTGCCTGGTAGGTGTACCTGTCCCTATAAATGTGAATGGGAGGGGACCAGCAGGTGGGTAATACTGACTTTGACATGGGGGAAAAAGAGAAAATAATAAAATAACAAAAAAGAAAAATATAATGAACATATTCTACTGGAGTGAATTAATAATTCTAAATTCTCCCATTAGCTTTATTCCTTTGCTGTGTGTGAAGCTTAAGAAAAGTAATTTAATGTAGGTTAGTTGGAGAGTACAGATAGGCTTCAAACAATTCCCCCAACCCACCAAATAGCAGCAAAAGTATCTTCCCCACATGAAGATTTACCGTTGGGTAGCCCAGTTATGCCATATGGTGGTCTGGATTAGGTATCAGGTAATAAAGAAGAAGAAATTAGGAAAGAGTGTTGCTGCTAATTACAGCTGCTCCTTACCTTGCAATGACTACAAAGGATAAGCCCCAAAAGTAGCCCCTGACCTCTGACTGGTTTCCAGAGTCAGTTGTTAGTTGGTAGCACACAATTTATTTTAAACATGCTGTGTTGCCAAAATGGCTGGCTTGAATAACGAATGATGTGAGCTGGAAAGGTGAGGTGTGCCACATAGAATCAGACAATAGGATCAAATACTGTGATCAACTAAAATTACAGATCCACATCAACAGATGTGAGATATCTTTACGTCCGGCATTTCTTTTCTGAAAAGGAAGAAAGTAATGTTTGGAAATAGAGCCAATTCGCACTAGACACACGGTTTGCCAACAACCACACAGACACCAAGATTATGTCTGGTGTTTATATATAAAAGCTTTATTACATTGCGAGACAAGCTGACTGCAGGACTGCAGGCAGTGAGACTTGAATCAGTCTATTTTCAGTGAGGAGTGGGTGTAAATATGGACCGCAGCGCATTCACTTTCCATTTGCAGCACAGAAAATATAATTAAAATGTGTATCCAGGGTATATAATACACCCCACAGACTTCGCAAAATGGATTCATCAAGACTTTCCGCATGCTGGAGGGGCTGTAGGCAGGAAGGCACCCAATTAGAATTTTTTTGGATACCGTCCAATATGAAACCTTTCTGGAGAGTGGTGCTGACTAATGTCCAACAGATCCTTAATGTCTAAAATTCAGTAAACTCGGTATGTTTCTTCTATGGGATTAAAGAGGTCTTTTGCTATAAATATAATCAAACTTCTATCTGTAGATCTTCTATGTGCAAGGACAGAACCAATATCATAGGAAAAAGACAGGCAGATATGTTGCTGCTACAAACTGAAAAATGGATTACTCTTCAACGTATTTTAAAGAAACCCTATCGATTTCTATGTGGAAGGACTTATAATGGGATAACTTGAACCTTTGGTAAGTAAATCATTTGTGTATGACTAATACACTTAGGCTGCTGTAATACTCTAACAGCCGCATAACAGCATGAGTGACGCAACAGTAAATAACTTACTCACATCCACCATTTTATACTGATTAATACTCCAGTTTCCTCTAAAACTTTTAATTTCACTGCATGTGTGCAGGCATTTGAGCACAATAACGGTCTGAGTTTCAGGTGTAGCTGGAATATTCAATGTGCATGCTCACTTCACCAGGCTGCCCACACGTTCAGTTTTCTTAATGGCATTAGTGCACTGGCTTGGGGATGGGTGGGGAGGGGTTGGGAGTAACAGTAATTAAGTTGACCAAAGACCATTCAAGTTGCTTCAACTCATGCTGTTGTGCTGCAGTCAATGCACAACTTGAGTGCAAAGTCAGGCCATTTGCTTATTGAGCATCTCAGGGAGTACAAATTGGTAGCATAACAATGGCATTAGTCATCTTTATAAAAGTTATGAAACTCTGTCCCAAATATTTTTAATGGGTTTGTGTAATGGTTGACAGGAATAATTTGACTAAAGCTTCCTATGTGGTTTCTTCAGCATGATCTATTATTATTTTTGCAAATATTCATAACAGTTATTATATGCTCTATTGTACCAATGTACTATTATAATTATAGGGAAAATTGTCTGAGTAAAATCATATACAACATGCAATGCTATCTTAAGTAGAGTCCAGCCACAGACCATAGAATCTGAACATGGAGTCACATCAGGAAACGCAATGGCCCAGAATTTGCTGTCAAAATAATGGTGAGGCTAATGGCACTCGCCACTGTTTATGCGCAAATAGTACAGCAACTTCAAGTGAGCTGCAGATGCGTGGCTAATTGTGGATATCCAGAAGTTGCTGTCTGAGATGCACCACTCCGCCGTTAGCTATGTGAAAAACGGCATCTCGCTGTCTTCCTCACCATTGAAATGCATTGAATGGCATAAAGTTCCTGTATTTGCTCGGTAAATACAAACTAAACTCGCCACAGAAAGTTAAGCCTTGTCATTTCAATTCTAAGTGCCCTTTTAATGATGTGATAAATGTTAATTACTGACAATCAACTTTTCTGGCACTAAAAATTAACTATTACAGGTGTGGAGTCTCATTCCTTCAGGTCGCTGACTTACATTGGCTCCCAGTCCGGGAACGCCTCGATATTAAAATTCTCATCCTTGCTTTCAAATCCCTCCATGGCCTCGCCCCTCCCTATCTCAGTTAACTCCTCCAGCCCTTCAACCCTCTAAGATCTCTGTATTCCTCCAATTTTTGCGTCTTGCGCATCCCTGATTTTAATCGTTCCACCATTGATGGCCGTGCCTTTTGCTGCCTAGGCCCTAAGCTCTGGAATTCCCTCTCTAAACCTCTCCGCCTCTCTACCTCTCTCCTCCTTTAAGACGGTCCCTGAAACCTTTCTCTTTGACCAAGCTTTCGGTCACCTGTCCTAATATTTCCTTATTTGGCTCAGTGGCAAATTTTGATTGAAGACCGCTCTTGTGAAGCATCGTGGGATGTTTTACGATATTAAAGGCGTTATATAAATGCAAGTTGTATTGTTGGAGATTTTAAAAATGTAATATCTTATTTGCTTTTTAAATTTTTCCTTTCTGTCTCTTTCTTCTCTTTCTTTTAATCAAATCTTTCTTTCCCTCTCGTTATTTCTCTTTCTGTAGCTGATTTGACATTGAATTCATGCACTCGAATTTAGACTTCCATCTCAATCCTTGTCCTGTTTATTTCTCAATCCTTCAATCTGATTGGTTAAGGAGATACACAGTTGCTTGACCTGTTCACTCAGGTCCCAGATGCCCTGTTTCTCTCGCTGCACTGTTATCAGCTCGCACTTCCAGCAACTTGCCATGCAAGAATTTAAACGGCAGATGCCGTTAGATGCCCTGCTACAGCAAATTATGGCCCTTTATATTAGAACTGCCTAGCACTAGGAATGTAAGGATGTGCATCTCAAAGGATTAGGAACTCAAGTTTGCTTTTTCTTACATTTTCTCTTGGTTCCTTCATCCCTCCCTTTATATTGTACAACAATGTCTGTGACTTGATTGGCGAGCTGTTATTATCTTTATATTATATTATCTGAATCCATGGGCTCGATTTTCGCACCCCCGAGCTGGTGCGTTCGTGGCGGGGGGGGGTGGCTGCGAAAAGCGGGGATTCCCGGGGCGGGTCGGGAGCCTGGCTCCAACCCGCCCACTTCCGGGTTCCCCAGTGACGCGCTGACATGCGCGCGCAGCCCCCGCATGTGGGACTCTCGCCGGCAATTAAAGCCGGCAGGATGCCATTTAAGGTCATAATTTAGGTACTTCAGGTCATTTACAGACCTGATTAACATGATATTTTAGGAGGGGTGGGATTTTCCGAACAACTGGGACTGTTTCCTGTACTGGGGGAAATACGTATACCCTCAGGTCTCTTTGTTCCTGCACCCCCTTTAGAATTATACCATTTAGTTTATATTGCCTCTTCTCATACTTCCTGACAAATGTATCACTTTGCACTTCTCTGCGTTAAATTTAATCTGCCATGTGTCCGCCTATTCCACTGGCCTTTATGTGTCCACTTGAAGTCTATTATCATCCTCCTCACTGTTCACTACACTTCCAAGTTGTGTGTCATCTGCAGATTTTGAAATTGTGCCCTGTACACCCAAGTCCAAGTCATTAATATATGTCAAAAAAAGCAGTGGTCCTAGTACTGACCCCTGGGGAACACCACTGTATATCTTCCTCCAGCCCGAAAAACAACTGTTCACCACTACTCTCTGTTTCCTGTCACTTAGCCAATTTGCATTGCTGCAGGAGTTCCTCAGAGCAGTGTCCTAGGCCCAACCATCTTCAGCTGCTTCATCAATGACCTTCCCTCCATCATAAGGTCAAAAATGGGGATGTTCGCTGATGATTGCACAGTGTTCAGTTCCATTCGCAACCCCTCAAATAATGAAGCAGTCCGAGCCTGCATGCAGCGAGACCTGGACAATATCCAGACTTGGGCTCATAAGTGGCAAGTAACATTCGCGCCAGACAAGTGCCAGGCAATGGCCATCTCCAACAAGAGAGAGTCTAACCACCTCCCCTTGACATTCAACGGCATTACCATCGCCGAATCCCCCACCATCAACATCCTGGGAGTTACCATTGACCAGAAACTTAACTGGACCAGCCATATAAATACTGTGGCTACAAGAGCAGGTCAGAGGCTGGGTAGTCTCCGGTAAGTGACTCACCTCCTGACTCCCCAAAGCCTTTCCACCATCTACAAGACACAAGTCAGGAGTGTGATGGAATACTCTCCACTTGCTTGGATGAGTGCAGTTCCAACAACATTCAAGAAGCTCGACACCATCCAGGACAAAGCAGCCCGCTTGATTGGCACCCCATCCACCACCCTAAACATTCACACCCTTCACCACCGGCGCACAGTGGCTGCAGTGTGTACCATCCACAGGATGCACTGCAGCAACTCGCCAAGGCTTCTTCGACAGCACCTCCCAAACCCACGACCTCTACCGCCTAGAAGGACAAGAGCAGCAGGCACATGGGAACACCACCACCTGCACGTTCCCCTCCAAGTCACACACCATCCCGACTTGGAAATATATCGTCGTTCCTTCATCGTTGCTGGGTCAAAATCCTGGAACTCCCTTCCTAACAGCACTGTGGGAGAACCTTCACCACACGGACTGCAGCGGTTCAAGAAGGTGGCTCACCACCACCTTCTCAAGGGCAATTAGGGATGGGCAATAAATGCCGGCCTCGCCAGCGACGCCCACATCCCATGAACGAATAAAAAAAAAATCCATGCTGCCACTGCCCCTTTCATTCTATGGGCTTCAATTTTGCTGACAAGCCTATTATGTGGCACTTTATCAAATGCCTTTTGAAAGTCCATGTACACAACATCAATCGCATTGCCCTCATCAACCCTCCCTGTAACCTCATCCAAAAAATCAAATTAGTTAAACACAATTTGCCTTTAATAAATCTGTGCTGTATTTGCTTTATTAATCCATACTTGTCCAAATGACTATTAATTTTGTCCCAGATTATTGTTTCTAAAAGCTTCCCCACCACTGAGGTTAAACTCACTGGCCTGCAGTTGCTGGGTTTATCCTTACACCTTTTTTTGAACAAGGGTGGAACATTTGCAATTCTCCAGTCCTCTGACACCACCCCCATAAATCAGGAGGATTGGAAGATTATGGCCAGCATCTCTGCAATTTCCACCCTTGCTTCCCTCAGCAACCTAGGATGCATCCCATCCAGACCGGGTGACTTATCTACTTTAAGCATAGCCAGCCTTTCTAGTACCTCCTCTTTATCAATTTTTAGCCCATCCAGTATCTCAACTACCTTCTCTTTCACTGTGACTTTGGCAGCATCTTCTTCCTTGGTAAAAACAGATGCAAGGTTCTCATTTAGTACCTCAGCCTTGCCCTCTGCCTCCATGCGTAGATCTCCTTTGTGGTCCATAATCGGCCCCACTCCTCCTCTTGCTACCCATTTACTATTTTTATCCCAATAGAAGACTTTTGGATTCCCTTTTATGTTAGCCGCCAGTCTATTCTCATACTCTCTCTTTGCTCCTCTTATTTCCTTTTTCACTTCTCCTCTGTACTTTCTATATTCAGCCTGGTTCTCATTTGTATTATCAACCTGACATCTGTCATACGCCCCCTTGTTCTGCTTCATTTTACTCTCTATCTCTTTCGTCATCCAGGGAGCTTTGGTTTTGGTTGCCCTATCTTTCCCCCTCGTGGGAATGTATCTAGACTGTACCTGAATCATCTCCTTCTTAAAGGCTGCCCATTGTTCGATTACAGTTTTGCCTGCGATTCTTTGATTCAAATTTACCTGGGCCAGATCCGTTCTCAACCCACTGAAATTGGCCCTCCTCCAATTAAGTGTTTTTACTCTAAATTGCTCCTTGTTCTTTTCCATAACTAATCTAAACCTTATGATACTATGATCACTGTTCCCTAAATGTTCCCCCACTGACACTTGCTCCACTTGACCCACTTCATTCCCCAGAACTAGATCCAGCAATGCCTCCTTCCTCGTTGGGCTGGAAACATACTGGTCAAAAAAGTTCTCCTGAACACACTTCAGAAATTCCTCCCCTTCTTTGCTCTTTACACTATTACTATTCCAGTCTATATTAAGATAGTTGAAGTCCCTCATTATCACTACTCTATAGTTCTTCTATTACCTCTCTGTAATTTCTGCTTCTCTATATCCTTCCCACTAGTTGGTAGCCTATAGAATACACCCAGTAGTGCAATGGTGCCACTATTGTTTCTTAACTCTAACCAAATAGATTCTGTCCTTGACCCCTCCAGGACATCCTCTCTCTCCAGCACTACAATATTCTCCTTAATCAATACTGCCACCCCCCCCTCCTTTTTTTTCTTCCCTATCTTTCTGAACACCCTCGGGTAAATTTTAACTGACTGCCAGGAAAGGAGTGGGGAGGGGGGAAGATTTCCGGGTGTGAAACCCGGAAGGTAAATGGGCAAGTCATGTAATGGGCCACAGCAGCTGGCCACAGCCGGGGATCAGAGGATCAGAGGGAGGGATCATAGGCCAGGAAGAAGAGCGGGGAGGGGGGTGGGGGCGGGGGCTGATGAAGAAATCGAAGGTCGCCAGAAGTCTAGGGGTGTCTGTTCCTCACCTGAAATAATTGTGGGTTGAGGGAGGGACAACTTGGCTGCCCCATTGGCGCCCATGGCCCACTCAATGCAACTTTAAGGAGGGGCCTGTAAATGGATGAGCATCCTGCCCGTCAGTTTCAGGCGGGAGAGTGCTTAAATATGCAAATATGCTGTGCACACTACGCCTTTTGCACCAGGCATTGAACAGTGTAACCAGTGATCCTTATAGGCGCTAATAGTGGCCACATAAGAAATGCCCCCCCCAATATTTTTGGGATACTTTTTGTGGGACCAGGAGCAGCAGAAGTGCTCCTGTTGGCTCTGCAAAAATAATGCAGGCCGCTGCTGATCCCTGTTTGACTCCCTTTGGGCTCATCTTCCCTTCCCTCCCCCCAAGCCCGACCTGCTGGTCAGCTCAGCGTGGGAGCCGGCCAATTACCCACCCTCTCACAACAAGTGAACTACTGTGGGGTGTCCGTCAGCCCACCAACGACATTCAAATGAGGTCCGAACCCAAAATGATCTGTGAAAATCTTAAATGCTAGACCTAGCTGGACTCTATTTCAGATTGTATCATATGTTGTATATAATTTTATTCAGCAGATCTTCTCTGATAATAGATTTTCAGAGCTCTTTGGGCCTGTGCTGGCTTTCTGAAAGAGTTATCCACTTAGCCTCACTTCCTTGCCCTTTCCCCATATACCCTTTTAAATTGTTCCGTTTCAAATATTTATCTATTTGCCGTTTAAAAGCGATTATGGATTTTGCTTCTCCCACTATTTCTGACAGGGCATTCCATGTCCTAGCAACCTCTGGGTAAAAAAAATCTCCTAACTTCTCTCTTTGTTCCTTTGGTGATGATCTAAAATTCATGCCGTCTAATTGCTGAGTCACTGACCAATGGAAATAATTTTTCCCGAACTACTTTATCAAAGTCCTTCATAATTCTGAACACCTATATCAGAACTCCTTTTACGCTTCTCTGTTCTAGTGAAAAGAGTCCCAATTTCACTTGTCTCTTCTCATCAGCGGCGTCTTGTGACAACTTTGATAAGTGAGACACAGCTAAACATGCTTAACCAAGCCAATGTGTTACCGTAGCAATGGGCCTTTCCTGTGGAATCCCATCACCAACCTTTTAAACTGTATGTTATCTTCTTCTAACTGCATTGTTCAGCAGTTGTTTTCCTTTAAACATTTACATCAAGGATTGGACTTAAAAAAAACAATTAAAACTTTGTAGAAAAAAACTAACAGGAGGATCATCAAATATTCCATTTTGCTGCTTGGAATTGTCTATAGTAGAGAGACGATTACAGATCACTGGCCATTTTTTCAAATTCCTGAAGTTGGATAAAGCATAATATTACAACAACTTATAATTACATCAGAGGCTCCATCCTGGAGTTCTGATACTGTGCATTATATTAAAAATTCCATTCCTTAAGGGCTAAAATATTTCAGGTTGGTTTCCTATATCCTAGTAGTGAGGTGATATTAGTGTTAGATATTCTATTTGAAAGGACAGACTGTGAATCTTGGTTTAATACATACAAACAGTGGGTTCACTTACTGTGCGGCTGTTATTTCAACCCTGTTTGCGACCCAGTAACAACCTCCACCCGCACACTCAATGTCTGTTAGCTGTTTCCCAAGAGGTGACAACAGCAGTCGGATAGAGGAGGAGAGCGGGGATGGGGCAGTTGGGGAGTCGGGGGCCTGGCTGCAACTGGAGACATTTGCTGCTGGGGTGAAGGGTACACGATCTGTTATCAGGCTGGGAGCCGCCAAGCTGTTGCCGACAGTAACACTGAATTCCCGTTCGTGCACGCACACACTAAATTGTAGGTGAGGCAGTGCCCCACTTGCCACACTTGACGAGCCGCCTCTGGTTCTCATAACCAAATCGTCTCATGCCTGGTATCATCTTAGTAAATTTCTTCCGTACTCTTTTCATGGCCTTGACATCCTTCCTAAAGTAAGGCGTCCAAAACTGATGCAGTATGCTAACCAGAATTCCTACCCCACCCCCTCCCACTCATTTGTGGACCTTTGTGGTCTCTCTGTGCAGATTGTACACACAGGGAGCATACTAAAATTAATAGGAGGGGCTGCCTCACAAAATTCAGCAGGGCCAAAAATCTGTGCTCCTGGCATGAGCCTGCCTGTGTTTGCATGGTTCCAGCTCTGACTTTTATAGTGTCACAAAATTGGGGTTATGTTACGCTCTGCAGCCTGAGTTCTCTAATGCACAAACTCCCACACTTCCACTGCCCCTGTCCTTGTCCAGATCCACTGGCCCCCTGTGCCCTAGAGAAATCATTTTGAGATCCACATCTTCATTTTTCATCTCCCCACAGCCGAGTTCACTCTGTTTCGGAAATATTCTGTAACAATACACTCCACCCCACACCCTCTATTCCTCTGGCTGTGGATTAATGCTTGTCTCTGCTCTCTCTGCTCCCCATCAAAGACTGATCTTTCAGCCATTAGGGCCCTGCTCTCTTTAATTCTCTTTCAAAGCCAATTCATTTTTCTAATCCTTGCCTTTAAAAGCCTCTTTAGGACCTGTTTCTTTGACCATGCCTTCGATCTCTTGCTCCTAAATTGCTTCACTTCCTGATTGGTGTCCATCTTTCTCTTTTATAAAGTGCTTTGAGACATTTTTTCAGATGAGGAATGCTATATAAATGTTATATACTGTGCTCATGATCTTTAGTTACACTGTGGAGAACAATGCATTTTTGAATACACTTATGAAGTTATGATAGAAAATTACACATGATTCCTAACAAAACCATTCAGAATGCTTACTGGGCCCTTCTTTAAGAAAATAACTTTAGATAATTTGTTTCTTTTTATTTTTTATGGTCTCTCTGTGCAACACATCATCCCCAGCTGACAGAGTTGGCAGATGATTGCTGCCAGGGCCCATTGACTGGTTGCTAGAGGATGTAAACGATGTTCAGTTCTTCCTCGTTCCTGCATAAAAGTGAAAGTGTTGTTACTCGCCAATGATGCTATGGTTGAAATCTGTGGGTGCAACCAGAGTCCAACCAATCTATATATTGAAACTTTTAAGGTTATCATTATTAAATAAAGTTTGAAGGTGTTTATAAACTGTAATTGCAAAGATTTTAATTATAGCACACACAAGAAAAGAAATACCATATTTTCAATGTCAAGTTTAAGTTTTCATTCATTTCAGTAGGATGAACTATAATTTTTAAAAAAATTTCTCCCTTCTCTCCTGAAAACATTGGGCAGATTTTCCTGTCATTGCACTAGAGTATATTGGATGAGCATAGTGCATAGAGCAACATTGGGCAGAAAGCATAATGTGCCAGTAATGGAGCCCACCCAATTTTCCATTCATTTAAATTAATGTGTGGAAAATTAGGTGGTTTCCATTATGGGCATAGAAACATAGAAAATAGGAGCAGAAAATTCGGCCCTTCGAGCCTGCTCCGCCATTCAATATGATCATGGCTGATCCTCTATCTCAATACCATATTCCCACTCTCTCCCCATACCCTTTGATGCCTTTTGTGTCTAAAAATCTATCTAGCTCCTTCTTAAATATATTCAGTATGCGATCTTCCCCAACTGATTTTCCTCTGTGCACTGTGTCCATGTGATCCAACATGCCCAGGCACACCCGAACGTAAAAATCTCATTCATCGCCTCATGCTGGGGTATGGTTTCACATGTGCCAACAGCTCTCCAGTACCTTGCCGAAGTAGCCATTTTGGTGCAGGCGCTTAGACAGAGAGTGTTGGTAAACTATTTGACCATAGAATGCATCACAGCTGACCTCAATCCTGCACTTTTCTTCATTAGGACATTGGTCACGAGTGGGAACTCTAGCTGGTTTGCTCCCTCTCCATAACACAGGGGTGCTGAATCCAATTGTATTGCCTCTACTACCGCCCTGACTAAGAATAGATAATGCAGTGCATAATGGGGATTGTACCAGGGATCTGGCAGTCTGTGTGGCTTAGTGTACACTGAACAGTGTTTTTACCTATTAGCCCATCTATTTGGATGCACGCTGAGCATCATTTTCTGACCATTAATTTAAATGCTTGGGAAATCATGCACGCCATGAGCCTGAATTTCCATTACGTACTCCTGATAACTCAGGCTCCCTGCCGGAAGTGCAAAGTTGGTAATTTATCCGTATAATGTGCTCATACTGACACATGTTCTGTTGGACGAGTATTTATTGGCAGTAATGGAGACTATGACCTATAGTCCCCTAAACTGTGCAATCTTCCTGACCTATAGGTTAAGGCCGAGTGATGAAGGCATCTACGGGGAAATATGGAGTGAGAGGAGGAATCTAGGATACAAGTGAAATAAAAATTAAACTAGAATTCATATAAAATACAACCTGTCTTGGTTTTGGTAGCAGCTGATACCATTTTCCTATAGTATCTGTATCATTAGTATGAATGGCACTGGTCCTGATTGCAAGGAAGATATTGATTCAGGAAAGCAGAAAGTGTCTCATTAAGGAACCATTGATCAAAAGTCAAATTATGTGCTATCATCTGAAGGATCTAGATTAGTCTTTGCTATGTAGGACTGCAGCACCTGAGAAGAAGCATTTAGCAGAGCTGTAAGAAGATGAGGGTGACATAATAATGACGTCTAGCTTCACAAATGCGTGCAAACATTTACTGCAAGTTATTGCAACAATGATCAACGCTTTGTGAGATCTCCTTAATTACCTTAAATGCAGCCACAGGAAATGGCACACAGCTGTGAGGGAGTCTTGTCCCAGAGAAATCCTCACATTTTATCAGCATTTGTCATTTCAAGTTAAGCTTTCAGGATCCTTAGTCAAACTGTCCAGTGGGAGCAATAAACTGGCAATTAGGTATGACAAAGGTATAGACCAGAAACAATTAGTTATTACCATAGTAAAAGAATAAAGACAAGCCCCTCAAACCCCCCGAAAACCATTGCTCATGGTACTGTTGCCTGACCTTAACAAAAAAAAATCCAAATATTTGCTGAAGATTTTGTCTGCCTTGCTGCCAAGACATTATAATGTTTTATATCATGTATCACTAGAATTTACTGCCTCTAATTTCTGCAGTAATTTGATTGCTTCGATCGGATGGTGAGACACAGCCATTATTTATTTGCCTTTATTACTCATCCTTTAATTTTTCACTGTCTTCAGAGGGAATTGTTTCATAAAAAGTCTCCAGTAAGTGCTGTTTAACCAGTACCGAGATTTTTCAAATAGGTCTTTGTCCTATCAATTTGCAGGGCTTGTTATGCATTAAATCTTCATCCTGAAGAAGCAAAATTAGTGAACTTTTAAACTTCATATTTATCTTCATTGTCATAACTGAAGTATAAAATTCTTGGCATTAAATAACTCAAGATCTACACACCAAATAGAAAGCAACTTTGCTTTTGCTTGCTATTTATTTTTTTCAATGAAATAATCAGCATTTAATAACATGGACATAATCTAATTTTTAAAGAAACACATTTATTTATTGGAGGAAGGCAGTGATTTTTCAAGTGCATTGAAGTATTTTTTCTATTTCTTCCCTTCTATTAACCTCATATTTCCCTCTTTCATTCTTCTTCATTCCTTTTTCATTCTTTCCTAGTTTTTCCCCTACATTGTTTACAAAATTCCTGATTTTTATCCCTGCTTTTCTCCATCTGGTTTTTTTCTGCATTTAGTCTCTGCCTCTCTCTCCATTCTTTACACTTTTCAGACTCCATCTTTCAACCGTTTTTTGTTTTTCCTCCTCCCCTCCCCCCCACCCCACCACATCTATTAAATAATTCATTGCTGTTCCTTACCATCACTTGCAGAAGTTTATGTTACAGAATCTTTGAGTCATCAGTGACCGGGGTCACCCAAGATTGGAAACAACGAAGATAGCCCTGCAATTTAACAAAAATATTAATTCGGACTCTTCCGACAAGCATGGTTGTTGATGATAAAGTCACACATCAAGCTTACACAGAATTCACTGTTCTCTTCTTTCCAGAGTGGGACTCTCGATATCTTGTCATACACAGGCCCTTCAATCACTTGAATGTAATAAGGCTATAATCATCATTGACACTATAATGATTAAAATGAATAAAACCCATTAAGAAAAGTCATGTTGAGTTATTAAAAGTTTCGCTCTGTGTGATATGTAATCTTTCATACCAATTTTACGACGAAACCTGTGGCCATTAATTCACTAAAGATCATTAATTTACTGCTCAGTAGATGCTACTCTTCCCTTTATCCTAACAGCTTACCATTGATTTTAGATATTATATCTGTGGAGTGATGTGCCTAGAAGAAAGATCTGAATGCCACTGTAAATTTGGCACTGACACAGTGATCAAAGTTTTGTGGTCTGGCCTGAGGGGGCTGGGAAAAGTTCTTTTTGAACCTCTTGGTTTTTCCTGCTGTGGTAAAGCCTGAGGTAATTGTGCTTATACATGTTATCAAGACTCATGAATCCTTGTAAAAAGGTCATGTGCACTGTAGGGAAAAACCATAAAATTTCCATTAACTGGAGCCTAGCTAAAAGGCTTATTGGCATCTATTAGGAACAAATTACAAACAAAACAGACCATGTCATAAACTCTCCATCACTGAGTAAATTTCGTTTTTGTAACCACTTCTCAGCCCCACATTAGAGTGGCATGGAAGACAAGTCTATGAGGTGAAATGCTAATTCTGCTCCGTGTAGTATTTGGTTTCAGTCGGGCAAAATAAAAACCTGTTTTACTTTTCAGAACTGTGCTATTAGGGAAATGATGCAATCTGCATGATACTGCTAGAGGCTGATGGGGAAGCAACACCTTGAACAACACAGCAGGCCAACGCAGAGCAAAGTGAGCAGCATCCCTCCCACAGTTCTCTAAGTACAGGTTTGCCAGAGTTTTCTGAAAAGGCAAACAGCAATAAAGTAATCTGTATGGAACAATGAGCACTTCTAGAGACAAACAAAAGGAGGTTTAGCTGCAGTGAGTATTTTCTCATCATAAAATTTGACTCATTATCTTTACTAGTCATCAAACCCTTTTCTGGCCTCATTTACAGTAGGAGACTGAAGACGAGTTCCGGCGCCAAAGTTAAGCCATAGGAGGAAGAGGCACAATGAGCAATTGTTGGCTTTGAAACTGTTTATACTATTAAGAAAGAAAGCTTATTTTATTATATTGCTGGCTACCATTTATGAACATACAAAGTGACAATGTGAAATTCCAATCCACTCTTTACAAATATGGTGTTTAACATTGGACATTCTTTGTAACTGTAATCCTTAAACTGTTGAGATCCATTTGTTTATGGCTTAGGACATCACATATCTGTATTCCAATCCTCATGACTGAACCAGTATTTTATGTTCAATTAATTACTGAAACACAATAGTGTGCACATAAATATTTTTTAAATGTATACAATGCTTTACTGATTCATCCTCTTGCTGCCATGTGAGAAGATCATGTACTTCATTTTCCAGTAAAACTCCCTGATCTTGCATTATAATCTAGTGCCCTCGCTGTTCCTGTTTCATGATCTGAATCTGCTCCACAGCCATAACAGCAGTGATTAACATTGGAAAGTAGAAAATTGGCAGTGACTGGTGAAGTTATGCACTCAAATGGCAAAACTTGAGAGAAAAAGTGGACTAGTGAAAGCGCAGTCCTTAAAGGGACCGCTGGAGGCTGCCACCAAAAAGGTAAGTACAACATTTTATAACAGCTCCTCCTAGCTCCACATTAAAACTGTGGGCTGCTGCCGGCCAGCACTCTCCCTCCTCCCGATTGCCTCCCCCCTCCCAGATTTACCTACTGCCCTCGGCCGGCACCCTAGCTGGCCGATCTCCATTCCCTCCACTCCCCCCTGCAATCGGCAAG
This sequence comes from Heptranchias perlo, assembly GCF_035084215.1. Taxonomy (NCBI): domain Eukaryota; kingdom Metazoa; phylum Chordata; class Chondrichthyes; order Hexanchiformes; family Hexanchidae; genus Heptranchias; species Heptranchias perlo. Next base: position 68,044,864 of record NC_090326.1, on the reverse strand, counting down.
CTAGCTCTGGGACTGGCATCCGCAGCTCGCCGGTAATATACAAATGAGGCCAGTGGACCAATTTCCTATGGTCCCGGCACATGCCTCCAATTTCTAGGCCCAAGAGATTAGAGATCTATCCAACAAATATCATGAAGATAAACCAATGACAGGGAAACTGTAATTTGCATGTTACCAATCTACCAGTAGACTACCTCTTAATAGTGTTATAAAGTGACTAAGTAGCATATTCTTTGAAAACCAGATGCCAAATGAAATTCCATTTAAGACTATGTGTGAAATCCTGGAATTTGAATTACACTAATAAAGCCTTTGCTCTCATAGTTTATGTTGTCGTCCATTGCATCACATGTGTTTCAGCCTTGTTTATTTTTTATTCCTGTAATATTATAGATACAAAGCAATATATAAACAATTAAGTAATTACAGGGAGAACCTGCAATACCTGTCATGTTATGCTATTATCCTCCAGGTCAACTATTACAATATTGAATAATATCATAGACCCCCCCCACATCCCACTAACTTAAGTTCATAGCCTACACTGAGCAAGCACAGCCAAGTGCTAAGAAAAGTGGTAACCAGAATTACAATTTAAGAACTATTTAGTGCACATATTATGGGATAGAAATTCATCCAGGCCCATTTTTGGTTCCAGAATGGTGCTGCGCAGGTAGTGCGTGTCCCAACCGAGGGACCGGAGGCCGCCCCGAAATTGGGCCTCGGGCCTCGGGCCTCGGGCCTCATTTTGATAATGAAGGCGAACTGCTGGCACCTGTCGCACCTCTGCAGGCAGCTTGTCCATTGCATCACATGAATTTCAGGCTCCTGCCTCACTGGCAGCAACCCTCAGGTAAGTACAGAGTGAGGTAAGGGGAGGGGCCCCGTTCACGGCTGGCAGCGGTCATCAGGAATGCTATAGAGTCGGAAGGAGCACTACTGCTCCTCTTGGCTCCACATGAGCTTAGTAAAAAAGATTTAAACTTACCATTTCAATGGCAGCCGGTTCATAAGTCACATCCATGCTCGGAAAACCTGACGACTGCTCCACTCAGTGCAGCCCAATTTCTCAGAGAGGACCTAAAACAACTGTTAGGCCCCCCATTAGCATATGCAAAGGGCCTAATGCCTGTTTTACGCAGCCATCCCGGACGCCAGAAAATTGATCAAGGCTAATATGGTGTTGGACGTTTTTCAGTCTGCCTTGGGGCGCAGGGCATAGCCCTACAAAATTGGTCAGCTTTGCCCTCATTTTCTTTTGGAAAACGGGAGCAATGATGACTAATTTCTACCCCTTAGTGTAATAATAGATGCATAAGTGTCACTTAAAGGCTGTGATTCAATCCTGGGCTTAAGGTGATGTGCTTTAACCTCTCAAGCTGCCATTTTATGGTTTAAGATGTCGGCTGAAGCTTGAGATTGAATTAAGCTTCTGATTCATAGCTAGGTATCTATTATTCTATAGGTGTCTTACTACCTGAAAGTAAATCACCTCTTCTAGCTGTTGTCTAAAATTGTAATGAAAGTAATTCAGTTTGCTTAATGTACATAATTACAATAATTCCAAGAAATATGAAAAAGTGGAAACTGAATGGAGGCTTTCAAAAAACAGAAGTAGCAAAATTGAAAAAGTACAACAAATAAAGCATTGATTAATTCTTTATGATCAGGATTCAGATACAAATTGGTGCTTCTTTGTTATGAACACAGTTAAAGTAAAACAATTGGTTTCATTTTATAGTACTGTACTACAATTTGAGATAATTTTGTTTTGGACTGATTTATTCACATTTCAATCCATGTTAAAGCAGTAATACATTAGAAAGATAAGCCTACATTATCACTTCATCATTTTATTTTTGGATTGGCATTTATGTTGCAATTTCATACAGAAATTTAATGGAAACATTTTCTTTTCTAATGTCATCTATAGTGTTCCATTCCTATATGGGGATATATATCATCTAGCACTGTTGCAAGTGGTGCCTTTGATACTACAGATCAGACTTGTGAACTATGATGCCAAAATTATTTATAAACATTAAATCTGAATTGGTGAATATTCATTTACTAAATCTGACTTTCAATAAATGTCTTTTGAAAGGAAACAAACACACCAGCACAGCCTTTTCTCTTTTATTGTTGTTAACAGAAATGAAAACTGAAACCAGGTTACTCAGTGTTTCACGTGTGCCTCACATTGCTTTGAATGTGAGTTGTAAACTTTTAGTCAGATATATCTGACTTGAGTGTTATCTCACAGCTGGGATGAAAATCAGTTTGAGGTGCACTATCCCACACTCTACTGGGATGATCAAAGACTGCAGAAAACTGCAGCTCTTCCCTGGGACTGATCTGAGCCAATAAATTAGCACTCTAATGCTTTAGTCTTGTTCCTTCCATCGGCTCTCAACAAGGGAAGTGATCCCGCAGTCTGTTAATATAAATCTCAAGGTATCATAGTCTGTGCAAGCCACTTGACAGTTGTTCTTAATTACAAATTATTTTTGAGGCAAATTTAGTTAAAAGGGAATTCAAAGGGACAGATAAGATAATAGTAAAGTGGGTCTCAATTTTTGTTTCACGTTTTAATGGCAAGATTTAAATTTGCATAATGCTTTTCTCACAACGTGGAGAATGAAGATTTTAGTGACAAATGCTATTACTGAAACATTATCTCAAGCGTACATCATCCATGTTGATTCAAGGTTTTAATTAATAATGACCTTTCGGGTTACATGCGCTTTATTACAGGAAAGGCTACATAAAGATCATAAAGAAAAGGAGACATTTGCAAATTTTACGCAAAGGAAATCATCAATGATGGTGACTGTGTGGGAATGTAATTACAGGTAGAGAATAATAAAAAATTGCTGAGCTTTCTGCCCTCTAATGGCAAAACAAATGATCCAGGCTTACTGGAAGCGAATCGTTATCTGCACGTCATCTTTACTTGACAAAACACAACACAACTGCAATAAAAAGTATTCGCCTATCAATGTTAATTAGCATAAACCCAAGGTTTTGGGGCAGATTCACAATCTTCCTCAGTCTGCATTAAGCCCTTCCATACATTCTTATTAGCAGAAAAATAATAATAAGTAGCAGCTAGAGCTTTGCAAGGTATCTCTAACTTTACATGCTATATTTATTATGAACACAAAGCCTTTCACAAATGTGCAAAGCAAACATTAATCACACCCTTGAACAACAAGCTTTGAGTCAGTGGATTTTTTTTATTGCAGAATTATAGTTAAAAGCAGTCATTAAGTGTTCTTTTATAGTTGTATACTGTGTCTTTTCTGAACCAGCCAGCTTCTTCATGATTCCACACTCATTATGATTGCTTTCTTCTGTTACAGGGTCCTTACAATGACTTCAAATAAGGCACTAATATGTATATGAAAGCTGTGAGTAATACCACTGTCCTAGCTAAATAAAAGGTTACCAATAAATCATGTGACTGTGTACAATATAATAAAGAATAGGTCTAATGTGAATATGCTTTATTAAGGATATTTGCTATTGATATTTGGGTTGTGTAATCAACTTGTCACTAATATGTGTAATATGGAGTGTGGAGTTGGCAACTTTGATTGTTTTCAGTGTGGCAAATTAGGACATGGAAGACCATTTCTATTTATTTTACTAACAATGACCAGCATCACTTCCCTAAGAAGCACATGAATCTACATCTCCAAAACACAATCAACATGTGGTGAAGAACATCAAGAAATGAACAGTAAGGTGTACATATGTGGCCCCATTCAACAATAATAAACCGATAACATATTAGGGCTGAAATTCTGCAGGAGTCCCCTGTGGTATTTCAGCCACAATGTTTGGTGGTTTCTCTCCTCAGTCTAAGCATCTGAAGCATTGTTTCAGCATCCCAGTACTGCTTAATCATTACTCTGGTTTGCCCAGGTACCTCATTGTATCTGATCTCTGATGGTGTACAGAGTCCTGACAACAGCTTCAAATAAAGCAGTGGTGTCATCAGCCATGGTTACACTAAGTGACTCATATCTCAAGATGCCAGCCCTCCATTCACCCTTCTCCTGCAAAGACCTGTGCAACATTTGAATCCTGCAGAATAAAAGCATTATATGGACTGTGATTTGGCATGTATTATTTTCTGGCGGGGGTTGTATACCATTTACACATTGACGATACAATAGTTCTTCTGATTGAGGTATACACTATAGTACAGTCAATGATGCCCTGTGTCTTGAGGAACCTACCAGTGGTAAAAAAAATCTCTCATTCTGTGTTGTTGATCCTTTCAAGTGCATGTAGTTGGGTGCATGGTCAAACAGGATGGGTGGGTAAAACAGGGTGCATAGCCAAATGGGGTGCATGGGAAAAACAGGGTGCATGATCAAACTGGGGTTCAATTAACTGCTTAATGCGGCAATGGAGATTGGTTCTTGTGATGCCCCTTGTGGGTGCCTGAACATGAAAATTGAGAGCAGTAGTGGCTTTCAGTGCCACTAGTATTGTAAAGTGGATGGTTAACTTTGTCTATGGGCATGATGTTAACATGGAGCCGGGAACTGGGTGGGTGGGTAGATTATCGCATGGGAAACCTGGAAGTCAAGTGAGTGTGCAGGATTCTGCTATTGCAACTCAATTGAAGGCAATTGATTTCACTTCTGGGTTTCCTGCAGGACTGCCAGCCAGATTGACAGGCTGGCTGGCTGGCTGGCGGGAGGGAAAGCAGCCAGGAATCAGAGAGGAGGGAAGGAGGGAAAGATTGTGGGCCGTGGCAGACTTTGTTGGGGGGGAGGGTCTGATGCCAAAGGCAGCCACCGGGGTGGGGGGGGGGGTCTCAAGCATGGGTTGGGGGGTCTTGACCATTGGGGCGGGGTCTCGACCATTGACGGGGGGTCTCAGCGTGAATTCTGGTTTAATATCCTAACCAGCAATTTCTGAGACGGGGGTGGTTGGAGGTGAATGAGAATTTCTGATCCCATGCCAGAATTTCTCCTCAGTGGGAGGAGAAGTTTTCTTGTCCTAACCTGGAATTTCTGCTATGTGTTTGTGGTCATATGCTGTGGGGATGCATTTAGCCTTATGGTAATTTTTCGGGGGGTTGTTCTCAGATATACACTCATTGGCTTGGTTTCCAATTTTTGCTCAGTGGGTGGGTTTTGATTTTTAATGTTTTGCTCAGTTGAGTGGGGGCCACGTTTATTATCTATCGGGGGATGGAGAAAGTGATGCAATGGTGGTGCCACAGGGGAGAGATTTCTTTTCATTGGTTGCAGTTTTTGTTACTTGATCTCCCATGGCATTGAACATGGGGAGTCAAAACCAATGCAACATTTCAGGTCAACCAAGTGAGATATTTGAACCAAGACAGGGAGGGGAGGGGTGAGAGAAAGGGAGAGGGTGAGAACAGTGAAGGCAGACTGAGTGAGGGGGAGAGGAAACGTAGGGAAGGGAGAGGCAGTGAGGGAGAGGAAAGAGGGCAGATAGAGGGTGAGGACAGGGGAGGGGTGGGGTGAGGGAGAGATGAGGGGAGAGGAAGATGGTAAGGGAGAGGAGAGAGGGAAAATGAAAGAGGAGGGGAGGAATAGAGAGGGAGCAGGAGGAGGGGAGAGGGAGAGAAGAAGGTGCGGTGGAGAACGACAGAAGCAATTTCATGATCAGTAACATTCATTTATTGAACTTCCTATCAGTACCAGCACTAGCATTATCATTAAAAAATGAAAACCTTAACGGCTCCATATGGGAAATGTGGTGGATTCAAACAAAAGGCCTGTCAAGCACTGCTGAGGGTAAAGAAGGACCTTTAGGAGCTCTGGTGTGGAAACTAGATTTATTAGAGCCGATATGACAGAGAAGGAGAAAATTAGAGAAAGGGATGAACTATTTACTAGAAGTGAGATGGGAAGAAACACAATTCAAATAGTTGTGGGAGTCCGAGTTTGTAATAAATATCTATGGAAAGCCTATTGCCAAAGATGGAGAGAAAGTCGGAAAAAGAAGAGAAGAGATGGAGCACACAAAGGTAAAGAATGGATGAGAATTGGAAACACATTTAGAGTTCTATAATTTTTATTAGCACAACAGCCAAGTTCTTATAAAATGTTATGATTCTTTCAAGTAACTTGACTGCAGAATCTTCCAATATTTCAGATGTTGTCACCAAACGTAAAAATCTAAGCTTGTGCCCACACTCAACATTGATCCAGGATGTTAACAATTGATTATTTGCAGTTTATTTGATTTAATTGAGTGATGGCTGGAAGAGTGAATAGAGACCCAGTGCAAACAACTCTCAGCCAAATGTTTGCCTGAGAGAACTGAGAGACCAGCTGCAATCCCTGATCTTTTCTTGAGATGTGTCAATCACAGGTTTAAAGGGCCAAATTAACTTCTGCATGAAACTCGCCTCTGTTTCACTGGCGAGTTTGAAAAGCCATTGGAAACCTTGGCAGGTGAGGATAAATCCGCTTCAGGTTCAGAATCCACAAACAATTAAGTACTGCAACTGTTTAAATGACCTACATTGCCCCGTTAACAAGCTGCCCACTGGCATTACTGGGGACGCAACTTCCAGGTTTCAGATACGCAGCGCATCCAAACGTGCCTGAGTTAAACCTGGATGTGGGCATGTTGGAGCCGGGTTGTGGTCCCGCTGAAGAAATCAACAATTTTTACTATCCACCTCCCCCTAGCCCATCCATTCTTGGGGGTTAAAATGACCTCTATAAGTTTTGGTGCATGAAGCAGCGAATCTCAAATGCAGTGCCCCAGCTGAGCTTGAGACTCGGACTCACTGGTGGTGGGGGATGGTAATTTTGACTTAGGGTGATAGTCTAAAACGGGCGATTTCAATTCAGCCGTCGTTATACATCTCTCCCAGTTTTCATTTCCATTGACTTCAGACTGGGAGAATCTCTTGTGAATACTCCCACTGATGGGTCAGAGGCCATGGGCTCCAATTTCTGATATACTGTCCTGCTCAGCTTCAACATGCTCAAGGGTCAGATGCAGGCAGACACTACAGCAGCAGCGCATCTGATAACTCAAAAGGGAGCAGAAAGCCATCTTGATCTCAAAAAGCTTCCACTGATAGCCAGCAGCCAGCCATCTTACTCACTCCTACCACTGGGGGAGCACCTCGAAGGAGTACAAGACTGAAGTAAGTTTATGATTGGACACAAAACATATCAGCCGAGATTTCCCACCATTTGTGTAGTCTAGACCCCAGTAGCTAAAGGTGGGCTTTAGACAGACTCAAATGTTATTTGCATGCAATTGCCTTCACCCACGTAATTCATATCTACAAATCCAGTCGCACCTAGCTGGGAATGTTTTGAGGGCAACTGCTTTCACAGACTTTGTACCACCAGGGATCAGTGACTGAGTTGTGCCATTTGTTGAAATCTGATCTGCAGACGTCACTGGCAATGAAGTTAATTGCAACACTGAACTTTTTATGCCTCCGGCTACTTCCAACTTATGTCAGGGAAACCTGCGACATCCATCAATCCATAGTGCACAGACGCATTAATCAGATCATTGGTGCATTGTTTACCTGGTGCAAATTTCTTCATCACTTTCCCCGGAAAACTGGAAGCAGAATAAGAGGTCTGTGCACTTTTTCCACATCACAGGATTCCCCAAAATCCAGGGCCTTATTGACGGTACTCATGTAGCCATGTGGGGGTGACACACACAACCCCATGGCTTTCATGAGCCACAAGGGGTTCCACTCCAAAAATGTCCAGGTGGTTAGTGACCCACAACACAAAATCGTGCCGGTCAATGTCCACTTCCCAGGTAGCAGGCAGCTTACAAAAGAAAGAACTTACATTTATACAGTGCCTTTCATGTCCACAGGACATCCCAAAGCACTTCCTGGCCATGAAGTACTTTAGAAGTGCAGTCACTGTATGTCTGAACTGGATCAACATACCAGCTGATATGGTGGATCTCGACTGAGTCAGAGGTCTGGAGGCAAGGATGGGGAAAGTAAGCTGTGAGGACGACACAAGGAGTCTGCAAAGGGATATAGACAGGTTAAGTGAGTGGGCAAGAAGGTGGCAGATGGAGTATAATGTGGGAAAATGTGAGGTTATTCACTTTGGTAGGGAGAATAGAAAAACATAATATTTTTAAAATGTTGGTGCTCAGAGAGACTTGGGTGTCCTCATACAAGAAACATAAAATGTTAGTATGCAGGTACAGCAAGCAATTAGGAAGGCAAATGGCATGTTGGCCTTTATTTCAAGGGGGTTGGAGTACAAGAGTAAGGAAGTATTACTACAGTTGTACAAGGTATTGGTGAGACCTCACCTGGAATACTGCGTACAGTTTTGCTCTCCTTTTCTAAGGAAGGATATACTTGCCTTAGAGGCAGTGCAGCGAAGATTCACTAGATTAATTCCTGGGATGAGAGGGTTGTCCTATGAAGAGAGGTTGTGTAGAATGGGCCTATGCTCTCTGGAGTTTAGAAGAATGAGAGGTGATCTCATTGAAACATATAAGATTATGAGGGGGCTTGACAGGGTAGATGCTGAGAGATTATTTCCCCTGGCTAGAGAGTCTAGAACTAGGGGGCATAATCGGAGGATAAGGGGTCGGCCATTCAAGACCGAGATGAGGAAGAATTTCTTCATGCAGAGGGTTGTGAATCTTTGGATTTCTCTACCCCAGAGGGCTGTGGATGTTGAGTCATTGAATATATTCAAGGCTGAGATGAATAGATTTTTGGACTCTAGGAGAATCAATGGATATGGGGATCGGGCGAGAAAATGGAGTTGAGGTCGAAGATCAGCCATGATCTTGTTGAATGGCGGAGCAGGCTCGAGGGGCCGAATGGTCTACTCCAGCTCCTATTTCTTATGTTCTTATGTAAGGGGGGAAACTCCAGCAGATAGTGGGTGAAGCCCCAGAGCCCCGATTTTAACTCAGGGTGGGAATCAGTTGTGTAGGGTTCAAAGTGGGTGGCGATCTGTCCGGCCTCCCCAGAACGTGAGGGCCAGGCGATTTTAATTCATGGGCCTTATATAAATTGCCTTTCTCTGACTCCCGCCCAAAGCTGGCAGAGATGACGTCGAGGCTGGCAGGAAATCACTTGGATGCAGACTGCTGTCGGGGACCCACAGAAACAGTCCCCAGCAAAGTAAGTCACAAAGGCCGAGAAGCTGGTGGGGTGGCGGGGGTGGAGGGGGGGGGGAGAAAGGAGGCCCAAGGTTTCCCTTCTCCTGAACATCAAGGAACCATTTAAAATTTTAAAAATTAATACTTACCTGGGTGAATTCTAACCTGATGTTGTTTGCCATCATATATGAAATATTTGTTTGCTTTGTGTAATGGGTTTGCTTAGGATGAGTAATGGGTACATATGATACTGATAAACACAATCTTTAATTTCCTGAAAACAAATACTTCTTCATCCAATCATATATTTTAGCTTGTGCTAGTGGGTGATAGTTGCTGATGGTACAGTTTTAGGAGAATGTCACTTGAAGTGTAGATTAGCTTTCACCTAACAGAATGAATATTCTATAGGGACCTCAAAGCAGTGTCACTTAAACTGATCAGAGAATACATGCAAAACTAAAAATCCAAAGTTCAGAGTGATAATTTTAGACCCCAGGCATTTAAATTCACAGAATGACAATAAAGTTGTATATTTAAATAAAATGTTAAAATTTCAGGGTATTAGTGCTGACAATTTTTGCCTTCTTAAAATAGGTTAGCTATCAGACAACTTTGAAAAAAGCCGGTTTGCTTCTAAATCTTACTTCATTTCCACCTTGCATTTGTATGTGTTTTATTTTTGTTTAAGACTTGCAGTTTATAGGTCTCTGAGTGGTACCATGACCTCACAGAAACAGACAGCATCAGTCCTTCCTTCTAAGGACCCTTTATTTTATTGTCCTTATCAGAGTCCAAATCTGCAGAGAACTTTGTGATTCCCTTTGATTTTGCAAGTTATACAACTCACTTCAGTCTTTAAAAGAAGCTCCCTATAACAAATGACAGTTATTCCACCCATTTCATTGTCAACTTTCATTTCCTTGCATTGAAGAGTAGTTTCACAAAGTGAAAACGACAAACTCTTAACTGTTACAAGAACTCCCTCGATAGCAAATGCTCTTCATTAACTATTAAATTCTGTTCTTTAATCCCCAGTCTTTTTTCTATTCTACAGTTTTATGAGGATTCTTAAGACATGCAACCCTAACAATAACACCTATTGCTTCTCTCTGAAGTCTTATTGATTTCTGAAATGATTTTCATTTTACACTGCAAACAACCTAGCTTTGATGGTTCCATCAAGTAAAGCAGAAGTATTTAGTTCATCTGCTAGCATGTGTTGTGGACTATGTTAGAACACAGGGTTTTCCACACTGTTTCCAATTAAAGGTGTCTACTTGTGGTGATAGACTGCAGATGCCTCTTGTTGCTCAAATGCACTGCCTTGATCTGAGGTACCAGCTTCCTTTGGCGAATAGAAGATCTGTTTTATTTGACGTGAACGTATCCAATTTCCATAATTTTGACTCCAGTCAAAGCTGGTAGTGCTTGGTTGCTTTTGTATAAAATTGAATTCTAACAAAACTAAAACTCTAGGCATCCTAATTATATTCAGGCCGGAACACTGGTGTCAATAGACACTTCTCAGGCTGAACATTTTCAGTTTTTTCAACACTTTAGTACAGATGAAAATATTGTTGATCTTCAGATGGTGAAATGATCTACTTTAATTAGTTATGTGAGGCTTTTATCATAGTATCATAGTATGATACAGTACAGAAGTAGGCCATTCAGCCCATCGTGCCTGTATCGGCTCTTTGTAGAGCTATCCAATTAGTCCCACTCCCCTTCTCTTTCTCCATAGCCCTGTCATTTTTTTCCCTTCATGTATTTATCCAATTCTCTTTTGAAAGTTATTATTGAATCTGCTTCCACCACCCTTTCAGGCAGTGCATTCCAGATCATAACAACTCGCTGCGTAAAAAAAATGTTTCCTCGTGTCGCTTCTGGTTCTTTTGCCAATCACCATAAGTCTGTGTCCTTTGGTTACTGACCCTTCTACCACTGGAAACAGTTTCTCTTTATTTACTCTATCAAACCGTTCATAATTTTGAACATCTCTATCAAATCTCCTCTTAACCTTCTCTGCTTTAAGGAGAACAATCCCAGCTTCTCCAGTCTTTCCACATAACTGATATAAGATAATACCTTGGATATTACTGTTTTCCATATTAGCATATGAGCCCTCAAAATGTTCAGATGACATTCCTCTGTCCACTATTAGAGGTGTTAACAACAACAACTTGCATTTATATAACATCTTTAACATAGTAGAACACTTCAAGGTGCTTCACAGGAGTGTTATCAGACAATATTTGACACCGAGCCACATAAAAAGATATTAGGACAGGTGACCAAAAGTTTGGTCAAAGAGGTAAGTTTTAAGGAGCGACTTAAAGGAGGAGAGAGAGGCAGAGAGGCAGAGAGATTTAAGGAGGGAATTCTAGAGCTTAGGGCCGAGGCAGCTGAAGGCACGGCCGCCAATGGTGGAGCGAAGGAAATCAGGAACATGCAGAAGGCCAGAATTGGAGGAGCGCAGAGACCTCTGAGGGTTGGAGGGCTGGAGGAGGTTACAGAGATAGGGAGGGGCGAGACCATAGAGGGATTTGAACACAATAATGAGAATTTTTAAATTGAGGCGTTGCCGGACCAGGAGCCAATGTAGGTCAGCAAGCATAGAAGTGATGGGTGAATAGGACTTGGTGCGAGTTAGGTAAGGGTCAGCAGAGTTTTGGATGAGCTCAAGTTTATGGAGGATGGCCAGGAGAGCATTGGAATAGTTGAGCCTGGAGGTAAAATAAAATAAATGGGTTAATGCTTCTGTTAAAAACCATAACGGATAAACACCAGCATTTCTTGTTGGGTAGAAGAGCCTGTTTCCATGTTGTCATTTTTTATGTAATTCTATGTAATACAGTGGGGGGAGGGGCAACTGCTGGGAATTCTGACAGATGATATCATCTCACCAGTCCCACCTTTTTGCCATGATAGCTGCAGATGCAAGAATCGTCTGGCCCCACTTCTGCCAGAATTTTAAAATGGACAAATGGCTGAGATCTGACTCCAATATTTTGTCACAATGAGATAAAATTCAACATTGGCAGGGGCACAAACAAATGGCAGAGAATTGTCCGTCCTTTATATATACCCCGCTCAATTTTTCTTTCCACTGATTTCATCTCCCCAATCCGTGCTCAACTTTCTCATAACTCCTGGTTTGAATCTCTCCAATCAGGTTTATATCCCTATCAAAGTCACAAACTACATCTTCTGTAACTGATTGTGGTACATTTTCCCTCCTCATCATTCTTGATGTCTCTACATCCTTTAACATGGTCGACCACACCATCCTCCTGTAACGCCTCTTGTCCGTTGTCCTGCTCAAAGGACTGCCCTTGTTTGCTTCCACCCTTACCTATCCAATTATGGCCAGAGCATTTCCAGCAATGGCTTCTCTTCCTATCCCCACATTGTTGCCTCTAGAGCCTCCCAAGGATCTATCCTTGGGTCCCTCCTCTTTCTCATCTACATGCTGCCTCTTGTAACATCATCTGCAGACAAGGGATGAGCTTCCAGATGTATGTCTCTCAATCCCTCCACTGCTTATCTGACATCCAGTTTTGGATGAGCTACAATTTCCTCCAGTTAAACATTGGGAAGACTGAAGCCATCATCTTCAGCCCCCACCACAAACTCCTTACCGCTGTCATCGATTCCATCCCCCTCCCCAGCCACAGTCTCAGGCTGAACCAGGTTGTTCGTAACCTGAGTGTCATATTTAACTTTAAGCTCAGCTTCTGGCCCCATTTCCTCTCTGTCATAAAGACTGCATACTTCCATCTCCGAAATATCACTCATCTCCGCCCCTGTCTCAGTCCATCTGCTACTGAAACCCTCGTCCATGCCTTTGTCACCTGCAGTCTCAACTATTTCAATGCTCTCCTGGCTGGTCTCCCATCCTCTGCCCTTTGTAAATTTCAGCTCATCCAAAACTATGCAGCCTTTATCCTATTCTGCAAAATTTTCCTGTTCAACCATCAACCATACCTGCCCTCACTGACCTACATTGGCTCCAAGTCCCCCAATGCCTCAGATTTAAAACTCTCGTCCTTGTATTTAAATCCCTTACTAGCCGCACTCATCCCTATCTCTGTAACCTCTTCCAGCCCTATAACCCCCTCCCTCAGTTTTCTGCTGTACTGACTCTGGCCTCTGCTACACACCACCTCCTTTCGCTCAACTATTGGCGGCCATGCCTTCAGCCACCTAGGCTCTAAGCTCTGGAATTCCCTCCCTAAGCCCCTCTGTCTCTCCACTTCCTTCTCCTCCTTTAAGATCTTCCTTGAAATCCAGCTCTTTGAACAAAGCAATATCTCCTTCTTTGACTGGCATCCAATTGTTTGATTAGACCAATGTGAAGTGCCTTTTGATGTTTTTCTATGTTAGAGAAGCTGTTTCCAGGCAAATTGTTGTTATTATATTCCTCTTCTGATCCTTATATGTTCTCATGATAAGAAAAGTGATAGGGCGATATGAGCCCTGGTTACAGCACCTCACAGCATCCTGCACCAGTTTCTCCTACAGTGACAAGAAAGCACAGATGCATCCAATGCAGGGGGTTCAGTTAGTGATGCACAGAGGATGAGTGAGAATGATCAATTGCAGGTCAAATTGGAGGAGCTGCAACCTGCTGCTTAACCATTTCCTCAGCTGCTGAGGCCAGTGATTGTGATCTAACGGGGCCTGCCTACAAAAGCAGCTTGATGTCTGAGATCAGCTGTTCCTACAGTCAGCTGAAAGTGTGCCAAGCAACCTGCACATTTTAGGACATCAATGGAGGAGCCCACAACCCACAGATATACAGTGCTGTATCATAGCTGACTGAGTTACAGACCAATGTGCAGAGCATGGCCACTCCATCATCTTCTGTAGCAGAGCTTATCCTTACTAAGGTCCTAAACTCAGGCATAGCTTCCATCACAAATGCACTGATGGAGGCCCTAAAGACCTTGAGCTCCAATCCACAGCAATCTGTCCTTGTCTAGATTCACAATGTTGCAGAATCAGATTGAAACAGCCTTAACGCTATCTTGAATAAGTCCAGTAACCTTTCCCATACTGATCTTTGGCCGTACTGAAGAGGTGCTCAGCAGCAAGAGAATGGCTGGAGCTGGCACGGATTTGATGGAGTTGTGTCTCAGGGCGAACTCTCATTGCCAATTGCTGTCCCAATCAAATGACTATTGAGGTGGTCCATTTAAAGGGAGCAGAAAAGCACCATTATGTAAGACTTTAGGCCTCGGGCTGGGATGATTGTTGAGACAAAGGAGAGAGAGAGTTGGCTCTCTCCCTGCAAAAGAGGGTCTGGCAAGTGTTCTGTCTTTGCCCCAGGGACTATCCTCCACTCTTTTCCTATTGGGGTCAGCAGTGCCAGTGGTGGAAAGCTCAACCCCCTCCCACTGTCATTTATATGTGGAGAAGCGATGAATGGGTAGCTGGCAGTTTTCCCTGCTGGTGCAAGGGAAAGGGAATTGTAGGTCAGGGCAGGGATGTGGCGGTAGGCCTCCTCATCCAACTTTCCTTGATTTTTCTTTGCAAGACCAGGTGATTGGAGAGGTATAGTGGAGGAAAATACATCCCTAGTCTTCAATATTGACGCAGCACAATTTTTAGTGTTCGACAAAGGAAGAAGGAGCATGGAGCATGCACAGAAGGGGAAAAAGGACAATCAGGATAGGAAATTAAAATCCAGCTGGAAGGGCGAGAGGGGGCGAGGGATGAAAGCTACTGTATTATAAAGAGGGAAGGAGAAAGTACATACTGTATCTACAAAAACAAAAACTTACATAAATATAGTGCTTCAATGTAGTAAAGCGTCCCAAGGCGCTTCACAGGAGCGTTATCAAACAAAATTTGATACCGAGCCACATGAGGGGATTGGTCAAAGAGGTAGGTTTTAAGGAGTGTCTTAAATGAGGAGAGACAGGTAGAGAGGCGGAGAGGTTTAGGGAGGGAATTCTAGAGCTTAAGGCCGAGGCAGCTAAAGGCACAGCCGCCAATGGCGTAGTGATGAAAATCGGGGATGCACGAGAAGCAAGAATTGGAGGAGCGCAGAGATCTCGGAAGGTTGTAGGGTGCAGAAGTGAAATTTCTAGGGTGCAGAAGTGAAACCAAACATGGAGCTGGCAGATTGAGGATAAAGCTGACAAATCCAAATATATTTTTCTTGCTGACTGATTTTTGTTAACACAGGAATGTTATTTTGTAAAGAATGTGGATTACTTCTGAAAAGCTGAACCTTTTTTGGAGTTCACCAATTGGCTGTCATTTCTAGTCAGACTGACAAAATTAATTGGGCAAATTCGCCTTTCCTGGTTCTGATTTTTCTTTTTATCCCTTTCTGCAATGAAAATTGTAACACAATGCTTTGAATAAAGATGGCTACGTTTCCTCACTCCAGACTAGTTTTGATGAGGGCAAAGTTCATGCATGATAATGTGTAAGACAAATGAGCCTTCAAGATATGGTGAATGGAGTCCAACTGTTTTGTACCTAATTTATGCTCAGATCCAGACCCAGAACCCAGATTTGGGGATGCAAAGGCACCAGCTCCTGTTCATGAACTACAGGTCACTTTCACCAACAGCAATGGCGAAAGCAGACCTATGGTAGCAGAAACATGGCACAAGCCTATCCTTTTGTTTTGCAGTTTTATAAGATTGATGCTTCTCCGTAGACTAAAATAAATGCATTTTGAAAGAAAGTGCTTGAATCTGCAAATGAACCATTAAACCTTAAAAAAACATTTCTTTTCCTCTTATTTTTTTCAGATGCATTTGAAGAGGAGTCTGATAAACTCACTACATAGGGGAGAAGTTGGAGACAGATGATGGCTGTTTTAGTTGGCACTTGCAATGTTCAGTTAATTTAATTTTGGTGGAAGGAAGAACGTTGGCAGGACACGAGAACTCCATCCTTTTCTTTGAACAGTGCCGAGAGATCTTTCATATCCAATAGACAGAGCCTCAGGTTTTAACATCTCATCTGAAGGACAGCACCTTTGACAGTGCAGCACTCCCCATCAGTACTGCAACACCTGAATTTTAACATGGAGTCAAGAAGAGAGTGGGGGGGAAGTTTATCAGATGCAAAACCCGATAGTAAAGTTGGCGGGTCGGAATCTGCGATCACGACCTAATTGAAGGATAAAAATTTTACTTCCGGGTTTCACACCGGGCAGCCAGCTGATTATCGGGAGGGAGGGCGTGTGATAGCAGGCTGCAGCTGAGGATTGCAGAGGAGGGAGGAGGGTTAGATCGTGCTTGGAGAAGATCGGGGTGGGGGGGCCGTGGAGATGATCGGAGGAGGGGAGGTGATCGGGTCAGTGGAAGAGGTATTGATCGGGTCATTGAAGATTTGGTGATCGGGTCGGTGGAAGAGTTGGTGATCGGGTCGGTGGAAGAGTTGGTGATCGGGTCATTGAAGAGTTGGTGATCGGGTCATTGAAGATTTGATGATCGGGTCGGTGGAAGAGTTGGTGATCGGGTCGGTGGAAGAGTTGGTGATCGGGTTGGTGGAAGAGTTGGTGATCGGGTCATTGAAGAGTTGGTGATCGGGTCATTGAAGAGTTGGTGATCGGGTCATTGAAGAGTTGGTGATCGGGTCATTGAAGAGTTGGTGATTGGGTCGGTGGAAGAGTTGGTGATCGGGTCATTGAAGAGTTGGTGATCGGGTCGGTGGAAGAGTTGGTGATCGGGTCGGTGGAAGAGTTGGTGATCGGGTCATTGAAGAGTTGGTGATCGGGTCGGTGGAAGAGTTGGTGATCGGGTCATTGAAGAGTTGGTGATCGGGTCGGTGGAAGAGTTGGTGATTGGGTCGGTGGAAGAGTTGGTGATCGGGTCATTGAAGAGTTGGTGATTGGGTCGGTGGAAGAGTTGGTGATCGGGTCGGTGGAAGAGTTGGTGATCGGGTCATTGAAGAGTTGGTGATCGGGTCGGTGGAAGAGTTGGTGATCGGGTCGGTGGAAGAGTTGGTGATCGGGTCGGTGGAAGAGTTGGTGATCGGGTCATTGAAGAGTTGGTGATCGGGTCATTGAAGAGTTGGTGATCGGGTCATTGAAGAGTTGGTGATCGGGTCGGTGGAAGAGTTGGTGATCGGGTCGGTGGAAGAGTTGGTGATCGGGTCATTGAAGAGTTGGTGATCGGGTCGGTGGAAGAGTTGGTGATCGGGTCGGTGGAAGAGTTGGTGATCGGGTTGGTGAAAGAGTTGGTGATCGGGCCATTGAAGAGTTGGTGATCGGGTCATTGAAGAGTTGGTGATCGGGTCATTGAAGAGTTGGTGATCGGGTCGGTGGAAGAGTTGGTGATTGGGTCGGTGGAAGAGTTGGTGATCGGGTCATTGAAGAGTTGGTGATCGGGTCATTGAAGAGTTGGTGATCGGGTCATTGAAGAGTTGGTGATCGGGTCGGTGGAAGAGTTGGTGATCAGGTCATTGAAGAGTTGGTGATCGGGTCATTGAAGAGTTGGTGATCGGGTCATTGAAGAGTTGCTGATTGGGTCATTGAAGAGTTGGTGATTGGGTCATTGAAGAGTTGGTGATCGGGTCGGTGGAAGAGTTGGTGATCGGGTCATTGAAGAGTTGGTGATCGGGTCATTGAAGAGTTGGTGATCGGGTCATTGAAGAGTTGGTGATCGGGTCATTGAAGAGTTGGTGATTGGGTCGGTGGAAGAGTTGGTGATCGGGTCATTGAAGAGTTGGTGATCGGGTCGGTGGAAGAGTTGGTGATTGGGTCGGTGGAAGAGTTGGTGATCGGGTCATTGAAGAGTTGGTGATCGGGTCGGTGGAAGAGTTGGTGATCGGGTCATTGAAGAGTTGGTGATCAGGTCGGTGGAAGAGTTGGTGATCGGGTCGGTGGAAGAGTTGGTGATCGGGTCATTGAAGAGTTGGTGATCGGGTCATTGAAGAGTTGGTGATCGGGTCGATGGAAGAGTTGGTGATCGGGTCGGTGGAAAAGTTGGTGATCGGGTCATTGAAAAGTTGGTGATCGGGTCATTGAAGAGTTGGTGATCGGGTCGGTGGAAGAGTTGGTGATCGGGTCGATGGAAGAGTTGGTGATCGGGTCATTGAAGAGTTGGTGATCGGGTCATTGAAGAGTTGGTGATCGGGTCGGTGGAAGAGTTGGTGATCGGGTCGGTGGAAGAGTTGGTGATCGGGTCGGTGGAAGAGTTGGTGATCGGGTCATTGAAGAGTTAGTGATCGGGTCGGTGGAAGAGTTGGTGATCGGGTCATTGAAGAGTTGGTGATTGGGTCGGTGGAAGAGTTGGTGATCGGAGGTAGGGGGTGGTCTCGGACATCGGTGGGATCTCAAACACGGGAGGGGGGGTCTCGGACATCGGGGGAGGGGGTCGGCCGATCGCAGGGTTCCGATCGCGGCAGGTAAGCTTGTTGGGCCTGGAGGAAACACTCCTGCTCCTCCTGGCCCACAAGCAGTGCAATAAAGGCACTTACCTGATGATTTGGTCCTTCTTGCCTCCTTTTCTCTGGCAAGATTCAGAAGTTATGGGAAACCTGCACTGGAGAAGTTAAATTTGAAGTTCGGTTAAATTCAATTAAAATAAAGCTACTTGACATCTCCTAACGACGTTAATTACCCCGCTAACGACCCACCCACTGGCACTAATTGGGGACGCCAGCTCGGTGAGTACGTTCCTCGCAAGCATCCAAACCGCCCACATTAAACCCGGAAGTTGGAGCTGGGTTGTGGTTGTGATCCAAAAGCTGTGATTTTCACCTCCCACCTGCCCCAAACTACCTGTTCTTGGGGGTTAAAATTCTGGTGAAACTTATTCAAATCCTGGAGTGGAGCTTGAACCCACAACCTGCTGGCTTAGAGGTAAGTGTACTGCTGAGTGAGCTTTATACAGCATATGTAAAGAGATGAGTAACAAAATACATTTAAAGCATTAGAGCAGAAGACTGTATGGGGAAAGCCCATTTGGCTCATTGAGCCTTTTCTTTCCAATTGGCGTTGTAAAATCTGCAACTATCGTTTACTCTTCCCAATTTATTTAACTCTTAAATTGCAGGCATGTCCACGGTATCCTATGTCATACTCCTGATTGGGACGATTGTATTTTCTAAAGTATTCATACAGTTACATTACATCTGCTGTGTACTTAATCTCCTGAGGGAGGTGACGAACTACAAATGGGTTGTGAATCTTTGGAATTCTCTGCCCCAGAAGGCTGTGGATGCTCAGTTGTTGAGTATACTCAAGATTGAGATTGATAGATTTTTGGACACTAAGGGAATCAAGGGATATCGGGATCGGGCAGGAAAGTGGAATTGAGGTAGAAGTTCAGCCATAATCTGATTGAATGGTGGAGCAGGCTCGAGGGGCCGTATGGCCTAGTCCTGCTCTTATTTCTTATGTTCTTATGTTAAATGGAATTTCCAAGAAGAGAAAACTCTGTCAAATTTCTCACTGATGTTTGATTAATTTAATAATTACATTAAGGTGAAATTCTAGGATTTCATTCTAACACTATAATCTACATTAGTGGTTGCATTGCCATGGTCTCAGTATTTGATCATCTGTACCTACATGGCTAATTTTAATCCTGCCCACCTGGCAGAATGGGACAGGCAGTTAAAATGTCCCTTGAGACTTATCTGTCGAGGTCCCACTGTCTAAACCCAGATTCCAACTGTAACCTGCTTTTCTGTGCAGGCGAGAGGGACACCTTACGTAAGCTGGTGGGGTCCTTCTTTAAATATACAGATGATGTCACCATGGCCTGACTCCAATTTAAAATGGAGGTCTGTGCAGGGAAGCCATTGCAGATTCCCCATCAGGCCATCCTAATGGGAAGAGGAGCCTGGGCCAGAAGAGGCCAAAAATGTAAGTGGTTTTCCTTTGTCTTTTCCTTTCCTTGTGGGGCCAGGAGGAGCAGGAGTGCTTCTTCAGGTCCCCGACAGTGGCCTCCTGCCACCCAACATTGCATACCTGCCCACCAGTCAGCTGCTGTTTCCTGCAGTTGTCAGGCAGGAGACTGATGGGGCCTATGCAAAAGAGGCCCGGGAGTTAAAACCTTCCGGGCCTCGTGCTGCTGAGGTTGGAACGGTTTGCTGTCCGCCTCGGCCCCCCCACCCACACAACACCTGCCCCAAGTTAAAATTTGGGCTTATATATCTTCCTTTCTCTCTGATCGAAACTACTTGACCATTAGGTCTGTGGAGCCTAAGGCACTTTTATATTGGTGCGACCAGGTTGGGGGAGGACCAGGTTGGGGGAGGGCCACTTGAACAGAGAGCCCCCCTTTTTACTTCACTAGCATGCTGCTACTCCCACTTGTGCCCATTAGTGGGCAACAGATTAGAGGCTCACATTTTCCACAGGCACCAACCGTTACTCTTGGGACCCAGGAAAGGTCAGGATCTGGATGCTCTTGGAGGCTGACGACACCACGGGTACCATGCACCTACTCTTGTGCCACATTGTCAATGTAAAAGCCCCAATCAAGTGGGAGAAGTTCTGGCTGTCCCCGACTCCCCTTGTGTATACTACTGTTAACGGGGGTCCACTCCTTCAATATGGGTACTGCTCTGGCAGCTAGGCTTTGCTTATTTAATTTAAAATGTTAACAACTTTACAACTAATTATCTTAAACTTAACTTTTAGCGATGACCTAAATATTTGTTTTTATCTTCTGAAAATAGTGATGAGTGTGTCAAGCTGCTTAACTTATCAAAACAAATATAGTACTTAGCTTTTTGAAATGACCTAAGTACTTTTAAATTAAATTTTAGTGAAAATGTTTCCCAGAGGATAAAGTTTTCCTCAGAGAAACATTTGTGAAATACAAGGTTCAAGTAAAAGTCTGTATACAATGATTCTGTAATGAATTTTGCTGCACTATTGTGGACAGCTTGATTATGATGGGAACATAGGAACAGGAGTAGGCCATTTAGCCCTTCAGGCCTGTTCTGTCAGGAGATCATGGCTAACTCCATATACCCACCTTAGCCCTATATCCCCTTGGTTAACAAAAATCTACCAATCTCAAATTTAAAATTAACAATTGAGCTAGCATCAACTGCCGCTTGCGGGAAGAGAGTTCCAAACTTCTACCACCCTTTGCGTGTAGAAGTGTTTCCTAACTTCACTCCTGAAAGTCCTGGCTCTATCTTGGTAAATGAAAGGTAACATTACTCAAAGCACTCGTATTTTTTCTGAGAGCTGTGAGTTCCTCGATGTATTTGGTTTATTAATCTACAGAGAGTTGAACACCAGAAAAAGACATGCAGACTTGTATGTTAATATGCTTTATAATCAGCTGCATTACTACTTGAAAATGTCATGCAACTCTCAAAACCATCACTTTCCCTAATTCTTCTCCTGTTACTACTCAATGTCTGTTTTCCCTCTCCTTTTTCCCTACTGTGAAGCCCTTTAAAGGTGCTATAGAGATGCAAGTTGTTGTAGAAATTCAGATGCCTTGCCAAAGGATGGGAAAATCTTAGGGTGAGTCAATCAGTGCTGAACACATCCCAAAAACCTAGGAACAAGTTGACCTAGCCATCTTTTTGATTGAGGATTGGTGCATATCATGGGAGGGACAGAAAATAACTGACAAAGTCGCAGAGATAGATATATCATAGTACAGGGCTGCCAGTGAATTATAAGGGAGTACTTCAATCCAATGTCCCTATTTTATAAACTGAGAGTGAAGCCCACATGATTTATGAATGTCTATTCTCTACAAGATTAAATTACTGCCTTAAAGCCACTGACAGACATTTGCTATTTGTTATAATTATATGATCAACAGCTTTAAAAAATATATACTTCTCCTATTTGCGGTGAATCCACTAAGCAGAGGCAACGTGACCTCGGCAAAATCAAAGTAAGGAGCAAGCAATGTGGGAGCTAAAGTTATATAGCATCACATGACTGTCACTACAGTTGCACCTTTTTTTCTGGTAGAATGCAGGTAAATGTACCATACACTCTTATTAATAAAAATAAAACCTACCGTTGCAGATGTGAGTTTAATGTCAGTACTGTACAGTGTATAGTGTAAACTCAGCACTGACATTGAGCCAGTACTCTAATCCCAAAAGGCCTGGTATTCTAGGCAACAGGAATGAATAGGGAGGATGAACTGATTGTTTCTCTTGAAAGAATTTATGATCGCTTGTCTTTGGCATATATTTTAAAATTGACAACAATGATAAAATAAATATTAATTTGCCTCATGTACATATTCTGGGATAATTGTAAGTAAACTGTGCATGGAAGCTGATTCTAAACTTCTGTTTTGCTGATAACTTTTTAAAGTGCAACACGAAACATCATCGATGGAGACTCAGATCAGTAGTTGTTGTTGATGGGATGACAGCTCCAATTTAAAACTTGTGCTGCCACTGTAATACTTAATATATAATCCCTTCTCATGTGCTTATTTATTTTTGACCAGGACTGTTCTAATAGAAATAGCAGTGTAAATGTAGCAATATGTGATTTGTTTTATATCTATACTTGGAATGAATTTTCTTGGATTTATTCTGCATAGTTAATATGCTTATAATAGCCACAGTGTGATAAGCGTTGAATATTTGCAACCTTAAGAAAACATCTGATTTGTATCCAACCTGATCAGACAAATAAAAGGGCAATTATAAATCGGAATTTCAGAAAAAAGCAATAATAGTGAAAAATAAATATAAAAACTGATACACCACTATTGCAACACTTTCACTTGGTGCATAACTGTACAAGTTGGTACATCAGACTTTTGATGTATTGTGCTATTTTCCTGTATTG
Source organism: Heptranchias perlo (assembly GCF_035084215.1). Classification (NCBI taxonomy): domain Eukaryota; kingdom Metazoa; phylum Chordata; class Chondrichthyes; order Hexanchiformes; family Hexanchidae; genus Heptranchias; species Heptranchias perlo. The sequence goes on along the minus strand of NC_090326.1, from coordinate 68,021,979 downwards.
TGCTAGAAATAATTTTTTAAAAAATCTTTGACTTTAATGTAAGTCATGTGGGGACATGAACCTTCAGAATGTTCTGCTCCTACATCACTCATGTCTTTATTACTTCATCATCTACATCACATTACCTCTAACACAGTCACCATACAAGAGTAAGTCAGTTCTAAATGGGTAAGATTTGGTGCAAATCTCACCAAAATGGGAGCATGCTAATAGTTCTCAATTTCTCAGGGTATGCCAGCTACATAATTATGCACAGGCCTGGACTTGGATGGGTGCAGCAAGCACACATGATGGGAGTGGAAACTTGCATGTAAGGGAAACTTAAAGAGGATAATTGTAACCTAACCCACTGGACAGGAAAAGGGCAGGTTTGGGATGGATGCTCGTTTTGCATCCCGCCCAATTTTACTCTCCATTGAAGTCCATATCGGCGGCCGACCCAAACGCCCCCCCCCCTCCATTTCCCACCCAGTGGGTTAGGTTAAAATTATCCCCAAAGGGATGATGCCAATTAAAGAGGATTGTCACAATAAGGGGCCAAAAATTCTGCAAGCCTTTGGATAGCTTCAAAAGACATGTCAATCCATTATCAATCTTTGCCAAGTTTGAAGGGCCAGGGGTCCTAGAAATGGCAAACAAAAATGAAGGGAAAGAGAACCCAAGCTGTAGGCATGAGTTTGCAGGCAGGAGACAGTGTAGAATAAACCCGACCTTGGCAGCATGCCCGAATGGAGATAAACCAAATTTCAGGACACAGCTGACTGTTACTGTTATTGGCTGCACCAGCTCTATGTTGCATGGTAGGTGCTGGTGTACCTGCAGCAGATGGCACATCTCTGTATCTGCCTTTGTTGACCCAGACCCTGAGAAGATAGCTCCCCATGGTCAGACAGGCTACACTAGTTTTTCAGAGGTATTTCATGAAATACCTCTGAAATTGCATACTGTGATTGGGGTGCTTCTGAGAAAACATCCCAATCACAATGTTCTAATTGTACATGTCTTAATAGTACCATTGGGTTTGCTGTTCCACCTTCATTTGGTTAGAAGAGTCACCACTTGCCCTAATTGTCTGCCAAAGTGAATTATGTTTATATCTGTTTGTAGATGTGAGTCTATGGGCACAGAACATCTCTCATGTCACCGTACCTGTTTGCCATTGCTCCAGAGGTCCCCTTCTTCCAAACATGTCAGATGGGCGGCTTCTCAATGGCAAATCCATTGTTGCCAGTAATGATGCTGTGGGGCAAAAAAAAAATTCAAAACAATTAGTACAAAGATTCATGACAGCCTAAGTGCCAGCAGTAGGGAAAGAATCTAAAATAGTTTAGAAATTCACTAAAGAAATCATTTACCTTTGTATTATCGTACCCTTTAAATTGCCATCTGAACTTTCAGTCTCTAAAATCCACGGACACCTGGTTTCCTGGCCATGATTTACACTGGATGCCCGCATATTGAGATATTGCAAGCAGGACATCCCTGATCCCATTTCCTTATTTAAAAGAAGCATCCATTTGTTTTGAATAGGAGATTCTGCCAACTGCCCCAATGCTGACCACAAACTTCAACAGGCCACATACTGGGCAAAGCTCGGTTGGGGCTGATCTCCATCAAATTTTGTGCCCTATTACGCCATGTCTGCATCTATTTCTGGAGCATAATGGTGACTAAAATTGGCCCCCTGCTGTCTAACAATATTTTTTTTAAACTTTCAAACTTATGGCTGAGCTGAAGGCTATATTTCAATCTCTGGGTCCAACCGCCAATCACAAACTGCTTCTGTATCACTTCTGTCATTTGAATCATCATCAGAGCAGCTCAGATGAATTATTACCTAGTTAGTTACTCACTGCTAGTTATCTATTACTGTAAGTGTAGTCACCACAACAGAAAATATTAAATGTTGCTCTGTGCCAAAGATTTTGTAAACCAACTTTTGTGAGTCAGGCATCAGTCTCAGAAACTGTAGTTTCTTACTGATATTTTGAAACCAGTAGAAGATGAAATCATAGTTGCTTTTTTGCTTTTGGCCAGAATGTTCATTTGCATCAATTCCCATTTTAGTTCTGTCATGATCATTTTCCTTTTTAAAAAATTACTTTAAACTTAATTTCTGCAAAAAGCCTAAAGAAAGGTTCAAAAATATTCCACATGGTGCAAAGCAACTTCATAAAACGAGACAAAAATGTTTTTGAAAAAAAAATCAAACTGTGAAATTTTGGAGTAAAATAATTAATCTCTTTTATATGTGATGAATTCCAATGAAGAGAATTAATGGACGTAGAATCTGTTCTTAAATACTACAGCTTGGTAGTTCTTTAACCAAATATGAATAAATGCGTTGTTCTGATACAATACAGAAAGATTTACAAAGCAGATACTCACATTTTCTGTGTTTTATCTAAGGGTAAAAAGACAAATCCCCTGTGTTCATTCCAGTTATCTGCTAGTTGGATTACTCTGTCGTTTTTCATTTCTGAAAGATATGATGAATTAATGTAGCCATGGATTGCACCAACTCCACTCAGTATAATTAAATAATTATTACAACATTACACTTCGTCTAAAATATCTATTTGAAAGAGGATATGCTGCCATTTATTTTACAGTTCGGTTTAGAACTGGGATCTCATAATTTTAAATTTCATTAGCATAACTCAGGGAAAAGCCAAAAATGATACATTACAGACTATCTTTTACAATGCTGGCTTACAGGCTTTTGGCATCAATGCCCCACACTGCTCATATTCTGACCAAAGTATCTGTGTTTGTAAGTTAGTTGTGTTTACATAAGTACACGTGCAGCTCCATTTTAAAAAAAAAAGCCTAAGGGAACATCTATTTTAATCTATACCATATGATAAATCACACTTGTCCTGCTTCTCTTTTTTCACAGATAAATTATCATCCTCCATAACTACTGTGTCATTGAAGTTTACCATCCCATCAGGGTTTGAAGATGGGTAGGAAAATATTTATGACAAAAATGATTTCAATTGAAAGTGGATAGTGGTTAAAAGCCTTTAAGGAATAGAAGGATATGCAGATAGGGCTAGATGAAGTAGGGTGTGAGGAGGCTCGTGTGGAGCATAAATACTGGCACAGACCAGTTGGGCCGAATGACCTGTTTCTGTGCTGTAAATTCTATATAATATATTTCATTTAAGAAGCTTTAGTTTGAGGAATGTACTTTACACATTACATTGGCTTTAGCATAATCACCATCAACAAAATTACCACAGGACTTAACATTTAGAAAACCAGCTACAGCCAAGAATGCAGCATCAAAACATTTTGTTTTTAACCTGTTCTCCAATTCTCAACTTCAGCCTTCTCTCGTGAAGACACTGACTCATGCTGGGATACGTTCCATGAGAGACAGTGGTGGCCATTCTTCAAGTGTTAATTTGGACTGTTTAACTAGAGCAACCTAGCCCAACTGTGAAGAGAATGGCAATTCTAGCAGATAATGATCAGAACTGCTAATTGTGAGAGATTTTTCTCATCCTCAGCTTAGGGGTATAGATGTCAATTGTAGTGCACCTCTCTGCACTGCTGTAGTAGCAGAGATTGGCAAACTCAGCACCAAACTGGATTGACCCGAGGACCACCTTGATCTGTATGGCTCAGTGCCACTCTATGTGATGCCTTTATCCACGAAGGCAGGTGGAGCAGAGGGGCTTTGGATCCAAAAACTGTTTTGTTAAACTCCAAAGTATTTTCCTGTCACTGGATTCCTGTTTCTCTATGGTGATTGGTGCAAAGGACTTGAATGACATCTCAGTGTTACATGTGATTCACTATTCACACTCTCACTCAGTCTTGCTGATTTCATCACTTCTTAAGGAGAGAAAGAGGTGACAGCACAATGGGAAGAATGCAGCTTCAGGAATCATATTTAACTGATTTGGAGACAATTGGCTTTTCTCAGTTTAGTTCCTAAATTCAGTTAAAATAAATGATGGCAAAATTGTCCCAGCTCACGATGAAGAGGGAGATGGAATTATAGAAAACGTAGAAACATAGAAACATAGAAAATAGGAGAAAGAGTAGGCCATTCGGCCCTTCGGGCCTGCTCCGCCATTCAAAATGATCATGCCTGATCGTCTAACTCAGTACCCTGTTCCCGCTTTTTCCCCATATCCCTTGATCCCTTCAGCATTAAGAAATATATCTATCTCCTTCTTGAATACATCTAATGACTTGGCCTCCACTGCCTTCTGTGGTAGAGAATTCCACAGGTTCACCACCCTCTGAGTGAAACTGAACTCAGGAAATCCATGGGCAACAGTGTATGGATTGACACATGAGGAGAACAGTGAACAGAGCAGTTAACCCACTTTCTCACTAGACATAATCATGACAAAGACAGAGGGAAAGGTAGCAATGGGGCAAAAATGCTTGGGGCCCTGCTCTGACCCCAGAAGCAGAGGGGGAGGAGCAAGACGTCCACATACCAGACTTGCCTGGTACCAACCCCATTCCAAATCCTGGAAACATCTCATCTGTTGCTGAAACCCTCATCCACCACTTTGTTATCTCTAGATGACTATTCCAATGCTCTCCTGGCTGGCCTCTCATCTTGCACCCTCTGTAAACTTGAGCTCATCCAAAACCTTGCTGCCCGTATCCAAACTCACACTGTCCCGTTGACCCATTGCCCCTGTACTTGCTGATCTACATTGGCTCACAGTCTAGCAATGCCTCGATTTTAAAATTCTCATCATTGTTTTCAAATATCTCAATGGCCCCTCCCCTGTCTATCTCTGTAACTTCCTCCAGCCCTACAACCATTCGAGATCTCTGCACTCCTCCAATTATTGCGCATCCCCGATTTTCATCATTCCAGTGTTGATGGCAGTGCCTTCAGTTGCCTAGGCTCTAAGCTCGGGAATTCCCTCCCTAAACCTCTCCACCTCTCTCTTCTTCTTTAAGACGCTCCTTAAAATCGACATCTTTGACCAAGCTTTTGGTCACCTGTCCTGATATCTCCTTATGTGTTTCGGTGTCAAATTTTGTTTGATAATGTTCCTGTGAAGTGCCTTGTAACGTTTTACTACGTTAAAGGCGCTATATCAATGCAAGTTTTTGTTATAAGCATTTGTATGATGAAATCACAGAATGCAATAGAGTGTAAGTAAGCAGCCTGACTGACTGCCACAAAGGAGTGATACATTTGCTCCTTAGAAGGAAAGAAAGATGGTCATGCTGCAAATCTGTGACATGAAATAAGAAATTGTATTTGGTAAGGATATCTAATGTAAGGTACTAATCAATCACCGAACTACTTCTGTAATCAAATAAAGACACATAGATCTCAGTCCTCTTTCACTCTGATTTCTCTGATTTCTCGCTAAAGAAATTTCAGTAAATTTCTCACTGAATTTACCTCTCAGTAGTAAATTCTATTGGCAGTCATTGGTCTATATACATTCATTGATCTTTGCCTTTCCCTATAATGCAATGATGGGAGTGTGCCATATAGTTGTAGCTGTCAGCTCACATTACTGTTTAACCAATTGATGCAGTATTACTGGTCCATTAAATGTTGAAGTTTTTTGGTGGATATCCTGTGGCATTGCTCATGGTGAGTTAGAGGATGTGCTGTTTTATAATGACACAGGCTTTATGTATTGTAATGCATAATGTTTTATTGTATAATACTAGCCAATGCCCTGCGGCTTAGCACAAGACGAGTCACGACGTATAGAGTGTTGAAAAGTTTTGTCTCGATGTTCCCAAGAATGTGATGACAATTCACCCTAGAGCAGTGAACAACAGAAGCTGCTACTATAATAATATGGAGATTAAAAATTAACTGAATAAACTGGAGGACTTAAAGTACAACAAAATATGTTACTTTTGACACTATACAATCACAACAGGAAAACTCAACTCATAGAAACCAACACAAATGACATACATCACCACACACTCACAATAATGAAAGGTTACTGTGATGATTTCACTGCAGTACAGAATTATTTCAAATGTAATTTTGAGGCATATATAATCCATGGGTCGCATAAGCAATGTGGCCACTGAAAGAAATGGAAATATATTCGCAATTTGGTTGATTCATTTTGTAGTTTCTGCTGGTCGTTGAATAATACCTTTTAAAAAATGTGAATGATTTGATTGGTTAGTTTTGCAGTGCTTGCTGGTTGCTGATTTGTAGTTTTTCCTACCCATTTAGTGAATGGAAGTGTTTTTTGATTGCTTTGCATTTAATCGATTGGAAATTTGAGCCACTCAATGTAATTAACTTAACAGATAATGGGTACTTGAGCTTATAATGATTTTTTTCCACATGCACTTTGATATGTGTAACTTACACTTCTAAGGTGTGACAAACACTTTATCATTGGTGCCTATGAGTTGGGATGATCCTCTTAGGTGCCCTTTGGACATGCTTAGATTCAAGACTGTTAATTATATATAGTCTGGTGTTATTACATCACATATTTGCAGACTTTCTTTTGGCTTAGATGTCATGTGTATAGTTATGTATTTATTTATTTATTGGCCAGCTGAGAGTCTGATACATGCAGAAACCCATTGACATGTTTAAGAATTTCCAAATGTGACTGCTTGAAAATCTATGCTCGCCTGTAGAGTTTCTGTTTGCTCAATGTGGTCCAAGTACAACTTACCCACATCCAGAGAACTTAAATGCAGGTTGGCAGGGCCAAGACTTAGGAATCCCCAAGTGTGTGCATGAAAACTGCTGCAGTTTAATCAGTTAAGAGCATTGGGTAGCTTTCTACTGCTTGTACAGCTAGTACCACCTTACCTATTGGGATATTGGCTTGCAGGGAGCTGATTGGGAAGAATCTCAACCCCCAGTGAAAAATATATTCCTTTAGCTTCAGTTAAAGAGCCAGGTTGGCTTGTCAATTGTTCATATTGCCTGGAGAATGACAGACCTGTCTAGGTCAGGCATCACAGAAGGTTGACTTTTTGAACAAGGGTGTAACACTTGCAATTCTCCAGTCCTCTGGTGCCATCCCCATATCTAAGGATGATTGGTTGATTATGGCCAGTAACTCCACAATTTCTGCCCTTACTACCCTCAGCAACCTAGGATGCATCCCATCCGAACCGGGTGACTTAGCTACTTCAAGTACAGCCAGCCTTTCTAGTACCTCCTCTTTATCAATTTTTAGCCATCCAGTATCTCAACTACCTCTTCACCTTCTGTGACTTTGGCAACATCTTCTTCCTTAGCAAAGACAGCTGCAAAGTATTCATTTAGTACTTCAGTCATCCCCTCTGCCTCCATGCGTAGATCTACTTTTTGGTCCCTAATCGGTCCCGCCTCTCCTCTTACTGCCCGTTTACTATAGGCTATTTGAGCATTTTTTGTATACCAGGCTGCCAAGTACTGTCTTCCAGCAGCTTTTGTCCTAAGAATCATCAGCTATATGCTGGCCATCTACAATAAGTATAGTGGAAGGATCTGCACAGCTTGCATCATGCATGCTACCTTGAAGTTCTAGACATCCAAGTCCAATGGCTCATTTCAAGCTTACACAACACCAATTTCCTAATCCAATCCTAGAACCATAGAACCATAGAAAAGATACAGCACAGAAGAGGGCCATTCAGCCCATCGTGTCCGCGCCGGCTAAAAGAACAACCAGGCGCCCATTCTAATCCTGCCTTCCAGCACCTGGTCTGTAGCCCTGCAGCTTTCAGCACTTTAGGTGCAGGCACAGGTACTTTTTAAAAGAGTTGAGGGTCCCTGCCTCTGCCACCAATTCGGGCAGCGAATTCCATACACCCAGCACCCTCTGGGTAAAAAAGCATTTCCTCATGTCCCCTCTAATCCTTCCGCCAATCAGCTTAAGTCCATGTCCTCTAATTCTTGAACTCTCCGCTAGGGGAAACAGGTACTTCCTGTCTACTCTATCTGGACCCCTCATAATTTTGTACACCTCAATCAAGTCACCCCTCAGCCTCCTCTGCTCTAAGGAAAACAACCCCAGCCTATCCAATCTCTCCTCGTAGCTGCAATTTTCAAGCCCTGGCAACATTCTTGTAAAACTTCTCTGCACTCTCTCCGGAGCAATTCCGTCCTTCCTTTAATGTGGTGACCAGAACTGCGCATAATACTCCAGCTGTGGCCTTACCAGCGTTTTATACAGTTCCTTCATTACATCCTGCTTTTGTATTCTATACCTCGGCTAATAACGGAGAGCATTCCGTATGCCTTCTTCACAACCTTATCTACCTGTACTGCCACCTTCAGGAACCTGTGCACATGCACTCCAAGGTCTCTCACTTCCTCTACCCCTTTCAATATATTCCCGTTTATTGCGTATTCCCTTTTACTGTTTGCCCTCCCTAGGTGCATTACCTCACACTTCTCTGGGTTGAACTCCATTTGTCACTTTTCCGCCCACTCCACCAACCCATTGATATCTTCTTGGAGTCTACAGCTATCCTCTTCACTATCAACTACATGGCCAATTTTTGTGTCGTCTGCAAATTTGACAATCATGCCCCCTACATTCAAGTCCAAATCATTAATATATAACACAAACAGCAAGGGACCCAACAGTGAGCCTTGTGGCACACCACTGGAAACGGATTTCCATTCGCAAAGACATCCATTGACTTTTACCCTTTGTTTCCTGTTACTGAGCAAATTTTGGATCCAATTCGCCACATTTCCCTGTATCCCATGGACTTTTACCTTGCTGACCAGTCTGCCATGTGGGACCTTGTCAAATGCCTTACTAAAATCCATGTAGTCAACATCCAGTGCACTATCCACATCAATCCTCCTTGTCACTTCCTCAAATAATTCAATCAGATTTGTAAGGCATGCCCTTCCCTGACCAAATCCATGCTGACTATCCCTGATTAAACCATGCCTTTCCAAGTGACAGTTTATCCTATCTCTCAGTATTGATTCTAATAGTTTGCCCACCACCGAGGTGAGACTGACCGGCCTATAATTGTTTGGCCTTTCCCTCGTACCCTTTTTAAACAGTGGTACTACGTTTGCAGTCTTCCAGTCCTCCAGTACCTCCCCTGTATCTAGTGAGGATTGGAAAATGATCCTCAGAGCGTCCGCTATTTCCTCCCTGGGTTCCTTCAATAGCCTAGGAAACAATCCATCCGGCCCTGGTGACTTATCAACTTTCAAGGATTCCAGTCCCTCTAGTACTTCCTCTCTCGTTATGTTTACCTTATCCAATATTTCACACCTCTCCTCTTTAACTACTATGTCTAGATCATCCCTTTCCCTTGTGAACACGGAGACAAAATATTAATTTAAAACCCTACCCACATCCTCTACTTCTACACACAAGTTACCCTTATCATCCCTTTTCCTCAGCTATCCTCTTGTTCTTAATGTACTGATAAAACATCTTTGGGTTTTCTTTAATCTTACTAGCTAGTATTTTTTCATGCCCTCTCTTTGCTTTCCTTATTTCCTTTTTTACATCATCCCTGTACTTTCTGTACTCCTCTAGGCTTTCTGCAGTATTTAGTTTTCTGTGACAGTTATAAACTTTCTTTTTCTGCTTTATCTTGCCCCGTATACTTCTAGACAGCCAGGGGGCTCTAAATTTGGCAGTGCCACCCTTGTTCTTTGAGGGGACGTGTCTGCATTGTACCTGTAGAATTTCACTTCTTAGTGCCTCCCACTGGCTTGCCACTGATTTCTCTTCAAGTAGTTGTGTCCAGTCCACTTCTGCCAAATCACCTCTTAGTTCTGTAAAATTTGCCTTCCCCCAATTTAAAATGTTTACTCCTGATTTAACTCTGTCCTTTTCCATTATAATGCTAAAACTAACTGAATTGTGGTCACTATCCCCAATATGGTCATCCACTGTCACTTCACCCACTTGCCCATCTTCATTTCCCAGGACTAAATATAGAATTGCATCCTCTCTTGTTGGGCTTGTCACGTACTGGATAAAAAAGTTCTCCTGGACACCGATCAAAAATTTTGCGCCCACTGCGCCCCTCACACTGTTTGAATCCCAGTTGATGTTAGGGTAGTTGAAGTCCCCTACTATTATTGCCCTCTTATTTTTGCACTCAGAAATTTGCCTACATATTTGTTTTTCTATCTCCCTTTCGCTATTCGGGGGTCTATAGTACACTCCTAGTAGTGTGACTGCCCCTTTTTTATTTCTTAGCTCAACCCATATGGCCTCGATTGATGATCCATTTAGCATATCATCCCTTCTCACAACTGTAATTGATTCCTTAACCAATAATGCTACCTCCCCGCTTTTATCACCCACTCTATCCAGCCTGAAAACTCTATATCCAGGGATATTGAGCTGCCAATTATCCCCCTCTTTAAGCCAGGTTTCTGTTATAGCAATGATATCATGCTGCCATGTGTGCCCTTAGCTCATCTGCTTTGTTTGTAATACTCCTTGCGTTGATGTATATACCCTTTAACCCCGTCAAATTCCTGTGCTGAACACTATTTAACCTTTGCTTCTTTTGCCTTTCTGAGTCACTAACTATGTCACTAACTGCTTTTCTACTTCCTGTTTCCTGGTCTGAATCTGTCTTATCTGTACCTGCCCTTTGGTTCCCATCCCCCTGCCATACTAGTTTAAACCCTCTCCAACAGAACTAGCAAATGTCCCCGCGAGGATATTTGTCCCAGTTCTGCTTGGGTGCAACTCATCCAGCTTGTACAGGGCCCGCCTTTCCCAGAATCGGTTCCAATGCCTCAGGAATTTAAACCCCTCCCTCCTACACCATCTCTCAAACCACGCAGTCATCTGGTCTGTTCTCCTAGATCATATGAGAGGCTTTAGCTAAGAGCTGTGCTTGTCATAAGGCTGATTCCCCCTCTGCAGTACTCAGTGACAGGTCATTGTAGCCTGGGCCCTTCCTTCACTGCAGTCGTTTCTCCTTTTTGGTACAAATCAATCTAATAGTTTGGACTTGCACCTTGCACATGACCAGAGGAAGCCCTTCTATCGCATGCCTAGGAGATCTGAACGTTGCAGGAGAAATGTTTGGTCACATGCCTTAAACACCACAAATTTAATCTGTGGCACACTGTTCACAACTGCATTCTTGTACCTTTCTGAATCCCAAGCAGTTCCCACATAGCAGTAGTGCATATAGGAAATCTGGGTGCATGCTGTGCATAATTTTCTGATCATTAATTTAAATTCTCAGAAAATCACGCACCGTATGTGTTCAAGGTTCCGATTAAGGGTCGATCTAATTGAAGTATTTAAGATGATTAAAGTATTTGATAGGGCAGATAGAGAGAAACTATTTCCTCTGGTGGGAGAATCCAGTACAAGGGGGCAAAACCTTAAAATTAGAGCTAGGCTATTCAGGGGTGATGTCAGAAAGCACTTCTTCACACAAAGGGTCGTGGAAATCTGGAACTCTCTCCCCCATGAAGCTGTTGAGGCTAGGTCAATTGAAAATTTCAAAACTGAGATTGATAGATTTTTGTTAGGCAAGGGTATTAAAGGTTATGGAACCAAGGCGGGCAGATGGGGTTAAAATACAAATCTGTCATGATCTAACTGAACGGTGGAACAGGCTCGAGAGGCTAAATGGCCTACTCCTGTTCCTATGTTCCTATGTACATGCAACAGCAGTCTACCCATGCACAGCTTCTTTTTAAATTGTTTTTGGTCCAGAAACTTCTCCAATTGCTGGGGAAGCTTTGTACTTACAAGTGATGGTACAACTACTTGAATAACTGTACATGGTGGGGAATCAGCTACTGAGGCTGGTTGGACGCCATCTATTTTTGGTCCTTGCTGCTTCACTTTCAGTGCTGCTACTTATAATAATGCAAAATTGAAGGTAGGACTCAAGTTCAACTAGTTTGTCTGGAAATATGTGACAAGACTGTACCACAGTGCAAGCTCAGTGCTCCAAGCCCAACCTGGACCAGCAACCTTCCTCTGTCGGCTAAACAGCAAATCGGCCTGTCTCGTGTCTCCAAGGCATCAATCTCCAGCTAAGCTCCACTGCCAAACAGATAGTTGTGGAAGAGGTGGGAATGGTTTTGGGAGGTGACAACATATTCTGGACTTTGGAGGGGAAAGGGTGGTTGAAGATAGAGTGGTAGTTTGCAAGGACTGAGGGGTTGAAGTTTTTCTTAAAGAAGGGGTCAAGACAGTAATTTTTGGAAGGCAGGGGAACAGTACCGGAGGAGAGGGAACCATTTACAATGTCAGCTAGCATGGGAACTAGGAAGGGAAGTTGGGTGGTCAGCAGTTTAGTGGGAATGGTGTTGAGGGAGCAGGAGCTAGGTCTCATGGACAATATTAGCTTGGTGATGGCATGGGGAGATGAGAAACTAGAGAGAACAAAACTAGAGAGTTTCTGGTTAGGGTGGGGACACGGGGAGAGGCTTGGCTTAATGGGCAAGGAGAAGGGGAAGCAGCAAAGGCAACTGAATGGATGATCTTTACCTTGATGACAAAAATGTTCATGAGTTCCTCGCATTTGTTGTTGGTGAGGGTGGAGTGAACAAGGACGAGGAGTTTAAGGAGGTGAATGGTAATGGAGAAAAGAAGTTGGGCATCACATTGCTCTCCAACATGACCCTAGAGTAGTGGGCAGTTTTGGCAATGAGGTCTAGTAGAGTTTGAGTAAGTTTATGAAATGCCCAGAAAGTCCAACTTTTTGTCACTTTACAAAGTTGGTTTGAAATGACACTGAAGTTATACTCCAGGCAATGTCAAACCCAGACAGTGTGAGATAGCTTGCTCTAGGGGATCTAATACTGCTTTCCTCCATGGTCAGGTTTCCACCATACTCCAGAGTTATGCTGTAAAGCAGAAATTGCAAAAGTGCCAGCGTAACAGCAGTCTTTGTGTGTGTGTGTGTGTGTGGGGGGGGGGGGGGGGGGGGTGGTGGGCACTGGTTGGAGAAGATATTGTGCAGGGTTTTAATGAAATTGCTTCAAATGCTTCCAAACTGGCAGCCAGGAAAGATGGCTGCCTTTCCCTCTGATCACAGTCTTTAGCTTACCATTAAGAGTATTCATGCTGCTGTAGTTACCTGCGTAAACCATCTCGTTTAGGGGTTTAGGACTCTCCAGGGGCAGCAGTCCCGCCTCGTTTACTTTACATCACCACTGGTGGCAGATTGGTAATATAGATGGTTAAAGTTCACACTCTTTAGTGAGTCCATTCTAATGTTTTTGTCCCGATATTAAGAGGGCAAACCTATATTTAGAAACCCCTTTTCTTTCTAGAAGTAAGTGGTTTTCATGTTTTTGCAGACATTAATTGCTATTCAATTTATTGGTGGAGACAGGTACAGACGGAGCTTCATATATTCGATCTCTTAGGTTTTACAGGATGTTGGACAACCTTCTGGCTTCACAGATAGTAAATGATCCGGTAAACCTGACTTGAAACTGTAGTAGGGCAGATACAATATTTCTGTCGTGGTAACATTTACTTTCATTTTTCTTTTATTGTAACTGTTCACATTTTTGTTACACATGAGTTTGTAAATGTAATCGTTACATTTAAAGGATATTACTGGTTACTGGGTACAATATATGGTTATGCCCTTGGTGAAATCAACAATGCTGTGTTCACAAAAAAAATAGGAACTTTCACCCACTCAGGCCATTTTGAGTTGAAACACAATTTTGCCTTCTTTAAAAAAAATCGAACAATAAATTGTTGGCCTCCTCAAGAGCCAAGGGTGAGCGATCGAACAAAGAGACTATTTAAATAATGGAATAAATTAATTATTCGAAAACGCAAAGGTGAATCCATTTAATAAAAATTGTTATTACATCACGTTACTGCTACAATCACCCATCTTAAAATTTATATCGCATACGTATTACGTTGTTGACTGTTAAGCAACTTTCTCTAGTTATCAACCATTTGGTTTTATAAAATTGGGAATGACACTATTAAGAACTAAGCACCATTCTATTGAAATGAAAGGTCCACTTCGATATTGGCATTTTATGGCCCCCTATTGCAATCATATCTCAAAGTTGCAAATCTAATGCTATCCTTATTCGCAAGTACTGAAGTTTTTGTGAGGACGGGGATTTCCCCAGTTGCACTCCTCGTACCTGCACAGGCATCGGTCTCAAGTTATTTTTCAGGCAAACCTCACACAGGCCGCTGCTTTGCTAATCAGGAGGAAGTAGATTGTTTAACATTTCAAACTTATGACATCCACAGGGATTGGAAAAATTTGCAAACATTGCTCGAGATTTTCTTAACACTGTAAAACTCCTGAAGTTCAGAAGTTCTCAAATTGTTAAGTGTTTTTACACCCATTATTTGACCTACTTAGTGATCAAAGAGATTAAATAGAGATTTTATAAAGAATTACTTTAAACTGAAATTATTGTATTACATGACTTCTGATACTGAGAAACAAGTATTTTTAAACAAATGTTAAGAATCCCAACAGCACAGTTCACTTTAATAACTAATATATTTGCCTTAGGCTCCATTAGAGGAATATTGTTATTATTTACACTGGTTACACATACCTGACGTGTGAAAACACAAACAGCAAGGTGCGCCTTGAAGACGTTATCACAGTGCCAGTATCTCAAGTTTTAATAACGCGTATTTATATAAATTATATATGTAATACATAGTTGAAGTTTTAGTTAAGGCTAATTTTATCAGTAGTTCGTAATCCTAATAGGTGGCTGATATGATGTACTAAACATTATCTGTTACATTTTACTGAAATAGCTGTCAATATGCAATATAACTTTGCTTTCTTGGAAAATAGGGTGTGCAATATGGCTTTTAAATTAAATTTGCATCCGGCACGACACTAGTTCTGCTGTTATTTGACCAGTTAAAGACCACGAAGATAGGGAATTGCTTATGCATATTCTTAATACATAAAACTTGAGAAAAATAATGAAATTAACAAATGACTACCTTATACATTGATGCAGTGCTTGCCAGCGAGAGAAGACACCCTTCAAATTTAATATTTAAATCATACTGTCCAATATTCTACAGGCATCTTCATCTAAACGACTTGCCTTAACGAGATGCATTTAGCTAATTCCCACTTAAATTATTGACAATAATCATTCATATTGATGAAGCCAAGGCAAGGTTTAAAGAACCCGTAGTACCGCTCATCCAGCGAGATCTTTTGAACATCTAGTTCTATCAGCCTGTAGCTCTGGTAAAAGCTTTTGCGGTACGAAATCTCTTTGTATTATTTCCTATCCAAATGCAGTCTCTATAGCAGTAATAACGTTGCTCTGTGGCTGGTGCTGGTTGGGCTCAGTCTGCCCTGGCACCAGGTCGGACTCTCCCACAGGACACTAATTAGACGCACTAATTGGACAGCAATACATCAACGTCACATTTTGATGGGCACTTTCAGAATCTCCACAACACAGTTGGAAACAATTTTTTTAAAAAATTGTTGTTAACAAAGCATTTTATTTCACTTGTGTAACATGTACAGTCCATGTGTGTAGCGATTTATATGCATTTGGTATAATATTTACAACTTGTACCACACACCGCGATTTATCTCACACACACTCATACAAATCTATATTATTCACACAGATTAATTTCATAAACAAAGGTATAGTTACTATTTAATCTGCGATTGCATATTCTGGTCGAGATTTAGATACAGCATGTCATTAAATGTTGTTCCAATAAACGATTAATAAAATAACCTCTTTTCAGTAGCACAAAAAGCGTACGAAGATTAATGAAGAGTTGGAATCCTACACACTGCATTTTTTAAACGCGAGTACTTCGCACTGGATCTGTTATACGGGTATTACCTTATATACTCTAGCGAGTTAGATGTAGATAAGGATAGAATCAGTCGGGAAAACGATATAAATAGCGTGTTAAGGACCTAGTTAGATATTTTTGCTGTAGCGAATAAAATACATATCTACCATAGGATTTAGAAAATACAGATTATTTATGTATGCGTCACATTCAACAGTCGTATATTAGGTTATGCATTTGTTAAATTACATCAGGACAATGCTTTTAGCTACAAAATAAAGCAATGAATGATTAAGATAGGCCATAAAATTATGAAAACACGACATTCTTTGAAAATCCATCTATGTTAATCAGGTTACAGTTACTATGTTTAAAACAGATCCATTCCATTCAGTCTATGTTAATAACAATCCACTTTCTTATAAGTGCGGCCTTTCACATATATAGCGAGTTTCAGGTTATGTGTTATAGTATCACCTCATATAAGAGTCGGGTTCCCTTTTTTGTCAACCTGGTCTATACCCTGTAGAAGGATGAAATCTCGATTTTGGCGTTATATGCCATTCCTGAGACTTTTTTAGATGAGGAAAGCGAAAAATCAACAATGTTTTTATTGTTTGTGTATTTCCTACTGTTGCTGATTTATTTTTTAAAAAAACTTTATGCGAGCTGTGTAAATACTCCTTGAGTATTGTTGTCCTATTGTTTCGATCGCTGAGTCAGTGATTTTTTTTCTTGCTACAACAGTTCATTTTTATAAGAATTTCAAAAAAGGAAAGTCGGAAGCATATACATATATAATAATGCAGCTATGTCTCTTGAGCTGACTATGCAGCATATTTATATATATATATTTCGGAGAACAGGCACATAAGCTCATCACTTGTTAAGATATTTGTTTAAACCCTTGTAAACCTGACATTAGATACGGTTAGAATGTTTTGAAATGCATTGCCAACTCTATCCAGAGCAGAGCTGCAACACAGGCCGGTAAATAAAGCGCTGTTTTCTATAAATATGTATGATAAACTCACAAGGCTCTCACATTTACAAGATGGTGCCATTGATTGAATTTGTGACCTGCGATTCCAAATGATTTTTGGAAGGCTATTTAAACAGATGAACGCGTAAATTGTCTAGCTTGTATCTGAATTAATATCTCATTCATCATCATTATCATCTGATGGGTCCATTTAAGCTCCTCGCCCTGCCGGAACGAACTAAACCTACATTAATATAAGATAATTTAGGGCAGTGGCGATTTCAGTAGTACTAGTTCAGCGTGTAACCGCCTAATTGTTGCATGTTTCCTCGTAACCCATCATTTTTCGTCATTGGTGCTCTTATATCAAGTGGACTTTTATCTGAGAGCATGTTAAAATGGATTGTGTTTGATATGACGGAGGTGGCTGACATACGGGAGGTAGGAAGCACGCCAGCATCCGATCACAGGCACAAAACAATTAACAAGGTGAAGCAACAAAACCAAAGCTAGCTGGCAGTGATGCCGCTGAAATACAAAACTGAGGGATTTTTGCGACTTCTTGAGTGATACGTGAATAACAGGGATGTAATGCAAGGGATTAATGAAGATAAAATGTAATAGTAGAAATGGAGTCTCCTCCATAAACACCGACATGCATTTCCATGTTCACACTTACGTGTATACATGTTGTCTACACATCCGTGTACGTGTACAAAAGTATGAAGAGCGAATACAGCCTATTAATATACTGTGTAGTCAGCGTGGAGGACAGGTGCAAAATAGTTGAAACAGATCACTACCCAAGATCACAATGGATGTGACACAAGTATAATGTTTAAGATGTTATTCATCATCCAGTACTACGAAACAAGTTTTAAAGAAGGGTCCTCATCCGAAACGTTAACTGATTTGTTCTGTCCACAGATGCTGCCTGACCTACTGAGTGTTTCTAGCATTTTCTGTTTTTGACTAAGAAGCAACTGTTCACTTTAATTCAAAATTAATGACAACACTTTAAACAGCAATAAAATGGTAACGTTTTAAAACATTTGGCAGTTGATACGATTCTTATGTGACATGAGAGATGTGATGATATTCTCTTGATTGGCGTAAGCTGTTTAAATAGTATTAGTAACATTTCGATATATAGTAAGCCATGTATATACACAGACACACAAACACAGATATGAGAAAATAGTTCGAGACAAAGCTGCATTATAGAGATATAGATGCCTCTAATGTTTAAAAAATCATTTTCAGTTATTGTAATCTAAACTTTCCTTTTTCGATTCTAATCTTTAACACAAGAGTTGGGAATTCACATTTCGCTAGCGATCTAAATCTTCCTCGGTTCCACTTACTTGCTTAAATGGAACATTATTCTAAGCATATGCATCGTAATCAACTTGGTCACACTTACAAGAACACGCGTTAATAAGGCAATCAATCAAAGCAAAACAATCAGGGGCTTCTGTTTGAGCAGCAATTGGCGGGTGGGAACAGTACCCCGGCATGACATATGATGATCGGGATATTCTGAGTCAACGCTTGATGCGTTTCGTGCGCAAAGATATATTGTTCATCCTATGAAACTTCAATTTAGACAAAGAGTGGTTCAATTACCCAGAAAATACAGTCAATTAAAGAATGCTGATTGGACAGGAGGCTGGATCATCGATCTTTGAATTCTAGCATTACTTGCAGACATCTAATTTTGCTTTCCCTATTAGCTGTTAACTCAAAGAAAATATGGCTTATAATACAGAAACAGCAGGACCATTTACTTGTCAAAAACAATTTCAGCGCCATGATCAAAACTCATAGCTTTACAAAATAATTTCTGCTCTACTGAAGGCTGGATGACCTAGTAAATGAAGCACTGAGTGATGCAGATGTTTTCTCTCTTTCCCAGAAGTCTTTATCTGTTTAACATAACCTTATGTCCAATCATTTATCCTCAGATAAGTTGGAAAACAATAAAATAGGCAGAAGAGGCTAGTATCAAAGGAACGAGTTTCGAATAATCTGTAAACGATTGGTATACAATGTTAAAGTTGCTGAAATAAACAATGGAACTGTCATTAATCGAAGTGGTTTTATTTGTTTTTACTGATTACATTTAGTATGTCAAACAACTAGGAAAAAAGGGAGAAACGAAAACCGGAACAAAAATCACGTGATTGGAAATGCTTAAATTATGTTTGAACATTTTTAACAGAATCATTGCATTTCTTTACAACCACATTTCAAAAATAAATTAAGAGCTGTTCAATCGCCAGGACAATCAAGATCAATGCAGCTTCAAATTGCACATTTTAATTTGTAATATAAATAATATAAATAACCTCTTATTTGCCCAGACGTAATAATTATACAAATAAGTCATTTTAATTTGACTAATTTGTAGCAAAGAGGTTGCATGGCCTGCAAAAAATAGGCTGACATTTCCTTTTGTTTCCACCTGCTCTAACTGCATATGTCTATTGACAATTTGTGAACATAAATTGAACATAAATTGCCCCTTGTTTAAAGGAAAGCATATTTCTTTATAGGCGCACTGTTGCTGTATGGCAGTGACAATCATCAGTAATTTACAGATTCAACCAATTTGCTAAATCTGTCATAAATTAAAACGAGTCAGGTAGACGCCCGTTTGCATTAAATCAACAATTAATATGAGAAACAATTGTGAGCACAGTATCCTGAAATCGGATATATTACACGAATAATGCAGGCGACTGAACATTTAAACATGTTACATACTATAAATAACATTTAGAAAAGAAAGTGGGTTTTGGTACATTTTGAACAATTATGAAATACTTGTCATGTTATGTGCAAAAAACTTCATTAAAATAATAAAATCTCAATCAAACAAATTACAATACCAAACGAACCCCAAATCATTTTGGTTCCTTTTAAAAAACATGATAAGCCACATCTGATTTCGTAAAGTTCTATTGATTTTATTATGAAAATTTTAGAAAACGTTATTTCATGACAGCAATTGTATTTTTGGTAACCTATCATTGTTCTCATTTTTCTGATTTTGTTCATTTTCACAATATGGGAAAGATCCTTTTGAAAATGCAAAGCAAAGGGGGACCTGTAGTATTTGGCTCATTCAGAGCCTTTTACAAAACAAACACACAAACAGTAATCCTTGCAATTCTTTATTTTCAAATTCCATAGCGTATCAGCCGTAGGCAACTTTCAGATTTGAAAACTTGAAGACAACTGCTTGTGAACAAATGTGTTAAATTGGTTTACTTTACATGATACTTATTTCGCTCAACGAAACTCTCCATACAATGACTATCGCCTTGTAGTTCGAGAACTGTACAGATTTCACTGCTCTCAGGGGAGTCGGCCACTTTCACCAAAGCAAATCAACCAACGAATTTTTAAACGTCAGCTACCATAGTAAAAAAAGGAAACACGTTCGATCTATTTTTCAGTCTCCAGACATGATTCTGAAGTGGAGTTGCTCAGTTCCCCATCACATAATCCCTTCCCATTGTGGCTTGTTAACGTTTGACACCAGGTTTCTATGATGAGGATATTATCATACATTTACTATTAAAACCCCAACTATACACGTACACGACTAGAATACTCTCATCAGCATAGGACACATTTGGCAGAGAACGAAGGAAAGAGAATTATTATAATCCACTCTATGGGGGAAAAGTGTGAGATGTTGTCCTGCAGGAATGTAATGGAGCTTTTGAAGCAAGGTCCAGACATCCAGATACCCGACATTTCCGCTAGTGTTCAAACCCTTCTTTCAAGAAAGAAACGTGTGCACATTTGGAAGGTAGATGTTTATGCATACTTCAGGATGTTGTCTTATCTCGTTAAAGGAACTTCTTCCCTCTGGTCCAGAGAAACTGCAGCAGCCTTGCTCAATACAGAAGGTGTGAAGGTGAGGAATGTGTCAGTTCTGGAGGTTGACGCACATGTGAAGTCTGTCCCTGCAGGTCTTTGTGCCACCCCGTTGGATTGGCTGCTGTGGCACGTTAGGCATGAGCAAGGGCTGCTCCCGGCGCTGCCAAGTCCATGGTTAGTGGCAGAAGGGTATAGGGAGGGATGTCTGAATGCACACAGCAATTCTGGCCGCGGGTAGGGGTGGGAAAGAACTCTAAAGGTGTCCAGGGGTCTCAGAGGGGCGCTGAAGGGACTGGTCGCTGAGGCTGATGCTGCAGACATGCCCATGTGGGGGTAGTAGTGAAGAGGTAGATGTGACGGGAAGGGGTAGGGCAGATTGCCAGCGGCCGCCGCATGGCTCATCATGTAAGTATAGAAAGTAGGATCGGCGGGATGAGGCCACGTCATAGCCAAACGTTGTCTCTTGTCCTTCATTCTGCGATTTTGGAACCATACCTTAAGAAAAAGATTTAAAAATACATATTACAATAAGGTTACTACTGTAAGCATTGAACTAGGTTTGAAAAGTACATCATGCAAACATGTTTTCTGTCGCCTCCATAAATTATAGTTGTTCCTGTATTTATATTTTCCAATCAGATTACATTAGGGGAATAAAATTTACCCTACAGTATCTTAAATAGTAAATTAGTTTTGGGAACAAAGCGTAAGTGTGTGCTAGATGTTATCAGGGCAGAACATGCTATTTCATAAATAAAAAAATCTCCATATTGCAAGCGACTGCTCAGAGATCTTTTCACTATGACGGATTTTCTCCGTTGAAAATTTATGGCCGAGCATTTACTAGTCCATTCTTTGGCATAGTGACATTTTATTTTGTAGTTATTCAATCCTTTTATAAATTTGCAGCAAAGCTCAAAGCAAATCAATACAGCAAAAGTAGGGTGAACGGTGCCAATGTAATGGAAATCAATCATCATCTTTTGTCAGCGGTTCATACAGAATTTATATATGTACATTATTTATATATGTTTGTGTGTGTATATATATATATACATACATATACACACACACATGTATATGAAAGGTAAACGTGTTTGGTGTAGAAAAACCTCGAGTGACCCCATACATATTGGCATTAACCCACTGAGAGCTGCTGGGTTACACTTTATACAGTACGCCGCAATTCTCATTGCCCTCCCTCTTCCAGAATATACTGCGCATGGTTAAAAGAAATGGAGAGACGGCTAGCAAAGATGATGGCTTCTTTCAGTAGCATTGTTGCTTTTAAAAAAATGTTGTACCCAAAATATCAGAAAGAAAAAATATAGCAACTATCGAAATAGTATGCCTTTTGACATGCTCACAAATACAAAAGTGCGACTCTGTTGTCATCACCCTTAAATACTCAGAGGGGTTACCTGTGTACAATTATTTTATAGATCGTATTTCACGCAACAGATTAAAATACTGTAAAATTATCCATATTTATCACATCACTTATTTCAGAATTCCAGTAGCCGGGATATTAACAATCATTGCTAAATCCAAGCTGTAGATTTAAAAATCATTCGTTCCTTTACATAAAAGCATGTTGTCTGTTCCACTGTATTTCGTTTTGTTGCCGTCTTTGTACAATCCGCCCTACGTAAATTATTTTACGGCGAATAGTATTGAAATATCAGGTATCTATCTATCTATATATACCTGATATTTCAATACTGTGTATATACAGTATATATATTTACATTACGGGTACCGAACATGTGATTATTTCCTTATTTATTATGTTTATTTTGTTATTGATAAAGTGATTAAACAAAGGCCTTTTTAAGTTTCTCCATAATCTTCATTTACTGTCTTGTGTGGGCCAAATTGTTTACAACCACTACCAATTGCAGCCGTTTTTCATGATCTCCTGCTCTGATTGTTTACGATCACGTTTAGCCTAGACATTTAATTCCTCCCTACATCCGTTCACCTTGATAGTGGTTTCTGGTAAATTTAAAGCCGCTGCTAACTCGCATCTCCTGGGCCTGGAAACGTAGTTTTCCCGGTAGAATTCCTTCTCCAGCCTGGCGATCTGTTCTCTGGTGAAAGCGGTTCGGTACCGGCGCATCTGATCGGCTGCTCCGCCGCCCATCAAGCTTTGAGAGCCGGTTACTTTGGGAAGCTCTCCCCCGCCGTTACTGCCCATCGGATCGGAAGAGTGCCCTGAAACGATAAGCAGATCTAAAAGTGTTACGAAGTGAACCATTAAAAGCGCCAATGTAAGCTCCGTGAAAAAAAGACAGGAAACTCTACACAAAGGCATATCTCCTCCCATGATTTCAGATTTTGATTTGTTCGTTTTAGCTGCCACAACTCTCTAAATAAAAGTAATTTAATTCCTGTCCTAAAATTCTGAATTCTTCAGGAAGTTGGAGACAATCAGGAGGAGTTGGGCTCAGTTTAAAAATGTAGTTTAAATACTGCAAATCTACATACCAATCATACCTATATACTGTACACCAGAATAATCTATCTGATGAGACGCCCTTTGTGCCTCGGTTGGCCTTTTTTGGTTGTGCCTACTGGAGAAACAGGCTCCTTCCAATACAACCAACTCTTGGATTTATAGTGGAACAAACTGGTTACGCAAAGTGCGGAGATAATTCTTGAACTCATTTGAAATGGACTCTCTGTTTCTGTTTCTCTCTCTCTCTCCGGGCTTGAATGTGACTATAAAGTGGATGCCGGCTGTTTGCTTGCTGACTGGGATGCTTTCATATGCGCCGGCTCTTATTGAAGCTCATCGAAAGACACCTATTTCCGAGCTGGCGCCGACAAGACCCTCGGAAAGTGACAATCTGAAGACTCGCATGGTGTTAACTCCTCTGAATCTGGGATTCAATAATCATTTTACGGCCCTTAAACGAGTTTCCGTACTCCATCAAGAAACCAAATAAAAACGCAACGAGTTTCTTGCTCTTCAATTCCATTTTTCACCTCTTGGTTACATGTTTTTGCAGTTCTGTTTTTATAATATCAAAAGTAATCCCATTGTTTTTTTAAATGTGAAAAGGAAAACAATTAAAACACCTCATAAAATAACATGTATAATTTAATTGTGCAATTTAAACAGAAGTGCCAGTATAAAACGTACGTTTTAAATTTGTCACGAACACTATTAGATCAGTAATTTCTAGTTTATCTTTTTCTAATATATAAATTCATCAATATAATTACTAGCTTACTTTAAAAAAAAACTTTAAAATCAACCCAAGTGTATACAATTGTACTTTAGTATGATCAGTGTAATTCCTCTATTGCAACCGAAATCTATGATTACCTTTGTTTCCGTGGTAATCTTGATTTCCCGGCGCACAATCTGGAGTGCAACTGACATCTATCTCATCATAATAATCTGACTCAGTTTCCGGACTGTTTTGGACAGAGAGAGATTTACTTTTCGCCGAACGACCATCCGAGTATGACTTGTCCGGGACAGGAAGTCTTGAGCCCGGTCTCAGCTGAGTGCTAACCTCGGTTCTAGCATCGGTCTCCTCGTCTCCGCTCTCCAGTGTCATCGGCGCCGACCCGGGGCTCAAACAACTCCTGTGGACCACGTTTTCACGGGAATCGGTTACTGGGCTTCCAGCTGGTTCTGACAAATTCGACACCCTCCTGCCAACAGGATTGTCATGCTGACCTCGCTCCATCATCAGCAGCATCTCCTTTCTTGATTCCATTGTGTACAGATCTGAGATCAAATCAGAGCCAGCAGAGGAACACAAGCAAGAGGACACAGTTCAAGAGAACACAGGGGGGGTGGGAACTGAGATGTAATGATGACCTTCTGATGTGAGCACTCCACTCGGAAGCACTGCGGGTCTGGGAAGGATCACCATTGCCTACTCTTTCTAATCTGTCATTCTTATGTTGTAATCGTCATTACAGTACCCGGGTGACGCCAACAAACTGATTGCAACCGGTTTACAAGTAGATAACGCCTGCCACCGTGAAGATGAAAGGAGCTTCAGCTTGTCGCTGCTGTATACACGTAAGTATATGGAGAGAGGAAGTGCGAAACGTATTGAACAGCTCCCACAAATGAGAGTCCACAACATTACAACACCTCAGGGGAGATGGAAACAAGAGCATCGTCAACTTTTCTTTGCCACTCTGTATTGTGAAGCCCGAAAGCATTATATATCAAATCACTGAGCACAATTCTTTCATCGTGTAAGCGGAATGATTCAAAATTTTGGTTAATGCTGCTACTATTGTTTTCCTTGCACCTCTATAAAGCGCTTTGGAACCTCTTTCTACGTTAAAGGAAACATAAATGCAAGTTGTTGTTATTCAAACTTTATACACACATATACTTTAATATATTCGATGAAACACTTTCATCGTGAATGTAAATAATGAAACATTCCTAATATTTTCTCACACTGATATGAATACCTACGAAGTATATTTTCCATGAAGGCTTTTTGCATGCAGTTTTTAGATTGGTTTCTTTCCTTCTAATGCAATATTGTAACCAAAATGTCATTCATGGAGGACGAATGAATGCAACCAACACTGACGCCAAGGTTTCATATACGCTGTATATCATTTTTAGTTGGAATTCATTCCCTCTACATATTGTAGTTCATGCTCAAACATAGAAACTGAAGGAACGATTATGATGCTATTTAACAGGAAGAAATTCACTCGAAACAATAAGTTTGTTTAAGGTCTGTTTACTTTTTCACATTTTATTAAACTATAGCTCTACAATCAACATATGTAATATATTGGGTATATAAGTATTTAGTATCTGAATTACAATTACGTTTTAATTTTCTGATTGAAATTTCCCATTGCAGCACGCATACCTTTGATGTTTTAAACCATTTACTTGACTAGTTCAGGCTAATCGTAATTTATGTTTATAGATGTTTAAAAATTATGTTCCCGTGTAAATCTATTATTTCCGTTCTCTTGAAGCCATCAGTTTATATATAAATATATATGATAATGTTAGTGTAATACTTCCTGCATTACCAAATAAAATTCTCAGCAAAATGCTGTCTCGGATTTCTGTTCCTTTTTTTATTCAGTAATTTACATAATTTGTGTTTTAGAACTCAAATTTACCGGATGCTGTTTCTCCCTTAGATCATATTTGGCAACTAATCAATAATCAGGTGAAACGAAAGAAAGAGCAAGCTTCTATATGAGATGCTAAAAAATTGAGAAGAATATTAATTCAATCTAAAAGGTAATTTTAATGACTTATCATTCCTAGCGATTTTAACAGGAAGTACCCGAAATAGAAATGTAAAAACTATTATTAGCCAAACTTGTTTAAATCGGTAGCCAACATTGTTTATCCATTGTGAGTTTCGGGGGCAAAAACACATGTTAAAATGTCACAATGTTTGTTGAAGATTAAAGAACAGATCACGATTCCAAGACAGGTCATTGCAGGCCAAGTGACGTGTGAACGCCATCTAAGGAGGCAGTGTAGAAGCCTCAATCATAGCATGGAGCAACACAACGCTAACAGGCCTTTTCCCTCACATTGTTTCAATGAATGATAAACCTGTTTATTAACTCAGGAAATAATGACATTCTATTATTAATATTATTATCATATGCAATTGGTCGCGTAAGTGACACCAAAACACGATTTCAAGCCAGGTGTAAAAAGTGCTCAGTGGTCCATTTGACCTTAAATCTTTCCTGCAAAATCCTTTTAATGCTTTGAGGAAATGGATGCTCCTGCACCCCTACTAAAACAGATTATTAAATCATTGGTGCTTGTGGGATCTTGCAGTGTGCAATTTGGCTGCTTCATTATCTTACCAAGTGACTACATTTCAAAAGCACTTCATTGGCTGTAAAGCACTTTGGGATGTTCTGAGGTCGTGAAAGGTGCTATACAAATGCAAGTTCTTACTTATTGCCATTGCTCAACATTAGGCTTTCTTAGGAACAAATGCTATGAAATGCGATTCACAGGGGCAACCGACACTTAGATTAAATGGTGCATGTCACTGGAGGGAAATTTTACCTGCAATTACTCTTTCGCTGTGGTTGTATTGCACCAGCAGTTTGAGATCAGTAACTGCAGAATGTGCTATATTGCCCAGCTGTGAATGGTACTTTGCCTGTTAGGAGAAAGCTCTGCACATGTATGTTTACATGCATTTTTTTATTCATTCATGGGAAGTGGGCGTCACTGGCAAGGCCAGCATTTGATACCCATCCCTAATTGCCCTTGAGAAGGTGGTGGTGAGCCGCCTTCTTGAACTGATGGAGTCCATGCGGTGAAGGTTCTCCCAAAGTGCTGTTAGGTAGGGAGTTCCAGGATTTTGACCCAGCAACGATGAAGGAACAATGATATATTTCCAAGTTGGGATGGTGTGTGACTTGGAGGGGAACATACTGGTGGTGGTGTTCCCATATGCCTGCTGCCCTTGTCCCTCTAGGTGGTAGAGGTCGCGGGTTTGGAGGCATGCTGTCAAAGATGCTTTGGTGAATTGCTGCAGTGCAGTTGTAGATGGTACACACTGCAGCCACAGTGCGCCGGTGGTGAAGGGAGTGAATGTTTAAGGTGGTGGATGGGGTACAATCAAGCGGGTTGCTTTGTCCTGGATGGTGTCGAGCTTCTTGAGTGTTGTTGGAGCTGCACTTATCCAGGCTAGTGGAGAGTATTCGATTACACTCCTGACTTGTGCCTTGTAGATGGTGGAAAGGCTTTGGGGAGTCAGGAGATAAGTCACTCGCTGCAGAATACCCAGCCTTTAACCTGCTCTTGTAGCCACAGTATTTATGTGGCTGGTCTAGTTTTGATTCTGGTCAATGATGACCCCCAAGATGTTGATGGTGGGGGATTTGGTGATGGTAATGCCACTGAATGTCAAGGGGAGGTGATTAGATTCTCTCTTGTTGGAGATGGTCATTGCCTGGCACTTGTCTGGCGTGAATGATACTTGCCACTTATAAGCCCAAGCCTGGATGTTGTCCAGTTCTTGCTGCATGTGGGCACGGACTGCTTCATTATCTGAGGGGTTGCGAATGCAAGTGAACACTGTACAATCATCAGCAAACATCCCCACTTCTGACCTTATGATGGAGGGAAGATCATTGATGAAGCAGCTGAAGGTGGTTGGGCCTAGGACACTGCCCTGGGGAACTCCTGCAGTGGTGTCCTGGGGCTGAGATGATTGGCCTCCAACAACCACTACCATCTTCCTTTGTGCTAGGTATGTCTCCAGCCACTGGAGAGTTTTCCCCCTGAATCCCATTGACTTCAATTTTGCTAGGGCTCCTTGATGCCATACTTGGTCAAATGCTGCCTTGATGTCAAGGGCAGTAACTCTGACCTCACCTCTGGAATTCAGCTCTTTTGTCCATGTTTGGACCAAGGCTGTAATGAGGTCTGGAGCTGAGTGGCCCTGGCTGAACCCAAACTGAGCATCGGTGAGCAGGTTATTGGTGAGTAAATGCCACTTGATAGCACTGTCGATGATACCTTCGATCACTTAGCTGATGATTGAGATTAGCCTTACCACCATCTACAAGGCACAAGTCAGGAGTGTGATGGAATACTCTCCACTTGCCTGGTTGAGTGCAGCTCCAACAACACTCAAGAAGCTTGACACCATCCAAGACAAAGCAACCTGCTTGATTGGTACCCCATCCACAACCCTAAACATTCACTCCCTTCGCCACCGGTGCACTGTGGCTGCAATGTGTACCATCTATAGGCTGCACTGCAGCAACTCGCCAAGGCTTCTTCGACAGCACCTCCCAAACCCGTGACCTCTACCACCTAGAAGGACAAGAGCAGCAGGCACATGGGAACACCACCACCTGCACGTTTCCCTCCAAGTCACACACCATCCCGACTTGGAAATATATCGCCGTTCCTTCATCATCGCTGGGTCAAATCCTGGAACTCCCTACCTAACAACACTGTGGGAGAACCTTCACCACACGGACTGCAGCGATTCAAGAAGGCGGCTCACCACCACTTTCTCAGGGGCAATTAAGGATGGGTAATAAATGCTGGCCTTGCCAGCGACGCCCACATTCCATGAATGATTGATGGGGCAGTAAATGGCCGGATTGGATTTGTCCTCCTTTTTGTAGACAGGACATACCTGGGCAATTTTCCACTTTATCGGGTAAATGTCAGTATTGTAGCTATACGGGAACAGCTTGGCTAGAGGCGCGGCTAGTTCTAGAGCACAAGTCTTCAGCGCTACAGCCGGTGCAGATCTCCCATGTAAACATGCATGTGCAGAGCTCTGCTTTCAGCCAGGACATTTTTAACATTTTTTAAGAGTGTAGGCAGGAGCATCTATTTTCTCAAAACATTAAAATAATGGGACTTTGCAGCAAGGATTTAAGTTCAAATGGACCACCTGAGCAAATTTTACACCTGTCTTGGAATTGTGTTTAAGTCAAGTTTAAGTGTTGTAATGAACCCCTCCAAGGGCATCTCATAATATTGCATTCTAGAGTCATTTTGGGACTTGACTGAGTTATGCTGCCATTTTCATGTTGATGTTAATGGAAACCACTGCGCATTGACATGAAAGAGGCAGTGATAGCTGAACCCTTAAGCTCTGTCCAGTTTGTTTTATTGATTTCAGGTACATGCACTGCCTTCCTGACTCAAACATTAACTTGGTTTAAAATAGAGTCCATCTTTGCCTCTACGGCTCAGTGGGTAAATGCATCATCTGAGCTATAGGAAAGCTCCAAATTCAATATCTAATCTCAGTCAGATTAGCATCGGGACACCACAATTGGCCTCACTGTTCCTGGGCTAAGGAGGAAGCAACAATCAGGATCCCTATTGCTGATCACTATCCAGTGACCCCCACTGGAAAGTATGTTTGTGTAGCTGTCAGGTGAGGATGCAACTGGGTTCATTTGTGATGTCCCCATAGCTGAATAACATCTGAACATACGCTGACTCAGATAGGACGAATGATTATTTGGGTGAGGTGAACGAAGACTGCTGGTATTCAATGGACCATGACCTCACATGAGTTCGAGCTTTTAGGAGAGGAAGGAAGAAAATTGGAGAGAAAAATCTCAACTCTGATGTCATAGTATCAAGATTGCCTCTAAGTGAACAGGATCTTCCAGCATTGTGATAAAGATGTTACTGTACGTGGACAGGTGTGATGTAGGTGTGGTAAATTTGAACTTACATTTATAAATGTAATTTCACTGAATAATGGAAGTACATTACTGCCATATTTCAAGTACTTTTTTTGTAATTACTATTCCTCAATCCTCTGTACAGTAATGAAAGGCTACATTTGCACATGATCTCCTTCAAAAGGATAGCATGTAAGTTTAGGCCTTTAACTTTTTCATAATTTATGCCAATGCTACTGCAAGTGGAATACTTTTAGCAAACAAAATGGGCAAGCCAGTTTTTTCTCCTTCTCAGGTGGAATACGCCACGGGCATTACGTACTCCACCCAGTGGCTCTACAGAGCACTGACAAAGTGTATCTCAACTGTGACTGGTGGATTTGAGTAACAGATGGAGCTGGATGCTAGCTCACTAATTAGAAGACCAATAATTGTCAACAAGCAGCGTATTCATATTACAAAGCACTTATTATACAGCTGTTTGAATAAATATATCTTAAATCACACTGAAAGTAGGACTCTTTTAAGATAATCTTGATAAAATCACTTTAAACTGGAAGGTGTGGTAGTCATTCTCACCTTGTTTGTGAACATTAGTATTAAAAACCAAGAGTTTGTCAAAAATTAGGTTTCATGTCAAATGGGTTTCAGAATGTTTTATTAAATTGAATTGGAAATCATGGTTATATATCAATTTGATTTTGAGAATTTGAAGGTGTTCCTTTAAAACCAGTATATGCTGTGCCAAAGTTGCCATTAAGAACTGTTTAGATCCATACTGGGCAATCAGTTAGTCTGTAGGATGGAGTTTGTAAACTAGCAGGAGCTGATGCATATGCTGGATTATTACATTGGGAACAATGCAATAATAGCACCAATAAAGCAATCGGGCGATGCAACTCTGCATTTTTCTCCTAATGGTTCTGACTCCTACTCAACAGCTTAGTTTTTGAGCCTGCAATTGACAAGAACTAGGACCAAACAGCAGAGGTCAGCATCATTAGCTAACATAATACACACCTGAAAAATGTGATCTCAATTATAAAAATAAAAAGAAACACTATCGGGCCCCCATTTGAACTTGAGTTTCGTTATTTCCTTTCTAATACACCCAATGTTTCATAAAATTTGTCTGATTATGCCTCTGTGAAGGACCTTGAGATGTTGCTCTACGTTAAAGATGCCATGTAACCACAAGTTGTTGATGTTGTTGTTGAACTGTCAGTTATAGCTCAGAAACAGGTAATTTGGCCCATCAAGTCTGTGCTGGTGTTTTTATCCACGTATTTCTTTTTTTCAAGTAACTATCTAATTTCCTTTTAAAATAATTTATGGATTTTACTTCAACAATGGATTATGGCAGAGAATTCCATATTCTAACCATCCTCTGTGTGAAGAAAGTTTTTTCTAAACTCTTTAATTCTTTTCATAATTAATCTTAAATGTTTGCCTTCTTGTTACCATGTTGCTGACCACTGACCATTTATCACTATTTGAAGGGTCACTCCTTATCCTCCTCAGCATTAGTAATAAAAGCCTTAACTTCTCAAGTCTTTTCATAATTGTAAACCCTGGTGAATCTATGATACATCTTTTCCATTGCTTTTATATCCTTTGTGTAATGGGGTGCTGAAAACTGAAGTATGGTGTGCAATTTTGGACACTCATTATAGGAAGGATATAAAATTAATGGAAAAAGTGCAACTTCGATTCAATTTAAGGGTTTAATCGTAAAGCTTTTATCTTACCCCAATTTACTCAGAAACCGATCCATTAGCTCAGGTAATGGGGGTTTGGATTGTCAAAAATGAACAAAATATTATTGGTGTATAGTCACAGCGAACATCAAACTGGAGCCTTTTTTTTCATTCGGTCAGGGGATGTGGGCGTCGCTGGCAAGGCCAGTATTTATTGCCCATCCCTAATTGCCCTTGAGAAGGTGGTGGTGAGCCGCTTTCTTGAACCGCTGCAGTCCGTGTGGTGAAGGTTCTCCCACAGTGCTGTTAGGAAGGGAGTTCCAGGATTTTGACCCAGCGACGATGAAGGAATGGCGATATATTTCCAAGTCAGGATGGTGTGTGACTTGAAGGGGAACATGCAGGTGGTGGTGTTCCCATGTGCCTGCTGCTCTTGTCCTTCTAGGTGGTAGAGGTTGCGGGTTTGGGAGGTGCTGTCGAAGAAGCCTTGGCGAGTTGCTGCAATGCATCCTGTGGATGGTACACACTACAGCCAAAGTGCGCAGGTGGTGAAGGGAGTGAATGTTTAGGGTGGTGGATGGGGTGCCAATCAAGCGGGCTGCTTTGTCCTGGATGGTGTCGAGCTTCTTGAGTGTTGTTGGAGCTGCACTCATCCAGGCAAGTGGAGAATATTCCATCACACTCCTGACTTGTGCCTTGTAGATGTTGGAAAGGCTTTGGGGAGTCAGGAGGTGAGTCACTCGCCGCATAATACCCAGCCTCTGACCTGCTCTTGTAGCCACAGTACTTATATGGCTGGTCCAGTTAAGTTTCTGGTCAATGATGACCCCCAGGATGTTGATGGTGGGGGATTCAGTGATGGTAATGCCATTGAATGTCAAGGGGAGGTGGTTAGACTCTCTCTTGTTGGAGATGGTCATTGCCTGGCACTTGTCTGGCATGAATGTTACTTGCCACTTATCAGCCCAAGCCTGGATGTTGTCCAGGTCTTGCTGCATGCGGGCTCGGACTGCTTCATTATTGAGGGGTTGTGAATGGAACTAAGCACTGTACAATCATCAGTGAACATCCCCATTTCTGACCTTATGATTGTAAACAATTTTACAACACCAAGTTATAGTCCAGCAATTTTACAAACTGACCTTATGATGGAGTGAAGGTCATTGATGAAGCAGTTGAAGATGGTTGAGCCTAGGACACTGCCCTGAGGAAGTTCGCTGTGACTGCTCTGATTGTAGTGACCAGGGATTCTACTGCTAAAACAAAATACCATTGAAGACAGAAGGCAGCCTTATTTAGTTACCCTACTGAGGGAAGTAGAGGACTCCCATTGGTGCAAGTGTGGCATAGGAAGCTAAGTATATTTTCCTGCACCCAATGGCAGGCTAATTTCAAATGATTTAATTTTAAACAGGAGCGATTTCTATTTAACTCAATAAAAAGCTTTCTTTGCACCAAAGAATATCAGCAATGGATCCCACATGTACTGAGCAATGCATGTTATTTGTTGATAATTGGTCCTCATGGGACTTCCCATCAATGCTCAGCAACAGCGATTTAAGGAACCTTCTCTGTTCTTCTCTTGATTGGGTAAGAGAGCAGAGCTCATTGACTCTGACATCTTCTCCTCTGTAAACATTTATTCAAAAGGTTTTATTGTAATGGCATTTAATTGAGACAAATTTTTTAAAAGAAATCCACTGAACAGCCATTCTCCTTTGCATTGTTTCTAAAGTTTGTTTAAACTCTCTCTGGCTCACAATATTAGGCAAGGCTTTGCTGTGGGAATTGTATACGTGGGAGAAATATCAAGTTATTCAAAAAATTCTTCCAGTTTATCTAAGGCATTTGTGCCTTTCTCTGCTATGTATAGCTTCTGAAAGAATAAAGTTATCAGACGTCTCTCCTGAATTTGAGGTGCCTGTCCCCAGTGGTTTTATTTGCTGGGTCTGTGTAACAATGCCTGAGATCTTCAGCAAAGGAGCCAATAACTCACTTATTCTGTTCACCTTCTTATAGTACAGCGATGTCCAACTTTTTGGAGATGAGGGAAGATATACATGTAGAAACCGATGAGTGGGCCGCACATAATTACACAATAATGCAAGCCCCATTACATAAAAGAATCAGACCACCCCATACACAGAAAGCAAGACATCACACACATAAAAAAGTGAGATAGCGCAAGGCCCGTCATCCTCCTTAACCCCTCCTTTTCCCCTCTTTTATCTCACTCACTCTCCCCCTCCATTGCCACCATCCTCCTCCTCCCTCGAAGCCTGATTCTTTTGCTCTCCTCTACTCACTATTAATATTTTCCTATAACCTTCTTCTGGTCCTCTCTCTCTGCCCCCTCTGTGCTCCCCTTTCTCTGTCCTTTCTTTCTCTCTCCTTTTTTCCTCCTTTCTCTTTGTCCTTTCATGCTCTTTCCCCTCTGCTTCTCTTCCCTCTTCTCGTTGTCTCTCTTTCTCTGCCTCCCCTCTGATTCTATCTTCCCTTTTATATTGCAGTACATCTTCAGAAAGATGCTATTATTTTCAAGAATGTAGTCTTCGCCTCAAAAGACCCTTCCTCTTTGAACAGTGGGAGAGACCTGGCTGGGACCTCTAAAACAGCAGAAGGAGCAGGAAAGCTTCAGCTCTTTAAAATAGCTGAGTCTGGATGACTATTAAATATTGCTCCCTGACTGGTGCCAGGCAACCCCCCCCCCAAAAAAAATGACGCATGTGTTCCCTTTGGCCTCCTTTACCCAGCCCATTTATCTCCTGAGGAAAGTTCTTGCAAAGTTTCTAAAGGCAAACCAAGTGAAACTCCAGAATATCTATCTAATCTTACATCCTGCATTATTCATGCTTGGCTAGTTGCCTTCATTGGCGTGACATTTACATTGTCCCAGCAGCTCAGGAACTATCATGTTTTACACAGTATTCAATCATTTGTGGCTGCACTTATCCATATAATGCTCAATCTTGTACTTAACCAGATAATTCATCTAGTACTTTTCTGAAAGTATTAACTGACACATAATTAACTGCAGTAGCTGGGAATCTTATTTCTATTTTACACATTAGGATAACATGTTCTAACCTCCAGTGCTCAGATAGAACCCCTGTACTTATGGCGCTTCTAAAAATAATTTCTCTTAATCATTTCCTTGAGGATTCTAGCGTGTATCATCTGGTTCAGGTGCCCCGTTGGCATTTGAGCCTAGAATTTACTGTTGACAATATTAGCAGATGAATGCTTAACGTGTTTGTATAACATTCCTCTTTCCACTAGTTCAACAGAGCCGTTTGCCCGTTTAAATGAAATGGGTTAACACTGCCATTAAAATTGTGACAAAGATGTCATATGAATATGTCAAGCATTGGTCCACTAGTGTTGTCAACAGTAATTTCTAGGCTTTAGTTTACCATTGTACACCTGATACTATATAATGGCCTATAAATTCGGATGCGCAGCGCCTGTTTTTCGGGCGCCAACTGACCCACCAAGCTACCAATATCGCGGGCAGGAAGCACGCGCACATTTCCAGCTGTTCTGGGCCGGCTAGCTGAGTGGCACCTGCAAGGGCACTGGCGGAGAGTCTGGTGGGGGAGCACGCAAGCTGTCACCCTGAGAGAGGACAGACGTGCCCCTCCCATGGAGCCAAGGCCGCTTTTCTGGAACAGCATCTCAGCACTCCTATGGCTCTTCTGGAGAAAAGAGTGCAGGAGTGAGGTGATGCCCTGGAAGCCCTTTTCAACAGTGGCCTCTAAAGTCAATTTGACAGCCCTCTCGGCTTTCATGGCAGCAGTATGAACTGTCATGGTAGCCATTTGACCTTCTATGGCAGCAGTTTGTGGTGGGTACTACTTTGGTGTTGATAGATTTGATCACTCGGTCCATGTTGGACAGAATAGTCTCCATGCTTTGCGCAAATCCTTAAGACAAGTTGGAGCTGGACTCCTCCATGCTCTGTGACCTTGTGCGCAAACTCTGGTCAGACTGCCCAGTACACCAAGTATTTACACCAGGTAGCCTGGGCCCTCAAAGTCAGCATCTGAGTCCTCTACGGCTGACCTAGTATATGACCTTGCCCTCCGCCGAGCTGGCACCTGTGGACTCCTATCTCTCTGCCCTAGCTCCTGCGCACTTCTGCCTGGAGAATCACCAAGTGCAGATCTCTCCTCTAATCTAGCCTCTAAAGTCCGTGTGGTGTTAGTATCTGAGTTGGTGTTTGTGACAGTCAGATCAAGTGATGGTGCAACTTTTGGAACTCTGTGCACCTCTTCCTCTGCTGGGTGAGGGGCACAACATTCTCAGCAGCTGAAATGAAAGAGAGGGACCAGGGTTAGCATGTGATGCGAGGGAGAGCAGAGAGAAAGAAGTGGGCATTGAAAGCATCTGCAGCTTGTCATGCAGAGTGTGTGGTGAGGGAGACGTCAGAAGAGACAAAGAGATATGAAGAAATCCTGTGCAAGTCTCCTCCTTTGCTGGTCACCACGGCCTCTGCTCTGCCCCTTCCCATGGTTGCCAGGACACTCTCTTCAATGGGAGGAGAGGGTTTGCAGATGGGCTCTTCCTCCCCCAGTTCCAGCCTGTTTCCTGCTGTTGTGTGACCTTTTCCTGCAAAAAAGAGCGGAATGCTTCAGTGAGAGTCTTGTGAGGCATTTGGAGAATGTAGCTGCCATGGTGGAATAGCTGATAGTCCCTGTGTGAGATGTGAGTTGTGGGTAAGTGAGGAGTGTAATAGTAGTGAGTGTGTGAGCATGAAAAGAAGGAGGTGTAGTGAAGTGTGGTGCTGTCTGAGGCTGAGCCAGACGGTTTGCAACCTTAGCATCCTATTTGACCCTGAGATGAGCTTCTGACCACATATCCGCTCCATCACCAAGACCACCTATTCCACCTCTGTAACATCGCTCATCTCCACCCCGGCCTCAGCTCATCTGCTGCTGAAACCTTCATCCATGCCTTTGTTGCTTCTAGACTCGACTATTCCAATGCTCTCCTGGCTGCTCTCCCATCTTCCACCCTCCATAAATTTGAGCTCATCCAAAACTCTGCTGCCCATACCCTAATTCGCACAAAGTCCTGTTCACCTATCACTCCTGTGCTCGTTGACCTACATTGGCTCCCGGTCCGGCAACGCCTCGATTTTAAAATTCTCATCCTGGTTTTCAAATCGCTCCATGTCCTTGCTCTTCCCTATCTTTGTAACCTCCTCCAGCCCTACAACCCTCCGAGATCTCTGCACTCCTTCAATTCAGCTTCTTGCGCATCTCTGATTTTAATCGTTCCACCATTGGCGGCCATGCCTTCCGCTGCCTAGGCCCTAAGCTCTGGAAATCCCTCCCTAAACCTCTCTGCCTCTCTACCTCTCTCCTCCTTTAATATGCTCTTTAAAATCTACCTCTTTGACCAGGCTTTTGGACACCTGTCCTAATATCTCCTTATGTCAATCAGTGTCTAATTTTGTTTGTTTTTTTTATTCGTTCATGGGATGTGGGCGTCGCTGGCGAGGCCGGCATTTATTACCCATCCCTAATTGCCCTTGAGAAGGTGGTGGTGAGCCGCCTTCTTGAACTGCTGCAGTCCGTGTAGTGAAAGTTCTCCCACAGTACTGTTAGGAAGGGAGTTCCAGGATTTTGCCCCAGTGACGATGAAGGAACGGCGATATATTTCCAAGTCGGGATGGTGTGTGACTTGGAGGGGAATGTGCAGGTGGTGTTGTTCCCATGTGCCTGCTGCTCTTGTCCTTCTAGGTGGTAAGTTTGGGAGGTGCTGTCGAAGAAGCCTTGCTGCAGTGCACTCTGACAATGGTACACACTGCAACCACAGTGCGCCGGTGGTGAAGGGAGTGAATGTTTAGGGTGGTGGATGGGGTGCCAATCGAGCGGGCTACTTTGTCCTGGATGGTGTCAAGCTTCTCGAGTGTTGTTGGAGCTGCACCCATCCAGGCAAGTGGAGAATATTCCATCACACTCCTGACTTGTGCTTTGTTGATGGTGGAAAGGCTTTGGGGAGTCAGGAGGTGAGTCACTCGCCGCAGAATACCCAGCCTCTGACCTGCTCTTGTAGCCACAGTATTTATGTGGTGGGTCCAGTTAAGTTTCTGGTCAATGGTGACCCCCAGGATGTTGATGGTGGGGGATTCGGTGATGGTAATGCCATTGAATGTCAAGGGGAGGTGGTCATTGCCTGGCACTTGTCTGACGTGAATGTTACTTGCCACTTATCAGCCCAAGCCTGGATGTTGTCCAGGTCTTGCTGCATGCGGGCACAGACTGCTTCATTATCTGAGGGGTTGCGTGCAACTGAACACTGTCCAATCATCAGAGAACATCCCCATTTCTGACTTTATGATGGAGGGATGGGTCATTGATGAAGCAGCTGAAGATGGTTGGGCCTAGGACATTGCCCTGAGGAACTCCTGCAGCAATGTCCTGGGGCTGAGATGAACAACCACTACCATCTTCCTTTGTGCTAGGTATGACTCCAACCATTGGAGAGTTTTCCCCCTGATTCCCATTGACTTCAATTTTATTAGGGCTCCTTGGTGCCACACTCAGTCAAATGCTGCCTTGATGTCAAGGGCAGTCACTCTCACCTCACCTCTGGAATTCATTTCTTTTATCCATGTTTGGACCAAGGCTGTAATGAGGTCTGGAGCCGAGTGGTCCTGGCGGAACCCAAACTGAGCATCGGTGAGCAGGTTATTGGTGAGTAAGTGTCGCTTGATAGCACTGTCGACGACACCTTCCATCACTTTGCTGATGATTGAGAGTAGGCTGATGGGGCGGTAATTGGCTGGATTGGATTTGTCCTGCTATCTGTGGACAGGACATACCTGGGCAATTTTCCACATTGTCAGGTAGATGCCAGTGTTATAGCTGTACTGGAACGGTTTGGCTCGAGGCGCAGCTAGTTCTGGAGCACAAGTCTTCAGCACTACAGCTGGCATGTTGTTGGGGCCCATAGCCTTTGCTGTATCCAGTGCACTCAGCCGTTTCTTTATATCACATGGAGTGAATCGAATTGGCTGAAGACTGGTTTCTGTAATGGTGGGGATATTGGGAGGAGGCCGAGATGGATCATCCACTCGGCACTTCTGGCTGAAGATGGTTGCAAACGCTTCAGCCTTGTCTTTTGCGCTCACGTGCTGGACTCTGCCATCATTGAGGACGGGGATGTTTACAGAGCCTCCTCCTCCTGTTAGTTGTTTAATTGTCCACCACCATTAACGACTGGATGTGGCAGGACTGCAGATCTTTGATCTGATTCGTTGGCTGTGGAATCGCTTAGCTCTGTCCATAGCATGTTGCTTCCGCTGTTTAGCATACGTGTAGTCCTGAGTTGTAATTTCTCCAGGTTGGCATCTCATTTTTAGGTTCGTCTGGTGCTGCTCCTGGCATGCTCTTCTACACTCCTCATTGAACCAGGGTTGATCCCCTGGCTTATTGGTAATGGTAGAGTGAGGAATATGCCGGGCCATGAGGTTACAGATTGTGCTGGAATACAATTCTGCTGCTGCTGATGGCCCACATTGCCTCATGGATGTCCAGTTTTGAGCTGCCAGATCTGTTCTGAATCTATGCCATTTAGCACGGTGATATTGCCACACAACACGTTGAATGGAGTCCTCAGTGCGAAGATGGGACTTCATCTCCACGAGGACTGTGCAGTGGTCACTCCTACCAATACTATCATGGACAGATGCATTTGCGACAGGTAGATTGGTGAGGACGAGGTCAAGTAAGTTTTTCCCTCGTGTTGGTTCGCTCACCACCTGCCGCAGGCCCAGTCTGTCAGCTATGTCCTTCAGGACTCGGCCAGCTCAGTCAGGATTACGCTCCTCTGAAGCACCTTGGGACATTTTATTACTTTAAAGGCGCTATATAATTGCGAGTTGTTGTTGTTGTTGTTGTTGTTGTTGTTGTTGTTGTTGTTGTTGCAGTGATTGTGGGAGACTGAAGGGTAGTGGGGGAGGGGAGTCTTGTGAGTGCTGTCGGTGCTGTACGTAATGAGGCTGTAAGTGTTGCAGCTGTCATCAGAAAATATGAGAGCAATCTTCTTACTGACCACCCAACTTCCCTTCCCGGCCCCCATGTTAGCTGATGTTGTTAATGGTTCCCTCTCCTCATGTACTGTCGCCCTCCCCTTCAAATTTGCCGTCAGCATCCTCCTCCTCAAAAAACCCACTCTTGACCCCTCTGTCCTTGCAAGCAATGGCACCATCTCCAACCTCCCTTTCCTCTCCAAAGTTCTTGAATGTGTTGTCGCCTCCCAAAAATGCCCGCAACTCCGTGTTTGAATTCCTCCAATCAGGTTTCTGCCCCTTTCACAGTACTGAAACGACCCTTATCAAAGTCACAAATGACATCCTATGTGACTGTGACTGTGGTGAACTATCCCTCCTCATCCTTCTCGACCTGTCTGCAACCTTTGACACGGTTGACCACACCATCCTCCTCCAACGCCTCTCCTCTGTCGTCCAGCTGGGTGGGACGGCGCTCACCTGGTTCCATTCTTATCTATTCAGTCGTAGCCAGAGAATCACCTGCAATGGCTTCTTTTCCCGCTCCCTCACCGTTACCTCTGGAATCCCCCAAGGATCCATCCTTGGCCCCCTCCTATTTCTCATCTACATTCTGGTCCTCGGCGACAACATCCAAAAACACAACGTTAGATTCCACATGTACGCTGACAACACCCAGCTCTACCTCACCATCACCTCTCTCCACCCTTCCATTGTCTCTCATTTGTCACACTGCTTGTCCAACATCCAGTACTGGATGAGCAAAAATTCCTCCAACTAAATATTGGGAAGAATGAAGCCATTGTCTTTGGTCCCCATTGCAAACTCCGTTCCCTTGTCACTGACTCCATCTTTCTCCCTGGCCACTGTCTGAGGCTGAACCGGACAGTTCGCAACCTTGCTGTCCTATTTGACCCTGAGATGAGCTCCCAACCACATATCCACTCCATCACCAAGACCGCCTGCTTCCACCTCCTTACATCACCCGTTTCCGCCCGTACCTCAGCTCATCTGCTGCTGAAACCCTCATCCATGCTTAGTTACCTCTAGACTTGATTATTCCAATGCTCTCCTGGCCTCCCATCTTCCACCCTCCATAAACTTGAGCTCATCCAAAACTCTGCTGTGCATATCCTAACTCGCACCAAGTGCCGTCTACCCATCACCGCTGTGCTCGCTGACCTACATTGGCTCCCGGTCCGGGATCACCTTGATTTTAAAATTCTCATCCTTGTTTTCAAATCTCTCCTTGGTATCACCCCCCCCCCCCCCCCGCCCCGACTCTATAACCTCCTCCAGCTCTACAACCCTCCAAGATCTCTGCACTCCTCCAATTCTTGCCCATCCCCGATTTGAACCAGTCCACCATTGGCGGCCATTCAGCTGCCTAGGCCCTAAATCTCTCTACCTCTTCACCTCTGTGTCCTCCTTTAAGTCGCTCCTTAAAACCTACCTCTTTGACCAAGCTTTTGGTCACCTGTCCTAATATCTCCTATGTGGCTCATTTGAAAATCGCTTCTGTGAAGTGCCTTGGGATGTTTCACTATGTTAAAGGCGTTATGTAAATACAAGTTGTTGTTGTTATTGTTAACCACTGTACTCAGATCATTGAATTTTTTTCCAGCATTGCAGCCATGTCCTTTGTGCAATGTTTCTGGCATTGACATACTCAGTGATTTCTTCCCACTAACTACGAAGATGATGCCTGGAGGGCTTCCTGCCTCCTGGAGGGATGAGGGTGTCCCTCCTCCTTGCCACTGCCAATGCCTCCAATGCAGCATCGGAGAACCTTGGTGCCCGCTTGCTCCATCCTTCAGTTTTTGTTCACCAACTTCTTGCCTTGTTCTCTGCAGCCAGAATGCATCTCCTCTTTTAGAAGTGCTGGCAACCTTTAAGTGGCATCATAGAAGCCTGATATCTGCCTCCCCTGATAGGCCTGCAACCATTGAATAGCGCAGATAGCACTGGCTGCGCGCCTGGATTATTAAAATCAGCAGGCAGCATGAATATTGCGTGTTGCCTGCATGCCCATTAACTGCTGTTTGCAGTGCACAACCCTCCCCCTGCGTGCCCAATTTTGGGCGCGATCGGATTTTTAGGCCAATATCTCCGCCCAATTTATCACTTTGAAGGACATATCTAGTGTTTAACACTATATCGACTGTTACATGTCTAAGAAAATCTATGTATCTCTCCCCCTGCTATCTGCAATCTACATTGCTACAGTTGTTCTACTTTTTCTAATATTCAATTTGGGTATCTTAAATTGATTTTTGTATTGGTCCGCTCCTCTTCATTTCATCAAATTTTTGGAAATATGCCCGCATAGTCCTCAGTTTATTTTTGAGTTCCTTGTTCAGTCACTGTGGACTTGGCTGTGCTATTTTTCTCCTTTTTTCCACAGGGATCTTCTTTTCCACAACCCTT
The DNA here is from genome assembly GCF_035084215.1 of Heptranchias perlo. Lineage (NCBI taxonomy): Eukaryota > Metazoa > Chordata > Chondrichthyes > Hexanchiformes > Hexanchidae > Heptranchias > Heptranchias perlo. The sequence goes on along the minus strand of NC_090326.1, from coordinate 67,980,081 downwards.
CGAAATGTTCTTAAAGGTAACATTTTTGTTTCTATTGTCTTTAGCTCCCCTTCTCGGAAATGAAAGGTTTGTGATCTAAATTTAATTGATGGGAAAGTTGGTAGGAAATGTCTTATTCTTGCAGTGGTTTTTTTCTGCAAATGTTCTCTCCGCTTCTTCTGCAGACACCAATTCATAGAATCATACACTACTGAAGAAGACCATTCAGTCCTTCATGCCTCTGTCAGCTCTTTGAAAGAGCTATCCAATCAGCCCCACTCCCTTTCTCTTTCCCCATAGCCATGCAAAGTTTTCCTCTTCAAGTATATATCCAATTCCCTTTTGAAAGTTACTATTGAAACTGCTTCCACCATCCTTTCAGGCAGTGCATTCCAGATCACAGCAACTCGCTCTGTAAAAAAAAACTCCTTATCTCCCCCTGGTTCTTTTGCCAATTATCTTAAATCTGTGTCCTCTGTTTACTGACGAACCCACCAGTGGAAACAATTTCTCCCTATCTACTCTGTCAAAACTCCTCATAATTTTGAACACCTCTATTAAATTCCCCCTTAACCTTCTCTGCTCTAAGGAGAACAACCCCAGCTTCTCTAATCTCCTCATGTTTTCATTGGTGCTAGCAGCCGTACAGTATCTCATCTGAGCTGTCAATTTTTATGTTTAAGTCAGGTAGTGACTATCAGCAGGGTATTTGATTATTGGGACATCACAGCAAACCCTCATGCAGTGTTCACACATGCACATTTTCTAGCAGGGATCATGGTTTGGTGATCAGGAATGGAAACCCTATCTGATTTTTCCTTTCCTAGCCGAAGGGTGCTGAGACTAATTGTGATGCTCCTACCTCAGTCTGTCTGAGATCAGCTAACTCAGCGCTGAGCAAAAGTTGAACCCAGGAACTTCCTAGCTTGTATGGCTCAGTTCCCACGCTAGGGAATTAATTATCAACTGAACCAACTGAGGATATTTCAATATTTTAAGGAGACGTTTCTGCAAGAAGCCAATATCCTGAGTTATTCCACTGCAACCGTCTGAGTGAGAAACACATTTTTCAGTCTCTGCCAGCCATTTGAAAAAGAAAAAAAGACTTGCATTTATATAACGCCTTTCATGGCCTCAGGACTTCCCAACGCGCTTTAAAGCCAATTAATTACTTTTGAAGTGCAGTCATTGTTGAAATGTAGGAAACGCAGCAGCCAATTTGCGCACATCAAGGTTCCACAAACAGCAATGCAATAAATGACCATGTATTCTGTTTTAGGTGTTGGTTTGAGGGATAAATGTTGGCTGGGACACTGGGAGAACTCTCCTGCTATTCTTTGAATAGTGCTGTAGGATCTTTTATATCCACCTGAGAGGGAAGACGGCGCCTCGGTTTAACGTATCGTCCAAAAGATAAAGAGCAAACCTAAATCAGCCTTTGTATTTTAAATGTTAGCTGAGGTTTTCATCTGGTTTAGTAAGAATAGAGTTTTTTTTAACGTTGCAATTTCTTTTAATATTGTTGTCTATATCATGTCCTATTCTATACTCCCTACAAAAGAGGCTGGTGATGATGGTCTCCATTTTGGATTTCTCTTTTCTATTTTTAGTCACAAAAATCCAAAAAATAAGAACAGATAAGTGAGGCCATTTACTCCCCTCCCCCCCCCAAATGTCTGCCTATCCTTCCATAGTAAAAGCCCCATGCCAAGAATAGACTTGTTTGGTTTTTACTATTTATTGAAGCTTGATTTTAATATTGAAAGCCACATTTGAATAGTTGAGAGTGTAGCTACAAGCAAAAATTGGAAGGCGCCTGTTGTTCCTGATTATTTTAATGTATATAGCTCTGTGAATGTCTACCTTGTGCCATGGTGGTGATGGTAGCAGCACCAAGGAGGAGTCTGGATGCTCTCGAAGTCTGTCTCCGAAGGAGCTGGTAAGGGGGTGACACCATAGTGCCAAGCAGTAGGTGGAGTAACAAAGAAATCAAGTGTGTGTGTAAAGAATGATTGAGTACAAATAGAATGGTGCTGTTCTAACGATAATGTTTGTCTATAGTCAGGGAGAGGGGTGATTTTTTGCTCTCCAGCAGGGAAACAGCTATTAGTAGCTTAGGAGAGAGTCAGGTGAATTTCTTCAGCAGCTACCAAGTGAGCTTGTGGCTGTTTCTCGTTGTCCACTTCCAAATAAATCGTATCGCAAAGGGAGGTGGGTACAGTACTAAACAGGGCATCCAGCACTAAATGTAAAAGACTAGCAGTATTCTCCACCAAGTACCAAAGTAGCAAAATCTTTTCTTCAAAATATCAAAAATAAATACCTTTATGACAATACCAGCTGTTCTTTAAGCCAGATAGCACCTAAATGGCAGATCTGGAAACAGTAGCAGCAGGTTTTTATGGGGGCAGTCTTCCCCTGATCTGTACCTAGTGCTTATAGGAAATCTGTGTGCAGAGCCATCTGACATTAATTTGTATGTAATCTATATTGTTGCCTCCTCTTCAGGTTCAGTCAGATGTAGTCACCAGAAAAGGCACACAGGAAATTTTGGGCAATGCTACACAAGCTCAGAATAAGAGCAAAGGATTAGCCCAAATATTTCTACAGGTACAGTTTTGGTGCTAACTCCAGGAACATCCACCCTTTATTCTTCTGGTTTTGCAATAAAGTTCAGCACTCTGTTTTATTGATTGCCTCTTTGCATTGACTGGATATGATAGGGGCCACTTTTCCTGGGGCCCATGGAAATGAACATAATGCGTGGGCAATGCACTGAATTAGCCATGTGCTTAATGTCTTTTCTCTGCACTCCGATTTCATATCAGGGCTAATTTTTATGTTGTGGACATTATGTGGGTGGGTGCTGAGGCTGCCTGGTGAGTGAAGTCATGAAGGCACGGGAAATTAAAGCGCTGCTGCAGGCTTTAAAGGCTTATGGCTGCTTAAAGGGGTTTGAACATCTTGGGCCCTTGGGAAAGCCTATGGAGGGACCAGAGAGCCTGTCTGGTGGACAGTGTGGAAGCCACAACTTGCGATAAATATCCTGGAGGGCTTCTAAGCAGTGATTTTTGTAAGAAGAAAATTTTTGTAAGAAGAAAATTTTTGAATTGACAGTGCAAAGGAGCAAGATTTCATGGTAGGAGTGAGAACTAAAACATTGTGCAATCCATCAGCATACCAGTAAAGATGGCTGATGCCATTAGGGTACTCTGTTTGATGACAAGGCCACCGAGCTGCTGTAGCAGGAAGTAGAGTAGAGGAGTGAAGTCTTGTTTGTCCCACCATGCGGGATGTGGAAATAGTTGGCTGAAATCATCAGCAGCAGCATTGTGCCAAGGACATGGGTGCAATGCTGTAAAAAGTTTAATGACCTCATCAGGAGATGGAAAGTAGGTGTGAACCTTTACACTGATATAAAACTGTTTGTGAGCCCTGTAGCAACAACCTGATGTTTAAGATTATGCGCTCATTGAAATAACATAACGTAGGCAAGGTGCAGTCTCAGGCCCACTTAGGTTTCACTCCCTGGTCACAAGCCACAGACATTCCACACAAGTTCTTGCAAGGAGCTAAATGTATGAAAGAACAATAAAGCAATACCAATTATTATATAATTAAGCTAAGTCTTTAATTAATTAATCAGATCTAAGGGGATAAAATTAAAATTAACTAAGTAGAGGATACTAACATTAAAGGCATCTGAATTTCATTAAATTAAAATCTGGTATACATAAATAATAAATAGGAATTAAGGAGAGAATAAAATAAAGAAGTTAATAAACAAAAACAAAACTAATTAGTTAGAAATTAATCCGAAATCAAGCTAAATCTATCTACTAAATATAATCTAGATCTCAAGTAATTATATCTAGAACTAAATTAATACTAATAAATAAATAAATAATTTTTTTAAATTTTAAAACTAGAAATGGCAGTACAGGTTGTCTGTCAGTACTGTGATATGTGAGACTATCCTGGATTGCCACATCTGCAGGAAATGTCTCTGCCTTGAGACATTCCAGCTCAGAGTCCTTGAGGTGGAGTGCGAGTTGGAGACATTCTGACACATAAGGGAGAGGGAGAAATTTTTGGATGGTTTTCTCCAGAGTACAGCCACACCTCAGAGGTAAGCACAGATACAGGAAGGGGAGAGTGTGATTGTTGGTCAGCAAGGTATGGGGAACCAATGGGAGGTAGATGAGGAGGTCCGGCAGACACTGGTCCTATCCAACAGGTACTTGTTATCCATGAGGATAAGGATGCAGACTGCGGGGTGGACAGCCAAAATGCTAACTATGGCACCGTGGAGCACGAGGGAGTCCAAGGGGAGGGTGGTGGGGGAAGAGCAGAATAGAAAGGTTGTAGCCATAGAGGATTCAATAATTAGGGGGATAGCTAGCGTCTTCTGCAGTTGCAACTGAGAGTCCAGGAGGGTGAGTTGCCTACCTAGTGCAAGGGTAAAGGATATCTCGGAGCAACTGAAAAGGAACTTGGAAAGGGAGGGGGAAGATCCAGTTGTCGTGGTTCATGTTGGGACCAATGACACAGGGCAGAAAGGGGGGGAGGTCCTGCTAAGGGAATATCAGATGTTAGGAACTAAATTAAAAAACAGGACCCCATGGGTGATAATCTGGGGATTACTACCCAAGCCACTAATTGGCATAGGGATAGGCAGATCAGGAAGGTGAATGCGTGGCTGAAAGACTGGTGTGGGAAGGAGGGGTTCCATTTCATGGAACACTGGTACCAGTACTGGGACAGAAAGGAGCTATACCGCTGGAACGGGCTCCACCTGAACCGGAGTGTCTAGCGGAAAGGATAGATAGGGCTGTGGATAGGACTTTAAACTAAGGTTGGGGGAAGGGATCTGGTGAAAATAACATAAGTCTGAAGATAAAAGAAGTAGGAGATGAGAGTAAAGGTCAGACCAGGGTAAGGAATAAGGGTAACATAAACAGTCAGGGAACAAATACAATTATAGAACATAAGTGCAAAGTGACTGTTAAAAATAAAGTGAGGGGAACAATTATTAAAAACAAATTAAATTGCCTGTACAGTAATGTGCACAGTATCTAAAATAGAATGGGGGAGCTGGGGGCAATAATTCGTAGCGAGGAGCCAGATGTAGTTGGGATAACTGAAACATGGCTACATAAAGAACAGGACTGGCAGTTAAATATTGCAGGATATAATGTATTTAGAAAAGATGGAAGGAAGAAGGGGGTGTGGAGTAGCTGTACTAATTAGAGACAACATAATGGCAATAGAAAAAAGGGACATAAGTAATATTAAGATAGAAACAAAACCCATATGGATTGAGATAAAGGATAAGAAGGGACCGATCGTGTTAATAGGTACATTCTACAGACCACCTAATAGTGGAAGGGAAGTAGAGGAAGCAATATGTAGGCAAATCTATGAAATGAGTAAAAAACATCAAATAATAATCATGAGAGATTTCAACTACCCCCAAATAAACTGGCAAGAAGAGGTAGGGAACAGGGAAAGGGGAATGGAGTTTTAACAGTGTGTAGAGGACTCTTTTCTTACCCAGTACTTGAGAAGCTCAACAAGAGAGGAATCCCTGCTGGATCTAGTAATGGGAAATGAACCAAAGCAGATAAGAGACATTAGCATAGGGGAACATCTAGGCAATAGCAATCATAACATAATAAGGTTTGAAATAATGATTGAGAAAGACATAAGTAAGACAAAAAACAAAGTAATAGATTGGAAAAAAGCTAATTTTGAGGGGATGAGAATGGAACTAGGGAAGGTAAACTGGAAAAAAATTTTGACAAAGAGAGAGGACAGCAGTGGGAAATATTTAAACGATGATCAATAGCGTTCAAGAGAAATATATCTGTTGGCCAGGGGATGCAGAAACTACTGAGTTTATTCCAAACTGCTGACACACAGGCAAAAGCAACTTTTGAACTGAAGTAACCTGAGTTCAGTCGCTGGCCTGAGCTGGCTGGAACCGGTTTGAATTAGGTAAGTTTTGTGAAAGACAAAGGAGATGTGATAAGATACAAGTCCTTATTTAGAAAAGGAGTAATGAGGTAATGCTACCTAAGTCCTTGGGACAGAGCTAATGAGAAGACACAGGCTAGGCGAGCAAGCCTAAACCAACGGGAGAGAGAGACAGCATAGCTTGAAAAGATAAGATTCGGAATAAGAATGAAGAATCTGGGGCATAGAGCCAAAGCGAAGACTCCGGAGACCAACCATCGCGTAAGTGGAAGAATCTATGTCAGGGACGTAGAGATGACATTGAAAGAGAGAGAGAACAGAACGCCTGGCAAACGTCAGCTCTCCTTTTCAGGTATTAGCCTTTATATTCTGTGACCACTCAGAGAATGTTAGAGAAACCTAGTGGGTGTGCGTTTAGATCCTAGTTTGGGTATAAAACTGTATAACCTGGTGCAAACTGCATGTCTCTATCTAACCAGACGTATAAGATATATGTATATGATCTAAAGTCGTGAATAAAGCAAATTGAGAGTTAAGAGAGAATTGATTCTTCTCCTCTTTGTGCTAAGCCAATAACCGTAGCCGGTGACCTCCGGTCAACATATCCCTCTAAAAAACAAGAACAAACTAGCCAATAATGAAACACCATGGATGAATAAAGAGATAAGGGTAAAATTGAAACTAAAGAAATAAGCATACTCTAAATACATAGACAATAAAGGAGACGATGACAAAAGGGAATTTAAAGAAGTTAGGAAAGATGTCAAAAAAACAATTAGGAAAGCAAAGAGGAAATACGAAATTAAACTATCAAGGAATATAAAAAGAAATAGTATTCTACAGTCACATAAATAACAAAACAAAATCAGGATAGGGACAGGGCCACGAAGGGATGCACAAGATAAACTCACAGGTAATGACAGCAAAATGGCAGAAATATTGAAGAGTTACTTTGCCTTAGTATTTCCCAGGGAGACTAACAAGGTGGGCATGACACTAGAAGAAGACATCAAAAAAGATATAAAGATATTTAAGATAGAAAGGGGAGAGATAATTGCTAAACTTATCAAACTTAGAGAGGATAAAACCCTGGTCCGGTTGGATTGCATCTGTACGTATTAAAAGACGTTAGGGAAGATATAGAAGAGGCACTATTATATATCTTTAAAAAATCATTAGAAAGGGAAATAGTGCCAGAGGACTGGCGGACAGTTAATGTTATTCTTATATTTAAAAAAGGAGATAGAACAAGTCCAGGGAACAATAGATCAGTTAGCTTAACGTCGGTGGTAGGAAAGATAATGGAATCTTACTCAAAGATGTAATAGAAAAACATCTAGTAAATAAAAATATAATCAAGACTAGTCAGCATGGAAAGTCATGTTTGACCAACCTTATTGAATTCTTTGAAGAAGTAACAGAAAGAGAAGACAAGGGTAATTTGTAGACATAATATATTTGGATATTGAAAAGGCCTTCGATAAGGATCCTTGACTGAGGTCAGAGCATGTGGAGTCAGGGGACAGGTAGCAGAATGGATAGCAAGCTGGCTACAAAACAGAAAACAGAGAGTAAGGGTTAAGGGTAGGTGAGTACCTGGCAAAAGACAGGAAGTGGTATTCCACAAGAATCAGTGCTGGGACCACCATTGTTCACAATTTACCGTACCGATTTGGACTCGGGAATTGAAAGTACAATTTCAAAATTTGCGCCGACACGAAATTGGGGGGAATAGTTAATACATAGAAAGAATGCATTAAAGTTCAAGAAGACATAAGAACATAAGAACATAAGAAATAGGAGCAGGAGTAGGCCATCCAGCCCCTTGAGCCTGTTCCGTCATTCAACAAGATCATGACTGATCTTCTACCTCAACGCCATTTTCCTGCACCACCACCATATCCCTTGATGCCTTTAATATCTATAAATCTATCGATCTCTATTTTGAATGTACTCAATGATTGAGCCTCCACAGCCCTCTGGGGTAGAGAATTCCAAAGATTCACCGCTGGCTGAGTGAAGAAATTTCTCCTCATCTCAGTCCTAAATGGCCTACCCTTTATTCAGAGACTGTGACCCCTGGTTCTAGACTCTCCAGCCAGAGGAAACATCCTCCCTGCATCTGCCCTGTCGAGCCCTGTAAGAATTTTGTATGTTTCAATGAGATCATCTCTCATTCTTCTAAACTCTAGAGAATACAGGCCTAGTCTACTCAATCTCTCCTCATATGGCAATCCCGCCATCCCAGGAATCAGTCTGGTGAACCTTTGTTGCATTCCCTCTATGGCAAGTATATCCTTTCTTAGGTAAGGAGAACAAAATTGTACATAATACTCCAGGTGCGGTCTCACCAAGGCCCTATATAATTGAAGTAAGATATCTTTATTCCTGTACTCAAATTCTCTTGTAATAAAGGCCGACATACCATTTGCCTTCCTAATTGCTTGCTGCACCTGCATGTTAGCTTTCTGTGACTCATGTACAAGGACACCCACGTCCCTTTGAACATCAACATTTCCCAATCTCTCACCATTTAAAAAATACTCTGCATTTCTGTTTTTCCTACCAAAGTGGATAACTTCACATTTTTCCACATTATATTCCATTTGCCATGTTCTTGCCCACTCACTTAGCCTGTCTATATCCCCTTGAAGCCTCTTCGCATCCTCCTCACAACTCACATTCCCATGTAGTTTTGTGTCATCAGCAAACTTGGAAATATTACATTTGGTCCCCTCATCCAAATCATTGATATAGATTGTGAATAGCTGGGGCCCAAGCACCGATCCCTGCGGTACCCGACTAGTCACAGTCTGCCAACCTGAGAAAGATCCGTTTATTCCTACTCTCTGTTTTCTGTCTGTTAACCAATTCTCAATCCATGCCAGTACATTACCCTCAATTCCATGTGCTCTAACTTTGTTCACCAACCTCCTGTGTGGGACCTTATCAAAAGCCTTCTGAAAATCCAAATACACCACATTCACTGGTTACATCCTACTAGTGACATCCTCAAAGAACTCCAATAGGTTTGTCAAACATCACATCCCTTTCATAAATCCATGTTGACTCTGCCAAATCCTATTATTATTTTCTAAGTGTCCTGTTATCACATCCTTTCTAATAGATTCTAGCATTTTCCCTACGACTGATGTCAGGCTAACAGGTTTGTAGTTCCCTGTTTTCTCTCTCCCTCCTTTCTTAAATAGTGGGGTTACATTTGCTACCCTCCAATCTGCAGGAGCTGTTCCAGAACCGATAAAATTTTGGAAGATGACAACCAATGCATCCACTATGTCTATAGCCACCTCTTTCAAAACCCTGGGATGTAGATCATCAGGTCCTTGGGATTTATCGACTTTCAGTCCCATTAATTTCTCTAGTACTATTTTTTTACGAATACTTATTTCTTTCAGTTCCTCATTCTCACCAGACCCTTGGTTCTCTAGTATTTCTGGGATGAAGACAGACACAACGGGCTCAATTTTGAAATGGTGGCGGGTTGGCAGGGGGGAGGGGGGGTGAAGTCGCGCACGGCAAACCCGCTTAAACAAAACTTACTGTTTTCGATGCGATCGCATGGTGATTGCTAATGATTAACGTGCTCTCCGGGTTTCGCGCAAGGCAGCCAGCTTGATTGACAGGCTGGCTGCCATCAGGAGCTGCAACGCGAGGGGGGAGGGGGAGAACAAGACACCATCCAGTGCTGGAATGGAAGATTGTGGGGGGGGGAAGAGTGGGAGATCGGGGAAGAGGGGAAGGTTGGGAGATGAGAGTGGAAGATCGGAGGGGGGGGGGGAGGGGGGAAGATCGGGGGGAGGGGAAAGTTGGGGGGTGAGAGTGGAAAATCGGGGAGGAGGGGAGGTTGGGGGATGAAAGTGGAAGATCAGGGAGGAGAAGGGAAGGTTGGGGGGGAGAGTGGAAGATCGGGGGGGGAGAGGGGAAGATCGTGGGGAGACGGGAAGATTGGGGGGAGAAAGGAAGATCGGCGGACTTCGGCGGGTTAAAGAGGGGGGCGGGGTGAAGAGGGGGAGATCAGAGAGGGAGACATCGGACATTGGAGCAGGGTGGAAAGGTCGGTTGATTTTGTGCTTTATCTTCCTTCAATGTTTTTTGATGTACTTTATTTCCTTTCTTTTTCCCTGATCCAGCTCTTCATGCTTGGTTTCACCAGGCGTGAATCAGAAGCGGTGGGCAAGCAGCCCAGGTAAGGTAAAAATCATTATAACCAAGTAATCTGTCCCAGGTAAAGTGCCTTAAGTACCTCAATGAGGAACATTTGGCTCTTTAACTGTCATCCCACTGGCTTTAATTGTTGGCAGGACTTCTGGTTTCAGGTCGCCCGTGCGCGCACAAGTGCGTCCTCGGGAAACTCAGAAGTCGACGGGTTGGAGCCGGCTTCCGAACCTGAACGGGATTTCCGCGATTTTCAGGCCCCCCCCAACGCACCCGCAATTTCCCCGTAAAATTGAGCCCAAAGTATTTGTTTAATTTCTCTGCCCTTTCTTTATTCTCCATTATAAATTCTCCCGTCTCGGTCTGTAAGGGACCCACATTTGTCCTTGCCAGTCATTTCCTTTTTACATACCTATAGAAGTTTTTACATTCCATTTTTATGTTTCTTGCTAGTTTACTCTCATATTCTATTTTCCCTTTCTTTATCAAATTCTTGGTCCTCCTTTGCTGAATTCTCCCAATCCTCAGGCTTACTGCTTTTTCCGGCAACTTTATATGCCTCTTCCTGTTGGGTTTTTGTGCCTTAAAGGAATATATATTTATTGTAAATTATATATTAATTCTTTAAATGCTAGCCATTGCCTGTCTACTGTCATACCTTTTAATGTGGTTCCCCAATCAATCACAGCCAACTTGCGCCTCATACCTTCGTAGTTTCCTTTGTTTAGATTTAAGACCCTAGTTTTGGATTGAACTACTTCACTTTCAAACTTAATGAAGAATTCTATCATATTATGGTCACTCTTCCCGAAGGGTTTCTTTACAATAAGATTATTAATTAACCCTTTCTCATTGCACAATACTAGATCTAAAATAGCCTGTTCCCCAGTTGGTTCCTCAACATACTGATCTGAAAAACCATCTTGCATACATTCCAGGAATTCGTCCTCCACAGTATTGGTGCTAATTTGGTTTGCCCAATCTGTACATAAATTAATGTCCACCATGATTACTGTAATACCCTTGTTACATGCACTTCTAATTTCCTGCTTTATACCGTGCCCTACATTACCACTACTGTTCGGTGGCCTATGAACAACTCCCACCAATGTTTTCTGCCCCTTGCTGTTTCTTAGCTCCACCCAAACTGATTTTGCATCTTGATCTTCTGAGCCAAGATCCTTTCTCACTATTGTACTGAATTCATTCTTTATTAACAGCACTACCCCACCTCCTTTTCCATTTTGCCTGTCCTTCCTAAATGTCGACTATCCTTGAATACTCAGTTCCCAGCCTTGGTCACCCTGCAGCCACGTCTCCGTAATGGCAATTAGATCATACCCATTTGTACCGTCAATTCATCTACCTTGTTGCAAATGCTGCATGCACTCAGATAAAGTGCCTTTAATTTTGCCTTTTTAACATTTTTTCCTGTTTTGGCCTTATTTGCTGCTGGCCTTTGTTCCCGCTGCCTTCCAATTTCACTGACCACTTTTCTGCCTTCCACTTCCAGCATTGTTACTGTCCCTTCTGAATCTCCTCTCAGGTTCCCATCCCCCTGCCAAGTTAGTTTAAACCCTCCCCAATAGCACTAACAAACCTCCCCGCAAGGATATTGGTCCCAGCCCAGTTGAGGGGCAAACTGTCCGGCTTGTACAGGTCCTACTTCCCCTAGACCCGGTCCCAATGCCCCAGGAAACTAAAGCGCTCCCTCCTGCACCATCTCTCCCGCCATGCATTCATCTGCTCTATCCTCCTATTTCTATACTCACTAGCGCGTGGCACTGGGAGTAATCTGTAGATTACTACCCTTGTGGACTTGCTTGTTAATCTATTTCCTAACTTCTTAAAATCTGCCTGCAGGACCTCATCCGTCTTTCTACCTATGACGTTGGTACCGATGTGGACCACGACCTCTGGCTGTTCACCCTCCCCCTCCATAATGTTCTGCAGCCACTCAGTGACATCCTTGATCCTGGCACCAAGGAGGCAACATGGAATCATGTCTTCAGCCGCAGAAATGCCTGTCTGTTCCCCTAACTATGGAATCCCCTATCACTATTGCTCTCCTGACCTTTCTCCTCCTCCCCCGGTACAGCTGGGCCACCCATCGTGCTATGGTGTTGACTCTGGCTGCATTCCGCAGAGGAACCCTCTTCCTCACCAGTATTCTGATTGATTACTAGTTAGAGAGCGACATACCCTCAGCGGACTCCTGCACTACCCGTTACTCCTTGTCTGTCTGGCAGTCACCCAGTCCCTCTCTGACTTCTTGAACTGCTGCAGTCCGTGTGGTGAAGGTTCTCCCATAGTGCTGTTAGGAAGGGAGTTCCAGGATTTTGACCCAGCGATGATGAAGGAATGGCGATATATTTCCAAGTCGGGATGGTGTGTGATTTGGAGGGGAACGTGCAGGTGGTGTTGTTCCCATGTACCTGCTGTTCTTGTCCTTCTAGGTGGTAAAGGTCGTGGGTTTGGGAAGTGCTGTCGAAGAAGCCTTGGCCAGTTGCTGCAGTGCATCCTGTGGATGGTACACACTGCAGCCACTGTGCGCCGGTGGTGAAGGGAGTGAATGTTTAGGGTGGTGGATGGGCTACCAATCAAGCGGGCTGCTTTGTCCTGGATGGTGTTGAGCTTCTTGAGTGTTGTTGGAGCTGCACTCATCCAGGCAAGTGGAGAGTATTCCATCACACTCCTGACTTGTGCCTTGTAGATGGTGGAAAGGCTTTGGGGAGTCAGGAGGTGAGTCACTCACCGCAGAATACCCAGCCTCTGACCTGCTCTTGTAGCCACAGTATTTATATGGCTGGTCCAGTTAAGTTCCTGGTCAATGGTGACCCCCAGTATGTTGATGGTGGGGGATTCGGCGATGGTAATGCCATTGAATGTCAAGGGGAGTTGGTTAGACTCTCTCTTGTTGGAGATGGTCATTGCCTGGCACTTGTCTGGCATGAATGTTACTTGCCACTTATGAGCCCAAGCCTGGATGTTGTCCAGGTCTTGCTGCATGCGAGCATGGACTGCTTCATTATCTGAGGGGTTGTGAATGCAACTGAACACTGTCCAATCATCAGAGAACATCCCCATTTCTGACCTTAGGATGGAGGGAAGGTCATTGATAAAGCAGCTGAAGATGGTTGGGCCTAGGACATTGCCCTGAGGAACTCCTGCAGCGATGTCCTGGGTCTGAGATGATTGGCCTTCAACAACCACTACCATCTTCCTTTGTGCTAAGTATGACTCCAGCCACTGAAAAGTTTTCCCCCTGATTCCCATTGACTTCAATTTTACTAGGGCTCCTTAGCGCCACACTCGGTCAAATGCTGCCTTGATGTCAAGGGCAGTCACTCTCACCTCACCGCTGGAATTCAGCTGTTTTGTCCATGTTTGGACCAAGACTGTAATGAGGTCTGGAGCCGAGTGGTCCTGGCGGAACCCAAACTGAGCATCGGTGAGCAGGTTATTGGTGAGTAAGTGTCGCTTGATAGCACTGTCGACGACACCTTCCATCACTTTGCTGATGATTGAGAGTAGACTGATGGGGTGGTAATTGGCCGGATTGGATTTGTCCTGCTTTTTGTGGACAGGACATACCTGGGCAATTTTCCACATTGTCAGGTAGATGCCAGTGTTGTAGCTGTACTGGAACAGCTTGGCTAGAGGCGCAGCTAGTTCTGGAGCACAAGCCTTCAGCACTACAGCCGAGATGTTGTTGGGGCCCCTAGCCTTTGCTGTATCCAGTGCACTCAGCCGTTTCTTGATATGACATGGAGTGAATCGAATTGGCTGAAGACTGGTTTCTGTGATGGTGGGGATATCGGGAGGAGGCCGAGATGGATCATCCGCTCGGCTCTTCTGGCTGAAGATGGTTGCGAACGCTTCACACGTGTCTTTTGCACTCACGTGCTGGACTCCGCCATCGTTGAGAATGGGGATGTTTACAGAGCCTCCTCCTCCCGTTAGTTGTTTAATTGTCCACCACCATTCACGACTGGATGTGGCAGGACTGCAGAGCTTTGATCTGATCCGTTGGTTGTGGAATCGCTTAGCTCTGTCTATAGCATGTTGCTTCCGCTGTTTAGCATGCATGTAGTCCTGAGTTGTAGCTTCACCAGGTTGGGCCCTCATTTTTAGGTACACCTGGTGCTGCTCCTGGCATGCTCTTCTACACTCCTCATTGAACCAGGGTTGATCCCCTGGCTTGTTGGTTATGGTAGATTGAGGAATATGCCAGGCCATGAGGTTACAGATTGTGCTGGAATACAATTCTGCTACTGCTGATGGCCCACAGCGCCTCATGGATGTCCAGTTTTGAGCTGCTCGATCTGTTCTGAATCTGTCCCATTTAGCATGGTGGTAGTGCCACACAACACGTTGGATGGTGTCCTCATTGCGAAGACAGGACATCATCTCCACGAGGACTGTGCGGTGGTCATTCCTACCAATACTGTCATGGACAGATGCCTTTGCGACAGGTAGATTGGTGAGGACGAGGTCAAGTAAGTTTTTCCCTCGTGTTGGTTCGCTCACCACCTGCCGCAGGCCCAGTCTGGCAGCTATGTCCTTTAGGACTCAGCCAGCTCGGTCAGTAGTGGTGCTACCGAGCCACTCTTGATGATGGACATTGAAGTCGCCCACCCAGAGTACATTCTGTGCCCTTGCTACCCTCAGTGCTTCCTCCAAGTGGTGTTCAACATGGAGGAGGACTGATTCATCAGCTGAGGGAGGGCGGTAAGTGGTAATCAGAAGGAGGTTTCCTTGCCCATGTTTGACCTGATGCCATGAGATTTCATGGGATCCAGAGTCAATGTTGAGGACTCCCAGGGCCACCCCCTCCTGACTGTATATCACTGTACCGCCACCTCTGGTAGGTCTGTCCTGCCGGTGGGATAGGACATACCCAGGGATGGTGATGGAAGAGTCTGGGACATTGGCTGAAAGGTATGATTCTGTGAGTATGTTTCTGTCAGGCTATTGCTCTCTTAACTGCGGGGTGATCACCTCCTGAAACATGTTATCCACGTAGCTCTCAGTCTCGCGGATGCACTGCAGTGACGCCAACTGCTGCTCACGGTCCGAAACTGGAGCTCGAGCTCTTCCAGATGACAACACTTCCTGCACATGTGGTTGTCCAGGACACGGGAAGGATACGGATACATGGCACAGGATGCGGATTCCACGGGTGCCCTGCCATGCCTCGATTTATTAGATTAACTGAACTTAACTGAAAATAAACTAAAGACTTAAAAAAAAGACACTCACTGGTAAAAAAAAACCTCACCAACTAGCAGCCAATCAGCTCCTTCCCTTGTGCTGACGTCACTCTTGATTTTCTTACCTCACTCCTTGAAGCCGCAAACTCTTTATCACTGATCCCGCTCTCCACTCTCTCTCTCCGCTCTCTCTCCGCTCTCTCTCTCCACTCTCTCTCTCCGCTCTCTCTCCACTCTCTCTCTCCGCTCTCTCTCCGCTCTCTCTCCGCTCTCTCTCTCCGCTCTCTCTCTCCGCTCTCTCTCTCAGCTCTCTCTCTTCCTTTTATCACTGATCCCGCCCTCCACTCTCTCTTCACTCTCACGCCTTCTTTTATCAATGATCCCGCTCTCTCTCTCACGCCTCCTTTTATCGCTGATCCCGCTCTCCGCTCTCTCTCTCCACTCTCTCTCTCCGCTCTCTCTCTCTCCTCTCTCGCTCCTCCTTTTATCACTGATCCCGCTCTCCACTCTCTCTCTCCACTCTCGCGCCTCCTTTTATCGCTGAACCCGCTCTCCGCTCTCTCTCTCCACTCTCTCACTCCTCCTTTTATCACTGATCCCGCTCTCCACTCTCCACTCACTCACTCCTCCTTTTCATAGAATCATAGAATCATAGAAAATAGGAGCAAGAGTAGGCCATTCAGCCCTTCGGGCCTTCTCCGCCATTCAAAATGATCATGGCTGATCGTCTAACTCAGTACCCTGTTCCTGCTTTTTCCCTATATCCCTTGATCCCTTTAGCATTAAGAAATATATCTATCTCCTTCTTGAATACATCTAATGACTTGGCCTCCACTGCCTTCTGTGGTAAAGAATTCCACAGGTTCACCACCTTCTGAGTGAAGAAATTTCTCCTCATCTCAGTTCTAAATGGCACACCCCATATCCTGAGACTGTGACCCCTGGTTATGGATTCCCATCCATCGGGAACATCCTCCCTGCATCTAGTCTGTCTAGAATTTTATATGTTTTGATGAGATCACCTCTCATTCTTTTAAACTCGAGTGAATATAGGCCTAGTTGACCCAATCTCTCCTCATACGTCAATCCTGCCATCCCAGGGATCAGTCTGGTAAACCTTCGTTGCACTCCCTCCATGGCAAGGACATCCTTCCTCAGATAAGGAGACCAAAACTGCACACAATACCCCAGATGTGGTCTCACCAAGGCCCTGTACAACTGCAGTAAGACATCCCTGTTCCTGTACTCAAATCCTCTTGCAATGAACGCCAACATACCATTCACCTTCCTAACTGCTTGCTGCACCTGAATGCTCGCTTTCAGTGACTGGTGTACAAGGACAACCAGGTCTCGTTGCACCTCCCCTTTTCCCAATCTATCACCATTCAGATAATAATCTGCCTTTCTGTTTTTACGATCAAAGTGGATAACCTCACATTTATCCAAGTTATTCTGCATCTGCCATGTTCTTGCCCACTCACCCAACTTGTCTAAATCACATTGGAGCCTCTTTGCATCCTCCTCACAGCTCAGGTCCACCCCAGCTTTGTGTCGTCTGCAAATTTGGAAATGTTACATCTAGTTCCCTCATCCAAATATTGTGACTAGCTGGGGCCCAAGCACTGATCCCTGTGGTACCCCACTAGCCACTGCCTGCCACCCGGAAAAAGACCTGTTTATTTCTACTCTCTGTTTCCTGTCTGTCAACCAATTCTCAATCCATGCCAGTATATTCCCCCCAATCCCATGTGCTTTAATTTTGCACACTAACCTCTTGTGTGGGACCTTATCAAAAGCCTTCTGAAAATCCAGGTACACCACATCCACTGGTTCTCCCCTATCTATTCTACTAGTTACACCCTCAAAAAACTCCAGTAGATTTGTTAAGCATGATTTTCCTTTCATAAACCCATGCTGACTTTGACCAATCCCGTTAATGCTTTCCAAGAGTTCTGTTATCACATCCTTTATAATAGACTCCCGCATTTTTCACCCTCCAATCTGTAGGAACTGTTCCAGAGTGTATAGAATTTTGGAAGATGACCACCAATGCATCCACTATTTCCAGGGCCACTTCCTTTCGTACTCTGGGATGCAGATTATCAGGCCCTGGGGATTTGTCAGCCTTTAGCCCCATTAATTTCCCTAGGACAATTTTTTTGCTAATACTGATTTCCTTCAGTTCCTCCCTCTCACTAGACCCTTGGTTCCCGAACATTTCCGGGAGGTTATTTGTGTCCTCCTTTGTGAAGACAGAACCAAAGTATGTGTTTAATTGTTCTGCCATTTCTTTGTTCCCCATTATAATTTCCCCCATTTCTGACTGTAAGGGACCTACATTTGTCTTCACTAATTCTTTATTTAGATTCAAAATCCTAGTTTCGGATTCAACTACTTCACTCTCCATCTTAATGAGGAATTCTATCATGTTATGGTCGCTGTTGACTGGAGGTCACCGGTTACGGTTATTGGCTTAGTACAAAGAGAAGCGTCAATTCTCTCTTAATTCTCAATTCGCTTTATTAACGTTGTTAGATCATGTACATATAGCTTATATGTCTGGTTAGATATAGGCATGCAGTTTACAGCAGGTTATACAGTTTTATACCCAACTAGGATTTAAACGCAAACCCACTAGGTTTCTCTGACACTCCCTGAGTGGTCACAGAATAAGAAGGATACTATATCACCCGGATAGGAGAACTGACGCTGGCCAGGCATTCCGTTCTCTCTCTCTTGATGTCATCTCCATGTCCCTGACGTGGGGTCTTCCACTTCCGCGATGGTTAGTCTCTGGAGTTTCGCACACACTGGCACCAAACCTGCAATGCTTCATTCTTATTCCCAAGTCTTATCTCTTCGAGTGGTGTTGTCTTTCTCCTGTTGGCTTAGATTTGCTCGAGTGGTCGGTGTCATCCCCTGATTGGCTCTGTTCCAAGGGGTTAGGTAGCATCACCTCATTACTCCTTTTCTAAATAAGGAATGGTGTCTCATCACAGCCCCTTTGTCTCTTAGAAGCGTAGCTAATTCAAACCGGTTCCGGCCAGCTCAGACCAGTGACTGAACTCCAGGTCACTTCAGTTCAAAAGTTACTTTTGTCTGAGTGTTCGCAATTCGGAATAAACTCAGTAGTTTTTTGCAGCCTCTGGCCAACAGTTGCTCTTCCCTAAGGGACCCCGCACAACAAGATTGTTAATTAATCTTTTCTCATTGCACAATACCCAGTCTAGGATCGCCTGTTCTCTAGTTGGTTCCTCAACATATTGGTCTGGAAATCCATCATGTACACACTCCAGGAATTCCTCCCCCACAGTATTATTGCTAATTTGGTTTGACCAATCTATATGTAAATTAAAGTCACCCATGATTATAGTTGTATCCTTCTTGCATGCGTCTCTAATTTCCTGTTTAATGCCCTCCCCTACATCTCCACTATTGTTTGGGGGCCTATAGACAACCCCCACCAACGTTTTCTGTCCCTTGGTGTTTCTTAGCTCCACCCATACAGATTCCACATCGTGATTTTCCAAGCCAATATCCTTCCTCACTATTGCATTGATTTCCTCCTTTATAACAACGCTACCCCACCTCCTTTCCCTTTTTGCCTGTCCTTCCTAAATATTGAATACCCCTGGGTGTTCAGTTCCCATCCTCGGTCACCCTGCAGCCATGTCTCCATAATCGCAACTATATCATACCCATTAATATCTATCTGCGCTGTTAATTCATCTACCTTATTGTGAATGCTCCGCGCATTAAGACACAATGGGCCCGATGTTAGCAGGGCTGCGGGTTCTCGGCGGGGGGGGGGGGCTATCGGGCACGTGGGTAACGCGCCCGGTGAAATTAGTCAGCTCCCCACGCGATTGTAGCATACAATCCACTAATTGGATCCACTTACCTGGTCTTCCGGGTTCCCCACTGCTGATCTGCGCGTCGGGCGGACTGCGCATGCGCAGTAAGGTCTGTCAGCTGGAGGAGCTCTATTTAAAGGGGCAGTCCTCCACTGACTGATGCTGCAACAAACAGAAAAAAATCACAGCATGGAGCAGCCCAGGGGGAAGGCTGCTCCCAGTTTAATGATGCCTCACTCCAGGTATCAATACATGGGGTGAGGAGGAGGGGGAGGACAGAGATCTTCCTCCCAGCGGGCGGGAGGAAGCGGCCTGCCTCTGCCACCAGGAAGGCCTGGCTCGAGGTGGCAGAGGAGGTCACCAGCACCACCAACATATCGCCCACCTGCATACAGTGCAGGAGGCGCTCCAATGACCTCAGTAGGTCAGCCAAAGTGAGTACACTTGCTCTTTCCCCTACACTCCTTCTGCCACATCACCGCCCCCAACCCACATCTCCTTCTGCACTGCCAATACTACTCTGTCACATCACCCCTCACACCCACTCAAACCTCATCCTCATCGTACCTGCACCTACTCACCTCGCCAGTACTCATCCCGCCACTACCACTCAACCCAATCCTCATACAATCTCATGGCTCTATCTCGTACTCACCCTCTCATGCATCTCTTTCACGGCCAGCCTCAATCAACCTGCCACTACCTGTGCTGCAGCCACAGGGCATGCATCACATATGTGCAGTAGTCAGCGTAAGGCAAACGTGTCGTGAGCATGAAGGGGAAGCACAAGGATGTTTGAGGGTTTGTCATGGTTGTTACTTATATTGAATTTCTGACCAACTCACATTACATATTATATTGGCACCACTACTGCCACGACTTTGCGAATCTTGTCTGGTCTGTGCAATAATGCCCTTTCCTGAGGATCACTATGAAGACCCACAACTGATGCCACCCATTGTGTCACTGCAGAGTGGGTGTAGGTGTATTTTCAGGGCTCTTTTGTGCAGACGGCTGAGAGACGTCGGCGATGTCCCCGGTGGCACCCTGGAAGGATGCGGAAGAGAGGTTGTTGAGGGCAGTGGTGACTTTGACAGCGACAGGTAAGAAGATGGTGCTCGGGCCAGCCAGGAGCAGCTTGGCATGAAGGAGGCTGCAGATGTCCACGACTACATGTCGAGTGACTCTGAGCCTCCATGTGCACTGCTGCTCAGAGAGGTCCAGGAAGCTGAGCCTCGGTCTGTGGACCCTGTGGCGAGGGTAGTGCCCTCTGCGACGCATCTCTCTCTGCGGTAGCCCTCCTTCCTGCTGTGCAGGTGGATGTGTCACAGCACTCTATTGTGGAGCTCCACGTGTCAGAGGTGGACGGTGTGGATGGCGAGGCTGGTGATGCTGTTCGCCCTCCGAGGAGGTCATGACTGCAGCTACGGCGGCCCCCATCCTGACGATGTACATCTGAGGGGGTCCGCAAGGTAGGTACATGTGTCTGGACATCGGGGTAAGTGTGCAAGTTGGTGACTTTGATTGTCAGGAGGAGGGTGGTGGAGGCCAAACTTTGTCCCAAGTGACAGAGTGGCCTCCTGCAATGAGTGAGGGTCTTCCCCCCCAACCTGTCAAATGGACCTTTGCAGCTGCCACAGGCTGATGGCTGCAGCAGGTCCATTTGAACTGGGAGTGTTTCCCCCAGTGTGGGAAACAGTCACAGGTTGCTCTAAAATCCCACCCCTCCTCACATAATCCCTTAATCAGGTCAGTTAATGACCTGAACAAGCCAAATAAGTACTTTCAAGTGGCATCCCGCTGGCTTTAATTGCCTGCGGGATTCCCACCAGCGGGGGCTGCGCGCACACGCCATCGCGTCAGCAGGGAACCCGGAAGTGCGCGGGTTCGAGGCGGGCTCCGGTCCCGCTCCGGGATTTCACGATTTTCGGGGCCCCCCGGCCAGGAACACACCCGATAGCGGGTGCTAAAATGCTGCCCAATGCCTTTAGACTTGTCTTTTTAAGACTGCTATTCATCTTAGTATTATTTTGCACTATGGCCCTATTTGTTTCTCGCCCTTGTTTTCTCTGCCTTCCACTATTGCTTCTTCCCTTTCTGTCTTTTGTTTCTATCCTTGTTTCCCCCTCCTCTGTCTCCCTGCTCAGATTCCCATCCCCCTGCCATTCTAGTTTAAACCTTCCCCAACAGCACTAGCAAACACCCCCGTGAGGACATCGGTCCCAGTCCTGCTCGGGTGTAACCCGTCCCGCTTGTAGAGGTCCCACTTTCCCCAGAACCAGTCCCAATGTCCCAGTAATCTAAATCCCTCCCTCCTACACCATCCCTGCAGCCACGCATTCATCTGTTCCTATACTCACTAGCACGTGGCACTGGTAGTAATCCTGAGATCACTACCTTCGAGGTCCTGCTTTTTAATTTATCTCCTAACTCCTTAAATTCACCTTGCAGGACCTCATCCCTTTTTTTACCTATGTCGTTGGTACCAATATGGACCATGACTGCTGGCTGTTCACCCTCCCCCTCCAGAATGCCCTGCAGCCGCTCCATGACATCGTTGACCCTATCACTGATCCCACTCTCTCTCTCCTCTCTCACTCCTCCTTTTATCACTGATCCTGCTCTCCACTCTCTCTCTCCACTCTCTCTCTCCTCTCTCTCTCTCCTCCTTTTATCGCTGATCCCGCTCTCCACTCTCTTTCTCCTCTCTCTCCTCCTTTTATCGCTGATCCCGCTCTCCACTCGCTCTCTCCTCTCTCACTCCTCCTTTTATCGCTGATCCCGCTCTCTGCTTTCTCGAACCTCTCTCACTCCTTTTATCGCTGATCCCGCTCTCCGCTCTCTTTCTCCTCTCTGTCTCCTCCTTTTATCGCTGATCCCGCTCTCCACTCTCTCTCTCCTCTCTCACTCCTCCTTTTATCGCTGATCCCGCTCTCTGCTTTCTCTAACCTCTCTCACTCCTTTTATCGCTGATCCCGCTCTCCGCTCTCTCTTCTCTCTCGCTGGCTCGGCCACAACTAGAGAATTGTGTCCAATTCTGGGCACCGCACTTTAGGAAGGATGTGAAGGCCTTAGAGAGGGTGCAGAAAAGATTTACTAGAATGGTTCCAGGGATGAGGGACTTCAATTATGTGGATAGACTGGAGAAGCTGGGGTTTTTCTCCTTAGAGTAGAGAAGGTTAAGAGGAGATTTGATGGAAGTGTTCAAAATCATTAAGGGTTTAGATAAAGTAAATAAAGAGAAACTGTTCCCATTGGCGGAAGGGTCGAGAACCAGAGGACACAGATTTAAGGTGATTGGCAAAAGAACCAAAGGCGACATGAGGAAATACTTTTTCATGCAGCGAGTAGTTATAATCTGGAATGCCCTGCCTGAAAGCATGGTGGAAGCAATTCAATCGTGGCTTTCAAAAAGGAATTGGATAAATACTTGAAAGAAAAAATTTGCAGGGCTATGGGGAAAGAACAGGGGGATGGGAGTAACTGGATTGCTCTTACAAAAAGCTGGCATGGGCTCAATGAGCCAAATGGCCTCCTTCTGTGCTGTAACCATTCTATGATTCTATGATTCTAAGAAGGCAGGCCACCAGTACTGGAAGAGGATCTGCTACAATGCAGGAGGTGAGTCCATTTGAGGAAAGGGCAATAGAGCTGCAGCAGTGGAACTTGAGAGAGGTGGCAGGAGATGGTGAAGCAGGTGGGCCTAGTCCCTACTGAAGGTTCATTGTTTTCTTTCCTTTCTTCCCTCCCAGTCCTGGTTAATGCAACAGTAAAAGTCTAATTTGATGAATTTTCCATACAGTAAAAATTAATTCTCCAAGTCCATGAGTAGACTTTAACCTAACTATGCATTTACTTCATTTGTCCCTCTTTGGTTGTGCATAGAAACAGCACAGCAGGTTGACACCAGACCCTCCACAGAACTTGCAAGAATAGGCACTCCATCACAAATCCAAGTCTCGGCATGCAGCAGCATAGTTATATCCGCCCAGTTTTGCCTTTTATAAAGATAGTGCCACATTAAAGAGAAAAATTACGTAGTATTTCAGTTCACTTAATGAAAAGCTTTAAAAAATATTGAGCAAAATATCTAGTACACTAATTTTGCACTCTTTTTCAAGATTTATACATCATCATCCAATAAAAAAATTAAGCTTTGTTTCTTTTGAATTAATTTACAGTGAAACTCTTAGGACTATTAATCCAGAACAAGGGGGTATAATCTTAAGATTTGAACCAGGCCACTTAGGAGTGAAATCAGGAAGCATTTTTTCACACAAAGAGTAGTGGAAATCTGGAACGATCTCTCCCAAAAGGCTGTGGATGCTGGGACAATTGGAGCTTTCAAGACTGAGATTGATAGATTTTTGTTGGGTAAGAGCATCAAGGGATGTGGAAGAAAGGCGGGTAAATGGAGTTGTGGTACAGATCAGCCATGATCTAATTAAATGGCAGAACGAGCTCGAGTGGCTGAATGGCCTACTTCTGTTCCTATATTTTCCTCTTCTATGAAATGAATGCCCTTATTTTGTAGAATTTAACAACCATGAATCAAAATAGCAGATCCGTGTGATTTTGTTCCGGCTGATTTAGTGAAACCCAAACATTTGTAATCCAAATGTCACATGTATAATACTTGTGCTTCCATGAAAGTGTAGAAAAGTCCAAATAAACCAGAAATCAAAAATTGAGTGTGTTCACCCAGTTTAAAAAATTGCTAGTCTTGAGGTATCAGAATATATTTCACTTGGCACTTTCACACATTAACACGCCTCCTCACATCTGTGAGATCATACTTTGGTTGGACTTTTATGGTTGATCTCTAAATGAAAATCACAAGGGCACAGAGAAACCATTTAACCCATCTGAGTTCATCCATCCAGGATAAATTCCCACTGTCATATCTGAGTCTTAAATGAATCTACCCTACCCTGCCCTACACTTCCATACTATACCCAGAAGGCCATACAACAACAACAACAACAACAACAACAACAACAACAACAACTCGCAATAATATAGCACCTTTAACATAGTAAAACATCCAAGGCACTTCACAGGAGCATTATCAGACAAAATTTGACATCACGCCACAAAAGGAGATATTATTGGGACAGGTAACCAAAAGCTTGGTCAAAGAGGTAGGATTTAAGGAGCGCCTAAAAGGAAGAGAGAGAGGTAAAGAGGTAGAGAGGTTTAGGGAGGGAATTCCAGAGCTTGGGGCCCAGATAGCTGAAGACACGACCACCAGTGGTTGATCAAGAAGATGTTCTTCCTGACATCTCTTCTAAACTTTTCTTTCATCAATTGTAGTCCATGTCTCTTGGTCTAGTACCCTGCTATGCCTTGAAATAGTGCTTCAAATTAACCTTTACAAAGCCATTTAATATGCTGTATACATCTATAAGGTCCTCTCTCTGTTGACTTCTTTCAAGACTGAAGAACCCCAACTTTTCCAGTCTCATAACTCATAACTCAATCCTGTTTTGCACTAGGGCCCATTCTCGTGCTCCTTCTTGACATGGCCTCCATGGCTTGAATAGTTCCTTTATGTTTTGATGACCAAAACCAAATGCTGCACTCGAGGTGCCATCTAACCAGGGCACTGTACAGTTTTAGCATGACATTGTCGGACTTATACTCAATTACCATATCAAGATAATTAAGTGTTTTATTTGTTGTTGCTCAATAGTGATTTGACATGTTGGGGTAGATTTTTGTCTTTACTGCTTGGGCATTATGTATTGCCCGGGTGGACCATAGAGAGGAAAATTGGCAAGGAAGATCACTGGGCTCCATTAAGGACATGCAATCCTTCCCACCTGATTTTCTTCTTTGTGCTGTGCCCAGGTGATGCTTTACACCCAGGTGGCAAAGACAAAAATCTAATCCGTTAAGTGCCACATCACACCCAGATGCCTTTCTGCTTCACCTTTAACTATTTCTACATCATTCATTGTGTACTTGTGACATTCTTTTTTCCTGCCAATGTGTAGTACCTCACATGTATCTGCAATGAATTTCATCTGCCACTGTTTTGCCCAATGCAGATTTTATCTAACTTTTGTCAGTCCCTGACTGCTTTGTCTGTCTCACCCGCCCCCTCTTCTAGTTTAGTATCATTTATGGACTTTACCAGTGTGCATTAGGTTTCTGTATCTAAGTCATTAATGTAGATTAGGAACTGTAGGGGCCCCAGCACCAAAACCCTGTCAATGGCTGACTATTACATATGGGTGTTATAAATAGAATCAGTGCTACCCTGTAACTGGGCAGCTGTATGAGATGACAACGTGCTACCCTTCATAATGTGATCTTTCCTTTGCTGTCTGGGTATTTTACCGGAGTTTTTCTCTTCCTCAGCAGGCTACAGATAAGGAGAGGTGAGAGCCATTGCTTTGATCAATGTTCAAAATGGTGTGCTCCTCTAAGTTCTTGGTTAATTTTCCTGAGGAAAATGCAGATCCGCAGCAGGTTTCTGTACTCTCTCTCTCTCTCTGTCCTCAGCCTGTCAAAGAAAACAGAGACACAGTTCAATGAAGCTTTGGTAAAAGACCCTGACAGCAAATGAACATCACCCAGTAAGAGGTGGCATGCGGCCATCGCATAAATCAACATTGTAACAGGGACCTTTATTTATAACACCAATATTTAATATTAAAACATGGACATACACTTTCATTTTAGGCAGCATCCCTCAGAATATAATTGAAAACCAAATGAAAAAAAACCCAACATGTGTATAAATGAGTATGATTAAGGCTGTTGTCGTTGTGACTCACAATTCCCTTTACTGTGGCATATTCCCACATGTTCATTATTCACCGATAGAGTATAAATTCACTAAAGATTGGGCTGTAGCATTATTTAAAATGTGTTCATTCCAATCTGTGCTGCGGCAGCCTTGACTCATAAAATACCCCTTAGGTTTTCTCCTAGTCTCCTTAGTACTAGGTTTTAGTATTTCTAAATCCCAAATCCCCTTTCATCAAATACTATGTGAACTCGGTGGCCTAAATTCAAAGTCACATAAGGTCTCACATTTGTCACCCATATACTCGCCAATCTCCACCAGCTCCCTGTCATCATTGCACCAACAGAAAACGCAAACAAAACACATACAAATTGCAGCTTCTTTTTTGATGAACAATGTTAAATTTAAAAATTTTTAAAAATTACATCCGTTTTCTTGCAGCTGTGGATAAAATATATGCAAACTAACTTTATCATTTCCAAGTGACACAAATTTGTTTTGCCTACAAAGTAACAAAAGTCATTCATTGAACATGAAGTGCTTTGAGTCATTTATGAAAGACCGAGAGAGAAGGAGTTATGTAAATGCAAATCAGCAAGTCTCTTTTTCTGTTATTGTATACTGCCATTATAGAGAATGTTTTCCTCTTTCCTCCTGAGTTAAATGTGCTCTTTTTGGTCATCTAGACTGGCTGCCAATCAAAATGGTGGCTGCCTATGATTTGACTTTTGCTGTTATTGTACAACAATTATTCATTCGCATTCATGGCAGAAAAATGGCCAATTACAATGCACTACTAATAATGCTCCGCTCACACCCCTCAAGCAGCCCAGCTGCTTAATTAGTATGGGCAAAATGCAGTTAATTGAGCTGTGCAGAGTGTGAAACTGAAACTGATAACATTCAGAATGGCTGACTGAAATATTTTTAACATAAGTTCACTGACTGGGATTTGGATACTCTGCTAAATTCCATTATTGAAAAGCAAGATGAACATTTTGGGTTAGGAAGGCCCACAAACATCCCCAGGAGTTATTGATTTAGGGATAATGCATGGTGTGAGTCTTCCGCCAGATTTGATCTGATCTCCTCTGCCAGACCTGACCTGATTCCTACTGGCAGACCTGACACAACTGTCTTAAACCAACCTGAATCCCATTTCTAGACCTCACTTTACCTTTTTTGTCAGATTGTAGCTGATTGCTGTTGCTAGAACTAAACTCATTACTGTTGTACTTTAGCAACTCACCAAGCTTACTTTGTCAGCACCTCTTAGCCCTGTGACCTTTAACATGAGAAGGACAACAGCAGCAATATTGTGGGCCTGACTGTGACATATATCACCATTCCTTCATCATAGTTGGGTCAATATCCTAGAATTCCCTACCTAGCACCAATGTGAGAGTATCATCACCACAAGAACCACAGTGGATCAAGGAGAAGACTCATCACTACCTTCGCAGGGCAATTAGGAATGGTCAATAAATGTGGCCTTTGCAGCATTGTGCATATCCCAAGAACAAACGAAAAATAACACCTTACCTGACCCCTGCTGAAATTCAACCTGATCTATGTTGTCAAACTCGACCTGATTGCATCTTCTAGACCCAACCTGATCCCTGTTGTCAGACCCACTGCCATTCCAGACTTAATTTTTGCTGCTGCACTGAATCTTATCCCCACTGCCAGTCCTGGTGACAGACCTGACCTGATTCCCATTGCCAGAACTGATATGATTTCCACTATTAGGTGAAATTTTAAGCCCCATTGCCAGACCTGACCCGACTCCTGCTGAATCTAAAGTGCACCAGATACTGCATTTAATTATCGATTGAGTCCAAATGTCCATCCTTGACATAGAGAAACTTATATTCTGGACAGTGACAATAAAAAGAAGGCTTTCATTCATTCAAGTCGATGAGCTTTTTCATTTATAATTTTAAAAAGTTTACACTTATAACTTCAAATTGACCATTCTTAATTTGGAGAGGATAGACACACATGGCAAATTATATTATAAGGCTCAACTTTCCAATGTTAAGAATCAAATATTTACAGACTCAAATGAATTATAGTTACCTGTTTATTGTAATTTCCCAAATTATAAGCTTACCTGTGATGATGGTGGACAATTGGACTAAAACAATAAGTACATACCACGAGTATCAGGTTCAGAGGAAATGGGGTCAGATTAGATCCGGCTGCAGGAATCAGGTTGGATCTGATAGAAGGTATCAGATTGCGGCTGACGGGAGTGTAAGACCAGATGTGGTAGTGGCCTTATTCTCTATATCCCGCCTAAATTTGCCACTACTTCCATCAGTGTTTTGTTGAAACTTTAAAATCTTGCCCAATTGTACAACTATTGGCAGTTGGGATGGGATTTCAGGACTCACTTTCCATATATAGTCCACTCTCCTCAAATTTCTCTCTGGTAGCTTTAACAAAGCAATCACAATCCTAAACAAGCTGATAATAAGTTTTCATTTTTGCTTTTCTACCCCTCTACAATTGGAGGAAGACACAAAGTAGTGTTAGACTTCAGTGTCTGCACATTCTACTAGACTTGCCCACTGGTTTATTCACATCTACTTTTTTTGTTACATTTACTAATAGAAGAAAAGATTCCTTAAGTCCAATTTTTTAACCTCCTCCACCCAGATTAAAAGGGGCGGGAGTGGCCAGAAAATGGCATTGGGTCACTTCCTGTCCCATTTACACTGGATATCTGGCTGCCGCCATCTTGGGAATGCTCTTGAGATGAGCAATTGGAGCGCCCACCTGTTTCAGACAGGCGGCCACTAGTAATATGCAAATAGGACCCCAATTGGAATTTCAAGGTGCAAATGGGCAGAGCGTGTGCCGCTCACTGTACACCCATTTGCTCAAGAGGTGAGTGGCTTAACAAAACGGCCTAGGATGTGTTCATTTTATTTTAGGTGGGGCCAGGGGAAGCAGGAGTGGTCCTCTTGGGTCCACAAAAAGCTTTGGTCTGCTGCAGGCTAGTCCAAAGCCCCTGTCTAGGATCGCCCTCACCACCTTGCTCCGACTGTTAGCTTGCTCAGCATGGGAGCTGGCTGATTTTCCACCCTCCCCGAACTGGCGAGTTACTGCAGGATGCCCAGTCAGCATCATGTAAATGAGGCCTGGTCCTTAAAATGGCTTGGGCCTCATGCCGGAAAGAACAGGCACGCGGACTCCACCCATCCTCCACCTGTAGTTAAAATCGGCCCTCCTATGTCTTCACTTGAGTTCATTTTCAATAAATTGGATTTCAGTGTACAGTAATTTTCAGTAATTTTGCAGTGACGAGCCATAAAGTGTAAGAGTAGGGTGGACGGAATGCAACTCTGGTGTGGAAGTGGTATTGTTCTGAAGCTGAGTTTGAGGGATGTTGTCAGCACAATATTGGAGGAGTCTTGAATTGCATCAAACTATGATCTAGGAATGGTGGATGCAAATGGAGACATTCCATTCTCCAGCACTGTCAGGTAACATTTGCTATGATACGGGCACATGCAGTACAAAACTTGTAATAGAACTCATTTATGCTACATTATTCTTCACCAGCAGAAAGAAACACTTTGGACAAAGTGGCAATAAAGTCAGCCCAAATAATTGCCGTACAAGTGCTCAGTGCATGTGCGCTCAGTGTTCTTTTTCAACTCTCATGCCTCCTTTTTGATAGGTCAGAATAGCCAGAAATTAGGCCAGAACCCAGATATGGCACATCCCAATCTTGCACAAAAGTTTTTGAATGGCCTGTTGAGAGTGAAGATTCTGCCTATCCCCAGCTTGGCTATCAACATAAAATAGGGTGGGGCCAGGGGGCGGGCACTCCAAACCTTAGAATATCCACAACCTATGCCTTCATTGGGACCCAATGTATGGTCAATTGAGGAACACATGGTGAGACCAGGCGCACTGCACAGATAGGGTTGGAAGTGGGGCCCACCTCCCAGTCTAGGGCAGGATCAAATTCTGGGCCCTCAAAAGAGTTGAAGCTTAAAAAAAATATTTTCAATGTGGCCCTTTTGTTAAGGGGACCACTGGGGGCAACACTGTGTTGCTTCTTGGGAGACGTGTTACCCCTCCCACCCCTGGTCCATATGGGATTTACCAGCTTATTTTATATGATGGACCCCTTAGATGCAATCCAAAGTGGCAGGGTGCCCACCATTTGCCAATTAGGGCACCTCCCTGACCTAGTAAGTTTGATGAGGTCAGTGGTGAAGGTTCCCAGGTGCGATTCCAGCATAAGTGCGAGGACTGCTGACCCATGAATATTTGGGACATTCATGCAGTTTCCCCCTGCCTTAATATCCACTTTTTGTGAAGAGAGAAATATTAACCTGCTATGTAATGTTTCAAACCTCGAGATATTTGTAATGAAAAGTAGATATGAAAATGGCACAATGGCACATTTAGTCATTTAATCATGCTCATAACCAGGAAAAACTTACTTGACCTCGTCCTCACCAATCTACCTGTCTCAAATGCATCTGTCCATGACAGTATTGGTAGGAGTGACCACCGCACAGTCCTCATGGAGACGAAGTCCCGTCTTCACACTGAGGACAACATCCAACGTGTTGTGTGGCACTACCACCGTGCTAAATGGGATAGATTCAGAACAGATCTAGCAGCTCAAAACTGAACATCCATGAGGCGCTGTGGGCCATCAGCAGCAGCAGAATTGTATTCCAGCACAATCTGTAACCTCATGGCCTGGCATATTCCTCACTCCACCATTACCAACAAGCCAGGGGATCAACCCTGGTTCAATGAGGAGTGCAGATGAGCATGCCAGGAGCAGCACCAGGCATACCTAAAAATGATGTGCCAACCTGGTAAAGCTACAACTCAGGACTACATGCATGCTAAACAGTGGAAGCAACATGCAATAGACAGAGCTAAGCGATTCCACAACCAACGGATCAGATCAAAGCTCTGCAGTCCTGCCACTTCCAGTCGTGAATGGTGGTGGACAATTAAACAACAAACGGGAGGAGGAGGCTCTGCAAACATCCCCATCCTCAATGATGACAAGTCTGAAGCGTTTGTAACCATCTTCAGCCAGAAGTGCCGAGTGGATGATCCATTTCGGCCTCCTCCCGATATCCCCACCATCACAGAAACCAGTCTTCAGCCAATTCGATTCACTCCACGTCATATCAAGAAACGGCTGAGTGCACTGGATACAGCAACAGCTATGGGCCCCGACAACATCCCAGCTGTAGTGCTGAAGACTTGTGCTCCAGAACTAGCTGCGCCTCTAGCCAAGCTCTTCCAGTACAGCTACAACACTGGCATCTACCCGACAATGTGGAAAACTGCCCAGGTATGTCCTGTCCACAAAAAGCAGGACAAATCCAATCCGGCCAATTACCGCCCCATCAGTCTACTCTCAATCATCAGCAAAGTGATGGAAGGTGTCGTCGACAGTGCTATCAAGCGGCACTTACTCACCAATAACCTGCTCACCGATGCTCAGTTTGGGTTCCGACAGGACCACTCAGCTCTAGACCTCATTACAGCCTTTGTCCAAACATGGACAAAAGAGCTGAATTCCAGCGGTGAGGTGAGAGTGACTGCCCTTGACATCAAGGCAGCATTTGACCGAGTGTGGCACCAAGAAGCCACAGTAAAATTGAAGTCAATGGGAATCAGGGGGAAAACTTTGCAGTGGCTGGAGTCATACCTAGCACAAAGGAAGATGGTAGTGGTTGTTGGAGGCCATTCATCTCAGCCCCAACCATCTTCAGCTGCTTCATCAATGACCTTCCCTCCATCATAAGGTCAGAAATGGGGATGTTCGCTGATGATTGCACAGTGTTCAGTTCCATTTGCAACCCCTCAAATAATGAAGCAGTCCGAGCCCGCATGCAGCAAGACCTGGACAACATCCAGGCTTGGGCTCATAAGTGGCAAGTAACATTCGTGCCAGATAAGTGCCAGGCAATGACCATCTCCAACAAGAGAGAGTCTAACCACCTCCCCTTGACATTCAACGGCATTACCATCACTGAATCCCCCAACATCAACATCCTGGGGGTCACCATTGACTAGAAACTTAACTGGTCCAGCCATATAAATACTGTGGCTACAAGTGCAGGTCAGAGGCTGGGTATTCTGCGGAGAGTGACTCACCTCCTGACTCCCCAAAGCCTTACCACCATCTACAAGGCACAAGTCAGGAGTGTGATGGAATAGTCTCCACTTGCTTGGATGAGTGCAGCTCCAACAACACTCAAGAAGCTCGACACCATCCAGGACAAAGCAGCCCGCTTGATTGGCACCCCATCCACCACGCTAAACATTCACTCCCTTCACCACCGGCGCGCAGTGGCTGCAGTGTGTATCATCCACAGGATGCACTGTAGCAACTCGCCAAGGCTTCTTCAACAGCACCTCCCAAACCCGCGACCTCTACCACCTAGAAGGACAAGAGCAGCAGGCACATGGGAACAACACCACCTGCACGTTCCCCTCCAAGTCACACACCATCCCGACTTGGAAATATATCGCCGTTCCTTCATCGTCACTGGGTCAAAATCCTGGAACTCCCTTCCTAACAGCACTGTGGGAGAACCGTCACCACACGGACTGCAGTGGTTCAAGAAGGCGGCTCACCACCACCTTCTCAAGGGCAATTAGGGATGGGCAATAAATGCTGGCCTCGCCAGCGACGCCCACATCCCATGAACGAATAAAAAAATAACCAAAAGTGCAGGGATTACTTTTCTAATAAGGACAAATTAATCACTGATAGACTTTGTTTGCTGTTTCACTTGCCAGTCTCTGATCTACTCCAGCTTGTTGTGATATTTTACATTAGTTAGCTATTTTTAAAGGCTTAATCATTGTCATAATTCCAATTGACAGAATGGATGAATGGAGATGATAAGGGAGAAATTGGATTTTCGTAGGAAACAGAAGCAAAATCGCTGACACGTTGAAAATGGTTATCCGAAAACAGAGGCCCAAGGCTCTCTGGGGCTTTGGGCCTCATCTCCATAATGCGGGCATGCTGCGTACACCAATCAGGTATCCCGATGCAGCTTCTGAAAATCGGACACTGAGCCGGCCCACAAATAAGTGCGGGGAGGAGAGCAAGACAAATGGGAGGGGAGTGAGCAGAGACCTTAATGTAAGTGAATACCAGAAAACTTTAAGGACCTCTAGTTAGGCCATCAAAAACTGTGCAGAGCATACTCGGTGCATGCTCCTTCCAGTTTTTGCCCAACTTGGCATTGAGGTCTTGAAACAGGTGTTAGGAGCCTGATAATTATATTTAAGGAGCCTAACGCCGGTTTCGGTTGGAAGCCCTGGGCAATCAAAAGTCGCCCGATCCAAAATGGCAACCACGGAACTTTGGGTGCAGATCGGGTATGGGAGATCCTGGCCCAATTTTGGGAAGTTTCTTCCTCATTTTATGCCCCAAAAATGGGCAGAGCAAGGTTAAATTTCTCCCGCAATATTTAAGAGATCTGTTTCAAGGACTGTACTTTATTTGTGTTGATTTTCATTGATATAAACCATGTGACCAGATAATGATTCAGCCCAGGGTTAATGAAAGTTTCAAGGAATTCACAAGTGCAGAAGAAGCAAACAATAGCTTATTATGATTGCTGTACATTGGTTTATAGGTTTAGTTCTTTGTAGAAATGTTATGCTTTAAGTCAATACACTTGGCACTGCGACAACAAAGAAATTAAGGCAGAGTCTACAAGTGTCGTGTTTTTGATATAAGAAGCTTAACAACTTCTGCAGAAATTGGCAAAATTGTCTTACCTTTTTCTTCAGAATTTGGAGACTCTGAACTGATTCTTTTGTTTTAGAACATGAATCCATATAATGGATCAGCTGAATTTGCATACAGTGAAGCAGAAGCCTAAACGAACCCATTCTAAGGGCCTCAATAAAATGCTCAATGGTTGCTTCTAAAATAATATAGTGAGCAGCAGTTAGAGTCCTCAATGAAGACTCTACCATATCCTGGTGAGAATTGCTAACTGATAATTTTAAATCTCTGGAATTAAGGTATAGCTTTGCACCACTGCTAAACTGATTATGTAAAGCTGGAGTCAAGCCTGAAGTGACTATAAAGTGAAGTGGAGTGAGACCATAAACAGTTTTGTTAAATGTCCTAACAAAATGGCATGGTGTACCAATCTATGGAGTCACCAACAGAATGCAATTTTATTCTTGAGTTGGAGCCAAACATTCATTTATTGAGATTGGGCTTCTAGACTAGCAGTTATTTCTAGCTTGTGGCAGGATCTTCGATAAAGTACAGTTTGAGAGGCATACAGAAATATTATAAAGGCTTGGTTTTATATTGGCTGTCTAAGAGTGTGGGTTATGTAATAATATAGAATGACCATTTATAAACGTTCCTTTACTTCAATAAATGTCCTTCTGTATGCACCAAGACAACTTCAAACGCCCCCACTCCCAGGCTGAGGGGGAGGCCACTACTAAGTGCCTAGCAATGTGCGCAAACTAAAAGTGAATTCAGTGATCTGTAAACACAACAATTTTGAAATTGGAATCGACTTCAGGAAGTGTCCTCTTTTGTTCAGGCCAGTAGCGTGGCTTTGGGCAAACCAAATGTCACCAGGACATCTACAAGCATAGAAAGAGAGCATTGCTGACAAAAAATGGACAGTCAGTCCAAACTAAATATCTTTATATACCAAATCAAAAAAATATTTGCTATCCTGCGATGCACACCAATTTCTCTGCAGGGTCGTTGGTTTGACACGTGCGTGAATTGTAAAACCAGCGTAGTGTCAAACCTGATTTACAAAATTAAATCCTCTGGACACTTTGAAAACGTAGAGTTCTCTACTAAACAGCACAGTTAAAAGTTTCAGCCACAAAATGTTCTGTCAGACCAGTAGTTGAAGTATAAATACACCCATAATCTCTTTCTTGAACATTGCCTGAGTGTTTCCATGTTCCTTATTGCACAACCCTTTGACTTGCTTTTTATGGTTTTGGCTGTTCTACAAATCTGCACAGTTGTATTTAATGTCAAATCTTGCTCTCCAAGTAGCACATCTCAAAGAATTATTTGGCATTCCACAGATTATTCTATGACTTATAGTTGATTCTGTTAGCCCATCAGATTTATACGTCTTACTGCAAGTCTTTAATTCTGCATAAGACAGAGATGCGCAACAAGGACCTGGAGAACAGCAGAGAGGAGACCAACGGAGGGGCAGAGGTCGCAGGAGGCACTACCCACGTGAGAGGGTATTCAGGCAGAGGCTGAGCTTCCTGGACCTCTCTAAGGAGCAGTGCCTACGCAGGCTCAGGCCCAGGCAGGTGGTCGCAGACATCTGCAGCCTCTTTCAGGAAGAGCTGCTCCTGGATGGACCTGATGGCCACGCATTGCCCATCACAGTAAAAGTAACTACTGCCGTCAATTTCTTCACCTCTGGGTCCTTTCAGGGTGCCACCGGTGACATCTCCAGGGTGTGTGAATCGTCTGCACATAAGTGTATAAGGCAGGTGACGGATGGGTTGTTTGCCAGAGCGTCCGATTATATGAACTTCCCCCATGACGACATCAGCCAGAATGAGCGGGCAGTGGGTTTTGCGTCTCTGGCTGGTTTTGCCTCTCTGGCTGGCTTCCCATGAGTGCTGGGCTCAATCGATTGTACATGTGTGGCAATCCAAGGACCACCACGTGAACCAGGAGTCTTCATAAACCAAAAGGGTTATCACTCCATCAATACAGAGCTGGTGTGCGACCACAGGAAGAGATTTCTGCAGGTGTGCAGCAGATTCCCCGGCAGCTGTCATGATGCCTTCATTTTGTGCAAGTCCAACATTCCAGACCTCTTCCAAACAGGAGGCAGACTTAAGGGCTGGCTCATTGGAGACAAGGGATACCCCCTGCAAACATGGCTCATCACACCTGTGAGGAACCCCATCAACGAGACACAAGAGCGATACAACCAGAGCCACATCACCACCAGGTGTGTCATTGAGCAAGCCATAGGCATGTTGAAGATGTGCTTCAGCTGCCTGGATAGATCTGGAGGAGCCCTTCAGTACTCACCAGCGAGGGTCTCCAGAATAATTGTGGTGTGCTGCGTCCTTCACAACATAGGTCTGCAGAGAAATTTACAGGTGGAGGAGATCAAAGGCGCTTGTCAATCATCCTCTGTTGGCGACAACACTGAAGAAGAGGAAGTGGATGAGGAGGATAAGGAGAAAGACAAGGAGGAGGACGAGGAGAAGGAATATGATGATGGTGCACCCATTGCCGGACCAGCTGTACATGCGGCCCGAGATGCCAAGGATGTCCACTTCTCTCACAGGCTCTCTTAATAACAGTGGCAAAAGAGAGACATTGAGATACTCAGGCTGGCTGGCACAGCCATTACCACCACCAACCTTCTCACCCCTTTGCACAAAACAGTCCTCCAACCACGCAAACACCCATTTCACATCTGCCCAATGGATACCATCATGTATTGGCATTCATCATGAAGCAAATGAAAGGGCGACTTAACACTTGGGACGCAATAATGGGCAAAACGTGGAAGTGGTCCTAATTAGTACATATAATGTGCCAATATATAAAAAAGGAAACTTAACAACATAACATTTCTTCAAACACCTTTATGCATACCCTTGGTGAATTATAATTGCTTGAACTTTCGCTTCCTACCGCTTTTATGTGTTGCACCCACTGTGGCTTCATCAGAGGGAGAGGCAGGCTGCTCAGATCCCTGCCCTGACTATTGAGATGCTTTTGGCCTACGACCTCTGGATTTTGGGGCCGGTGAGGCCCCCGAAAAAGAATGCTCCACCTGCACCTGTGCAGGGGCAGATTCGGCCATTGGGAGAGGAGGCGGCATTATGGGTACTGGTTGAGGTGGTGGGGGGAGCAACGGTGAGACATGGGAGCGCTTTGAATGGAGTTCCCACTTCCATGTCCCCTTTCACCATCATTGCTCTCCCTGGCCAACACCACATCACTCCTACCACTCTGCTGGACAGCAGCTTGGTGAACAATTGTGCCGCATTGTAAGGCCACTGATAAGGTAAGTGTCATTCTGTTTAAGGTGGCAGACATGCTGGCTTCCAAAGTATGCATGGACGTTGTCGTGGCCTGCATAGACTCATTTGAGAGCCGTGCTTGAAGTTCCATGGAGGCGGCGACTCTCTCCGTGGCAGACATTTTTGCAATTACCTGCAACCAACAATCCACTAGTGTTGGAGTTGGACTCCTCCATCCTATCCGCTATTGTGGAGAGTGTGCATGGCACATTTTCCAGTGCCTCACAAAAGTGCAGGTGTACCTCAATCATTCTCCTTCTCAATGATGGCCCCCCCGGGTTCAGCATCTGTGCCCAGCTGTGCAGAGCTTGGAGAGGAGTGTGCCCTCCGAAGCAGACTCTCCATAGCTGCTCCTGCCACCAGTGTCTGGTTGTGCTCACTTGTGAGTTGTGAATCACCAGGTGACAACCCAACTAACTGTCTACCTGAACCCACCAAAATGCGAGTATTTGTGCTGGTGCATGGCTGTACATCCTGTGACAGTTCACCCTCAGAAGGAATGAGGTCCTCTGAGGAATCGATGTCATCCATCTCCGTAGATTCTTCTTCTATGCGTGAAGGCCTTGGAAGACAACAGAAAATTATAAGAATTATTCATCGGCAAAGTAACAATCTTGCCAATCACCATACGCAGGTTTCTCATAGTTCAGCCATTGATGAAATAAAGTCATCATGTGTATGAAACATAGAAACATAGAAACACAGAAAATAGGAGCAGGCGTAGGCCATTCGGCCCTTCAAGCCTAACCCACCATTCAATATGATCATGGCAGATCCTTTATCTCAATACCATATTCCCGCTCTCTCCCCATACCCCTTGATGCCTTTTATGTCTAGAAATCTATCTATCTCCTTCTTAAATATATTCAGTGACTTGGCCTACACAGCCTTCTGTGGTAGAGAATTCCACAGGTTCACCACTCTCTGAGTGAAGAAATTTCCCCTCATTTCAGTCCTAAATATCCTACCCCGTATCCTGATACTGTGACCCCTTGTTCTGGCCACCCCCTGCATCCAGTCTGTTTAGCCCTGTCAGAATTTTATATGTTTCAATGCGATCCCCTCTCATTCTTCTAAACTTGAGTGAATACAGGCCGAATCAACCCAATCTCTCCTCATACGACAGTCCTGCCGTCCCAGGAATCAGTCTGGTGAACCTTCGCTGCACTTCCTCTATGGCAAGTATATCCT
Source organism: Heptranchias perlo (assembly GCF_035084215.1). Classification (NCBI taxonomy): domain Eukaryota; kingdom Metazoa; phylum Chordata; class Chondrichthyes; order Hexanchiformes; family Hexanchidae; genus Heptranchias; species Heptranchias perlo. Next base: position 67,941,859 of record NC_090326.1, on the reverse strand, counting down.
TTCGTAGGTAAGGAGACCAAAACTGCACACAATACTCCAGGTGTGATCTCACCAAGGCCCTGTATAACTGCAGTAAGACTTTCTTGCTCCTGTCCTCAAATCCTCTTGCAATGAAGGCCAACATACCATTTGCTTTCTTAACTGCTTGCTGCACCTGCATGTTTGCTTTCAGTGACTGGTGTACAAGGACACCCGGGTCCCTTTGTACATCAACATTTCCCAATCTATCACCATTTAAATAATACTCTGCCTTTCTGTTTTTCCTTCTGAAGTGGATAACTTCACATTTATCCACATTAGACTGCATCTGCAATGTATTTGCCCACTCACTCAACTTGTCTAAATTGCCTTGAAGCCTCTTTGCATCCTCCTCACAACTCATGATCCCACCTAGTTTTGTGTTGTCAGCAAAGTTGGAAATATTACATTTGGTTTCCTCATTCAAATTATTGATATATATTGTGAATAGCTGGGGCCCAAGCACTGATCCCTGCGGTACCCCACTAGTCACTGCCTGCCACCATGAAAAAGACCCGTTTATTCCTACTCTCTGTTTCCTGTCTGTTAACCAATTTTCAATTCATGCCAGTATAATACCGCCAATCCCATGTACTTTAATTTTGCATACTAACCTCTTATGTGGGACTTTATCAAAGGCCTTCTGAAAATCCAAATATACCACATCCACTGGCTCTCCCTTATCTATTCTACCAGTTACATCCTCAAAAAACTCCAGTAGGTTTGTCAAACACGATTTCTCTTTCATAAATCCATGTTGACATTGTCTAATCCTGTTGATATTTTCTAAGTGTCCTGTTATCACATCCTTTATAATAGACTCTAGCATTTTTCCTACCACTGATGTTAGGCTAACCGGTCTATAGTTCTCTGTTTTTTCTCTCCCTCCTTTTTTAAATAATGGGGTTACATTTGCCACCCTCCAATCTGCAGGAACTGTTCCATAATGTATAGAATTTTGGAAGATGACAACCAATGCATCCACTATTTCCATGGCTACCTCTTTTAGTACTCTGGGATGCACATTATCAGGTGCTGGGGATTTATCAGCTTTCAGTCCCATTAATTTCTCCAGCACTATTTTTTTACCAATACTAATTTCCTTTAATTCCTCCTTCTCACTAGTACCTTGGTTCCCTAGCGTTTCTGGGAAGTTATTTGTGTCCTCTTCCGTGAAGACAGAACCAAAGTATTTGTTTCATTGCTCTGCCATTTTCCTGTTCCCCATTATAAATTCTCCCGTTTCTGACTGTAAGGGACCTACATTTGTCTTCATTGATCTTTTTCTTTTTACATACTTGTAGAAGCTTTTACAGTCTGCTTTTATGTTTCTTGCAAGTTTACTCTCATACTCTATTTTTCCCCTCTTAGGTCCTTTTTTGTTGAATTCTAAACTGCTCCCAATCCTCAGGCTTGCTACTTTTTCAGGCAACTTTATATGACTCCTCTTTGGATCAAATACTTAAAGATGTTTAAGTTCTATCACCAGGCATCTGCGAGTTCCCAGTCTCTCCATCTCCGATGGATAGGGATGTAGCTGTCCCACTTATCTCCATGGCCTCCCCCTCCACATCTGTCAGCTGGACTATTTGTGGTGGTCCACCTCCTGTCCTCGCCCTCTCCCTTGTGTTTTGCGCTCCCTTCCCCTATAAGCGGCGAAAGAACAGGATTGTGAGTGACTGAAGGTCATGTATTCACCCGATGGGTGCAGTGCATTGGGTGAGGGTGACTATCAGACAGATGCATCACATTGCATCAGGAGTGGGGTGAGTTGAGGTAGAAGATCATGGCTGATCCTCTACCTCAACTCCACTTTCCCACCCAATCCCTATATCCCTTGATTTCCATAGTGTCCAAAAATCTATTGTCTCAGTGTTGAATATGCTAAACGACTGAGCATTCACAGCCCTATGGGGTAGAGAATTCCAAAGATTTACAACCCTCTGAGTGAAGAAATTTTTCCTCATCTCGGTCTTAAGGGCTGACCCCTTATCTTGAGACTATGGCCCCTAGTTCTAGACTCTCCAGCTAGGGGAAACAGCCTCTCAGCTTTTAACCTGTCAAACCCTCTAAGAATTTTATACGTTTCAATGAGATCACCTCTCATTCTTCTAAACTCCAGAGAATATAGGCCCATTCTACTCAATCTCTCCTCATAGGACAATCCTCTCATCCCAGGAATCAGTCTAGTGAATCTTTGTTGCATCCCCTCCAAGGCAAATATATCCTTCCTTAGGTAAGAAGACCAAAACTGTACACAGTACTCCAGGTGAGGTCTCACCAGAGCCTTATATAATTGCAGCAGGATCTCCTTACTCTTATACTCCAACCCCCTTGCAATAAAGGCTACCATATCATTTGCCTTCCTAATTGCTTGCTGTACCTGCATGATAACTTTCTGTGACTCATGTACAAGGACACCCAAATCTCTCTGAATACTTACATTTCTTAGTCTCTCATCTTATAAAAAATATTCTGCTTTTCTATTCTTCCAACCAAAATGCATAATTTCACATTGCCCCACATTATACTCTATCTGCCACCTTCTCGCCCACTCACTTAACCTGTCCATATCCCTTTGCAGCCTCTTTGTGTCCTCCACACAGCTTACTTTCCCACTTAGCTTTATATCGTCAGCAAACTTGGATACATTACACTTGGTCCCCTCATTTAAGTCATTGATATAGATTGTGAACAGCTGAGGCCCAAGCACTATTCCTTGTGGCACCCCACTAGTTACAACCTGAAAATGACCATTTATTCCTACTCTCTGTTATCTGTCCGTTAACCAACCGTCAATCCATGCTAATATATTATCCCCAATCCCATGAGCCCTTATCTTGTGTAACAACCTTTTGTGTGACACCTTATCGAATGCCTTTTGAAAATCCAAATATACAACATCCACTGGTTCCCCCTTATCTATCCTGCTAGTTACACCCTCAAAAAACACTAATAGATTTGTCAAACATGATTTCCCTTTCATAAATCCGTATTGTCTCTGTCCAATCATATTATGATTTTCTAAGTGCCCTGTTACTACGTCCTTAATAATAGATTCTAGCATTTCCCTGCTACTGATATCAGGCTAACTGGTCTATAGTTCCCTGTTTGCTCTCTCCATCCTTTCTTGAATAGCGGTGTTATATTTGCTATCTTCCAATCCACGGGGACAGTTCTAGAATCTAGAGAATTTTGGAGGATCAAAACCAATGCATCCACTATCTCTCCAGCCACCTCTTTTAAAACCCTAGGATGTAGGCCATCAGATCCAGGGCATTTGTCGGCTTTTAGTCCCATTAATTTCTCTAGTACTTTTTCTTTACTAATCTTAGTTACTTTAAGTTCCTCACTCTCGTTAGACCCTTGGTTCCCCACTATTTCCGATATTTTTTGTGTCTTCTACTGTGAAGACAGATAAAAACTATTTGATTAACATCTCTGCCATTTCCTTATTCCCCATTATAATTTCTCTTGTCTCTAAGGGACTCATGTTTACTTTCACTAATCTCCTTCTTTTTACATACTTGCAGAAGCTCTTACAATTTGTTTTTATATTTCTTGCTAGCTTACTCTCATATTCCATTTTTTTCGTCTTTATCAATTTCTTGGTCATCCTTTGCTGATTTATAAAATCCTCCAAATCCTCAGGCTTACTACTCTTTTTGGCAACATTGTAAGCCTCTTTTTTTAATCTAATACCTTATCCTTAACTTCTCTAGTTGGCCACTTTTCCCCTGGAATTTTTATTCCTCACGGGAATGTATATTCATTGTGAATTATGAATTATTTCTTTAAATGTTCGCCATTGCTTATCTACCATCATATCTTTTAACCTAATTTCCCAATCAACTTTAACCAACTCACCCCTCATACCTACATAATTGGCTTTGTTTAAATTTAAGACCCTAGTTTCAGACTTAACTACATCACTCTCAAACACAATACGAAATTCTATCATATTATGATCAATCTGCCCCAGAGGATCTTTTACTATAAGATTACTAATTAACCCTATCTCATTACACAATATTAGATGTAAAATAGTCTGTTCCCTAGTTGGTTCCTCGACATATTGTTCTAGAAAACAATAGTAAGCCTGAGAATTGGGAGGATTTTAGAAATCAGCAAAAGATGACCAAGAAATTGATAAAGTGGGAGAAAACTGAATATGAGAGTAAACTAGCAAGAAATATAAAACAGATTGTAAGAGCTTCTACAAGTATGTAAAAAGGGTGCAGAAATGATTTACTAGAATGGTTCCAGAGATGAGGGACTTCAGTTACATGGATAGACCGGAGAAGCTGGGGTTGTTCCCCTTAGAGCAGAGAGGGTTACGAGGAGATTTGATAGAAGTGTTCAAAATCATGAAGGATTTGGATAAAGTAAATAAAGAGAAACTGTTCTCATTCGTAGAAGGGTCGAGAACCAGAGGACACAGATTTAAAGTGATTGGCAAAAGAACCAAAGGCGACATGAGGAAAAACATTTTTACACAGCGAGTAATTATGATCTGGAATGTACTGCCTGAAAAGGTGGTGGAAGCAGATTCAATTGTAGCTTTCAAAAAGGAGTTGGATAAATATTTGAAGGGAAAAAATGTGCAGCGCTACGGGGAAAGAGCGGGGCAATGAGACTATATGGATTGCTCTTACATAGAGCCAGCATGGGCTCGATGGGCTGAATGGCCTCCTTCTGTGCTGTGACCATTCTATGATTCTATGAAAACTGTCTCGAATGCATTCCATGAACTCATCCTCCTGACTACTTTTGCCAATTTGATTTGCCCAGTCTCTATGAAGATTAAAGTCCCCCACGATTATTGCATTTCCCTTATTACATGCTCCTCTAATTTCCTGATTTATATTCTGCCTAACACTATAACTGCAGTTAGGAGGCCTATAGACTACTCCCACCATTGTTTTCTGCCCCATGTTATTTCTTAGATTCATCCATACTGATTCTATTTCCTGATTTTCTGAGCTAAGATCCTTTCTCGCTCCTGCCTTTATCTCATCCTTTATTATCAAGGCTACCCCCCACCCCCTACCTTTTCCATTTTGCCTGTCTTTTCTAAAAGTCAAGTACCTGGAATATTTAGATCCCAACCTTGGTCACCCTGCAACCACATCTCAGTAATGGCTACTAGATCAGACCCATTTATCTCTATTTGTGCCATTAATTTATCTATCTTGTTATGAATGCTTTGTGCATTCAGATATAGCACCTTTAATTTTAACTTTTTACTATTTTTCCCTGATGTGAAGGATGGTTGCTGCTGAAACTTAAGTAGGTGTGAGGGGTGATGTGATGGAGTAGGCTTGACAAGACAGAGTGAGAGGGGGGTGTTGTACACCACAGGATGTGGGTGAATCAGCAATTGTACTCCCTTTTCCTAACCTGGTTAGGTCATTAAACCACTTCCTGCATTGCAGCCAAGACTTGGGCACTGTGCTCCTGCTGCTCACCTCTTCTGCCACCTTCAACCACGCCTTCTTGGTGGCAGAACCTGGTTTCTTCCTCCCATCACTTGGGTAAATTACCTCCTTCCTCGTTCTCAATGCACCCAGCAGTGAAGCATCCAAAAACTTGGGTGCTACCGTTGCTCTCTTGGAATCCATACCTTTATTTCCTCCTTTCTCCTCCAAAATCCATTTTTGCGTTGACCCTTTAAATAGTGGACTTCAGATCACGTAATGCGGGTGCGCGGTACGTCCGCTGCGCAGCTTGGAGACCCATAACCCGGAAGCAGAAATAATTGCCTTCAATTGAGTTGAGATCGCAGATTCCGAAGCATTCACTTAACTTCTGGGTTTCCCGTGCGAAAATCTATCCGCCCGCTCTCTTCCTGGCTCCAAGTAAAAATCATGCCCAGGGTTACAGACTTGGAAACTGAAGTTTTTACAACAATCAAACTTAAACTCAATAAGGTTAATTAGGTGTTTGACATTACTCAGCTGACATTCGTTGATGGAGTCATCGCTTGTAAAAGCATTAAAGCTGATACGATGAAAGTCTCAGCTACTGAGCAATTGCCACAACCACAGTGCAAGAAAGGCATGCAGGTACTTCCAGGCATGATTAATTACCTGAGTAAATTCTTGCCAATGTTTTCAGAAAAAGTATCACTTCTCAAAAAACTATTAAAAAAAGATTATAGAATACCGAACAGGAAAGAATATGGGAGACTGCTCATGCAAGAAACCACCCTGAAGCTCTATGATCCTGAAAGACCAATAAACATATCACATTTGCAAAAATATGATGGACAGTGGCAACAGTTACACTTTTGGGCCTCATCTGCTTTTTTTAATTCTGGATACTTTGGCTTCTGTATTTTTGATTACTCTTGTAGGTGAATTCTTATCTCATCACTGCCTCAGCTGTACCTTCACTGGCTCTGATAGCTATGTAAGTTTTGGGAAACTGTCCAGGATGATAATCAGTAAGCCTTTCTTTAACAAATTCTATGGTTACTGGATATATCCTGTGCTTCCACAGGATCTTTCTCACATCTTCAAAATGTGGTTGAGCATTGCTACATCAGACTTTGTTCTGGAAATCATGTATCAAATTAATTTATTAAACAATAGATGAACAAGTGAATAAATAACAGTGAAATAATACATATACATATTACAATAGCTATAATACTATCCTATCCCTTTTAAAGGAAAATGATAACGTTCACAATTTCTGTATTAAACTATCATTTTTTTAAGTTAACCGTTCTTTTCTTTTTATAGTCTAGCTAACTGTTGGAGCTAATTGGCATGTCATATCTAATTAGAAAGTTCCAAACTGATTCAATGGGGTGAAATTTGTTTTGGGCGGTAGTGCAAAACAAGCGATAGCGATTTGGCAGCCCGTTTTACACTCTGCCTGATTTTCTTTTTCATTGACGTCAATGCAAATGAAAATCAGGAGAGATGTATAATGGGCGGCTGATCCAATATTGTCCATTTTACACCAGCGCACAGAGTCAAAATTACCCCCAACAAATACTTCCCAAGCAGTTATGGATTTGAATGACTGTCATGTCAATTCAAAAATAACTGATAGTCATGCACATAACTGAACTAATCAGATAGTATTGTTTACGTTTGAATTATGTGGCTTGTTTCCTTTCTCAAGTATGTAGCCTTGGAGACAACCAAACAATTGTTTGCAACATTTGTACCAAGTTAGGCTGGGGACATGATACATTTGATCCAGCTCTTAAGTCTATAAGGAATAATTTCACAAAATTCAATCTGATACCAAAGTTTAAAGAAGTGGAGAGCATCAGTGGTTTCATAAGAGCTTTCGAAGTATTAGCAAAGCATCATAAGTGAAGCAAAGTTGTTCAGGCTGAAAGGCTCATACCAACACTTAGCAGTAAAGCATGCGCTACATTTTGTCATGTGGATCTAATGGACAGTGCAGACTATGAAATTAGAAGATATGCTATTCTTACTGCGTATGATTTAATGGGTGAAGCATAGAGGCATAAATTTAAGAAGCTGCACGAAGCTTTGTAAGGTGCTTACAGAGAGACTGAAAATGGACAAGCAGGGCTGGTAGTGTCATGTGATGCTTTCGCAGTGGACTGTAGGAGATTTCAGGGTTCCTTGCTTAGAATTTTCACTAGAGGTATAGGTATTCGACAGAAGAGGGTGATTAAGTCAACAGAATGTGCTGAAGAAATGGATATGAGTTGACTTTGGCAACAGTTTAACATAAAATTTTTATAAAGCCAATTTCAAAACATGATAGGGCTTTTGTGGACCCATCACTCTGAGACGGCTTGAACTTAATGGATTGAAACCTCTGTGATACTCAGCAGATGAAGTGCAATGAAGTGTAGGAATGTCTGGTTATTCAGTGTAGCATGGACTGAGTCACATTCCAGTTTTGTCCCTGCTCCCTGTTGAGAAGTGCCTCCCATGCTGGTCTAACCAAGACTGGTAACACATCATGTGGGAAGCCATGGACAATAGTGTACAATTCCTTTCCTTCTACCAGATACACCATTGAACCTTTCTTTCTACCAGATACAATTTTGTGTATTAGCATGTAGCCATCAACAAACATTTGCATAATAATTTGTTAATGTTTTCACTGAAAATACCATCTATCTGCTACTCTTTACTACACTACAGATTTGTACAGGATATATTCATGACACATAATGGCAAAACATAAATTCTTCACACAATCACCATACAACATTGATTTAATATATGTCAATTTAGCATGTTTAACCAATTGAATTGGTGGAATTGGACAATTTTCACCAAATTATGGGGAGAAAGTGGTAACAAAAGCCATCTCTTAGGTAACTCAGCATGAGGTTATTACCTGATTTCTGTGTACTTATATTTATTATCTGTTTGATTTGGTGAATGACTAACAGTCACCATTTTGGGTGTCTGTTCCCATTTTGGGTACTCAGTGTCAGTATCAAGCACTCCCTAGTTATGAGTAGTATGGCTAGATACAGAGTAAAACTTCCTTTGCTCCACAATGCATATTAACCCCTATCTTAAGAGAACTCCTGACTACACCAGCGTAATGTTCCCACTATCGATATCTACCGTTAATCACAGAAATATTATGGAGTGAGACTCTCAATTTAAGGGTAGATTTTCCAAGTCCAGCCCATAATTTAAATTTTAATGGATGGAAACTCACATGTAATGTGCCCCTGATTTTACAATAAACGGGTGAGGTACCTTGCCATGGGTGTGGACTGAGAAAATGTACCCGACAGTGCCAAATTCTGAGCAATTTTGCTTTCGTTAGGAACTGGAGGTTGACACTGCCTAAATTCGTTTAACTAGGAACCTCATAGGTATCAGAGAAAAAACACTTTCGTCCCATCAAGGTGAGTCTGTCTTGAATCAGGAGTTGAAAAGGTGACTGTGCTAACCTATTGTGCCACCCAGTTGCTTAGTGAGGAGTAGTCTTATGTGGAAATAAAACAAAACTTAGTTTAGCAAACCAAAGCAATGTGACCTGAACGGACTGATAAATTAACCTTATAATGTACTACAAAATGTAGATAAATCTGTAATGCTGCGGGCTGGATTTTCTTTCATTACCCCACCCAAAATCAGTTGGGGTAGAGGCAGAAAATGGGGGAAAATTGGGCAGCAAGGCCTACTGCCACATCCCCCATGCTAACCTCAAATTTCCTCACCCTGCTCCCAACAAAGAGGACACCCCTTCATTACCCGCTGCATGCAAATGTTGGCAGGGATGTGAGGCTCAACAAGCCATTGATTTCTCTGCTCACCTACGCTGAGTCTGCCAAACTCATGGACCACCAGGAGAAGGGTAGCACCTGGGTTAGCAGTGACAAGCCCCCTAAGTTAATGGATGGATGGTGAGGGCCTAGTAGTCGTCTCCTTTCTCTCTAAATGCTAAAAAGAAATGACTCTCTTCATCTTTGGGGCACTTCTCCCACTTTAAATCGCATCCCCCTCTTAGGTGCTGCAGTGGTGGTCTAGCTGCAGTACTGCCAGAACTTTCCAGGTTTGCAGCTGCGTGCTCCCTCATGGTGTTGGGGATCCCACTGGGAACCGGTCCTGCATTTTCCAGAGAAAAGAGACCCAGTCTGCTCAATCTTTCCTGATATTTGCATCCTCTCAATTCTGTTAACATTCTTGTAAATCTTTTCTGCACTTTTCCCAGTGCTTCAATATCCTTTTTGTAGTATGGAGACCAGAACTGCCCACAGTACTCCAAGTGTTGTCTAACCGAGGTCCTATATAAAATTAACATTTCCTCTCTGCTTTTGTATTCTATTCCTCCAGAAATGAACCCCAGTACTGTTCATAGGCTAAAGTCATTTTACAGACTAAGAATCCCTGAAAAAAGTGAGCACTAACTTTAGGAAGGGGGCATTTTCCCTTTCTGACTGTTTCCCATTTAGACTGGTCTCCTTTCCAGCAAGCTTGAGACCATGGGGATTGTTAATACATTCTATTTGCGCATAAAAGCCCTGAAATTCCGTGGGAGTTCTCCTAGGTGGGAGATTGGCAGAACTCTCTGAATTGCAGAGTAAATGGCTTGAATTGGCCATTTATACCATTTCTCCAGTGGTTCCACCTTTCTACTGCTGAAGTTACAACAGGAAACCAGGAGACCCTTGGTACTTAAAGGCCATAATGTTGGAATGGCCTCATTCATTTGAGCTCAGCAGATGGACTTAGATGGCCAGACGATGTAGATGCAGTGGGAGTAGGAGGGCAGCTTCCTCATTCAAGATAGAAGTTTTGATTGGCAGCACTATGAGCCCATCCACAATAAAGAGCTAAGACAGGATCAGAGGCCAAGTTTTTGGCTTCCTCTCTTGCTGGAAAGGAGACCAGTCTAAATGGGAAACAGTCAGAGGGGGAAAATATTCCCTTCCTAAAGTTAGTGCTGGCTTTTTTCATGGATTCTTAGTCTGTAAAATGACTTTAGCCTATTAACAGGAGTAGAGTGGTGTACTTTGTTATTTTCTATGTTACAACAAGAAGTGATACAAAATAGACTGAATAAAGTCAAAATACTGCAGATGCTGGAAATCTGAAACAACAACACCTGGAAACCCATAGCAGGTCAATCAGCATCTGTGGAGAGAACAAATAGCCTATGTTTTGGGTGCATATCCTTCTACAGAACGAATAGATTGAATTTCACTGAAAGTTGTAGGCCTAGAAATTTGGTGACTTAGTGCCCGACTAAGTCCCCAATATGGTGGGCAGGAAGTGCGTGCAGACTTCTGGCCGGAAGTGCACTGCCCACCATATTGGTATAGGAGTTCGCGCTGATGGCAGAAGCACATGCAGGCAGCATTCTAAGGAGAGAATAATATTTTTAAATTGTATTTCATTTTGCACTGCCCAGCGCTTCACACAGCACAGCTGACCTCGCACAGCACAACGTGACGCTAACCGGCATGAAGATCCCCTCACTAGCGCTATTTAAAGCCATCGTGCAGTACTTACAAGTTAGTTGCTGGTTTAGTATTTCTGGCTATTGCTTGACTTCTACATGTTTTTTGCTGTGTTGTATCACTCTGGAAAGTTCATTTTGTTTGCACAGAGGTTTTGCTGCTTTTGCACTGTTGTCGCTCTTTGCCTCACAAATAGTCTGGATGCGGACATGGGTGGTCTCATAGGGCTGCCATTGGGGCTGGAAGACGAGGGGGAGCAGCAAGGAAGACACCACGGAGCAGAAGAAGCTGCTAGAAGAGGGAGGAGGAGGAGGAGAAGAATACTTAACCGGAGGCCATATCCACAGAGGGTCTTCAGGGAGCACTCCTCCCACATCAGCTTTACTGAGGAACAACGTATGAGGCGCCTTTGCTTCACCAAGGAGGCTATCACCGAACTATGTCACCTGCTACAGACACAACTCGAGCCTCGCATCAGGGTATGGACAGCGTTGCCAGTGGCTTTGAGGTCACTGTGGCCCTCAACTTTTATGCCATGGGCTCCTTTTGGACTGCAACAGGTGACGCCAGCAATATCTCACAGTTTGCAGTACAGGGAGGTCACTGAGGCTTTCTACACCAGGAGAAACATCTACATCTCCTTCCCTATTGACAAAATTAAGTAGGGCGATAGAGCACTAGGTTTTGCACATATGGCATGCTTTCCCAGGATGCAGGGTGCCACCGACTGCACACATTGCTTTGCATGCTCCCTATCAGCAGCCTAGCATTTTTATCAATCAAAAGGAATTCCCTCCCTCAATGTACAGCTGGTTTGTGACCACAGGCAGCTTTCATGTAGGTTTGTGCCTGGTATCCAGGCAGCAGCCATGACTCTTTCATCTTGCATCCTCTGTGACACCTTTATTCCAACCAGGCCGCTAAGTTACACGCTGGCTATTGGGCGACAACTGATACCCCAATCCGGACACGGCCCATGAATCCAATCAGGAACCTGCGCACAGCTGCAGAGCAGCCGACAATGAGAGCCAAGCTGCCACAAGGAATGTTAGTAAGCAAACAATCTGCATGCTCAAGCAATGCTTCCGCTGCCTGGACCTTTTCGGAGGAGCTTTGCAGTACACCCCTGAGCGTGTATCCAGATTTGTCATTGTCTGCTGCATGCTGCACAACTTCGCCATCATGAGGGACCAGCCTTTACCACCAGCTGGGCGGCAACAAGTACGGGAGAAGGAGGAAGAGGAAGAGGAGGAGGAAGAGGAAGCGACCACCAGAGCCCCTATCTACCCAAGCTCTCAGAGACAAGCTCATCGAAGACAGCTTCAACTAAAGCAGTACTCCCATCCCCAATACACCAACTATCCTTACCACTCTTCTTACAATCGCCATTCAATTGCCTTCCTTCACTCTAAAATATTGATCTTGCCCTCACTTCTCTACAAAGACAAATACTAACAACGAACCCAGGTCTGAAAACAAATTATTTATCAAACAAATTATGTCAGCATTGACAAAAAAAATGACTAATCAGCCTTGTGCAAACCCTCAGTGACTGTCTTGTGTGCTCGTTTTCCTATCCTGATGATCCTACTAGGTGCTTCCCCAGTGGTTACAGCTTGGGGGGTGGAAGGCTGCTGAGCTTCCATTGAGGACACTTCAGATGGCCATGATGGGTGACCTCGAGCAGCTGTGGGCCTTGAGGGCCCGGCTGCAAACTGCAGCATCTCGGCGTGGGTTGTAGCAGTTTGGGCTGGCTGGCTAAGCGGCACCTGCAAGGGCACTGGCGGCGTGTCTGGTGCAGGAGCAAGCATGCTGGCATCCTGAGAGAGAATGACAGCTTGCATGCTCCCGCATCCTCTCTCATGGAGCAGCGGTCACTCTCCTGAGGCAGTGCTTCAGCACTCCTAGGGCTCTGCTGGAGAACAGAGTGATGTGATGCCCTGGCAGCCCCTTTCAACAGTGACCCCCAAAGCCAAGATAGCAGCCATCTGAGCTTCCATAGCAGCAGTTTGAGCTGCCAAGGAAGCTGTCAGACCTGTCAGCAGAGGATCCATCATGGTGAGTGCTACTGCGTTGTTTATGGAGCTGACCGCTCTGTCCATGTTGGACAGAATGGTCTCCTTGCTTTGTGCAAAGCCTTGCACCAAGTTGGAGCTGGGTTCCTTCATACTCTGCAACATTATATGCAAGCTCTCTGGCAGGCTGTCCAGTACACCAAGTATTTCCACCAGGTAGGCTGGGCCCTCGAAGTCAGCATCTGCGTACTCTGCAGTAGACTTAATATGCAACCTCTCCCTCAGCCGAGCTGGCACCTGTGGCGTCCTATCTCTCTACCCTAGCTTATACGCACTTGTGCCCAGTAAGTCACTATGTGCAGATCTCTCCTCTCACCCAGCCTCTAAAGTCTATGTCATACCAATATTTGAGCTGATGCTTGCGAGAGTCAGATCAAGTGATGATGCATCTTCTGGAAGGCTGGGCTCACCTTCCTCGACTGGCTGAGGAGCGCCGACATTCTCAGCAGCTGAAATGAAAGAGAGGGACAAGAGTTAGCTTGTGATGCGAGGGGGAGCAGAGAGAAAGAAGTGGGCATTGAAAGCATCTGCAGGTTGTCATGCAGAGTGTGTGGGGTGAGGGAGAAGTCAGAAGAGACAAAGAGGATTAGGTATAAAGAAACCCTGCGTGACATCTCTTCCAATGTTGCCAGTGGCCATGTTCTCCACTCTACCCCTTGGTGCAATGCTCCTGGCATTGACATACTCAGCTTCCTCCTCCCAATGCCTCTTGAGTGGATGTCTGGAGGGCTTTCTGCCCTCAGAGGGGGAAGAGGATGTCTGGTCCCCTCTCCAGTGCCTCCACCAATGCCTCTAGTGCAGTATCAGAGAACCTTTGTGCCCGTTCACTCCCTCCATCAGCCATTTCCAAATCAAATTGTTCCACAGTCTTTGAAGCCAGAATGCACCTCCCCTTTAAGAGGTGCTGGCTTCCTTTCAGTAGTGTCCTAGACTCCCAATATACGCTACCCAGCCCCCCTTCCACCCCACTCTCCCGATAATCATGCAGCCAATGAATAGCGCGGACTGCAGCATGAATCATTGTAATTAGCAGGCAGCACAGATATTGTGTGCTGTCTGTTTTGGTTGTATCTGATGCGGGTAGTCTGCACCCCTCTCCCCCGCCATGCGCCGGTTTTCAGGCACAATCCGATTTCTAGGCTGTAGCCTGTTCAGTCTTATATTTTGTGTAAATTAAACCAGTTTCTTGGTTAACAATGGGTCTCATCTCACTAAAGTGCTTATCAGTCCACCTTCTGGAAGGTATAAGAAATGCACGTGGGGCATGTCTAAGATTATAGGGGGAACAAAATTGGATAAGGCCTATTATTGGGCGGGAGTAGCGCGTTCCGCTATTAACCTGCGCCGGATGGCTCCTCTGCAGGCAGGATGAGACATTCGCCCGGCCTCAGTGCTTACCTTCAAGCAGCATTGAAAACTAGGCCTTACACGGTGATTCAAGTAAATGCACACTTTCCACCAGCAGGGGGAGACCCAATCTCTTAAAGGGAGGATGTCTCTTAAAATCTCTTAAAGGTAGCAGGTACCTGTTATTTGCTAAAAATAACAGTCTGCTGTCTGCACGGAGATCAGACATCATACACGTAAAACACAGATGCAGGTCCCGTCCCTATCTTTACAAACTGATGAGTTATGTTAAAACATTGAATATGGGTCGTGCACCACTAAATCCCACATCCTCGAATCTGCATGCCAGACCTCACTAATCTGCTGATCTTAGTTTGTACTGGGCCTGCGACAGACCATGCACCTAGGTTCTCTGCTGATGCACTAGAGGCCTTGGTGCAAGAGGTGAACAGGAGGGACATCCTATATCCATGGGGCGGGTGGGGGGGGGGGGGTGGAGCAAGAGGCCCTCCAGGCATATGCTCAAAAGGCAGTGGGAGGCAACAGGGGACACAGTCAATGCCAGGCGCATAACACCATGAACATGGATGCAGTGCAGGAAGAAGTTCAATGCTTTGACACGAGTGGTCAAGGTGAGTGAGGTCAACTGTCAAGGGGCATCGCCTACCAACTGCACCACTAGCCACATCCACTGCTCCATGCATCACACCCCCCATCACCCACATACCAACAAACTCTTTCCATCAGTACGCAACTCTTCCAATAAGATGTTTCCTCTCACCCTTACATATTACCACCGTTGCAAGCCGCCCACCCACAACTCACAGGTCTTACACTCACTGGCAGCTATTCAATCATGACAGGCACATCACCCAAACACACATCCAGCTTTCTTGCAGGAGAAGGTGGCGCATAATAGGAGGCAGCAAATGGCAGTGGCATTTAGTCCCTCGAGCCTGTTCCACCATTCAGTAAGCTCATGGTTGATCTATGACCTAACTCCATATACCTGCCTTAGCCACATTTCCCTTAATACCCGTGGTTCACAGAAATCGATCAATCTCAGATTTAGAATTCACAATTGAGCTAGCATCAGCTGCCGTTTGCAGAAAAGCATTCCAAACTTCTCCCACCCTTTGCGTGTAGAAGTATTTCACTCTTACACGTCCTGTCTCTAAATGTTAGGCTATGTCCCCGCGTTCTAGTATTCAAGTATCGGAGACCTCCAAAAACAGTTACGAATGCATCAGCAGCCAGAAGCAATAATCCAGCTACTTACCTGTAAATCCTGCATGGTCCTTTATATAGCGTTGGTGGGGGGTCCTCCAGGCACTCTAAGTCATGTTCAGATGGTCGTGGTTAAGATTGTGCATTGAGTCGAATGTTAAGTCCCAAAATGGTGTCTATCACTTTAAATCCAGGGCAATTAGGGATGGACAATAAATGCTGGCCTTGCCAGTAACGCCCACATCCCATGAACAAATAAAAAATCATCATTCGGTATGCTGATTATATCCATTTTCTCCTTACTTTACATGCTGCCGGAGTTTGGTATTTGTGCATGCGCTAATACCTATACCAAGATGGCGTATGGCGCACGTCACACTGGAAACGTGCGTGTGCAGCCAAGATGCCATCTTAGCACTTGGGAGGCTGCATAGCGCTGAAACAACGGACGCTACATGGCCCAATTCCTAGCCCATAGTATTCAGTACACATAATGAGAGGTTCCATTGTTATGCCCCAGGTCATGCTATCGTCTGACTAGATTGTAGGGGCATGAGGTTTGCTTATGGAAATGACTGCTGATTCTGAAAAATCAGTGGGGGAGCGACCTATTTTCTGAGCAACCCCTCATTTGCATGATTTAGTTGAGCTGTCAGATGAGCTGCCAGCATGAAACATGTTTACCATAGTCAACTTGCTGAATGGGGCAAGGAAATTGGGTCCTGTTGCAGGTTCTTAAGGGCCTGCAGCAGCTTAATGGGGAATTTTTTCATGGCCAAAGCAGATAAGGAGCACTGTGGAGCTGCAGCAAGATGCATAGGGGCAAGAAGAGTTCCAATAGGGACCTGAGCTTTTAGGATTCAACCGTGAAAATACTGGTGGAGCACGTTCATGAGAGGAGCGATGTCCTCTTCCCCTCCAGTGGTCAGCAGGTTGGTAAATGGGCATGACGAGAGGTGGTATTGCATGTGAGTATGAGCAATATTTACACCAGAACTTGGCTGCAGTGCAAAACCAATTTTAATAATCCCACCAGCGCTGCGAAGGTATAACTCCCCATTATGTTCTTTCTGCTTAGCCTCGCAGAACCCTCTGCATAATCAATAATTTCCTTCCCTTCTTCTCATGGTTCATAGTATCACAGTATCATATGATACAGCACAGAAGAAGGCCATTTGGCCCATCGTGCCTCTGCCAGATCTTTGAAAGAGCTATCCAATTGGTCCCTCCCCTGCTCTTTTCCCATAGCCCTGTAATTTTTTTCCCTTCAATTATTTATCCAATTCCCTTTTGAAAGTTATTATTGAATCTGCTTCCATCACCCTTTCAGGCAGGGCATTCCAGATCATTACAACTCGCTACGTAAAAAAATGTTTCCTCATGTCGCTTCTGGTTCTTTTGCCAATCACCTTAAATCTGTGTCCTCTGGTTACCGACCCTTCTACCACTGGAAACAGTTTCTCCTTATTCACTCTATCAAAACTGTTTATGATTTTGAACACCTCTATAAAATCTGCTCTTAACCTTCTCTGCTCTAAGGAGAACAACCCCAGCTTCTCCAATCTCTCCACATAACTCAAGTCCCTCATCCCTGGTACTATTCTAATAAATCTCTTCAGCACCCTCTCTTAGGCCTTGACTCTATGCCACTATTAATAAAGCCCAGGATCCCATATGCTTTTTTAACAGCCTTCTCAACCTGTCCTGCCACCTTCAAAGATTTGTGTACATACACCCCCAGGACTCCCTTTTCCTGCACCCACTTTATATTTGTACCATTTAGTTTTTATTGTCTTTCCTCATTCTTCCTAACAAAATGCACTTGAAATGCCATAGCATACAAGGCTACGGACCAAATGCTGGAATATGGGATTAGAGTAGACAGGGCTGATGGCCGGCGTGGACACGATGGGCCGAAGGGCCTCTATCCGTGCTGTATAACTCTATGACTCTATAAAGTGTATCACTCCACACTTGTCTGCGCTAAATTTCATCTGCCATGTGTCTGCCCATTTCACTAGTCTGTCTATGTCCTCCTGAAGTATGTTACTATCCTCCGCATTATTTACTACATTTCCTAGTTTCGTGTCATCTGCAAACTTTGAAATTATACCCTGTATACCCAAGTCTAGGTAATTAATATATATCAAAAAGAGCAGTGGTCTTAATACCGACCCCTGGGGAATGCCACTGTATACTTCCCTCCAGTCTGAAAATAACTGCTCACCACTATTCTCTGCTTTCTGTCATTTAGCCAATTTTGTATCCATGCTGCCATTGTCCTTTAATCCCATGGGCTTTAATTTTGCTAACAAGCCTATTATGTGGCACTTTATCAAATGCCTTTTGAAAGTCCATATGCACAACATCAACCAACATACCGTGACATTGGCAGCATCCTCTTCTCTAGTGAAGACCGATGCGAAGTATTCATTAATTACCTCAGCCATACATTCTGCCTCCAGAAGAAGATCTCTTGATTGAGTTCTTTGATGAAGTAAGGAGAGGGTTTTTCTTTACAAATCCGTGCTGACTTTCATTTATTAGCCCCTACTTTTCCAAGTACCAATTAATTTTGTCCCGGATTACTGTCTCTAAAAGTTTTCCCATCACCAAAGTTAGTCTGGCTGGCCTGTAATTGCCGGGTTATCCCTCTCCCCTTTTTTAAATAGGGGTGTAACATTTGTAATCCTCTCGTTCTCTGGCACCGCCCTCATATCTAAGGAGGATTGGAAGATTGTGGCCATAGCCTCTGCAATTTTTACCTTTACTTCCTTCAGTAACCTAGGATGCACTCCATCTGGATCGGGTGACTTTTCTACTTCGAGTACTGCCAACCTTTTAATTATCTTCTCTTTAACTATTTTTATCCTATCAATATCACTACTACCTCCTCCTTTACCGTGACATTGGCAGCATCCTCTTCTCTAGTGAAGACCGATGCGAAGTATTCATTAATTACCTCAGCCATACATTCTGCCTCCAGAAGAAGATCTCCCTTTTTCTCCCTAATCGGCCCTACCCTTTCTTTGACTACACTTTTACTATTTATATGGTTGTCCATACGTCAGCAGGCAAGATTTCACTGCTTGTCCTATCCAATTTGACTCACATTCTCAAAAGCTCCCACTCCCCTCCAATTACTTCTCTCCCTTGGCCAAGTTTGTTGCTTCTTCCTGTCACCATGCCCACCGTGGTAATCTGGCTTATACTTGGCAAGGGTTGAAATCCCTTGCCCAGGGCACATTTTAATCCACTTCCACTCTTCTTGCAGGAGAAGCTTTCCCACTATGGAGGGAGACAATCAGCACTTCGGGAGATCCTGCTACTGTACGGACACTCGCCCCTCCAGAAGAGTCCGTAATTGACATTTCGGGACAAAATGGGTCAAGCAGCATCAGAGATGGTAAAGCTGGAGCCCTCTCACAGGATGGTTTGTGGGCATCTTTTCTCCCTTTTCTTTTGCTGCTTAACTCTTTCAGCCACATCCTCAATCACCTCTTGACCATGACAACCTGCTGTGGCCTAGTGCTGTCAGTGTTATGGTATTATGCTTGCCATCAAAGAAATAACATTAACAACACCTTTTCAACATACTGATCCTTCAATTAATGCCTGTCCTGGTGCCGGGATGCGTCCTGGTGCCAGAAAGCATCCTGAGACCAATTACCCTAGTAGATAACAAGCTGTTGTAGCCTGCAATTGGGCGCTTTCAGGCCTGAGTTCATAGAGATTGCCACAAGTATCTCGAGTCATTCATTGAGCCTCAGTAACCTCCCTCTTCCTATGTTGCAGCCTCTGGGGAATCATTGATTCAGAACACTTCAACAAGGGCACTTCAAACAGGCACTAATGACATACACTAATAACAAAAAGTTTAAATTACACGCTATGAAACTGACGGCAGGGGTGTAATGGTGGGTCTATTAGGATATCTTGAGCGAACCCACATTATATTTTTGGAGGCAAGAGCATGCTCACATTTTAGCAACGTTTAGTCAAGGGTATACTATACTTGAGTGTACTGAGTACATCCACTTTTATTTTTTGGAGGCTAAGGTAATGAATCAAAATTAAACATAAGCCCTGATTTTGCAAGGCAAAATAGAGTTGTGCTGGCCCATGGCACAGATAAGTCTGCAGCAGCAGCTCAAGGAGCAAGGCTGTGCAGAACATTATGATGGGATTCCCTTCTCTTAATTTGAATAGGCTACTGGCACATGTAAAGAGAGTTTGGCTGGTAGCAGACTTGGCTTGAGAGCGTAAAATCCACCAAGGTCGCATATCTTAAAGGGCTGCAACTTACCATTAAATGGTTCTGCAGTAAGTGCATCAAAGGAGTCTCATTTAGAGCTAAAAGCCCTGCTCCAGTCAAAGCAAAAGTACAAGCTATGTGGTGGCAAATCATTAACTGAGTCAAGACAGTGATCCAGGTCCCTCATAGTTGGCTGAAAACAAAGAATAAGTTTGCTGGTATCAGGAGCAGTAAACTCCTCACTGCTGCACACATTTCTTGTAGGATCTATCAAGCACGGCATAAACCATAAACCACATTTGGGAACACCCACCCTCTCTGGGGGGTACCATTTCCAGCATTGTCCTTTTACATACAAAACAGAAACTTTTCTTGCAGGTAAAATTAGCAGCTGAGGAAGAGCTAGAGATACTTATGTTTCCAGCCCAAGATGCTCTTCTGCTCTACGGGGTTTCTCAGTGAGGCAGTAGCCACATGGATGTAGAGGTTAGCCCTGGTCTCCTAACAGTCATCCAGGACAACAGGGCAGCATGTCTGGCAGAAGGTGGTGACCAGGCCCAAAGCTCCATTTCCACCTATTGCTCAAAGTTAACATTTTATTTGGGAATATCTCATCCTCATCCTTGACCATATCAACCCTTTTTGGAAGGTAAGAATCTTGCTTAATATTTTTTCAGATAAAGCTATATATCATTGTTCACTTTTAATTTAATTGAAACCAGTTTTGAAGAGTTGCATATTAATAAAGGTGCAGAATATTCATGATATAATGAAACATAAAGGGAAATGACAATCAGAGCACTCCTCACCTTAAGCATGGCAAGTCTCACGTTCTGAAACTGAATGGACCACCTCTTGCCTTGAGAGATCCAAAGAAATGTATCAGATCCTGGCTTGTAAAGCACAAGACGATAGCAACGGTAGCAGTTACAACAATAACAATAATAGCTACAACAATTCTTTCCTTTGAGTCAGAAGGATGTGGCTTCAACATCCACTATCAATTTGAGCAAATAATCTAGGCTGACACTTCAGTGTAGTGCTGAGCAAATTCTGCTTTGTTACAGGTGCCATCTTTTGGATGAGACATTAAACCAAGGCCTGCTCAGGTGGACATCAAAGATTCCATGACACTTTTTGAAAAAGAGCAAGGATTTCTCCTGGAGTCCTGGCCAACATTCCTCCCTCAACCAACATTACTAAAAACAGATCCCCCAGAGTTTCCCTATAGATCCATGCTCCCATTTTGTCTAGTGACATATTTCCTCCCATTTACTTCGCTATCCTTCTCTACCTTCTGGAATGTGTCTTCCAGAAACTTCTCCTTGCCATTTATGTGTGGACTGTAGTCGGTGGTCCTCAAGCTCAGCATTTTACTTCTGACCCTTAGATAGTTTGTTTCTGCTTACTTGTGTAAGATTGGATGGGTCTTTTATTTCCAATACTCTTCCACTGAATTGTGCATGAAATTGGCTGGGTATTGGCTCTAATGGAGCCTAATACTTTCCCAGTATATAATATATTTGACTTGCTGGGTATTAGCTATTTGATTCTTCTATATTCTACTAATGGACAATGTACAAAATTAACTGGATCTTAAGTATTGGATTCTTTGATATTCTCCTTGTGCTTGGTAACTAAGTATCAGTTCTATCATCCCTTGATGCTTTATCATTATGCACTTTGTGACATTAGATGCCAATTAGCTCTCTGGTTCTGAATAATCTGCCAATGTCTAGTATCTGAGACTGACTGAGTATTAGTTACCTAGTTTCCCCAATAATCTTTCAGTATCTTTGGAATGCGATTAGACAGGAATTAGTAATGAATCCTCTATACTCTTCTTAATATCTGATATATAATACTGGTGGGTCATTAGCTGGCACCCTGATATTCTTTCACTGCTTAGTGTGTGAGGTTGCTTGGGTATCAGGTATAGGGCCCGATAATATTCTTCCACTATCTTGTGTATGAGATTGGCTGGGTACCAATCTATCTGGCCCAATGGTACTGTTCCAGGGTCCGGTATATGGGGTTGGTTGAGCAGTGGTTCCATGATGCTAAAGGATGCAGCTATACTGTCACTTTGTGTGGATGTGAAGCAATTTCAGGATGTGCAGTGAGGCAAAACTAAGAGTAGAATTCAGTAGTCAGGTCCTGTTCTTACAATCGAATGCACTAACCTCCTTCAAGGAGATTGTCTTATACTGGATTTTCACCCCAGGTGAAGTATATCTTCAGCCCAGTGAGAAGTTATATTTTAAAAGGAAGGAATCAGAGCTCTGTCCTGCATCCAAGCTTACATGTATTGCTGCTGACATCCGTGCAATCTATGGTGATGTACAGTTGGCAGTATAATTCAGGACATCACACTCCTACAAACAGCAGTCGGAGGCTGGTAGCTACAATATAACTGCAGCCGCAAAAAGCCTGATGTATCAAATTGACAGGGTATCACTTATATGGTCCCCTGATATATTCCAATGCTCTCCTGACCTGCCTCTCATCTAACACCCTCCATAAACTTGAGCTCATCCAAAACACAGCTGCCCTTATCTTAACTCCTATCAAGTCCCGTTCACCCATCACCCCTGTGCTCGCTGACCTACATTGGATACTGGTCCTGGAGTGCCTCAATTTTAAAATTCTCATCCTTGTGTTTAATTGTCTCCATGGCCCCACCCCTCCCTGTCTCTGTAGCCTCCTCCAGCCCTGTAACCCTCCAAGAACTTTGCATTCCTCCAAATCTGGCTTCTTGTGCATCCCTGACTCCCCTTGCCCCACCATTGGCGGCCCTGCCTTTAGCTGTCTAGGCACAAAGCTCTGCAATTCCCTCCCTAAACCTCTCTCTCTCCTCCTTTAAGCTCTGTAAAACCCATCTCTTTGAGGAAGCTTGGTCATCTGTTCTTCTTTAGTCAGGTATCAATTTTTGTTTGAATATGCTCCTGTGAAGCAACTTGGGCGTTTTACTACGTTAAAGGTGCTATATAAATGAAAGTTGTTGCAATACCAGTGCATGGGTTTGGCTGGGTACCGCCTATCGGGTCCCCTATGAGATTGGCTGAGTACCAGTTATCTTGTCCCCTGATACTCTTTCAGTATCTGGTGTATGAGATTGGCTGGGTATTAGCCGTCTTCCCTCTGGGTCGATACTAATTGTACACGCTTAATTAGTTCCCTGTTGCAACAGCTGCTGACAGATAAACAGTGAAATGGACACGATTAAACCGCGTTTGGTGTCATTTTAGATTCCATCCTACCGGTGATGATCGTTGTAATTGAAAGAAGTGTGTATATTTGTTACCAAAGATCATTTCCCAACAGCTGGAAAGAGAAATAGCAATATATATGTACATATAGCCATTTATATTATATATAATAAATATAGCCATTTATATTATATATAACCCCACTTTGCAGGCTGTGAATTACAACAAAGCATATAGCACCGTAAACACAGGACTAACAAAAATAGTTTTAAGCGTAGCAAATGCTTCTGTGAAAATATCCTTTGTATTCAATTGCAATGGTCTGTGGAGCATTGAATTCCCCTTAAAATAATCCTAAAAAGACTTAAAAGGTAATGTTAATACAATTGTGCAAAGAGTTCGGAGGTTAAATAAGACACCACCACTGAACATGCTGCCGCAGAATTAGGAACGAGGCAGGCACACATCAGCCTCCGTTTGTCTTTGATGTTTTAAAAAGACTGCAATTTGACAAAAGCTCTCCCCACTTCTGTGCTTCATGCTCCACAGAGCCTCCCTCGGAGCCCGGGTTATCACTCGCTGTCTTCTTGCTCCCCCTACTGTTGATCCGCGTTACTGCGCAATAATGGAAAGAACCTACGTGCCTCGTATTACACATGCTTTCCTCATGCCAATTAAACTGTTCTTTTCACAGGCGTTTCCTTTTTTCGTCACCAAAAAAATATTGATTTTTCTGGAGTTGGTGCACGTCATTATGATTGAAACGAACAATTTAAGCTTGCCGACTTTTAATTTAATTAATTTTAGATTAGTGGTTGCTAGACAGCGACACTCCTGTTAGACTGCAAGAGCAATGGGAATGTATATGATATTGACACAATCCCATTTGTTTTTTCAAAAGTGAAAAACGATCAAGATCATTCAGGTAACGCATTAGGCAAACGAAGACTACAGCGTGCCGTGCGGGATTGGGGTAGTTTCTTTAGAAACCAACTGGAATAGCATAGAGGGAATTTAAAATAACTTGAAATAAAATCGATTAGAATTTCAGGAGACTGCAAGCAATCGAAAAGGTGGGTTGCGATTTGCTTGTCGACCATTTTGAGACGGCCTAATTTAAGAGGTGTCGAGGGAAAAATACGCGTTTCTTTAAAAAATATTTTTACTGGTATTATTATAGTTGGCAGACACAATGCGGAGTGAATTATTCAATTGCAGAAAGTTGTCTACAATTGTGAAACAAACCAGATTTTTTTTTACTGGTTTTCATCTCCGTCTAAACTAATTAAGGCACGCGTATTTATCTAAGTTCGCTTGCCTCGTAAAATCTACAAGTTGGATAGTTGCATTGTAAAAATGGGAGTTTAAGAACAAACCATCAGAAGACTCTGTACTTGTTACTGGGGGATCTTGCGCTTCACACGGTAGCATTTTCACTTAAGTTGTTAGTTCATAACATAAGGAAGATGCATTCGTCTGAGTTACGGCTAACTATATTTAACACTGCCATTTTTAATCAGTGGAAATGTATTTTTCTGCTTGGTATAAGTGTAACACACTGGATTTTCACACGATACAGAAGGAAATCAATAGGAATAAGGCCATTTGCCGCTATTTAATATGTGGACTTTAACATTAACACATCCACAACAATCAAATACAACGCTGAAATAGTCCAGTTTCATTTACACTATATGCTGACATTAATCTCAACAATGATTCATAGCTTTTAGTGTGTTTTTATAGTCTGTAATGGTAACACGGTCACTCAAGAGATTTTTGACTTCCTGGGGCGCAAGGCAGTGTGGAAGTAACCACGCGTTTGAACTACAAATTCCATTCGTTTAAAGAATTTACGAGCGTAACATGAAATGATGGAATTAGTACATTCTCGAAAATGTGAACACAACATATAGTGAATTAAAATAAATATTTTAAAATAATCATTCTGCAGTCAGCACATAGTTTGTTGCGATTAATTTATGAACACAGAAAAATACTGGCGAATTGGGGTTGAGGAGAACCTGTCAAATATTGATAGGATGTGGGAGTTTTCTGCCCCACTGTTGCCGATGAGAAATATTACCGCCGATGAAAGGATCAATAATCTCAGCTCTTGGCCGCTCATAACACTCCTAATGTCAATAAAACACCTTACTGGGATAGTCGAATGCTCTACAGCCAATCAGCTGCGAGTTGGTTTGCCCTTGCACCCATGTTTCAATCGATATGTTTCGGGTTTCCTGGAAGTAGTGCATTCCCCGCTGTTTAACAAAAACGAGAGGAGCGGGGAATTTTGCATAAAGTGGTCAGATGCAATCAGAAACAAACAACAGCAAAATCTAATCCATCCAGTCAATGCACTGATGCTGATCCATATTACACTTTAGCGTGGGTCGTTCTCCGACCTCTCCCCTCCGTACACGCGATTTTATAGATATATATATGTTCACAAAAACTGCTGAACTTGTTACGTGTTCGTATAATGGAATCATTGAATCAAAAAAAAATGTGGTCACTAAATAATTCAGTGAATTAGCTTCAAGGCATTATATAACTTCCAACAAAAGAGGCTTTCAATTTGCTTCAGAATTTCCAAAGCTGAAATGCAGCTGTACGAAATCTGAATTATTTCCATAAAATCGTATTTAAGGTGAAATGTAGATCTGTTTATTTGTTTAGGGAATTCTTGATTAACCTACTTTTTGCTCTTTCAGAATTTCGGGAGTGATTTCTTTCACTAAAATTAATTAAAACAAAGCCTAAAGCCTAAATTTAATAACGCTGTAGTCACATAAGTGGGCGATGGCTGCGGTTTCATACTGCAGTTAAAACGGAAATAAATCTGAAAGGCAAGTTATTAATTTCGGTCGAAAATAGCGCGAGCTTCACGTTACCATATAAACGCGTTACTTAAATGTGGATTTATCTGAGAAGATGGACACTGGGCAACAGAACAGATAATGTTAACTAAAAAGTAAAGGAAGGGCAGGGAACTGCTTTAGCGAGTTTAAACTAGTCCAGGACACTAAGGACTCTCCATTTGTTCGACACTAAGCATTTTATTGCTTAGAGACTAAATATTTGTTCAAAAGTCTAATGTAGGTGCCTTTGAAGAAAGCCTAGGTGCATTGCCAGATGTAATGACCAATAAATCTCAAACCTCCCATGTCCCTGTGCTAAATTAGCTGGACCAGAGCCATTTGTCCAACCATATTTCATATACTCAGCTCCAACATAGACGGCCCTACCCACGTTTATGTAAACTGCAGAATTCTGTCCAAAGGTAAATGTGCTTCCGGACTTAGATGCAAAGAACACGTCTGATCTCGGGTCACACTTTGCATCTGGCAAAGTAAATGCGGTTACCGTCTCAGTGTCCTTGACTCGAACAGATTAAAGTTTAACCGGAGGCGTGTTTACGGTTTTACCTTGCTATTTGAACACATACATTGTAATAAAATGATCCATTTGCGTAGGTGCAGGATATAGCCTGTTTCAAGAACGATTACTTTCTGTAGCACGGTAAAAGGTTGCGTGCAGCACATAGGCTCCGTTTACCTCGGTACAGCCAAGTACAGTGCTTTGGAGACAAGACTCATAATTCAGGGAAGAATAACATACTTGAACATCTTTCATTAACTCTGCAGACATCTAGTGGAAAAGCTGTGTCACTACAAGAACAAATATAGGAATGATCTCGCCTGGAAATCTGGGATATACGTACATCATTTTTGCACCTTCTTCACAGAGTGTCAGATATTTCCCGCCGGTCGTTTTAAGTTTTGCAGTGATTCCCTCCGGTGTTGATCGAGAGTATTCTACAGTCTTGTCATTGGAGAGTCCCTGCTACTCACAGTATCAGAGTGGTTGTGAGTTGCAGTTACTCCCGAGAGTTCCTTATCCGACCTGAGCCTGGGCTGAACATGCAGGGGTCAGCCGTGCTTATCTGGGAGCGATAGGGTTCCCACGACCCTCTAATCTCACTGGTCAAATTAAGACGGATACTAATGAACCAGACCCGAGGACAACCTATTACCATCACTCATCCTTTACTCCTGGAAGGAGTAATTAACAATCCTCCTTCCTTAGGTCTGTTGGCAGTTGCTAAGTGAACGAGTTAAAGTGGCTGTGATCAAATTCTGATCAATGTTATTATATTTAGAATCAAAATATTAGGATGCTAAAATTAACTTAAAAAGATTTGATAAGCAGATAATTAACTAAAACGTCAAAATAAATTCACTGGAGTGATATTTTGCAGAAATATATACAGCCCAGTTTTTTTTACAAAAATGATTCAACATCTATAGAATAACTGGGAAAATTGTACAATTATAAGTTTGCAACTTCTAGCAGTCTTATTTCTCCTTTACATGATATCAAATGTAATGTACGTTGAGCTTTTTAGGTACTGTACTGCCTGGTGCAAGTTATCTAGTGTGAACAAATTAATTTTCGGTGTGGAACACTTACTTTTAAATGTCTGCTGAATATTGCAGTCGCTGCCTCCGTGAAGCAACAGAGAACAACCCAGTTCACGATTAAGATCGTGTGTGGTATAATGTTGATAGCGTGTTGCATGTGGGCTTCATAAATTGACAAAAAGAAATGTTTCAGTCTAAAAGCGACAGTAAAACTTTATGTTGATACTATCCTCCACCCAAGTGCCCAAAACAATATTAACAGATTATCATTTTACGATGACATAATTTTTAAACATTTCACTGGGCGGGTGACGAGATGTTTGTTACTGCTCAGGAAACATTTTTCTTACAGACTGGAGAAAGAAAAAAATAAACCGATTATCCTTTCATGCTACCTTTATCGCCGAAACTTATAAAAGTCATTGAAGACTTTCAGAGGCAGTTGTGAACGAAGATATGCAGATGTTTGTTTCGGTATGTTTATACCAGATAGTCGAAGCCAGTCACCGAGGAGATAGTTTGTTTAAATATTCAGTGTCACAATGTAAATCCAACAAGCGCCGGTAAATTGATTTTAAAGGAATAATATTCGTTTATAAATAGACTTTGCTGTTGCGTGCTGGAGTGTAGCTTAAATAATAAAATAACTCATTCATTGAATATATACAATATGACGTGCTCCCAAGGATTAATGATTTATTAAGATGGAGAGAACACTTTAATTAAAATACATTCATAGTAGCATAATAGAAAAATGTTGACGAAACATATGCACTTGTATTTCCTGACGACCTTTTAGCAAATTCTTTGTTTTCACATATATGTATTACAATAACCAGGAATGAAATAATAAAGATGAGAATTCAAAGCAATAAACGGTAAATAGCACATTGATTGTAGCACTTACATCTGGCTTATCATTATAGTGTGTAAGAAACACCGAATGAAAACAATCTTTGTCAAATATGCATTCATCGGCAATATTAAATATATCAGTTATTATTTGTTACGTAACAGGTATATATAATGGAGTTACGGAGTATAATAGAAAATAATGCCAATGCAAACGATGTGTCGCTACAGGAGAACAAATAAATGATATGTGTCTTATTAAGGGCTGTGAAAATAAATTCGCGTCTTGCAATTGCAAACTTTTAAAATGCCTTTTATTAAATTAACGTTGGCGTTTAGCTTTGACGTTGTAATTGTTAAATGTATGAAAAATTGATTTCATATAATGTAATGTGGACACCAGTTACATCACATTGCAACAATATCGGATTTCTTGTTTTCTAGTCAGTATTGATTCGTATGTATTTAAATCTAATGATATTTTATAACTACAAGGTATGGACTTTGGCATTTTGTCGTTTAAAAAGGTATGCATATAGTTCATACGCAAAATATAACTGTATAATCTTCGCATCCTCTTGCATGTATTTATTAGTAATGTAGACGTGAAGAGATACTTGTCCTATACAAACATAAAACCATTTTTGAATTTTAAGTTGCAGTTGTTTACTGAATTTCCGTGATTTCCGATCAGAGATTCAAGTTACCTCGGCCTAAAGCTTTTTTGTAAGTGTATTCGAGAATTTTATTTACATTCATTGTATATATTTAACGCCTTTGAGGTTTTATAATTTATAAAATATTATTATGGAACTTTATATGCATGTAGTTAAAGAGATGAGCGTTTACTTCAGCTATTAATAAAGTCGTACATAATCAATAATAAATATAATAATGGAAATAGTTGAATCGAATAATGGGGTATTATTCGTTCACAGCTCCGAGTGTTCATTCACCATGGTCTGCCCACCCACGAGCTCAGTACAGACAGAGGAAGAATAGAATCCATCACAGCAAACCCCAGACTGCACAACTCGACAGCGCTTTCGAGGAAACCCACTTTCTGAAGCCTGAAATACGACAAAAAAAAATAACAGCTGCAAAAGTGGGGCTATCAGAACGGCAGGTAAAGGTTAGGGGATTCCAGAAGAGAAATATTCCAGGCGGGCTCCAATATGTAAAGAGCATTTTTTTCGTGACAGTCCACTACGGTAACATTTTCTCTTAATAGGTAAAAATCTGTTTCAAGATCAGCATCAAAAGAAGAAAAGGCTCATTCGCCGCCAGCAAACTGGAGCAAAAAAAAGTTGTGGGCTACAGTGCTGAAACCGGACCTTTACAATAAAATAATCTTTTTAATGTAAATATTTTTGATAATAGCATCAAAAACGAGGAAGTGACAATGTGGTTTGGTTTAAAGCAGGAAATATGTAATTATCCTTTTGAAGCAAAACAACGTTCTATGTAATAACTGGTTTTAAACAGTTCAAATTAGACCCAAATTTTGAATGGAATCGAAAATATGCACGGCTTTAAGTTTGTTATTGTATATTTCAAGTTTTCTTTTATCTTGAACATAGGTTCCAGTTTAATTTTGTTATAATATATTGTTAAAAAGTGATTGTGAAATATTTTTATCCCTTTACAAAAATGGATCTTTTGGTTTCATTATATTTTAACAATATCGGTGATAATTATATTGCAACCGTTTCATGAACAATTGTTGCGATGTACTTGACTTACTTTTTATGTAAATATTCATGCAATTTTACTTTGTAATAACAGTGTAAGAAATATACACACCTACTGTGCATTATAAAGGTGATACAAACGAAAGCATAAGCTGCCCTCACCAGTGTGAGGAACCTAGACAGATATGTACTAACAATTCAATGATGTGACTTACTCTAATTCAAGCACAGTGTATTGTATTTCTAAATTGCATTTGATAATAAAAAATAAAAAGATTTTATATCCAATGATGGACTGACATCAGTAAATGTGAAAAAAACGAAGTTTGTTAGTCGTTTAACCTATTGTCCGTGGATGTATGGCATTGATCAATGCAGCCAACACAAATACATATTCAAAATATTTGTTTATTGATCTATTCTGAAACAGCTTGATAATTGAAGTGATACAAACACGCATGATATCCAGATATGGCAAGCTATGCCAAACCTAGTTCTCATAAGTAACAAGTTGTTCTCCAAGGATATATGATACATCTACAGAGCCTGTCTTAGGCAGTTGGTCAATGGCACGGGTCATGAGCCAGCATTCACAATGATGATTGAATGTACTCGAGATCTGTTAGAATTAAAAGATAAAAGGAGAACAAACACATCCTATCTGCAGTGTAGATATATTTATTGATATGTATGTTATGATATTGTAAATTAAGCAGTTCCTGGACAGTGAGATTGATTAATCATTTTGATGGATCTTAGTCAGGCTCCAGGATAGTATTTCGAAATGGTTCAGGAAAGCAACATGGAATGCTTGGCAGGATGTGTTGGTTTTTGGAGAAACAGTACCGGTGTTAATCTAATAACTTGCAGAAATATTCCAAATACGAATCCATATGGAACACATACTGTTATTTAATTATTATAGGAAACTGGTCATTGCAATAATATAATACCTTGTGATTAATTTGGACAAAGTCTAGAAATAATTCTAACATAAGTAATAGATACATAATAGAGCAACTCAAGAATGAAGAGTTTCTTTGTTGGTTTTGTCTAAGACATTGCTTTACGTTTTCAAACCTATGGTGCTCGAAATATCAGATACGGGCATGAAGGACTGCTGATATTGGAATATAAATGGTATGGTTTATCATGTGGCCTATCTGGTAGAAAATCAGGAATCAAAGGCACCTATTAAATTATCTATTTAGGTAAGTCATTAAATCATCATATATTATTAGTAAATATTCATCGACAAATGAAGGGAACGAATAATAGAAATGTAATATGTATGATGACGCGATCTGTTTAAACACATTTCCTGGAGCATGTAGATGTTATTTCATTTTGAAGCGTATTAGGCTGGCAGTCATGCAAAGGGGAAAGTAAATAGCAACTTTGGGAACACATGCCATGTAAGACCTTAAAAATTGCCCCAAAAGGGTTCTAGAAATGTTCTGAATGCAAAAATAACAAATACACTTAGGTCAATTTAGTTCTTTGATATGATAAATGGATTGTACACGAGGCACAACCCACATTATAATCTAAATCTATTTTATAACATTCACATAAAATGAACGCAAAAGATATTTTAATTCTATGGTGCTCTTGGATGATGGTTTAAATGTAGAAAAACATGTTCCCGTTTTAACAGCTATACAGTTAAGATATACTTTCCATAGTATTTGATGGCATATTTATGTTGAAAAATAACTTTTTTAAAGCCGTATTGCAAGGATTCACGACTGATAAAATATTCAGAGACATTTGACTGGACCAACATAAGGATGGAGGAATGAATAATTTGGGGATTAATATACACAAGCTATCCAGATCACTTAGATATTTTCATTAGGTGGAAATGGCAAATCAAGATCCCGTTGATCCCTAAAGCTTGTACATTTTAACCCTACGTTGATGCAATAAAACGCATCAAAATGCTAATTATCTCTTATTAAAGAACAACACTTAGTCATGTTTTAGGCGATATCGAATTGTGAACCAATGTGTACAACCGTGTATCTGTTCTCACTATTATGATATATTGCTGATCACATAACTTGTTTGCAGTTTTACTCCAACGATCGTTTTGATTTCAGGCATTCATAGTGCATACCTAGTTGACATTTGTCCGCAATTTCAGCCCGATAGAACAAACAAAAATTAGGCTGATAACACGTGGCAAATTAGGATGTCGAGTACTTCAGCATGGATGTTCTGTAAAACGTTTGAACGCACATATATTGATCTTATTAAACGAAATACCAGCCAATACTTATACAAAGATTTATTTTGCATTGTAGTTCTAAAGATGGCTTTTTTTAAAGATTGGTGAGCATATCCGGAATAGCGGCCTACAGTACCTCTCTGGACAGTTACTTCTTACGATACATTTCTTGCACGTTACCACAATGTAAGCTTCTCATTGGTGATGTACTGATCTGTAAATAGTTTGAAACCATGCCTTGGAGATAACACCTGACACCACAGTTCGACCATCAATACTTTAGTGTACTATTCATTAAGACAGTTGCTTTATCTTCTTCAGAATTTTCCTACGTTTTCAAATAATATTGACGTGCCTCGAGTGCAAACAATAAGTTCAACACAAGAGGTTTTGTAAACAGTGCATTTAAACCGGATGCAATGCCATACAATTTGCAATACATCTTAAAGCGACTGCATCCATTTCACATCCTTTTGCCAACCATGCAGAAACAGCCTGGAAATGAAGACGGTATGGTCAGTGGAATTTTTTTTTTCATTTGGAGGGTTGTGAGTGGAAAACAAAAGAAAACAAACAAAACGGCAATGAAAAAGTCAATTCTCACGGCTTGCCTTTATAAGAATTCAGACAGGGTCGTCAACGCGTGAATGACAGCACTCACATTGGCTAGACTGCAACTTTCAACTTGACCTTGGCCTTTAGCCGTGTCTAACCCGTATGTAAAAGAGCTGCCCATTTGGTTGCTGCCATCTTGTAGCATAATCTACAATGTGGCCTTTTGAATATATAAGTTTGTGTTTATAACGCACACATCCCATAGCACAAGACTCATTCAAAATGAAAGGCACTAGAGGCTCTACCTATCACTTAAGTATCCAGCCGAATGTTTGCTTCAATTTAGGATGTACTTTGTTGGGGGAGGGGCAGCGTTCTCTTAATTCAAGAATGGAGAATTAATACGAGGTCGTGTAAAGCTCTTGTTCAAATGTATGTAACCACGCAGCCGCTGCCCATTTTTTCGTGTTTAATCTGGTGACTGGACATTTAAATGGAAAATCGTAGATAATTAAATGTAGCGCATCTTCGGTGTATATTCTAAGATTAACACTGCGGATACGGCTTTATCATCGATTAACATGGGAGAACTACGTGACAAAATGCTCTCATTCAAAATACTGAATCGCCAAAACAAATTCTAATAAGACCCTTTGTTTATAACGCACGGGGAAAATCAAGATACACCAACTATATTAAATTCAAACTAAGGGATTCGACCAACTAATAAGCATGGAAGGCAAAGCATTGTCAATGAGTGCCAGAAATACTCGAATACCAATCATCTTATCACATAATCATCACTGAAGTATAAACTGCAGGAGTTCCCATCGAATAGGTTGGCCATGGAATTGAAAGAATAATCATTTAAGATACATTGAGAAAGTTTAACAAAATCCGGATTTCGCTTGTTATAATTTCGCAGCAGTGTTGTGTGTTTTGGAACTATCTCAATATATGTGAACAATTATAATCCAGGAAACGGTTAACACTTTCAGTTGGTTTCGGAAAGCGAGTATACCGTAGGAAATCTCCAGATACACCGGAGAGATTATTTTTAATCTCGCTATTTCATGGCACGGTAGTCGACGGAGAATGTTTATATTCAACATAATTGGAACTACAGCGTCTCTGGTCAAATAACGACGATCAACAGCAGTGCAGAAACAGTGTTCCCAAATCATCGAGGTTCGTATCATTTCCAATTTCTAAAAGAAGTTTAAAGAAACGGCGTGTAGCTGGTTCCCAAGCGATTGTACAATCGCAGTGTTAGAATAGTGAGAAATATAGAAAGTAGAGAGCAAGAAAATAAAGGAAGAGAAAGTAAAATAAAATCAGGAAAGAGAGAGTGAGAAGGAAAGAGGAACGATAAAGAATAAAAAGGAGCATTTTAATAGTAAAACGATTGCACTAAGCAGCTGCATCACTGCAGACATTAGGTCCTGAAAAATAGGACAAGCAACTTACTGAAACAGGCTTGACGAGGTCGCCTGATACGATATGGTTTTGATTCCACTTATCACAATATATGATACACAATGAAGTGACTGAAACTGTGCTAAAAATCACCCTTTGAGACGGCCCATGTCAACCGAATAGTATTGGCTGTATTTTTGTTTGCGAAGTGAATGCTTTTTGCTCACTTTATGCATTTTTACCAGCCACCTTCCTCATCATGTGGTATATGACTGTAGTAGAACGGTTTATCCCCATGCTTTTCGCCAAATTGCAGTAAGTTAATTCCAAATAAATTTATAATATAGCTGATATTTATCTATCAAATAACACATTCAGCAATGTGCTAGATATTATAAAATAAGTCATATTTATGGATTTTAGCACATTTAACAATGTGGCAGATATTATTAAATAATTCACATTGTATCCCTTTCCCATGTATTTAAGAGTGCCAGATACTCATAAAACACATGTATTGATATTTCAATGTGAAATCCAGTTATGTGAACACTGTTCATGTTCAATGAATACACATTTTGTAGCAAGCAAGCAAACACGAATCGGCTGCATTTGTTGGGGACGTAAGAAGGCTGACATTTATTTAAATACTTTTGCCTCACGGCTGGCAAATGGCAAACGAAGAATTAGTGAATATCCTTATCTGTCTTATAAATGCCCTTTGATCTGAATAAACCTTTACTTGTGACTGGCTAGAAGCTTTGCTATTATTATAACAGGTAGGGCATTTTAATTGGTCAATGCGAATGGAAATTCAAACGGGCTTCATTACTCTATAAGTTCTGAAATGTAAAAAGGATGATTTTAATAAACTCTGCTCTGGTGTTTACTTTAGTTACAAATATTATATCCAGAGTGAAACGATGCATTTCCTCAAATGTTCATCACGTCTTATCAAATCTGGGCTTTGAAATAATTTCGGACTGTTCTTCAGCATTATTACTATTTGGTTTAACGAGTTATGTCATGAAGCGATACAAAGGTCATACAGATGTTTCCTTTTCACTGTAAAAATGTTGCTGCTACCTATTTCTTTAATGTTATTTTCTTATTGGTTGAAAACACCTTGACATTTTATTTGTGTCGTTCAATGCAAAAAAGCAGGAAAGGTGTAGTTCTAGCTCATCCTAATACCAGGTTTTGCTCAATCGGCAATTATTTTGACAGAAAATGCACTTTCATTGATAGATTACAGATTATAAAAAAAATGAATTGTAAAAACACCTATGCAAAAGTAACCTCAACCACAAGCATAAAAACCACATACACAAATATACAGACAACGACATTTAAAATATTTTATGTCGTATAGCCTATAATTTTGTGAATTATATATTTTGTTAAATGCAAAAGCCAGCAGTTTTAGCTTTGTCTTGCTTTGTGTATATGCAAAATATTGCCTTTTTCAGTCTAGTTACGCGTTTTCATTTACCCCCACCTATGTGATGTCCATACATAACTGGTTTATTTTCTGCACTGCTTGTATTTTGTTATTTTGATAAATGTATTGATTCAAAGCACTCTTTCGCGTAAATACCCAACCGTTGCTTTATTAGACTAATGGAGTATCTACCTTTTTATTCCTCAGATGTTTATCATCTACTTTGCATATCACGTGGTCTGCTCGCAGCCAATGTGGAGGCAAGTTTCAGCGACACTGGCGCGTCAATGCTGCTAAATCTGAGAGATTCAGTATCTCTTTTCAGTCTTGGGGGCTTTTAAAACGGCCACTAGTCTCAATGTTGGACGTGATATGACAGCGTCAGTGATACTCCATCCCCGCTGGATCGACACGGTGATGTTCGTTTACGACAATAGTTTGGATGAAATTAATAAAAACATGGATGGATTTTCAGGAGGGAACTTCACAGCAAATCAATGCAGGAATTTGATGGCCCATCCAGCATCCCTAGCCCCCAGCTCTGCCTACTCGTCGAGTGAAATGCCAGCCTCTGGCATTGCTGAACCTGTCAAACAGTGTAGTCCTTGTCCTGCTGCTCAAACTTCGTCCAGTGCTTCCCTCCCTTATGGATACTTTGGGAGCAGCTACTACCCCTGCCGAATGAGCCACCATAGCAGCATTAAGTCCTGCGCTCAGCCCTCCACCTTGTCTGGCTACCCTGCCGACAAATACATGGACACGTCCGCCGGCGAGGAATTCACCTCCAGAGCCAAGGAGTTCGCTTTCTACCAAGGTTATGCGGGGCCATACCAACCGATGCCCAGTTATTTGGACGTACCTGTGGTTCCTACCATCAGCGCTCCGGGAGAACCGAGACACGAAACATTATTACCCATGGAGAGCTACCAGCCCTGGGCAATTACCAATGGGTGGAACGGTCAAGTCTGCTGTTCAAAAGAGCAACCCCAAGCTACCCACCTCTGGAAATCGAGCCTGCCAGGTAAGTATAGATAAAACGCAACGCGCTTTCAACCACCTATATTTTCGTTTGAATGTATGAGAAACGAGTTCAGTGAAGGGAACAAAGCATTCTGATGTGTGAATGCGTAAGGGTACCTGGATAATATATAAAATAGATCGTAATTAAGAAATTATATTCTTAAAACACAATACAAGTAGTAGTATATTATCATACACTTTAACTAATATTTAGCATACTGCCTAAATATTATTTTCATGAATTTTCTTAAATTTCTTACGCATTTTTCAAAATTATATTTTTTGTTATACAATTTATTGCAAAAAGTACAGTCCGTATAACGCCTCCATGGTTTGATTTTGAACTTGACTCTTATCGGCAGTGTCCGGTTTTAAACTTTTATTTGGTGACGAATGTTAAATGCCATGGATGATAATAGGTGTGCTTTTTCTCTTCACAGACGTCGTTTCGCATCCTTCGGATGCGAGCTCTTTTCGGCGTGGGAGAAAGAAAAGAGTGCCTTATACCAAAGTGCAGTTGAAAGAACTTGAGCGGGAATACGCTACCAATAAATTCATTACCAAGGACAAACGAAGGAGGATATCGGCATCAACAAACCTCTCTGAGAGACAAGTCACTATTTGGTTTCAAAACAGACGAGTCAAAGAAAAGAAAGTTCTTACCAAACTGAAAAGTAACAGCTAGTGCGACAATTCCATAAACCGTTCGGACTTCTTTTGAAAATATAAATGAACTGATCTCAGCCTGGAGAAAAAAATACCACCTCAGCTCATTTTGTTGAAGCTAGATTTTTTTTCTTTCTGCCTGCACATTGCTTTTTAAAAAAAAACAGAAACACACAAGTAAATATTTAGGAGAGACATTGTATAAAAATTCTTTTAAAGCAAACTAACATTCATCAAAAGCAAATCAAATCCATTGATCAAGAATCTAGAGGGTTGCTATTTTCAAATGTAGCAAACATGCGGGGTTAATTGTTTAGTGCATATAAAATATATCACGTAAAAAGAATAAATGTACCAATTTGATTTAAACAGTACCTTCGCATCAACGCCATCAAAGCACCTAAAGAAAGTGTGTATGGCTGAAAAAGGTTCTGGTTAATAAAAGCTAGAGTGCATGCTAATTTTTCCTCAGGTAAACCATGGGATATATCGTGAAATGTATATGAAATGTATGTTTACGCACTACATTTTCTTTGGAAGGGATGCGCTATCTCTAAAGATATTAATGTACAGGTAGAAGAAAGAATATATTCTAAATAGCAATGTATATGAGAAAGTAAATATGTACTATTCTAGCACTCTACCTTTCGTCTTATGTATATATATTTAGGAGCATCCAAGCCTTTCTTAAATAAATAGGAAAGTAGATTGCCATTTTCTATAGAGCGGAATAAAGATCTGGCTGCAAACATAGAAGCCCCCTCCCGTGTAAATGAACCAAACATTAAGTCTTTTTTGTCTGCCAGTTATATTACCTGCCTCACATAGCATTAGTCTCCACGCAGACTTAAGGCGCACAGCTTCCTTCCTAAAGATAACATCTGCGTGCAATTGTATTTTAAAAAAACATTGAATTGTTATATCTGCATGCACCCCTCCTGCTTAGTTAATATATACCAATTATAGTTACAAAATTAAATCACGAATGATAATCATGAAATTAAGATATGTCTTGCATTACTATTATGCAGCTGTTTAATCTGTATACCCATTTGTCTTTTTTTCATCTAGTGAACTACTTGCATTAAAACAAATTATTTCACCAATAAAAAGGTCTTCATAAACAACAGCGTCGCATTTTTTGTTAAGAAATATGACGACAACTAAGAGCTTTTAAAATGAAAATGTAAAGAATATAATTCAACTACATTTCGTCTTGATGTTAGCCAGACCATTTGTTTAAACTACCTTGAAACCATGATTTCCTACTAACATTCTTAGAAATAATCAAGAAATTTGCAAAGAATAAAAGGAATCCCCTGCTGTTTTTAATCGAAAGCATTACTACCAGGAAAGGTATCACGATTATTATGATAGAAACACTTTTTAGAAGTGGAATCCCTAAGTTTGTATTAAAATATGTTGAAAGTTTAAAAGATATCAACATTAGAGTCTCCATATTCTGATTGGAAATACATGCTCTGCCTTTGGTTTGTATATGGGGGCAGGGCGTTAGGAATGGGGTTGGGGGGGGGGTGTGCTTAAACCTTGACCTTGACGAAAACAGATAGTCTTTGACCTTGACTTTTAACAGCTCATGAATAGTCATGAAGTGTATTGGTAGAGCAAGTGCGCCATCTACTGTTACATCTGCGGATATTCATTTATACTTGCTTTGAGGAGGCGAGCAACCAAACATAATTGTTTCAACAATAAAGGAGCTGAGGTGATCTGGGACCGTCATTATTAGAAACGTAGGCCACACTAACAATGAACTATGCATTGTCCAAATTGTGGGAATGCTCAGAGAAATTATTTTAAAAGTTCGAATTTCAACGGCTGGTCAGGAATGATTTACAAGATGTAAATAATAAAACCTCAAAAAATCACCAAGCTTTTGGTATTGTATTAAAATCACAAGCGGGAAGGCGTGGAATCAATAAAAAGAAAGGGCTATGGTATCATATTTTGCAAATTAATTTCCACGGATAGTTTAAATTTCAGCCTATGTAAGACTAAAGAAAGGGTAACCAACGGATTAGGTAAAGTTTATCGCTATCACATTTGTGGAATGCATAGTTTTATTTTAATGATGTTTTAAAAAATATATTTGACCAATCAGCCTATAGCGTGTCTGTCTATGTGTATCCACCCTTCCATCACTCTATATATCTGTCCTTTTCTGTATCTCTGTCTATCTGTTTCTGCTAGGTTTCTGTTGGTCAGGTTTATCCATTTTTATTCATATTCCTGTACACCTTATCAGATCAAATAGTTGTATATTTTAGCATCTAATTTTACAAAACAAAGGCAATCCCTTAGCCGTTTCTTCCGTTTAAGTGGTATTATGAAATAACCCGAAATTTTAAGAATTGCGCCTATATATTTATAAAGCGTGCACTCTACATTCATTTCAAATAGAAATTGTGGGAAATAATGTGTGGAATTCCATAATCTGTTTTTTGCAAGGAGTAGAAGTGTAACGCTGTAATTTTATCTGCATTTGTACCTTTGCATCAACCAAAAATTGCATCTATTTAGCTCAACTTTTCATTTTAAAAAATACAGAATTACAGATAGATTCCATAGACATACACATATGCAGACTGTACTCTCTTTTTGTCGTGGGCATTATAGAAATGCCCTCTTTGCAATTATTAATTGTGATTAAGCTAAGCAGGCTCGCATATGTAACCGATGAATTTTGTTACATTTATTTCCAATCAATGCTAAATGCGTAATGCTCAGCCCAAAGCGATTCATTTATTTTCGCTTGTGTCCTTTCTTAATACTGCCCAAACCGCAATCCAGGAGTTGCTTATTGCAAAATGAAAGCTGATTTGTCAAAATGTTGTGCGATTATAAAATTCTACATTCATCACATGACGCTTTCGAGCCAATCACGGCATCCTCTTGTAAAAATTCGCCAACGGTAAAATCGACTAAATATTTGTTAGAAAATACTTGAAGAGAACCATCCACATTCTCTCTTATCAAGGCTGGTCTAATGATCAACTTACAGTTGCTTTCTAGATGCACAGAGTTTAGAAATATCGCAAGAATTCTATTTAAGCCGGAGAGGAAGAAATAGTTCATTACTGTTTTATTAGTTATGAATAATGATTGTTGATTGGAGCGGTCAAAACCGATCATGTTTATAGATGTAACTGACAATTATCAACGTTTTCCAAAGAAATTAATTCAGTGCAAAAATTTCTTTCAGGCTGTGTTTGTCGCCCTTGGGCTGTAAGTAAAATGTACTGAAGGTAAAAGGCTACACGCAGCCATTGAGCAGTGAATGGGACATTTCAGAGCACTCGAGTCATTTCTTGTTATTAATTTATTGCAAGATAAAGGTTCAACTAATGTTAACCATATAGTCAATGCTACCCCTATAACCTAAGCACAGCAAAGCAGAGAATGCAATCAGTTGGAACTGACATTCTAGAATATACTCGTTTAGCCACTGACAACTGCCTTTGGTTCTTGCAATCGTTCTGCGCCGATGGATTCATCGCGAACTGTGAATCTCCATTTACAGTAAATAAATAAAAGGCCCCTGACCTTTTATGAGTACAGCGGCGATCACGAGCGATTAACCTGGTTTATTGTAAAGACGATAATGCATTTTGGTTAATTGAATCTGTGTTGCAAAACGGCCTCTTGTGTAGTCCTCGCGGAGAAGGACGGACATGTTACTTTAGAATACCATAAAAGACATGTAATTTCGATAGAAATACACGAAACAAAACATTATTCATTGAACTTAAAGATAATTATGCGTTGTACCATCTATAATTATATCATCGCCTACCATTCATTGATATAATAGCGCTCATTGGAAAAAACAAAGAAGTCATTGTCGAGAACCGAACACGCATTATGGCCTGGAAATGTCTTCAATGCAGTTTTGGAGTTCATTTCGCTTGTCTTATCTCCACTTTAAAAAATATTTAAACATTCACAATGTTGTGTCTATATTCAAATTAAATTAACTTGGAGTGATTGTTCTATTTGCAGCCTGCGTGTTTATTTATCTTGATAAAACGTTTTATTTGATTTATTTTGTTTCTTTCCTTTCACTCGGCTGTGGCCACACTATCAATTCGAAGGCCATACATCATTCATTAGATGAGGTACGATATATATACTACAAAACGCGTTTGAATTCCTTGCGTTTATTGATAAGTAGAACTTCGTATCATACAGTTAAATGTATTCAAAACGTAATATTCTTAATAATAAGAACCATATAAATTTATATTTAATGTTTAATGTGAATCATTACAAAAGAATGTTTAATTTAAAATGCCTGACCTGATTTCAAGGAAGAACTTCGGGGCTGCATAAAGTGGGTGTTTAATTAAACGTCTCTCCCCCCCCCCCCCCCCCAGTATACAGACCATTTTGGAAGGGCTACCTCTAATTTTTTTAAAAGCAACATCACGTCTGACTGAGTTTTAATTTGTTGAATTTACTTTAAAATTTGTTACGAAATACCACTGAGTCACGTAGGTCCAAAAATGAACTTTCTTTTATAAATGAAAAACAAACT
This sequence comes from Heptranchias perlo, assembly GCF_035084215.1. Taxonomy (NCBI): domain Eukaryota; kingdom Metazoa; phylum Chordata; class Chondrichthyes; order Hexanchiformes; family Hexanchidae; genus Heptranchias; species Heptranchias perlo. Next base: position 67,899,951 of record NC_090326.1, on the reverse strand, counting down.
GGAGCCTTAGTGTTGCAACATGTCTGGTGCTAATTAAATCAAAGTGCTTGGATTTACATTGGTAATTGACTCGTTGTTTTACTCTCATTTAGAAATGGGATATACCTAGACTGAAAAAATAGTGTATACTAGATAAGACACTACTCAGAACATGGATCGGAAAAAAATTGAACCTTTAGAAATGCGATATGTAGGAAACACTCGTCGCATTGGAAACCTACTTTAGTGGTTTATGTGTCCGATATATTGCCCCAGAACGAAAATGTATTTTACAAAATGAAAATATATAGTACACAAACAAGGCCACTTATACAACCCCAAACATTGAATTTAGTGACAATCTGCCGCATTCAGCGCCGCGGAAATCTTTTTTAATATTGCCATAGTTAAAAATTAAATTCGAGTATTTACAAGTAGTCTTAAGTATATTCTAGATAACGATGCATATAAGTGATTATGTCAGTATAACTCCACTTAACAATATAAATTCACAAATCAAAAAATATAATTTAACGTACGGTAATACATTTTACATGATATATAATTCGAAAGTTCCTTTAATTTACAAATCCAACTGTTCCATTTATGAGATAGCCTATGTTGGACATAAAACGAACCATTACGTCTTGTAATATTTTCGCATCTCCAAATACAAGTCTGAGATGAAAGTAATGACAGTACGTCACGAGAAGCAAAAAACTTGACTTTTTAAAATCTTTCTTTTCATTCTTTAACAGAGTAAATGCAATTTCTGTGACTGTTTATGAAATATTGAATCACTTTGAATTGGATTTTCACATGGTCTTACAGCTCAGTCCTCCAGCAGCGTAGTAGTACTCTTCAACGGTTTGTCGCGATAATACAGGCCGAAATGTTCTTCAATATAATCAACTACGAAGATTTGTCCAACTATATTTATTATTCTGAGGCGTTATTCATGCATCTGTATTTGGAATGTGACATGGTTCGTCTTTGTTAATGTGATTTGTTTTTATATAGTTAATGAATTAGCACTAAAACTTTTGCTTTGTATCTCTACATGGACAGATAGCCGGATGTAAACAGATAAAATAAAAGTTCCAATGGTTAATTCGTTCACAGTTGTGTGAAAATATATTCTTAAAAAACTGAATCAGCGTATTGTGATATGAACTTTGCCCATTAACCTCAAAGCATTTATTAAGTCCTGCAATCAGAAAAATATATAACCGTATTCAGATCCACTGTTTAAGAAAGACCTTGCCATCCAAAGTAATTTACATAACCCATTAATAAAGCATCAGAATGAGTGCGCATGCAATTCGTTAATTGTAGCTTTCATTAAAACACAGTTCATTCCGTCTCTTCTCTGGTGCACACAGTCGCGGTCAGTCTTGTTGCTGACATTTAACACAATGTCAGTATTTCAATGTAATTCCATATGTTCTCTCAGTTGAAAGGGATTCAGTCATTTTGTCACATTGTATGTTTAGTGAGCACACATGCGACGTGTGTGAGTCCTGAATGTTCATCTGGGAGACAAGTGCATCACACCACGGCTTGGGATATGCTAACCTGCCAAAGATTAGGTGCAATTAGAAGACTGCCGCTTCTGTGTTCGTATGGGTACGCCAACTCATAACTGGAACAGATATAAGGCTTCAGGAAATGTTCTGAATCAACCGCACCTGTGCATTTTGAAGCACCGACTACTTATTGAAAGATTGAGCACTAGAAGTCTGGAAGAATCCAACCGAAATGTGCAGAAAAAATAGTTCATATACTCCTGTTACCGTTTCTGGAACACATGGAGGTGAGTAGAGCGCCTTTTAATGAAGAGAATTCTGAAATTCCTAGCTGTGTTCCTCTAACCAAGTTCAAAGTATGGAACTTTCAAGTTCAAAACCGGCCAGTTCAGGTGAAACTCTGGATCCCTTCTAGCTATTTCAGTGTTCACGACTGCTTGGCCTGGCTTTTATATTGCAATAGAAGAGAGGCGTCAGTTCTCACAAAGCATTACTTTATTGTATGTTTTCGTGAAAGAAAATACCGTGCCAAAAATTACCACTGAACTATTATTGAGTTTGTTCAACCTTTCTATTTTATTTTTCATGAATCCCGTTATTGAAGTACTAAACCTATAGCTGAAATGTTACTGTGTCGGCAAATGATTTGTTTACAGCACACGCCAAGTTCAAAATCATCACATGAACTCCCCACCCCCTGCAAATTGGTATTTCGTATAAAAGTGATAATGAATGTTTGGTTCAAAATAAAATCGCTCGTCAGAGACTCAGAAATGCTCGAAGGAGAAATATTGGTCATGTGTATTTGTAAATAAAACACCAATAGTACGGCGACTGGACCTGAATTATTCAAAAGGAAAATTTCAGTATTAATTAATGTCTCATTTATTTTGCCATGCAGTGTTAAAAAATGCACCAACTCAGCGTTTCCTTCGTGACTTACTGAGCAACTTGACATATTTGGGCTCCAGTTCGTGGAATTTATTGAAATGGTTGCATAAATTATCATAATAAAATACACGAAAGAGTTTTAATAACTTTATTGGAAAAACATAGAAAAGTTAAAAAGAACTCGGAATCAAAGTAATACATAGTTACCATAACAAAAGTGATACGAATTGCAAATACTATAGATACACGCATGCCGTCACTTTTTCCTATTAGAGTGCTTAATTTCAGAGAAAAAAAGAAACATACACGCAAATAAGTCAAAAATGTAGAATGCTCACTTGTAGTTTACAAACCATGTTATCGTCAGGTTTCATTTTAAACTTTACTAATACGCATGTCCCTGCCAGGGTATCACTGTGCTGTCCTGGTTTTGAAAGGGCCCAAAAAGAATATTAGAAAAATGTTTAAAACATTAATTTTGCTTAGTTGAGGGTCACAATATTCTATGCATTGTCTCTTATTTCACGTTCATTTTAATAAATCTACTGTGGTTCAACAAAAATTGCAATGAACCAAAACGATACAACTCTGACCTAGTTTTTATCTTCATGTACAATTCGCTTGGAGGCTGCGCCTTATTATTGCTCTATTTGGGCTGTATTTTGATCTTGAAAAACCTTCCTTATCAATTCAACGCATCTTTCTAATAAAGCGCTCGACTCTTGAAGAATTGAAATTAACTTTCTGGAGAATTCCTAGACATCAGGCACAAAAATGGCCGCCAGTAACTGTTATCTTGTCACAACCAATGTCACCGAACGAGGGGGGAAAACACACACAACACACACAAACAACGTGGATTTTCGTTAAAAGAGACGCACTCTTCTGAGGCCAATCATTTGCAGTTTAGGTTTTGAGATTCAGGGCATTTTTTGGTAATCCTAGAAAAATAAAGTCATTGTAGACGCCCCCCCTCAAGAAAGCTTTTATTTTTCATTTTATTTGATTTCACACCATTAACTTAAAGCGTAGAATGTTATTTACCTCGAAAATATATGAACATTTTAATGCTTGCAGCTTACCGTGCTAATTTCAAAGTTAGTTTATTTTCGAACTAATAACTGCGATGAAGTATTACAATAATGTGAAGGAATTCCGTTAAAAGGTGATAGTTGACAATGGCTCCAGTTGAAGATTTCATATCTGTTGGAGGTGAATCAGGAAATATTCACTTCCATTTATCCACGAAGATGTTGTTTTCATATGCAAAGTATTTCCTGTCTAAGAAAAGAAAGATAATAGCAGTAATGAGTTAAACCATTCCACGTTAGAAAATCAGGTTGGGGTGTAGTATAGCAAAGTGCTTTTGCGGTTACACGCAATTAATGCACATGGTGCTTCATTTGCACGGTGAGAAGTAACATGCAATGTAATTCGTGGGAAGAAGTGAAGAATTAATGAGAATAAAATTTCCGGCTAAACTTGTAAAGGACAATATTGCTGGCCGTTTTCATTCCTTATTGATTAGCTTTAGGGTAACAATGAAAGAACACTGGCCGCTAATATAGTTATCAATTTTTACCCCGTGGATAAAGATGAATGCATCCATGCACGACGAATTATATTTTCATTCACTGTTACATTACATTACAATTAATGACACGATCGGCTTTACAAACATCGGCAAGGATCGTCCAAATATTTCTTTTTTTTTCAATTGTAAACAATTTTACAACACCAAGTTATAGTCCAACAATTTTATTTTAAATTCCACAAGCTTTCGAAGGCTTCCTCCTTCCTCAGGTGAATGTGGAAATGAAATCCTCGAACCTATCGCATTTTTTTTCAAGACTAACATTGGATTTAAACCATTTTCATTATGACTTAATTTTCATTTGGCATAGTATAACTCTCACCTTGAAACAGTACATTTATTTTACTTGTGCAGCATTTTCCAAAGTTGAAGTTCAATGTTAAGCAGGATGTGCGCCTTTAAACTGCAAAGCCGCCAAATAACTCAACTGAAGACTTTGTCTTATCACGATCTTATTTTGGTGCTTGTTTTTGTTTTCAAACTTTAACACTAAAGTTTTTAATCCGATTGCGTTTCTGACAATAATTGCGGCAAAGCTTCAAAGTACACATCAATGTGAAGAAATTCAGCTTCATCCGGGTCTCAGCTCTCCCGTTGAGTTGGATTCCTGCAGGAAAATAGCCTGCGCCACAATAATTCACGGATCCCCTTAAACTTCGGCATTTGTATTACATTTCATTCACATCAAATATCAACCGAATGCCCGCAATGTGTGCCTGATATGACATCAACAAGGTAGGTGTCTTTATTTTTTGGAACCACCTCTTTAGCTTTACGTGACTGTATTCTTGGAAATGATTATAGAACTAAAGACTAAAATGACGACACGAGTCAATTTAATCTAGAATCTTTAATTGAGAGTCAAATGCAAAAGGGGCGATACTCACTGCATTGGAAGTGTGATAACTGGGAAATACAGATGGATAGAAAATGGCGCAGCGAATAAGATAGTGAATGGATCATTGCTCATCGGCTTTTATTTAATTGAAAACGCAATCGCTAACTTCCCTTTTTCGTTTGGAAGATTATTAAATAGCTGCAACTTTGCTTCTGTTATTCCCTTTGAAGCATTATAGGCAGCCTGTGTTAAAACACACAGCAACATATTCACGTAGAATCCATCCCTCTCGTAGAAAAAGAAAGGAGACAAGAAACTAGATTTTGATCAACACGTAGCAAAGACGCGCAATGTACAGTTAAAAACTTACTCTTTTAAAACTCAGCCCGACTTTTATCAGACAAAAGCGGCGTCCATGGTTCTTTTTGGGGTCGCCTGATTGCTCATGTTAGCTGGGAATATCAGGGATTCCATGTAGGTGGCGTCTTTAGCTCACCCCTGGTCAGCTATAATGCCTATTCTGGCATCTGGTGAAGCTGGTTGTCAAAGCTGCTATTAAAACCGCAGGTCAAACTAAACCGCTTCGGTCCTCATAGGCACCCTGTATTCAATTATATTATGAAAAACACTGTACATATGTCCGAATTTGTCTGTTCATACAGCGACATATTTTGTCACTATCCTGTCGATTTCCTTTCCTTTTAAAAATCGTAAACCTTCAAATTTTACATCACACTTAACTAATTTTGAATACCGAGGTTTCTAAATATACCCGATTGCGAGTCAATCCTATTCAGTTTTAAAACCATTGTATACTATTTGATTTATATCTTATTTTGAAACTGTCAGATTTCCAGGCATTCGCACATTATGGCTTCCCTGTATCATTCTGTTTAATACAAATCAATTTATTTTCTAACAAGACGTTAATTAAAATATAGAAGTGTTGTATAGTATATTTTAGCGATAAGTGTAATGAGCAATGGTTGACCTGCGCAAATACTTTTTATATTGAATATTACAAAGCCTTATTATAAAATATGGCGTTTTATATGTAATTATATTAATATTCTCGGTGTTTTCAGTATCTAAAATTACTGGCTTGTGGGCAAGCGGGCATGGTCACTTGGGCCTCATTTTTATAGCGATTGAATTATCCGGTTACGGTAGGCCAGAAAACGAATAAAATCTATGATGCAAGCATTTTGCAGAGTTTTCATATAATTGCTGTGCATTTATCATAACGAAACAATAAGAAAAACAAAATTAAAATTATCAACTTGTAACTAGCACGGTTCCTAGAAAATAGATGTTTTAGTGCATGGAATTTAATTTAAATATATAAAGGGCTTTCTGGCAAATGTTTATGGCAAAGGTCTTTTTTTCCCAGGAAACCTGTTTGTTTTGGCACTGCGCGGTTGTTTTTGGAACAGCAAAAAGCTAATTTGTGATAAATTCTAAGGCAAAGTTTAATTTCAACTCTTTTCTATAGTCCCATTCTTTTCAACAACACCAGGATTCATTGCATGGCTTTCAAACTCTTAGCGTGTATTGAAATCATAGAGATTGTTACGCAGTGATATTGTGCCTAAATAAAGTGCATTTTATTGGACATTCTTTAATGAATATATCCCTCGCCAAACTAAAAATCTCAATCGGCAGTAAATCTGAGTCTGTTACTTATTTAATTGTCATTGCTGACATTTTATAGAAATAAGGAAAAATGCGCCCACGGCCAATGTCGAATAGAAGGCCCTGCCTTTTATCCGCTTTTGTTTACGTCTGTTAGCTTCATCTTAAATTTGTTTTCAATGATGGAAAGTGATATGTTTGGAATAACATATTCACAAAAACTCTGTTTGAAATGTGAAATTGGGCTGCGCATTGGATTTTTTAAACCCTAATATTTCTCGAAATCCACCAAAACGGATACCTTATTTATATAATTTTGCTGTTGGGCGAGGGTTTTGCCTGTGGTGGAATTGAACGTGACCATGCCCGCTTGCCCACAAGCCAGAAGCAGCATAATAATATGAAGAGAAAAATCCTGTTCACCTCACATATTTGGCAGATTTGTACGGATTCAATTTTTGTGGGATAAATAATCTAATATCGATTTGGATACATCCACAAAAACACGAACAAGTCTACGCCCATGTCGAACTTGTGGACGGTCTAACTTATCCCCCCTCTGTCTCTGTGGAGTCTATAGATGATGGTGTGCTCTGATGTTTGTTTTAGGGAAGGTAGGGGAGAAAATTATACATAAGACATGACTTAGGCATTTAAAGATTGCACTCTCACCATTATGCAGTTCGGTAAGGTTTCTTATAGAGTTTTGGTCATTGTTTATCCGTAATTTCACAAATTTTGTGCAGGCGAAATAGATATATTGCACCGTTTTCTTTCATTAAAATGCCAAGTAAGAGAAAACAAAGGGAATTATTTGCCAGTAAAAATGCCGAATATTCCCGCAATATTCCAGCAGAACAAATATGTATGAGATCGGTTGAAAATCGCTCTTTCTAGAAAATAAACAGTTTTTGATATATTTCCACTGCGGAAATCGTTAGCAGTTATTTCCACGTCCACCCTCGCTTCAAGTCAGCTAGTTGGACCGACGTGAAGTAAATGTGCCAAATGCGTCTCTGGTGTGAAGGTTAAACACCTTCACAGTATTATTCGAGCTTTCCTTTCCCTCTTTAGAAATGTGCCGAGCTCAGATGTAAAGAGCTTTGCGCTCCCGGTGCGAGGAGCGAATCCAAAGTGATGCATGTCAATTTCTCCAGGCATCTGGTCACATGACTGGCTTGTCCCTGCGATGTATGGAGATACATTTCCACGTCAGCTTACGTTTCCAAATTTTTACTCCGCGGATCAGCTTCAAAGAGGCAGCAGCATCTAAGGACCATGTTTAGCTGTGCGAATGCAAGCTATTCTTGCGCTAGGGGACCCCAAGAAAGCGATGATGGATTTTGATGAGCGGGTTTCTTGTGGCTCTAATCTTTATTTGCCTAGCTGCACCTATTATGTCTCGGGTCCGGATTTCTCCAGCCTGCCTTCCTTTTTACCCCAAGCACCGGCTTCTCGCCCCATGACATACTCTTACTCGTCTAATATCCCCCAGGTTCAACCTGTGCGAGAAGTTACCTTCAGAGACTATGCCATCGATCCTTCCAATAAGTGGCATCACAGGGGCAATCTGCCCCATTGCTATTCCGCAGAGGAGCTGATGCACAGAGAATGTCTGCCTGCCAGCACCATGGGCGAGATGTTAATGAAAAATAGCGCCAGCGTTTACCACCCCAGCTCCAACGCGTCTTCCAGCTTCTACAACCCAGTGGGTAGGAACGGTGTCCTGCCGCAAGGGTTTGATCAGTTCTTCGAGACTGCCTACGGTTCCAGTGAGAATCAGCAGTCGGAGTATTGCGGGGAAAAGAGCCCAGATAAAGTGCCGTCTGCGGCAACTTCAAGTTCGGAGACTTCGAGGGTGTCCGTGGAGAAAGAGACGAGCCCCGGGAGCAGCAGCCCGGAGTCTTCTTCCGGCAACAATGAGGAAAAAGGCAGCAACTCCAGTAGGTAGAATCAGTGCCCACTTGTGAGAGAAAGTTTTGCGATCTCGCGCGCTGCTGTTAAAATTTTTATGTGCTGTTTTATAAGCATATAAGGGGGTTTATGGATGGCCTGTAGATTTCCCAACAAAACTTTTTTTATATACAAATGACAAGATCACGTGTTCAGCTCTGAAATTGGCCGTGAAATAACTCCAACCAATCGCTGCATTAAAATACTTCCACTAGCACCTCAAAAAGTGAGATTAGGGTTAAAAATCTGATCATTTAAATTATTAGGTGTAAATTCACGAAAAAATTGCTTTTGGCTGCTTGTGATCTTTGCGTGTATTAATACAGCTCAGCAATTCTATAAAACACACGTGTTGACACAAAAACTCTATTTATAGGTTGTATTCAGTTCCATAAGGAACCGCTTTAAAACATAATATGGTAAAATTACATTTTAACAGCTACATAAATACTGCAATACCTTTAGCGTGGAGCTTTCCATCATAAAAACTTATTTCAGGTCCGGGTGGACGTATTTTATTTAATAATCACATTTTATAGCTGGACGTCCGATCGGCGCAGTCTTAAAGCTGCAATATTAGTTCTGAAGGCTGCACCATGTCGAGTTTTACAACACCGAATAACTATACAATAAAGCCCCCTCCAATAAGGAAACTAATTCGTGCTTCCCAGCGTCTTTTAAAATTATAGCTCAAATGTACCATTCCCCAACCCCTTTTAGTTTTAACACCTCAGATAAAATAAAACTTTGTACATCTGAGCAATTTTCATTTCATCCATTTTCTGTCTTTAATGCACTGATATTGGAACGGTTCACCTTTCAAACAAAACTTCTCCTCTAAAGATTGTAGCTAGTCCCTGTTGCGGGAAGCTCGTTTGTATTTTTCAAGTATATCGTTGGAATGGGAGTACTACAGCTTCAACTTGAGAATTCCACAACCATTAGAATCAGTGCAGATCGAGGCAGCCATCTTTTGTCCCAAGGACCATTCAAAATATTAAAGAAAACGCGTTTATGCTTTAGCGATCAATTCTGTACTTCGGGCACTGCTGAAAGAGATCGGTGTGTGGAAATCAAGAGCCATGGAGAGTTTTTCCTGTGAATCTGTTCACAGCAAAGCATATGTAAACGCACGGAAAGATGATGGTTTCCCTCATTTACAACTATCAAAGTTTTAACGCACTGTTTACCTGTTACAGGTGGCCAGCGTACACGCAAAAAGAGGTGCCCCTACACCAAGTACCAGATCAGGGAGCTGGAGAGAGAATTTTTTTTCAGTGTCTATATTAACAAAGAGAAGCGGCTGCAACTTTCCCGGATGCTCAACTTAACCGACCGGCAAGTTAAAATTTGGTTTCAGAACAGGAGGATGAAGGAAAAGAAGTTAAACAGGGACCGCCTTCAATATTACACTACGAATCCATTGCTCTGAGATTAGACTGAGATTACAAAGAGGCATTTCTCCTTCCTAACTTCTCCTTCTACGAAGAATACGGCCAGGGCAGAATGCAGAGGTAAAGAAAAACTCAAGTTCGAGTTTGGGAGCAAACACTTTAGTACAGCTCTGACGGGCCGGACAACTTTGCAAAACTAATTGGGACGTCTAGTTTCAACTTTAAAAACTGGAATTAATGCTCATCGTTGATTTCATACACACACACACACACACAATTATATTCTCACTTGTGTTGTCTGTATGCTTTGTACAAAGGGTATCTCTAGAGATTAACGTGGAGATGCCAAGGTGAATGCTTGGATTTAGTTCAGCGAAACAGATTTTTAAAAAATATCGAAGAAGAATGCAGCTTCTATCCGAATACGGACCTGTGCATTGGAGCCCTAGGAGAAAGAGTTGACTGTTGTGGACCAGCTGCAATATAAAAATATTTTTAAAAATAAAATAATAAAATGTGCGCATGCTTTAGATTAGGAAGCTTTCAGTGGCTCTCACTGCCAATCACAACTATTGGATATATATTTTTTATCTTCAGTTACAATGAGTAGCAACCAGCCTCTTTCTTTTGTAACTGAACCTTCCGTAAGGAAGGATATTAGCGCGACAATTCTCTAAACAATGCCTGCTCATCGCTTCTTAAAGTACTGAAACTTGTCTACGTGAAAGACAGATTAAAACCTACATCTCTACAATAAATCTACGTTTTTTTTTCTATGAATAACAATCAACAGTTTCCCCCCAAACGGAGACCATGCATGTAAATACCCAATCTAGAATTCATAGCAAAAGGCGGCTCCGAAAGGGAATCGAAGGCGTTTTTGTGTCAAATTCATATTCGCCACAAAAATAAGCAAGTGTAATTAAATTCTGTTTAAAATTTAAAATTCTGTACCTTTTTAGTTGTGGGGTTCTATATATAAACACTTTACCGTTTAAAACAAAGCTTGGAATAATAAGATTTTTGAAAACAGGCGATTTTCCGCTTGCTAAAGCAATCCGTGGGTGTTTATTTGTACTTGACACATTGTGCGTTGTAATTTGCAAATGCAGTTTTTACTTTTAACTTTTCAAAGGGAAGAGATGCTACCCGTGATGGCATACTTGAGCACAAAGTGTTGTAAATATATCGCTCTTTTGGTACAATATGAATGTGTATTGACAGTTTAAATATGAATAGGGTTGAAAAACTGCTGCTCATGCATCCATTATTTTCACGGATTACTCCAAAAGATGACAAATCTGCAGTACTTACAATATTGAAGCCATCTTTATCCGTGTGAACCAAAGACAGAAAATTATTTTCATTAAACACATACGTGTTTTATTGCACAATGGTAACATTTCCTGTACATTCACCGTATAAGCTTTTTATAGGCCGATATACCTATAGGCCGTATTGTACAAATATTGCCTACACGTTACCTGATAACATATGCCAGCCTTTGAAAACAGTTTTGTTAATTATACCAATTTAATTTAAACGTTTTGTTGTGGTCTGTATCATTACCATCATTAAAGTAGACGATTTGCTTGTTCTTTCTCATAAAACGACAGATGACAGTGGTGGACGATTCGCCGTTACCTTTTTTGGTATTTCTTGTTTAATTTGCAAAACACTGAAATTTATTAAAAGGCTGGAATATGCACCACAGAATGTGGTGTTTTTTTTACGTTAAGCATTTAGATTTTGAAAAGAAATACAAATTCTTTAAGAGCAAGTCTTAATCAAATGCTGTTTAATTAAAATGTGATATCAACATTTGCTTAACATTTGTATATAATTTATATTTATCGGCCTGACCAAAAGGGTGTAAGATTTGCATGTACGCGTTCAGAGAGCGCACAATGGAATTCAAGGTGGAGAAAGTAACTAAAGGTGCTTTTCTTGAGGACGATCAATGTAGGCTTCTTGAACTTTGTCGGGTATTCAAGACGAAAATTAAAACACCGGCAAAGTACTGTATTATTGTGCGTTTCATGTACGTAATAAACAATCATTAAAGCTGGATAACATTCCACGTCATTCTACATATATTGGTATGTTTTCGTTTGGTTTATTTTCTGGAAACCTGGAAATTCAAATCAAATTTTGGACAATGCAGCTGCAGCTAGCTTTCTCATGACACAATTGAAAGTCATGCCACACAACTTGCCGCGTTGCTCACATAGACAAAATCGCATTAGTATAAACTTAGTTTATTTTGTAAAAAAAAAATGAACTCTGTAATTTAGATAATATTATGAATCCGAGGTCACCGATTGACAATCATTCCACTACGTTTGACTGGATTTTTAGGGACCTACTTTACAAGTGATTGCAATACCTTTCACTTGTATTACAATATTTTTAATGCCGGTTTGCATTCTGTTTTCCTGCTTCTTTCCTGGCTTTGAACTTCTGTTGCGCCATGGACGTCACCTCTAACCTTGGGGGTGAAGGGATAATCAGCCCTGAAGCTTCCATATACTGGTTAGACTCCCGCCGGAGGTGACGGGAGCCCGATACAAATTCTAAGAGATTGATCAAGAGGGCTGGCAGAGATCCTAGCGAGTTATTATCTAGTATCATAGAAGTTTAATGTTGCGTGCGAGGTTGTTTTAATAATGAATTGAACTAGCTGTGATTAAATATCTGAGTGTAGCTTTTAGTTTTACGGAAGAGGGAGTTGAGACCAGCGTTGTACCAGATTAAGGGGCTGTGGCATTCAAGGCAAATGACAAGGGATCGTCTCTGTTGCTGTGGTTACTAACAGCAGGACAAGTCATAAAGCCTGTTTTGATGTAGCTATCTGCATATTTCCAAGATTACCGCAATAGATTTAGAATTCCAAATGTGGGGAACGTAATCAAAGAATTCGATTTTAGCTCTTCTCACATTCTAGGTATCTTGGGAGCGTTCGTTTAAGGTTTTTGTGCGACCACAATGACAATTAATTCTTTCAATGGGACGTTCAGTCCACACGGTGGCGCCATTTAGATCAATGTCAAAGCCGCTGTCGAGCGGCAAAAACCTATAAGGAAAATACTTTGTCCATCGCTATTTCAAAGCACGAGTTCCAAAAGAAATATGTTCGTTTCTTAAAGCCAAATTGATTGCTTCAGAACCTGGAGACATAAATTAAATCCAATACGTTTGGAATCTCCCAAAAGAACTCCAAAATAACAGTTTTAGCTAACAAAAGGTAGGTGATCAGGCTCCATGCAGATACGACATGGACGGTTCATTCGACCAAAACCTATATAATAGTTTAAAGATTCTTCAACCCGCTTGCCACACGTTACTACACCATTATCAACGAAAAATTCCAGATTTTATGTTACAGTTAAGGTAAGAATTAAAGAAGGGAGGGCTGAAAGTTCCTTTTTAAATTGCTTTTATTTCGTCCGGAGAATCTCTGGGAAAGGGGAAGTGCACGGTTGTCATTTCAAGCACAGCAGACTTTAATTGAATTTTGAAAATAGGATAGACAATACTGTAAACTTGCTGTTTAAATAGCACTTACGATAAAGCATTTTACAATAGTAACATTATAAAATGTATACTGTCAGATTTGCTGGTTAGGAAGGAAAGGCTTAATTCTGGAATTAAGGCTTTTCGTTGTCTTTTGATTCTTTTTTTTTCTTTCTGTTGTATAATTGCTCTTTTATAAAGTATCAACATAATACTATCATAAAACACCAACAATTATTTTCTTATAATTTGATCTGCAGTGTTAAACCTGATTTGTTTCTTAATAGCCGGGACATTTTTTATAATTCTAACCGTTAATTGACTCTATATACTATTCAAAATCTCATAGAAAGTTCAAATATGCTCAACCGCTGATCTTGGATTTTATGTTCAAGATACAGCACTTTTCTATAACTTGTGTACTGTCTTCTCTTGTGTGTTTCCCATTTAAACAAAGGAAAGGATTTTTTCTGCTTTAAACATAGCCAACGGTTTATTTACTCGAAATAATTCATTCCCACGGTTTTATCCGTTTCTTAAATATTGATTGAAAGTTAAAACTGCAACCGAATCGTGTAACTTGTCTTGATTTGCTAATTTGACAGTTTTGTCATTTACCTGCCTTATACTGAAAAACCAGAACTGGGCAGTGTTGTTTCCCTTCAATGAATATATAACATTAACATTTCAAGAAACATTGTGCTTTTTTGTAATGTTATGCTTTTTAATTTCAAAAGATAGTGCAATCAATTTATTTCCATTTCCCGCACAACACAATTTTAAACGGTTAATGAATGCGATTTATATTTACAGATTTATATGGACATTCGTCCACATAATTTTGCCATCGACTAAACATTTTGTGATTTTTTATATAGACAGCGAATTAACAAAGGCATTAAATATACAAATAGTCACCAGTAAAGCAACTGTAAGCAAAAGACTTTAACATTGAATGCAACTTCATTTCAATTCCGAATTTATTAACTAAAATTAATCTCACGATTTCTGTGGCATTTTTAAGTAAATTTCATCTGAACACGATACTTGCTGATCTTAAGTTGTACCTGCGGGGAAACAGAGATCAAATTTGTCTTGTATAACACTGTTTTCGTTAATGAATCCCTATAATAATCAGCTTGGCTAAATATTGCATATACAAACTGTTTGCGACAACTATTACTGCGTTAAAATCTTGTGGTATATGGATTCGGAAGGAAATTCGTGTATTATGTATTTATGTTCACCGTATGCGTGCGTATATATATGTCTAAGTTTACGTGACAGCGCTTATATAGTAAAGGGTTTGGTAAAACATGTTATACATGAATTACCGTCTGGTTTTAATCCAATCGTTTGGTTTGGTTAAATTGCAAGTTACTTCGTTTCCATACCTGAATAATGTTATTGACCTAATTTGTAACTTTTTTCTCTCAGTGTATTCCTTTATTTTAGACGATAGTACAAAAATAACACTTCCAATTATTACGTGCTTGTTATCTTAATAAAGTGTTACCTATTGTCTGACACATGCCAAGAAGTACATTCCTATCAAGAATCAGTACAACTTCAATATTTAATGCATATGAGTTAAAAGCTTAGGCAACTTTAGGGCACAGCGCCCTCTGGGTCTAGGATTAGCACTTGCACAACAGCATACCAGTGATTAATTCAGATTTTTTTGTTGCTTTAGAAAGTATATTCGGATATTGCAGAACTAAATGATTTTAATTATCAGAACCCATTAAAAACAACAAAAAAATAAGGCTCAGTTTCTGCGGGCAGTTATTACCTTCGTGTTTACTGCCATAGTAGACACAAAAAAGTCAGTGGTAGTCAATTTGTTAAAGGCTATATAATTAAAAAGAGACATTTTCAGCAATCGTTCTTTGCCTTGTTAAGCATATGAGATTTGGTGTTCCAAAAAAGCGTATCATAATTTGTAATTACTAAAACGGCAGCTTTTAAAATCTATGCAAATATTAAACCTTCGATTAAATAGTTGAGGATTTGGTTAATATATAACTGGATAAATCCCCAAATAAACTGTTGGAATAGTGAAGAATTTCCACGTGAGATTGCCAACACACGTTGGAACAGTGAGGGATGAGTAAGAAACAGTAAGGGGAACTAAAGAACAAACATTAGCCCCGACCTGCCGCTGTGAGCTTTAATTTAACTGTTCGGAAAATAGAACCGTCTAGACATTCCGAAGTTTAATTGCACGTTCATCGATTTTTTTTTAGGATTAGATAATTTCTTTTTTCGCTATTTCAGACAAAACGTATTGTAACAATTGTTCATTCTGTGCAACTAGCTGCATTTTTCAACCATTCCATGTATTTTACAGTTCGCTCCCAACGCACAATGTTCGGCATGCAAACTTCCGCTGTGTAGCTATTCAACTCATATCCCACAAGCAAGATAATGTACGTTAAAAATATTTTACTAAAAGACAATTTTGTTTATGCAACAGTAAATTGCAAAATATGATAGTACGGGTTACAGTAGGTTCTTTGTTTGAAAGGGGCAGTGTATTAGCGAAAGTTAACGTTTACTTTATTCTGGAACGCTGAAGCTGTGCATTAAATAGAAATGCCATGTACACACTTCATATTCGAAGAAGTTACACTGCATTTTGCTCTAAGCCATTTGACATTCCGATATGTAAAACCACAAATCCTTCTTTGTTTGGAGGTATCAAACTATTGAATGATAGCGTTCCAGTGAGCGTTGTTCTATACAGGAGGCTAATGTGAGAAATTTGTTGTAATTGTATATTTTACACCAAGACTTTATTTTTGACGTGGTGCGTAACATGGACATTCTTTTTAGTTTGTGACCTGACCCCCGCTGCGTCACCTTCACCGTGGCCTAAGCGACTGAATTGCCGCCCTTTTTTTGGAATAAAGCCAATGAGCACTTCTGTCAGCGGCAAAAACAAATCTGTGTACTCATTTACTTAGAACCATGCTAAGTAAAATCAGAATTCGGGCGTCTGATTGTAAAATATAAAAATTAACATAAATTTACGTTTTCAAATAAGTGAAACCCGTCTCCGCGTTTCAACAAAATCCAATCAAAAACTCTTCAATTGTAAAGCGACATGGAAGTGTATATATGAGTGCGTCGGTTCATTTCTGTGTTTATGTGCTTGTGTTTTGTATGTGCCGTTTCTGTATAATTAGAATTTTCACATGTAATCTCTGAAGGGAAACTAACGTCAGAATTATAATAAGACTTTTCGTTTTTAAAAAACGGTAGCACCGTGTCATCCACAATACTACACAGGAAGCAATCCAACTATTCAGACTAGATAATAGATTTAAAACTTCAACTACACAGCACTCCACCCTATTTTTCTCGGAATATTATTTTAAAAAATAATTGCTAGAATTTTAAAAAAATAACAACCTTGATTAACAAAAACTATTGCTGAGACATAAAATGATGTGTAAACGATTATAATTTTCACTACGAACATAAACCTTCAATTTCACAGTTAGAACCTTTACCTTGTAAAATGTTATTCATTGTCCATGTTCAAAGTTGGTTAATTCATTTCAAATTATATAATCCATTCGGTATTTCATATTTTCATTTATTAGAGGGCTTCCTGGCACATAATTCTGAAGAAAGTAAAATAGCTGAACTGAAATAAGGTTAAAAATAAAACAAATGAATTATATTTCTATATTACTTGAGACATCTTCACTGAAGTCTATCTAAGCAGACAAGTTTTTAATTTACTGGTATTAATATTATTAATCCAATACGTTAAACAGTAATGTGCCCATTTCTGTTGTTACTCTACATTTTATTCATATTTGCTGTATAACGACAGTAGTGGGTTTCTTTGGTTTTCTGTCTCTATTCCCCTTTTGCATTGAAATGCGTGTGTAAAAGATTGTTAATCTGCGTTTTTTGGCTCTATCTGGTTTAATACCATTTTCTACCATGAACAATAAGCTATTCCAAAATATTTGTCGCTTTTCCTGCAATAGAATGCTGTGGCGAAAATTAACCAAGTTTGTTAGAATTGTAGACTTAGTGAAAGTCAGCTTTTAGTGAATAACAATAGTCAACAAGGTCATTTTCCTGATTTCTTTATTTCTAATTTTTTTAGTGCGGACTATTTCCTTTAGTTTGTGTTTTAGGTGCAGAGTCTGTATAATGTCCTCCTCGGGTGATTTTTTTGAAATTTCAGAATAGTGATTCTGGTTCAATGTATTCTATGTTTTAAACATCAAGTGTAAAGAAGCGAAGCACTTTAATGCCTCGGGGGTGTCAGTCTTCAGTGTTTTCTAATCCATATAACTTATACGTTTACTTAAAGTGTATTTTAAAGAAAAACATCTATTTCTAAACACATTCTGATGGGCAAACTGTACAGGGGTCTCAAGATGCCTGCCTATAAAACCGTTTAATACACGGGCAGTTAAAAGGCGCCATTGTTTTCAGATTTATCTCTGAGGTACAAAGCAATTATCTCTCTTCGACCTCTCCAGCAACTTAAATCTTAGCGAATCACAGAGAATTATTTATTTTTTTAAAAAATACGATATATGTTAAGCCAGAATTCGCGAATGGCAAATATTTGCTCTAGTTGGTAGACTGAAAAGAATTCACTGCGCACATACAATGGCCGGTACACTTGAACGGTGAGGCGTCTTTTAAGACTTTATAAAGTGTTGCATAGATTTTGTTAATGCAAATTAGAAGTAAATAATTACAAGTAATCTCACTCAGTGCGGCAAGTGGTGGATATATGGGTCTTCCCTTCGGATCTTGTATTTAGGAAAACTCATTCTGATTCACTCTGTCTGGCTTCCAGTCTTAAGTTCACGATCTAGGCTAAGACGAGTCCGGGGTATGAGTGCGGTCAGCCTGCTCTGCTCAGGCTTTGAAATCACGTATTTACTAGAGAACCACCACTCGCTCCACTGCTTTCAATGTTCACTATTTTACCACTGACTGGACAACGTATCCTTTACCTCATTTGATGCAATGTTTCAAGACGTTTGTTTATTGCTGGCGCGTTGATGGAGAAATGGAGAAAACTTGCAATACCCACGATCGATACAGCTTGGCGGTCTTCGTTATTCTTTCTTATGTCAATCGGAACACGTAAAACGTCACAAAAAGTGTTGTATAACTCATACGGATTTAGGCGATTTCTGTAGCTCTTTCTCATGCTTATTATTTTTTCTAGTTATGTTACTAATATACACGATAAAGCCATTTCATCTGCCCCAATCTCCTTCTCGGTAGAGTTAATCATATTTCTTAACTGTTAACAGTGTCGTAATTAACAGTTACGACTGCCTTAGTAACTAGGAAATAAACTTTTTTTCCCTTTGTGCTTCAATGACTTCCCAGTGTATTTTTTTTAAAAAGTGTACACAGGAACCACACGGCCCTCACCCATTCCCATCCATAAAGTTGAGAAAGGACTGCAGTGTCCTTCGAAACCAAGGCACTATACACATTATAGTTTTACTGGGAATCTGGGTTATAAACGTTTAAAGCTTTCCCAAAATACACCAATAAAATTATCCAAATATGGTATCAATTTATTAAGCAATGAAATCTTTACCAAGAGAACCAGATAAATATCCTGCCTTCAACACATACACGCGCTGCTAGTTAACATTGGTGTACAGTAGCTTGAACCTTTATATATGAGACTCCGGTATAGATGGCAATTGTTATTTCCCCACCATTAAATCTTTGTCTGTTCCCATGATCATACGTGTCATGGGCACAGTGGGACTGCAAAAGGGAAAATTTTCAATTTTTTTTTGATAAAGCACATTTAAGTTTTTATAGGTTTTCTGGACGACCGTGGTAATTTAAAGCAGTCGTTTGTGTTAGAAAACAAGCTAGAATAAGGAATCCTCTGAGACGGCCCCTTAGCAAACACGATGCGTGTAAAGCCGGCCTTCATATCCCGCTGACTTTAACACAAACGATATTTTAAATAACCTGCTTTAGATTAGCAATATTTTCTGAGCTTTAATCCAGCGCCAAAAGTTAAAATAACAAAAATTGGAATAATAGTGTAGAGGTGGCGGGGGGGGGGGGGGGGGTGCGGGTCACAATTCTTGTACGGCCTAAAATTGACTCGTTGTAAAACGCAGCAATGCCAGAGACTGAAGATTAAATCCTTTGTCACTGTGAAATCACATTGTTTACTCCCGATCCCAATCTAAAGACTACATTTGCGAGCGTCATTGCTCGCTGCACTTGATTACAGAGGTGGCCGAACAAAATGCACAGAACATGACTTACGCACAGCACCGTCTCCTATTCGAAGCCGCATTGATACATGTCACATTGTACAGATATCCCACAATATCAACAGTTCGATGGTAAACACCGCGCTCACACACTACTAAACGCACAAGTTTCCTTACGCCAAAAGGGTGATTTTGAGGGGAGGGAGAGGACTTCTTAATAGTTGTATCACTTCATTTCTACCGACAAAATTATTAAGGATAATAGCTTTATTTCGTCTATAATTGTTCTTGAATGCCACCTCAGTCCGAAAGATAAGTTCACAAACCGAAGCTCCCGCTCTCCTCCTAGAACCGAGACAGAATAGTTGCAGTTTATGTCTGACTTCATTTTTAAAAGTTACCTTTGGATTGGGTGGAGTGAGAAACTCTGGACGAAACTTCTATTCCGCGCCTTGTTTTAAACTTGACCGGTTTGCAGTTGAGACGCTTGTAAATTCTGTTTAACAGCCTTGTTTTCTATTTTTAAGACGAAATGATTAGGTCGATTTTATAGATGTGGTAAATGCTGTCTAGCCCACGCAGCCGAGCAGCACATGGTTAAACATTTGGAAGCAAATGCTTTCGAAATCTTGAAATGGTAAGTATGAAATATCAGAAATGATAATGACTGAATCAACTTCTACTATCCAATGCTGGAAAAATAGGAGAAAGAAATAAATAGCTTATGTTGCGTTATTAGTTTGTTGTCACTGACCTTCTACACTTAACCTATAGAACTGCAGCCCATTGCATTAAATTACTAAACTCTGGACTACAAACATCAAACTAGAAATGCAATCTAGCGGCTGCATGTTTAGAAGTGATTGTTGTACAGCACGCGTCACAGAATAGTAATAGAAGTAACAATCAGAAAAGCCCCAGTGTGGATCAGAATTTCAGTGATCACTGTGAAACTGCAGCAGCAGCCGGCTGGGGGATCGCAGTCAGACTCGTGAAAGTCAAGATTACTTATGTTTTCTCGCGTGTACCTGCCAGCGAGTCTTAGCGCGCGATGAAAAGTGCATAATAACAGGACTAAAACTTTGCCTTTTTGTCAACTTCAAGTGTGAACACTTTAAAATATTAAATGATTGCTACCATGAAACAGTAATGCACTTTATGTATTACTGAAACTTGTGGCGATACCGCATTACATATTGGAGTCCAGCTTTTCTTTTATTTGAATTCTAATAAAGTAAAACTGAGTAAATAAAGATGCATTTAGACGAATTTGCAGTTTACCGAATACATATGGTGACCTTATTGCAGTTCTAGTGACGTAGCCCTCCGTGGAGGAGGGGCTTATGTCCAGCTGTGCCATTTGATTGGCTCGTCCCGCCTGTCGTGCTGCGGAGGTATCTCTAATCATATTCAGCGTGTTTGCACAAGAAATGTCAGCCTGAACTGGATATCTTCTGCTTTCGCCAAATTACCCCACAACAATGTCATGCTCAGACAGCCCGGCTGCAAACTCCTTTTTAGTAGATTCTCTGATCAGCGTGGGCCGTGGCGGGGAAGGAACCTATTACCCCAACAGCAGCGTGTACCTGCCGCCTGCCTCTGATCTGTCCTACGGCATCCAGAATTGTGGACTTTTCCCATCTCTGAGCAAACGCAGCGAGAACAACTCTCAGAGTATGGTTCTGACTTCTCATCCCTACATGAGCGGGATGGAGGTCTGGTCAGATCCTCCCAGGTCCTGTCGCATGGAGCAACCTGCAACCCAGCAAGTAGCAGCATGTTCCTTCCCCCAGAATATCAAAGAAGAGAATGCATATTGCTTATATGATTCTGAGAAATGCCCCAAAAGCGCAGCAGCAACAGATCTTTCCACGTTCCCAAGGCTAACATCAGAATCGTGCTCCAATAGTGACACTACTACTAGCGGCGGGGTTCCTGTCCCTGGCTATTTCCGTCTGTCCCAAGCCTATCCGACATCCAAACAGACACTTTATAACAACACGGGGCAGGTTGGGGCCTCTCCATTCGTGCCCCAGTCCCAGATCCGTTTCGGAACTCCCCCTTCTTCAGCTTCGACCCCGACTGAGTTGGGGAGAAAAGGAAGTGAAGGGACATCCCCCGGTCATTTAACCTGCGGTTCGGCAAGAGAAGAAGCAGAGGCTCCGGCTTCTTCAGCGAACGAAGAGTCGTCTCCAGTCCCCTCAGAAAGCAGCAAAAACACTCCTGAGAAAGAAACAAAAGGTAGGTAAATAAAAGGTAGAGGGGGATTCATAGAGCCAGCACTCAGAAACGGGTAGACGTGGCAGGTACAGCCAACAAGCGTAACAAAGGGGGGTTTATTCTGACCTTGTGAACTTTTTTATTTTTGGGCGTGAGCTATGCTGTAAAAATTAATGCCTACTGTAGTTTATAGCACGAGCCCACGCTCCGGAGTCAATTGTAGCCACATTCTAAACTTGTCAGCTAAGTTACAAACCACGAATCCTTTCTGCAGTTATTTAAGTGTACCGCATAGAAGGACATATTTGCACACAGGGTCCAAAGTAAACAGAGGACAGCCAATAAATAATACTCAAAGGAACCCAGTGATGTTTTATGATCTAGCGCGCCTTTCGAGAAAAAATATTTGGAAAAAAAATAGAAAAGTTTTCAAAATGCTAAAGGATGCCACTGCCAGATTTTGTTTTAAGGTGTTTGATACTATTTGGTCACTGCAGCATTATTACTAATCTGATTTTTAAAAAAATAATTAGATCAAATTTGAAATTATACATCAGTTTTAGTCGTTAGCAAGTTTTTGCTGCGTCCGAAGCCCAGGTGGCCAACTACATGGAGGTATCACAGAAAGATTGACACGCTGTGGAAAATTTTAGTCTGAACACTAACGAACTTCTGAAGAAAACATTTGATAAAAAAATTTCAAATAAAGTGAAACAATGAGGTATTGATAAAGCAACGATTTTTAAACATTCCAGCGAAGAGGAAAATATTTCAATCTGTCTCATTTGGACTTATTTATTTAAACGAAAAGCTTTGCTTAATTTTCCTCAGACTAATGAAATAGATGAACACATTTTTTTGGTATGAAACATGACGAGAAACAAAGCTGATAACTTAAAAGTTGGAAATGAAACCTAAGGGGAAGACACGCCTACTGTGCTAAGCAAAAGATTGAATTTTACCTATTGTTGCATTAAAATTTCACTTTCAGGGGATAACTAACTGTGAAGACATTATTCAAACATACTAAGAAGGGGAATGAACTAGATTCTTGTCGAATGAAATGAAACCAAACAGACAGTGTCACCCCAAGTACATAACAATCTTAACAATCGTTTTTTAAAAAAATCTAACGGAATCAAAAGGGAGGTTTGAAACTGATTTTGTCTTCAGTTTAAATGCATCTACAGCTCACTTTTACACAACGTAGCTCTGTATTTCAATAACTCGTTTAAGTCATGAAGTAATTGAAAATATGTTCTTTTTACGTTCCATGTGGACGTGCACATAACGTGCTGAGAAGAAGGTAAATTGTACAATACTGACTAAAGTGTAGTGCCATAGGATCAAAACAGCAAATTGAAAATTGAAAAGATGGAACATTTCATCTATTTCATAACCTACCTATAGTATTTAGTGATACTGTACTGTGCTGTGAATGGTACAGATAAAAGCACCCAGCCTACCACAAGTAGGTTCCTGTTGAAAATTATATGACGAAACATGATACATTTTCTTTCTTCTCTTTCTCTCTGTTCATTTATTACCTCGACTCTCTCTCTATTTATCTCTCTTCTCTTTCTCGTTCTCTCGCTCTTTCTCTCCCCTTTACTTACTAGGAGAAGTGAAAGCTGAAAACGGGGCCAACTGGCTGACTGCAAAGAGTGGCAGAAAAAAACGATGCCCTTACACCAAACACCAGACCCTGGAGCTGGAGAAAGAGTTTCTCTTCAACATGTACCTGACTCGAGAGCGTCGCCTAGAGATTAGCCGCAGTGTCCACCTGACTGACAGACAGGTCAAAATCTGGTTTCAAAATCGCAGGATGAAACTCAAGAAAATGAACCGTGAGAACAGGATCCGAGAGCTCACAGCAAACTTCAGCTTTTCATGATAAATACAAACACTGGTTTACAGATTTTAACGGGACATCGGGAAGTTGTGTTAGTGTTACTGAAAGACTAAAAACTTTTCCACTTACCTCTGACTTCTCAGCCTTGTGCTGGTTGTAGATATTTACGATTTATGTGTTTTGTTTTTATTTGTGGCGGTAGTCTGTTTCTGTAACTATAATAATGTGTTGCCATTGATAAGCAAGGCATGCACAGAACTTATCGCCCTGTTTGATGATTTTTCCAAACAACTGCGGGGGAAAAACATGTCAACAATCTTTTAATTGTGCTAATTACCAATTATCAGCTAAGTAAATCAAACTTTGTAATGTTTAAATACAGTTGACCCATGCTGTTAAAATAGTTCCAAAAAGAAGTAACTACCGTATACTGACATGTTGATAGAAGTTAAATGTGAATATGCTGTAAAATGTGTTGTTACATAAAGATATCACATACCATGAACGGAGGCATCAGAGCACATTTAAATGTGAAACATTTTTGCAAACATAACAAAAAGTAGACTGTCGGACCTTTTATTCACTGCCGTCGATTCACTTTTAGAAGAAAACAAAAGCAAATAGAATTGATTCATTTGGGTTTGAAAAGATGAAATACTCTTACTGGAGGACTCAGATTATGCTGTCAGTCCTATTGCTGCTGCACTGTGTACGTTAACAAAAACTTGTGTTTTCATGAAAGACGAATAAAACGTATTTCTTCGGAGTCCTTTGAGATAGGTATATGTACATTGTTTTTACTTCATTTTGTGTTCGGGTTTTTTTCTTACCTTATCTGTTAAGGAAGTTTATAGCAGGAATGGTGGGTTTAAAGACTGGCAATTACCGTTGCAATCCATTTAAATATTACCTAGACGGTCGTAATTTGTCTGGGCTATATAGCAATGGTGCTGTAACGTTTGTCGGCTTTTGTTGAGTTTTATGACTTGCTAGTATATCTGAGTTGTTGCTGTCTTGGACGAGTGGTTTCAGTTGAGCGAACAGCCACGAAGACAGAGGAAGCAGAGCACCGCTCGGATGTAGGAAATTGATTTTCTTTGAGCACAATACACTCCAGATCTTTTAATCGGCAAAAATCAGAAGAGTGTGAGGAATCGAAAAGGGCCAGCAGATAAGACCTCTGGAGACATTTACGATGAAGGTGAGGTCTGTAAGAAGAACGAATGCTAAGGCCTATTATTCGATATTTTAAACTAATAGGTAAGAGGTTATTTCTAACAACCTTGTATCTTTAATATATTTTAAAATGTAAACATAGCTGTTAGTAAGTAAAAGTTAAAGTTACTATATCGTCTATTTTTTTTTTGGGGGGGGGGGGAGGAGAAGAGAAAAAGAAAAGACATCTCCATATACTATGTCATCTGACTAGTTCTTTTCTTCGGACAAACCTTGAACTCGTGATTATTGCAGTGCAGACAAGTTGCTATGGCTTATCATTACCGGAGTGAATGACATGCATTCAGATCGCGTGAAATCCTGCACAGAGATAATAAAGAACCCGCCATATTTAGTGGGAAACTAACAATTATTCTCGTGCTGAATTTGCAATTCAATCTATTCATTTGAATACAAATTCGGCCTGAAACGCAAAAAGCTGAATTATTTGGGAAATGATTTCAAGGACCCACAATATTGTGTGTTAAAGGAGTGCCTTTCGCTTTTGGTAAACTGTGACGAGAAGCGTAATGATTGTACTTTTTCTATTTGAGTAAGCTTGTTGAATGTGCATTTAGATTATCCCTGTGTGTACAGTGATAGGAATCTAAAGAGCTGAGATAGAACTGATGTGTGATTTAGGTAGTTTCATGTTGTTGGGGCTCACGTCTATCTCTACAACACGAAACTGCCTGAATTACTGCAGTTATCGTCTTCGCCAGTGAGTTCTGTCGCTGGTTTGGAAAGAAACCGCAGCTACTCAATAACCACGAATAAGTAAAAGGTTTTGGTTTGATATGGTCAACAGTAAATTGGCACTTTTTGTGACAGAAATAACAATGTTTTATAAAAAGAAATGGCAACTATTCCTTAGACAAGTTTTTTAAAAAATTAATGCAACTTCGTGAAATAATTTTTAAACAGCAGAATGCCTTCTATTTTTTTGCAAGCTAGCACTGGGCCATGTTTTCCTAACGTTGTTGTCAATTGGGATTTCATAAATATTATGTTTTACACCAGATTTGTCTATTTTTCGTAAGAAGGATCAAGTTCACGTTTAAATTAAATATGTAATCAATTTAGATTTCCTCTCAATATATTTGTACTGTTGAATTATTATTTGAAAACACTGATGTTGGTCGGCACTATCCTACTGCAGATAACTGCAATTTCATCTGCACAGCGGCGTAATCGATGCATTGCAGATTTTGTCTTTGTTAGTGATAAATATTTTATCATCGCCTAAACGGCACATATTTCTTTATTGCATTCTGTACATGGCTAATGTTATAATTCCCGGTGAAAATCGGAAATAAGAAGGGACTGCGCCAAGTGATTTAGGATACGTGTTTTCAGCATATGTATTGTACCATGTGCAAGACAAAGAAATTACTTGAAAGGCACAAGGCCTCGGTTATGATCATTACATGGCGCCTGGGCGCGTAAATTTGTTTTGTTCTTGGAAACAGCGACCTCGGCGGAGTGTAGTGGAAACGCTGTTCGGTCGGTGACTCCTGCCTCTGCAGGAAACTAGACTAAACACAGAAAGCAGACTTGTCCCATTATATTAGCTGTTTCGACGAGACAAACAGAAGCTTTAATCTAAGCAAAGCAAGTAAACAAACACCATGGCACTTTATTCTGTTGGTCCAGTTATTTAATTTGAGCGTCCGTTTGGAATGAAAACATTTTAAACCGAGGAATCAACGTGATTATACAACATAGGTATTGCAACAGGGTAGTTTTTTGCAATCTTATGAATGCAGAATTAAATTAATTTCATATAACGTATATGTATTTGGTAAACTACCCATGGTAAAATAAATACAGCAGATTAACCGAGAGAATGCAAAGCACTTGTAACAGGAATTGTATTTAGATACAGTTTTCCAAATGTCCAAATAACCGCTTTTAAATTACCTTGGTAAGTATCCTACAAATATTTGCTTCAAATAAAATTTATAAAAACTCATATACAATATTAAATTCTATAACCCGTTTTATTAGATATTTAAATGTACGGCGTGTTGTAAAAGGACATTTTGCGCGAGTCAGAAACATTTATCTTGATTTTTTTTCTTTAGCACAAAAGAATAGCTTCCGGAAAAAGTGCGCTGTTATACAATCGAAGGGCGATGCTATCCCAATACGACTGTACCACCTGAAAACTATCTTCGGCGTGGTTTAAAGATCCACAAAGAAAAAGGACAGTCAAGTTTGTGCTGTTCAAAACATCACTTCTGGTAACAGCAAGGCCCTGTTAAAAATGCAAACCAGCTCATCCTTTTAGCTAAACGTCTTTCCGTTCCTTTGCTGAGTATAGGTATAAAATACACTTTGGCAAGAAGTCGGGAATTTTTGTTTAATTATTACGTTTCTGAGTAAATTGAATAAGGTATTTTATTTAGACAATATTAAAAGAATAATTTTTCTGAAGTCAAATGTGCTTCGACTATGCGAACTGACTGCATTTCCTCCTTATCTTGTTTTGACAAACCTGATGGTAAAAAATATTTTTGCTTCAAAACCACTCTGTTTACACCTCGAATTTTATTATTTGTGCGCTGCTTGCAATCTTTTCCCAGGTCTTATATGATTTATAGTCTTTAAAAATAGAGAAGCTGCAATAGCTTTGTACTTCCCTTCTTTAATGTTAAATTATAGGTTGGCTTTTAAAATGCAGTGCATGCGGTCTATCGGCACCGTTTTAAATTGAGTATTTAATTTCAGACTGGTGCAGATAAACTAAAAAGTGCCTGAATCTTTCGTAAACAAGCAGCACCCCAATATAACGTTTGGTCTTTTAGAATATCTCCAGCCATGACTTTTCTGAAACTAAGCCCTTGAGTGTGGTCACGGGACCGGTACGGCCAATTTTGAAGTCTCTCGTGCAGCCGTCTCCATGATTTGATTAGTCTTATTTTACGTTTTATATATATTTTGTTAATCTTTGCCAAGTCATACAGTATACGTCAAGAAGACACCAAAGCGATTAAAGCACTTTGAACACGTTGTCGTCCATGCACACTGCATGCCCACAAATTGGCTTTGCATCTTCTCGCAGATGTTATCTGAACGGAAATAAAGGCGTCAGGTTTTATAGTTTATTCTAAATAATACAATTAGAAAATCCAATATTTCGCAGTTCGAGGGTGAGGGTTTTCTACCTTGAAAATGTTATCACCCAATTTTATCCCAATATTGTAATATTACTAAACTTTTATTTGTAAAATTTTTTTGCCAAGTGTTTCTGGCTACAAGGTGTATTCAATGAATATCCTACTTGGCTGGGGAATTCTGCAAAGTATTAAACACGGTTTGTGAATGAATGCGAGTACCGTACTTTTGACGGAACTCTCAACTGCTGTAAAAGTTGCACGAATTAATAAAATATTTTATTATTTATTTGTAACAATCATAATTTCCAAGTTTAAAATATTCATAAGGCCAACGCAAAACAGCGCACAAAAAGCAGTTTCGCTTTATCCTTGCTCCACTCGCCTTGCTATACAATGACAACAGGATAGATTCAGTTACCCAAATATGTGTCTTAAAATTAGAATGAATACACTATTGTATTTCTGAATGTTGTTGAATAACCTGTTCCGATTTTGTACGATGATAATAATTCTTTTGCGACCTTGGGTGAATTTACATCTTAAAGGATTTTATTTCCCTGTTTAATTTTTTCATTTCCTAGCCTGAAAGCTGCAACTTGCAAATAACATACGAGCTTCCTGTGTTGAACGTTCAAACAAAAGTCTAAACTGAAAATCTAAACCGGTCAAGTCGCCAAAATTCGTAACTATCTCTTTTGGGGAAAAAAATGATCCATGTGAGATTGAGAATTCACGATGCTATTTGTAACGAACTCAACAATGTCATTTAAAATCAAGCATTTCGTACAAAACTATAAATCTTTAGGTATCACGGCAAGACGCGACACATTCCAAGGTTGTAGTTAAATTCTTCTAGGCGGTTTAATGGTTGGTTGTTTTTATATATTTTCTTGACAAAAAAAACTTAATTTCAATTGGACGAACGGCTCTTTTAAGCGAAGTGCAGTTTCAGAGCACCGTGGTTTCGCTTTGTTAAAATAGCATCAACATTTGAATCCTAATTTCAGGCCATCTGCACAGGAAACACAAAACGTTTTTTTTCTGAGGCTCAACACTGGACTTGAATGGTTCTCGATTCTGCTCTAGACCTCAGCACTCAGCTAGAGTGGCTGTAACACTCCGCTGACCAGATACTCAATGCTGGCGCGCAGGCGACAGGCTGAATATCCCCGCCCCCTCCTTCCCCCCCAAAAAAACAAAGGGAAATGCACAGAAATCTAGAGAAAGATCCAGATAAAAAGAGCCCAAACACCGAGAAAAGGAAGCTGCATTTCAGTTATATGTAAAGGATTTAAACGGAGGGCTTATACAGCCTGTGTGTCTGTGTGTGTGGGGGGGTGGGGGGGCAGCGATTCAACACGACGGCTACAGCATGTTGGTTTAATGTGAGATCTGATAATTGTCTTTGTTTAATGGGTATTTCTGTGTTATCTGATCCACACAACAGCTCAAGTACTCCACGATAATTTTGGAGAAAGGCGTTGCAATTTTACGCTGTTTGCTCGAGTCGAGATACACCAAAGGTATTTTTTAAATTAAGTTTTCTGTAGCAGAAATAAACAAGATGCCCTCATATATAAATTATAACATAATCATGAAGAAATATAAAACAGGCAATAAAACAACAAGGCTCAGTTGCAAACCTACATGGTCCAGCAACCAAATCACATTGTTGTTTGTCTTCAAAGATCGAAGCATTTTAAAAACTGGGGTAAGTTTCATTTGACTGGAATGACTATTGTCAACTCTCTTTCAGATTTTGGGATACAGCATACTTCAAATATGTTTTAAAAGAGCAGCACAATGAAACATAACAGCGTAATATTATCATTGTGCTCAGTGAAACCCGTGCGCTCAAATTATACAAACAAATGCACTGATGTCTGAAATGTCTACGTATTATAAAACATTTCATATTAAAATAGCAATGATAAATTATTCTAAGCGAGAGATGACAACAACAAAAAAAACACTAACGGATCTTATGAATTGTTTCTGGAGTTATTTTATTAATTTGATAAAAAGGGTATCATTGCAAGTTCATTTACTTTAAATTAGATCAAACCATGATACTGGCCCCCTGAATTACATCCTATTTATTGTTTTTCAATGTAACTACCTAAAACCGTTCATCGTTATACACATATCTATTTGTATAGACAGTGTGCGTGTGAGAGGAAAGGCCTACTGAGTTTTTGAGACAGAGTAGTTAGTTGCACCTAGAATGTTTAATATGCCGATAAATCTGTAATAAAGTTGATAAATGCAGCCACCACTAAGGATACCATCTAATTGCATGGAAATACGACTCTTATGTTTTATATTTGTTTATATATCTAACCGTTTGCTTTTATTTGCTATTGAAAGGAACATATCTTAACCATATAACAGATTGGGTTTCCAAATACCGTCTGTGCGGGGAAGCTTTCCGATTTACTGTCTACAGAATCCGCCAGTGAGTGAATGCAACAAAAAGTCCACGAATCTGAAGAGAAAGATGGTAGAGCTGCTCGATTTGCGAAGAAAAACATTTTATCCGTGTATCTGCATCTGTCAAGCAAAATAGCACGTTGAATGCGGAAGTAGTAATTAATTATGGTTTATTGTTGGTAAATAGCCTTTTTGGAACGGCTATAGTTTGCTAACATTTCGTTTTATTGCTCAAACTGTTATAAAACGGAGATTGTCGCAGTGTGTTTTATGCGCGTCTCATTTTAAAAATGAAAGATCTCGAGCAGCAGCAGGTACACACGCCACTTCTCAGAGGCACCCTTTAAAACTTCGTTAATTATTTTTATTTGCTAGGAATGCGCTTTTAATTTTAGTTTTACTAAGTATGAATAATAAATACCCGTCCAATCACTTTCTTCGTTGTTTTTTCTGTAGTTTATAGTTTCACTCTTTCCATAATCTTTTATGTGAAGGTTAACGATTATAAGGTGTTCGTTAAAAAAAACGAGCATCTGATGGGAAGATTGATTATGATATAAAATAGTCCCCTTAAAAAAGAACTGCAACGGAATATTATTTTACATCTCAGCTGGCAACAATGAAAACAGCTTCCCTATATAGAGGTGATTATATCCCTTTGCATAAAAAACATATGGAGTTGCTATATAAAATTATGACTATAAAAGATTGACCCTGTTACAAGCTGCGGATTGATTTATATTTTATTGTTGTTTTTTGAATCACGTGGGTAACTTATCCAATGGCGTGGAAGTGCGTCTGCACCATATTAGCAGACTGTACTTGTCCGGGCGGTAAGTTGTTACATTGAAATCTGCTCTTTCATATTTTCAGAGGAGCTTGCGGTGTCATTGCCGAGAATGTCGACATCAGGGACTATCAGCAATTATTATGTCGACTCCCTTATAATGCATGAGAACGAGGATCTGCTGTCGTCTAGATATGCGTCGGGTCCACTGGCTCAGTCTTCCAGGC
This sequence comes from Heptranchias perlo, assembly GCF_035084215.1. Lineage (NCBI taxonomy): Eukaryota > Metazoa > Chordata > Chondrichthyes > Hexanchiformes > Hexanchidae > Heptranchias > Heptranchias perlo. Next base: position 67,868,542 of record NC_090326.1, on the reverse strand, counting down.
AGGCAGCCCTTGCTGAGCACCCCGACTTCTCTCCATGCAGCTTCCAGTCTAAAGCCACAGTGTTCAGCACCTCCTGGAGCCCCGTTCATGCTCAGAGCTCTGCCAATCTACCCACTGTTTATCACCCATACATGCACCAGGCTCCTATTACCGCCGCGCCTGATGGTAGGTACATGCGCTCCTGGCTAGATCCCATGCCGGGAACCCTGTCCTTCGCCGGGTTACCTTCTAGTAGACACTACGGCATCAAACCTGAGCCTGTAGCTGCCCGCAGGAGTGACTGCACCACGTTTGAAACACACACGTTAGCCCTATCAGAATATACTTGTGGAACTTCTCCTGGCGACAAACGTGTGAGCGAGGTTTCCTTTTCTGAAAATAATGGAGAGGTTGAGTCAAACGCTGATAAGCTACACATGGATCCAAGTAAGTGTGGAGACCCCAAATTTTTCTATTACTTTTCTAGATATGGATTATAAATTCGAACTATTTTATATTCCTGTCTTATTCTTCATTACATGGCGAAACAAAATCCACAGACCTGTTTACGGTTTTGCGTTATTTATTTTAGATTATGCAGTTAAAAATAGATTTGTGTCATTTGTTCACGGTTTTGTGCTGTACATTTTAGACACTACTATGGGCAAAAATCGTATATGTTCTATCCTAATATCCTTTCATTATAGAAGAGAAAGGGGAGAGATTGAGTAATTAGTGATAATTCAAGTGCATCTGGTGCAAGCAAATTGTGCTGGAGATTAGACTAGTGGATAAACAAATAAAATGCACATAATATACAACACAAGCAGGCAACATTTTACTGGGTACTAAATTGTTTTGAATTATTAACGTGTTTCATTAACAAATCGCCACAACTTTACAGTTTTCTAACTAATTTCTGTACTCTATTCATTGAATTTGTTCATTGAGCAAGACGATGCGTATAAGAGGCTAATACTCTGTGCAAACATAGATAAAAGTATAGCAACAAGCGTCATTAATCCAGGGCTCCCTCGCTCTCTTTTATCCGTAAAGCTGTTTTGATTCTGAGAATGTTACAATATTTGACTAACATGAAAAGGGAAATATATTAAATGTGCGTCCTTTATATTTACAGATAACCCTTCCACCAACTGGCTGCATGCAAGGTCTACCAGAAAAAAACGCTGCCCATATACCAAACATCAGACGTTGGAGCTGGAAAAAGAATTCTTGTTTAATATGTACCTCACAAGAGACCGCAGATACGAGGTTGCCAGGGTCCTTAACCTTACCGAACGACAAGTTAAAATCTGGTTTCAGAATAGGAGGATGAAGATGAAAAAAATCAACAAGGAACGACCGAAAGACGACCGGTGACACGAATTAGAATATTTTTGCGAAAAAAGGACTAATTCACAATTACAATCGAAATAGGCCCTGCTTCAGAAAGACTATATGAACATTTTGTCACGCCATTAGCACAAACTATTCCTTTGTCAGTTCTGGACTAAATGTGGTGGGAAAAAAGACTGATACACTTGTTAGTTGGGAACCAAAGAGGGAGACATTTACGGCAAGGTTAAGTCTGTGGCTACGGAATCTACCTTACTTTACATGAAAACTACCTTCTCTTAATCCACCGCTATTCTGTGTGGACAGTAATTCAGTAATACTGTATTAGTTCAATATTTACTTGTTTTACATGCAGCAAACGAGGCTGCCTATATACTTGAATCCTTGTGTCTGTTGTGGTGATTATCTCTGTGACTGGGCCTCTGTGCTTGGGCGGTGTCTGAGTAAAGATCGTGTAAACAAACAAAAGAAAAATCTCAATTTAACTCAGGATGTTTAATATAACGATAACAAGCTGTGTAGTGCATATGAAATGTTATTTTCGTGGTGAACTTGGAACATATATTGTATTATTTTCACTGTGAATTAACTTGTAGAAACTCCGGGTTTTATGCTGACTTCGTGAGACTGAGTAACGGCCTTGCCCGGGGTGCATGACGATTGTGTTGTTCTTCAGAAATTATATGAAACTGAATTGCATAGAATGCTAATATAAGTTTTATTTCAAAGAGCGGCGCTGAGCATAATGCTACTCGATACTCTTGTCTGTTGTGATAAAAGCACGAATAAAGTTCTCAGACACTTTGTATTTATCAGTGTTGTGGTGCAAAGAAAAGTATAAGATTTGGTTTAAAACTACCTATATGTATAACTAGTAACTACCTATGTTTTGTGTGTAAATGTCACCCTTAATATTGTTTTGACGCATTTATGCGATGGAATAAATAAACAAACAATATTGTCAATAAATGTAATGTGTACAATACAAGGAAAATATCTGCGTGCAATAGGAAGAACATGTACCACTAATGTGCGTTAAATGGGGATTGTCTTTAGACCTGTAGAGCTAACATATTTACACTTGTGTACACGTTTGAAATGAATACCTCGTGTCATATTGACCAAACCATACTGTTTGTAATGAAATGTCATTTTATTTGTTGTCTAATAAAATATATGTTTCACTACATATAAAATATGCTTTCTCTTTATGGAGCTCAACATATGCAAACATCCCTCATGGAACTCTGTCCACGATTACATTTATTTATTTCACCAATATTTCATTATTTTGAAAACTCGCCGTACTGAACAGCAACATTTTCAAATATAAACGATAACTCCATTTAGAGATATATAACATTTCAAAAATGCGAATCAAAACGTAATCTTCCAGGCGAACAGCAGCGAGTTAATGCAATATACGGAATAAAGTTTGTCAATTTCACGAAAATAATCCCCTTTACTAATATTTAACTTTTCGTCGCTTATATCAACACTTCCAATTTTGCAAAATTTAGCGAGATTCTTTACGACAGCTACTGGCATTTTTCTTTCCAAATTCTGACATTCAAAGCGTAACTCAAAGTTTGTGTTTTCAGCAATAAACATCGCAACGACTGTTATCGCCTTAGCTGATATGTCAGCATATTTAGTGGGTTACTAAAATTAGACTGAGGTTGGGGTTTCTGATAGAAGGAAATATAAACTGCGATGTAACAACGTTGTCTTGGAAGCGGATCTGATGACAAAGGTTCTGAATACGTTTGAGCTTAACGCTCAGTTATCACCAATTAACCCGAGAACGTGCAAAACTGTGCTCTAACAACTTCTCTTTGCCGCCTGGCCATGCGCCAAGGCCGTTGATTATTTATATGATTTGTTGTGGGTTACTTATTCAAATAATGCAGTACTTCTGCTGAAAGTGGAAATGAACAATCTTGAGTTGCTTGTCCATGTATCGAGCTCCAAAATTGTTGGGATTTCACATATTATAAAGAGGTAAATAATTTTCAAAATCCGCACTGACACCAATCCCTGCCGCCATTTCTTTAACTGGTCAGCACAAAAGAGTCAGATCCTTAGGAAGCAAAGAAAGTTAAATTAGTCTAAGGCGTCTTACCGCTAACAAAAAAATTGTGCACGGCATGGTCATTTATGCAACTTCCTTTCCAACTGTAAGATCCCTAGTAACTTTTTAAGACCCCGAAGACAGTTTGGATAGATTTAGTGAGATTCAAATGATTTGGAAACTGGACAGAGAGGCCCGAGCAGTTGCAAGTCTTGGCAGAGACTGTCGTTAGTAAAATTCAGAGTGGTGTACCGCAATAAAAGAAAATGACTGCTGTAAGCGTTTATGGGGTGTAAAACGCTGGAGGTTAAGGGGCGAAGTACATAAACACGACACTGACGATCTTACATTTGCATTATTCCTCACTATCTGGCAGCAAACACTTGAATCGGATTACAATTATTAAAATAGATTTTTATTATGCTATTAAAACAGTTTCTAAATTGAACTCTCTTGTTTATCTTTTAGTGTTCAGTCTGGAGGGGTATAATGTTGTGACGCCCTCTGTTGTTGCAGATGGAACTTCAAAGACTAAACAGGGAGACTTGCAATAAAATGAAGGGTCTGGCAAGCCGTCTGGAATTCGGGTTTTAATGAGTTTACAACTGTCCAGCTACAATCAGTATTTTTCCAGAGAAGGCCATCCATTTGTTTTGTCTGGCTGCTTAGACAAAAGGGTCTGCGGAAATAACGACCTTTATTAGTCTCGTCTCTAACGTGGGCCCCTCAAATATCTCTTTACTAATTTATTGCGTCTAGTGGAAAAATAACAGTTCTTTAGTTATTTTGAAGAGTGGCTTAACACTATTTACAATTACATTTGGTATGTATAGGAAAATATACGGTCAAAAAATATATGTAGGTACTAGGTTCTGTGCAGTTTAGAAACTGTTTACTATGCATTCTCTGACATCAATTCCCTCGTTGCAGTTTTCCTTTATAACCAGGAGATGGCAGTGTTAATCCACTGAACAATTTAAAAATAGTGCCGCCAAGCTGCCAAAAAGTGCAATAACTGCTATAAACTGGGATTTATTTATACAGTAGGTTGTAAATAGGATGAAAACATCTACCACAAATGACACTTGTAAAAAAGGACTGAGGTCGATGGAGTATATTCATTTTGAATCCATCAACTCATTTGAGGACAGATTAATTCCACTTGACACGAGGTTTAGAAATCCATTTGTACTTTAGTGTTTTATTTTTAATGTACAATAACACGATTTAAATTGATTATCTTCCACTTTGTTCCTCAGTCTACTGTGCAGTGTGCAACAGGGGAAAGCGATTAAAAGTTTGTGAATATCTGAAGGTGAAATAACGTGACCTGTTATATAACCATCCGTACATAAAACAACCACGCACATATATAACTACGTGCATGAATATGTACGCACTTCCATACACACATATATAACATACGTACATACATGCGTGCGTTCACATATTTAAATACATATGCAAGTACACTTATTTATCTTGACATTCTCCAGGGAGGCCAGTAAGAATCAAATGTTAAATGTGACATATCCTTGAGGTGGGAAAAGTAACTCACAATAATTAATTCTTCTATTTATTTTATGACCCCGCTTCATATTGTTGTAATCTATGAAGCCGCGTCTATGGACACGGTAAATATGATATTTAGTCATAAAGTAAAATTCACCGAATAATATATATATATATATATTTGTATACACATACGAGAGATTTGTAAAATAGTTGATTATTTTTATTTTATATACATACACAGAGAACGAAATGCACGTAGAACAAGAGTTAAAGTCTGTACAATTGCAATATAATTTCCCGAACAAAATACACTATGCAGTTAGATAGATAGATAAATAGATAGATAATGGATAGATAGGTGGCTAGATGGATAGCGTTAATGTGGGCATATCGTCAAATACACGTTGAATGTACTTAACTGTATAGTAACTTTTAGAATTTTTATAAAATCATTAATAACTTGGTCAAATTTTATAATGGTAACAAACGAAGTCAATGGGGAGGATACAGGTCTAACTTTTTATGAAGATGCTCACATAATATTTTCTCGTTGGGTGAAACTGCTGCATATATACTTATATGTATACATTTTATTCAATGGAAAGATTCTATAAAACCTCCCGCATATTGGTCTTGGACTGAATGAAAGCGACGATCGAACCCAAAGGATGTCCCTTTTGTTTTAAAATAAAATTGCTGGACTATAACTTGGTGTTGTAAAATTGTTTACAATTGTCAACCCCAGTCCATCACCGGCATCTCCACACCTTTTGTTACAGTGCGACTGTCATATTTAAATAACGTCACCTAAGTTTCCTCATACATCAGAAAGTCAAAATCGCGCAACTCTTTTAGTCTCATAATAGTTTTTATGTTTTGGAACTAAAACAGATGGGTTCCTCATCTTACTGAAACGTAGTGTATTAGTTTCAAAAACTCTGAGATCAATCACGCACTTGCCATTAAGAGAATGATAATGATTTCACGATATATATTACAAAACAATGCTCCAATTCATTAATATTCTTTCCAAGCTCCAGCTCAATGTATGTAATTTTGTTTTCTATAAAATTTGCGCACTCCTTGTCACAACACAATACTAAACCAGAATTTAGAAAAACCAGAACGCAAGCTTCTATTTCCTTTAATAAATCGCACAGAATGAATGGGCAACTTTTACAGCCATGCAACAGATTCCAAACCACAGCAAATGGCGTGTAACAAAATTGATATATATATAGTTCAAGTTATGCTGACAGGAATGATCTACATTATTATTCAACTCCATTTCAAATATATGTTCCGAGATCACTGTGCTCTTTGCTACTTTGTCAATTGAAATGTAGGTTTCCCAGCTGCACTTTCAGTATGATCTGTTACTGCGCAGCACATTCTAAATGTTGCATTAAGTCTTTTCATGTGCCTGTAAACAGTTTACAACAACATTCTAACAATCTGTTGGAATAATATAGCAAACACCCATAATTGTACGTGTAACCCTATCCGGAAATATAGAACAAAATCGGGCTTCAGAATTTACAAAATTTGCTATTATAATTTTAAAATTCTGGAAAAAATAACGCTGCGACGGCAACATAGTGTGACTGCATCTGTCTGTCGTCTGTCTGCTCGTCTATCTAACTATCTAAATATCTATCTATCTACCTTTCTATCTATCTATCTATCTATCTATCTATCTATCTATCATTAATCTATCTATCTATCTGTCTATCAATCTGTCTATTTATCTATATGTACATTTGTAAAATTTGGTGTAATTGAATATTTATCAGATGAATTTTCTTTTTAGTGATATCGACATCCTTGGTCTCCAGTTGTGGATCAGCAGACATATTGAAAGTCCTCATTTTATAACGACAGCATGGTTTACAGACCACCAATATGTACAAATACGTTATCAATTGTATCCTGTTTCAAAAATGTACGGTAACATTTGAAGTTACAACCACAATAATGTATTCGTTCATCTTAAAAATGTGTCTCGTTTTCTTGCTTCTGTACTTCCTTCGGTTCGACCTGCTGGAACGATGCTGCAATGAATACATCCTTAGATTCCTGGTAATAAAAGAAAATAAGCATTTGGGATTGTTGCTAAATAAACCGTGTCAGTGTTTTATTAATAAAGTATTATTTCACGTGATAATGGAACATTGCGCAATCATAATGTTGTATAAAATGTTATCATCTGTACTATATTCGTAAACATGTGTGACTGGGATTGAGGAGTCTCAATGTCCGTAGGACAATGTGCGAGGAGGCTTACAGCCTTGGGAAATGGCAAAATAAAGTCGCGGAGAAAAGGGCAAACTAGAAGGGGAAAATCAGTTTTCGCAAGTCATCTGTTACATATTATTATGAAATGAGATTTTGGATGTTTGGCTGAGCGTCGGTGTTCTTGGCGAACGCTTTACATAAGTTAACAGCGTTCTTTTTTTATTATTGAACTAGGAATACAGGAATTAAATGCTGATTTTACTGCTAATCCGTTCAATTATATTGCATTTTATTCCACTCTCCCCTTCCTTTGATTATTATTTTTCAAGTTTTCGGCAGTGTTTTATTCCTTACAATCAAAGAGCAAACCGTATCGGTAACTTATATTCAGCGAACAGATTTTAGATCTAGAAAATATGTTTTATAAAGTTTGTAATATAAATGGTCTCTTCTGCTCGACACAGCCGCGGGCTATGGATTTTCACGATTAAAATGTCACCCAGTCGTTCTGGTAAACTCTTTGACAGCGCGACTTCGGATAATATATTTTAATGTAGGAAAAGTTTAGAATACATAGCGTGCTCTCAAGTCCTTCTCGGAGCGTTTACATTAGCGCGCTGTTTCGTTTTAGGAATGTGCAGGAAACATAGAGATTACAGACAGTTTTATAGGCCAGAAGTATATCAAACAAAGATTGTTCTTTAACGAGCGAGGGACGAATGTAGTGCAATAACCTCCTGCTAAAACATCCCCGCTGGTACAAAGCCTGTCTGCTTAGCACAAGGACTTTGACTTGCCAGAGGAGACTCGAGAGATCAAAAGAAAATAACATTTTCTGATATTAGAGAAAATGTTTCCTAAAGGATCTCAGACGGAAATGCAGAAACATATTTTATTGTAATAAATAATCCTTTACTTTCAACATACCAGGTGCATCGTTGTAACACGGTGTATCTGTTGTAAATATAGTGGTCTGTGATTCCTTGTCTACGTACAGCACCGACAAATATACCTATTAATGTTGTACATAAAAGCAACAGTTCCGCTGGAAAGGAACTAAATTCCTAAATAGAGTAACTCGAGAATTTGCAAGGAAACTGTGGACAACAGCTTCGGAGACAAGTTCTGTGATCTAACGGGAGGATTGGGAGAGAGAGAAAAAAAAGTTGTAAAATAGGAGGAAATGATGCCGGGGTAAATCCCCTGCGGGGATCTAGTCAGATTACCTAGCAACTCCAAGAGGTTTCTACAGAATAGCTATTGCACTGAAACCCGTCAGCGGAAACGTGGTAGTCTCCAAAATGAAATTGTGCACTTCAGTAAATCAATATACATACACGCTTGCATGTTAAAAAAGACCAGAGTTAATAGCAGGAGCTGGCTTCACAGTGATATCCCCCTGTACAATGCTGCTTATATCTTCTTGTATCTATAGTCATCACTAAAGTCGCACAGTGTCGTGTTCTATAATCTAGAGATTAGGTCTGTATTGATAATTAATTCAGTGGTGTTACAGTTTATCCAGTGTTGTACAGTGTTTCCATGGTACTGCATGACAGGAGAGGACTGCAGGGGGGGGGGGGGGGGGTTAATGCAATTGCTTGTTTCTTTTAATTCAAACCATTTAAACGTTATCTTCTTAACGCAAAATGTAGAATGATCCTTAACATTAATCCGACATGACCATCGATTTCTTACTATTATTGAAACAGGCTTATTTCTATGAAGTAAAATCAAAGCTTCTCTTTCTTCAGGTCCAAATAAGCGTTTCGTTACAACATTTACTAATTCATCACACATCTCATTTTAAAGAAATGTTGTAAACATACCTGCGCTCCCCAAACCTGTACATGCATGTGGGGCAATGGCTTGTTGAGTAGTTATTAGAAGACACTTACTTTTAAAAGTTCCCCAATCTGTCTACATTAATAATGTTGTAAAACATTTTTTTATGATTCTTGCTCAATTTTATTTTGAAAATAGTCGGATAACATGATATTTACCACCTGTGATGTGGAATGCTATTGGGTGACGGGATCACATGGTCGGGTCACGTGAATAGAAATAAGTCGGGCCGAAGGAAAATGGGTGTTTGGTGTAAATCGGGGGTGTAATGCTGCCATATATCACGCTATCTCGTAAAACCGACACTGAAGAGTCTTGGCCAACAAATCACCAGACAAAATTATGAGTTCGTCGTATTATGTGAATGCTCTTTTTCCCAAATATACGGCGGGGACATCCGTTTTCCAGAACGCGAGTGGTTTTACGGAAACAACTTCTTGCGCCTTTGCTACCAACTCACAAAGATCGAGCTATGGAGCGGGCGTCAGCGCCTTCCCAGCCCCGATGGCCGGGCTGTACAATGTTAACAGTGCAATCTATCACGGCCCTTCCATGTACAACACAGGTTATAACCTAAATTCAGATTCCTACAACCTGCGCTGCTCTGCCTTAGACCAGAACATTCCAGTTCTTTGCAGCGATCTGAGCAAACAAGGTTGCGAAAAATTGGATCAGACAAACGTGCACCCTCAAACAGAGAGCAATTTCCGGATTTACCCCTGGATGAGGAATGCAGGTATGGGACATAAATGTAACATAGCTATGAGAGACGTGCAAATGGCCAGTTAAAGATGAGCGCCAGTACATCCTGAAAGTAGTTAAGAGTTTTAATGATAGCTGAGGAACAGTTCCTCAAACGCATGTGGCATTGTATGCAGATAGCAATCATAAAACTTTTATTGCACAATTAATCAGTACAATCCTCGTAAAAGCAGTCGACTTCCGCTCCTTTAAAGTTAACAGCAACTCACATATTGCTTGTTTACCCACTTTTATCAACATCAATAAGAACTGTTTTTTGCTGATACGCGGGAAAGCCGTGTATTCTTGAGTAAACGTAGAGTGATATATTCCAGGTCTAAAGTGTGTTTACAGATAAAGCACGGTCGTGGGATTGAAGACATTCTCTTCTTGTTTTTCACCTCAAGAAAGATCCTTGGGCCCTTATAAAGCTTCCCCCTTATAGATGTAGGTTCGTATTTAAAACGCACCACTTTCGTACCATAATACAGGAGCTCGACCCATCAGAGTAGATATGGCGGTTTATATTGATGACGTTAGGATCTAACACATTTGAAGAAACATTAATGCAAGCTTAAGATTTTTGTTACCTGTCATTTCTGTGTCTGAAATGTTAACATTGGTGTCATTTATCTTGAGTGAAATAACGTTGGGGATCCCCGCTTGGAAATAACTTGACAGTTAAGGACAAATTGTGACTTCCACTGAACCTTAGGAAATATCTTTAATCTTTAAATACTTTGTCAGAAGAAGAACCCGCTGCGATCCCAATGTTTATTTGTACCTTAAACCTTACACAGGACCGTTGGTATCTGAATATTCTGCTCAGCCACAGATGTAATGAGTTATGAAAGAGCGGAGATTGATGAGGGAAAGTTAGAAAGGGCAATAATGGGTTGTCCAGGTTACTTGTATTTTGTAATTATTTAATTTTATTTGAAGAATAGGTTTGATTTTTTTTTCTCTTCCTCAGGTCCGGACAGAAAGCGAGGACGGCAGACCTACACCCGTTACCAAACGCTGGAACTGGAGAAAGAATTTCACTTTAACCGCTATCTGACTCGCAGGCGGCGGATCGAAATCGCTCACGCTCTGTGTCTTACTGAGAGACAGATCAAAATCTGGTTCCAGAACAGGAGGATGAAATGGAAAAAGGAAACCAAAGCTGGGAGTTCGAGCACCACAACCGAGGAAAAACAGGAATGAGACTCTCAGCTGAATCTTGAACTGTGCGAATATACAAAGCTGTTCTTCAACAGCTAACGATGACATTTGACTACCTAACCACAATAGTGGACTATTACAGAGATGCTGTGCATCAGCACTCATAATACTACCTATATGTTTTAATAACCTCTTCCGAAATCACGCCTTTCGAATTTAAAGTTCTCTGATTTGGTTTCAGTCCAAAAAAGAAGTCAGAATCTTTATCGGCATTAGTAAAAAATAAATAGGAATTTGATTCAGAATCTGTGTTTTCAGTAATAAAGTGAAAGCGGATGGATTTAGGATATTTGTCCTCAGTAGGAACATGAAAAGCAATGATATTTGGAATCCGTGTTTTCCCTAGTTGGAATGAGAATCTTTTTCCGCAATAATAAAATGAAAGGGAATTAAATTCGGAACCCTTGTTCTCCGTTAGTAAGATGAAGAATTGAATTCGGATTCTGGGTCTCCATTGGTAGAACGAAAGGAACAATGTTAGCCGAGAAAACAAAATGTAACCATTGTTGTATTTTATGTAATGTAAAACTCCCTATACCACTATGTGATATAAAATATATCTCATGCACTGAGCTACTTCGCAAACTTAGTTTACCTGTTAACGCGTTTTCTTCATATATTTTAATTCACTTCTGCTTACTATTCACAAAATAAAAAATGCCGTGATAATAGATGCTCATTTCCAGTCCAATCAGAAATCAAGTATTTTAGCCACGAGCATATATTGCTAGAACTAACAGTAAAGCTAACTGTACAATTCTTCGTTTTATTATGTTCTATATTCTTTTTTAATTGTTCTCTGAGTGTGTCTCTTAACTCAGAGATGTACCGTTCGATTAACAAAATAAAGAGATTATCTGTTTTCACATAGCAATGAAATGTAACTACCTAAACCACAATAGTGGACATCTTGCACGTCTATGGAAACTACCTAAATGTTTTAATTTAAAATTCGTTTCTAGACAGAGAGTGTTATTCTGGGAGTCTTGACTTTTCGCACTTCTTATAAAAGTACCATAATATGAGAGTAAAAATGTGAAATATATTCTGATGTATGTTTTTTAATGAGGTGCGTATATAGCCACTTTAAAACACGAAAATATTGAAAACTACCTAGATGCCGGTTTACGTTTGACGCGAATGGAATCATTTCGCTCTGTGCTTAAATACGTTGCTGTAAAAAGCAAAATAGTCATATTAGAAGGGGGAAATTGCATTAGTACTTTTTGATCGGTGGCATAAAATATATACTTGCTGAAGATTTCAAAGAAACCATGTATTACTGAATAATGTAACCGTGTTTCTTTTAAGTGTGTTGTATCAGTTGTCTTATACACGTGTACTGTTTAAATTATAAAATAAAAATATCTAATAACCAAATGTAGTAATAGAAAACCCGAACTGTATTGTCGACTGAATATATTATGGCTCCATATTCGGTGTGGTATCTGTCAATCGAAAGTTTGCTTTGTAATTTGTGTATGTGTTGTTAAATAATAACTGATGTTAAAGGTTTAAGGTGCAATCTATTTAAATATATATATATTCGTTCCAGACATGTATACTTTGAATGGAATCTCTGTAGGAAAACAAAAATCAGAAACATTAAACGGTGCTTGAATAAACCCGGTCTCGATTTCTTGTCTGAGTCAAACAATTACCACCAAATGAGTGGCTGCAAGATTCGTTACAAGTTACTTCATTATTAACAGGAATTAAATATGAACTATTGCAAAAGTAATAGATAATTCTTTATACACCGTAGCTCCTTTATTGTCTTCTAATCTAACTTTTAATCTGCAAATTGATACATAGATTTCTCCAGGAAATAAGCAACCTTTACAATAATTAAAGTCGAATATAAGAAAAATCGATTGCTAAAATTGCGCAATTTTGATTATAATTGACTAATTATCAAAAAAAAATTAAACAAGGCAATGTTCAAATGTAATGCATTCGAATTGGGGCAAAGATGGGCAAAAGTTCCCAATAAACAATTTGGATCCGATTCCAAATCGTGCCCATGTTTCCATTTGAGAGTAGTCTAAGAAACGTCGTATAGATGAGATTATGGTCCAGTGTGGTATTCGGATTCAGTAACAAATATATAAAATGGAAAAAAGAGCCGAATCGCTCTGTCATCGTCGAGCGTTGAACGAAATTTTGGGCAAGCGCATCTTTAACATTGTTATGTATGGAGTGCGACAATGTAACTTGGAGCTAGATTGCTCAAAATGAGCGAGCTAATGCCCATTTTGTAACTGCAGCGTATTAAAAAACTAGAAAACGAGAAAGAAAATATCGATAGAACGGACGCGATTATACGTAAAACCGACTTGATCCGTTACAATAGCAGCCGGGGTGTATAAACAATACTGACTTTAGTTAAAAAAAAACTACAAATTGCAACCGGATAATATTATCATGATAATGTGACTTTAGAAACTGGAATTTTATGTTTAAAACCGTGGAACAAATCTTTATTAATTTCACAATTTTAACTTGTCTCTTTGTTAAAAATGGCGTCTAGGACCTGCCTCCTAATAGTCATGGGGAAATGTCATAAATCCGTTGTTGTTTTATGAAAATTTACAACTTTGCAATAGAACTTTACGAGTTGTTCGGTTTTTCCATTGGCCGCTGAAAGTCATGTGGAGTGTAACCGTGAACATGAACTTTTTTATAATTTCCCTTGCGACTATAGAGCTGCATTCTTGTGCTAAGCGCGTCTTGGTTCGGATGTGAGAGCTTGCAGGCTTTTTTCAACGCATATTTTGTTCTTTTTTTTCTTCCCAGCGCAGTGATTATTGCCCATGGAGCTTCAATGCAACCAAGCTTTCAGCACAGACCTCATGGCTGGCAGCTACGAATTCCTCCACGGAAGGTGGAGCATTGGATTAAAAAGCGCCGGCTCTGATCCGCAGGGCAGTTTCCTGCAAGTCGTCACCAAACGCCGCTGGCGGAATGCGAGAGCCATTGGCCTGGGATGGAGCTGAACGGACAGCTGTCAAACTTGTACGGGCTTTAGCAAACACTGACACTGGGGCTCAGCAAACACTCCACACGGCCTGTGCAGAGCCCGGGGTAGACAGGCCAAGCGATGGATTCAACAACAAGGTAAGACCTACTCCTCATTCTCAGCTTTGCAATGCTGCAAAAATAAAAAAATTGCTTTTTAAACAAGTTATTGTAAAATCCGCTCTTTAAAGATGTTTAATATGTCAAAGTTGAAAGATATGATGCACAAAGTGCCGACCACCTTCGGAATGTATTAACTCGAAATGTTGCAATTATTGTGCATTTGTTTTAAATAATATGAATGTTTTCACTGGCAGCTTTTATGCATTTGAATTTTAGAAGTATATTTGTTTTTAAAGAATGTGAGTAAGCTTTTGACGTACGTTCTGGTTGATTGGATCAACAACCGGCTTCTTGGTTCAAAGTGTTTTGCATAAGGAACAAACGTAAAGAAGTAAAACGCATTCCTTAATCGAATTTTTAAATGTCATACAGCGGGAATCCTGAGGATGCGTCTCATTTTAATAAGCGTTTTGCAGATTTAATTTTTAAAAAAAGAAATAAAGCACTTCTTTCATTTGCAAATGAATGATCTGCCGGTTCCAGCGATGGCGACAACCGTCTTTCACGGAACAAGTGATTTATTTCTTTTGGATTGTCGTTCTTACCACGCATAATTTTCGTTTAAGATGCTATGTATTTTTTAATATTTTAATTTTTTTACTTGGAAAATTATCTGTTAGCAATCTAATGCGCATCGCACATTAACGGCAGAGCCTATGTGCTAGTGTTTACCTCGAAGGCGTCATCACTAATTATTTGTGGTTTATTCCTGTGTGACTTGATTGGTGCTGATGTTAATCAAGAATGAGAAATGATCAAAGACATCGTATTTCGGGTGTGAGCATGCAAATATGTCTGTTATTGTTTTTACTTAACGCGGAGGTTGTCTTTCTGACACTGAGACCGTTAGTCTTGTTTGACTGAAAATGTGTATGTATGTGCATATTGATGATTGCTATCATTTTTGGACTCGTTGCTGCCACCGTGTGTTTGGAGTGTGCACAAACTTGGGATGCTGCGCATAGCGTCTCTTCTGGTCATGTGTTGCTGATTAGATGGTTGAGTTGCGTTCTCAAATTAACCGTTTTATGAGTTGTTTTGCGGACCAGTCCAGTAATCAGCATTTTGCTTACGTAATACCTGAATACGCTGAACTCGATTGAAATGACATTTAGAGCGCATTTTTATGAAGTTAATTGTTTAAAATTAAAACCGCTTAAGTATGAGCTTTGAACTGTGCTCGGAATTGACTGATAACCTCCACCCCTGTGAATTGTACGCTTGCTACATCATTAAGAATATGTGAAGACATTGGGTAGAATACTCGTACATCTGCAATACATCCCCACAATTAGTTATTTGGTCCTCTTTGATCGTTAGTAAATAGTTAGTAGTATGCAAAACTTGGAAGCTAAAATACGAGCGTATTTATGGTTAGAAATAAGATTAACAAGTCAGTTTGTGATTACTGATAAAAACTGAAATATTAAATCCGTTCGCTGTAAATCTACGAAGTCTCCTTAATTATATTCTTAAACTAATAATAACGCATATTCAAGATGTAAGGATAGCTTTTCCAGATTTTTTTTACTGGTGTAAGCGTGAAAGAAACGTGAATTCGAACTTAACGAAGAGTTTGAATTAATCCAGCAGTTTAAAATGTATAACAAGAAACAGTGTTGTCGATTAATTGAGCGTTTAATAGACAGGTCCGTTTTGTAAAATATTGCAGACCTATTTTAATTTCTTAAAAATACAACTATTTATAACCAGACGCTACAAATAAAACATTCGATCATTTGAACACTTCAAGGCCACATTATGGCTTTGGAAGGTGTTACAGTTACTTCAAGTGATTGAGAGATTTATTCTGCTTCCTTTCACTAGTTGTAGTTTAAAAAGCGACAACTTGTTAAGGAGAGATGAGCATAGCAATAAGTTATATAAAGCGCCAGGTGGGTTGCCATCTTGAATCACGGCCTCGCATTTCACAATTTCAAAAATACTACATTGTTTTATTTTGGAAGAAGGCGATGAGTGGATTAAATACGTGTTTAAATTTTACTATTTTGTAAAATCTTTATTGGTCAGGAAAGTGACAATGTCGCTTTAAATTCACCAATAGCTCCAAACTAGGCCCCAGTTATACCTAACAGGCCTGGAAAATTAAAAGTTATTTATGATTGGAATTATATCTGCTGTTTCAGTCTAGATCATCCCAGGAACATATAAGATTTGGCCAGAAAATCCTCTTATTAACAACATGATATAATCTAATTTACATACGAGTGGATTTCACAGTATTCCAACTTTTTTTGTTTTAAAAATGACTTGACTGATATTCTCTAACTTCAACGATGCAAATATTCATTACTTTAAATGCTAGATTCAAAGTGTTTACAATATATTATTTTATATTATCATTCGGAAATTTTTGCTATCTGCACGGAAATACAAATACGTCAACGGAAAGAATAAATCGCAATGACAATATTTTAATCTTTCGCAGTTCATTTCCTAATCAATTGTAAGCTACAGTGGAAGGAAAATTAATTGATAATGTATTTTCTAAAGGTGCCATATTAATTTTAAAAATGAATTGAAACATATTGTATCAAAGTTTACATTAGAGATTAAAAAGTCGAAAAGATAAATACAGATCAAATTATTGTTTGATACATTCCATGGACACTCCAGTTGCCATTTATCCCACTCTGTGTGTTCATACTCTAATTACATTGCCTTGTTTTATCCAGTTTTCCTAAGACATGATGCAGCAGCAGTTGTGAAGTGGTTTTTAGCCGTTTAACCTAATAAGAAAATAATAGCTGTGCGTTACATATTGGTTCATTTTTCAATATTACATTTTATTCATCTGTAGTTCGGTCATTTGGACTACATCAACTTGTGAAGATTCCCTGTTATAAGTATACAGCAATTGTGTGGACTTCAAAATCAAACCCTCCGTGTTTGTGTAATGAATGTCAAGATTAAACGAAAACTAAAAATAATACGTAAAGCAAATTATAAACAGAACAGATTAAACATTGATGAAAAAACTTCGAATTTATTAAAATGTTATATACAATTGGAAGAAAAAGCACACATAAGAAATTACAAAACATAGTAAGAGGCTTTAGGACAGCAACTGAGGAAAGCGGCAAGCGTCGGCCTTTCATTAAGAGGGTTCGAATTGGCGTGTTCTTGCACATTTCCCTCCATAGTTGAGCTGCATTTATACTCACACCTCGAACAGATGTAGCTTTTGATTTCGGCCGGTTTTCGGTTTGGCATTTTTTTTTAGTCAGTCTATAATTAGGAAAGAAAGGCAGGTATAAGCTTTCAGGGCTGAAATTGAACCTATTCCTGGTATTTTAACAACTTGTAATCAATAAAATAACATCCATCCCAAATAGACATTCTTAACATTCAAAAATATAAAATTGGCCGACTACTAACCAATCGCGTTCATCATTTCGCCTTAACTTGTAATCATTGTCCTATAATTGGTATATTTCGAGTTCGGTTATAGGTGCAGTAACAATATTTACTGCAGTGCGTAAATATTTGTCCTATTTAAAATATCTAAACATACTCATCATATATATGTATTGTTTACCTTACCCTAGATATTTCAGCATGTGATGTAACCATTGTTGACAGGAAAGGAAACCTAACGAGATAATGAGATCTTTAGCAAGGAGCCCTTGGCTTCCGTTCTTTCACTACGATCTGATGCCGCGCTCAGGGCGCAGTAAATGCTCTGTTATTCCAAAACACAAATGTCTCCATCGAGATGTTCAAAAATGCCTAATTATTCCAAAAGAAACACTCCACTATTTTATGGTCGATAAAATCTTAACAGTGTGCAATTATGGAAAATCGAAGTTGGGATTTGGGGAGTATTAGCGAATTTCAATCGCATGCAATTAAAACAACATTCTGATGGCAGGGAGCCCATATACAGGCTTATCAAGTATAAAATCGAGCCCCTGTATGTTTGCAGGTCGCTTGAACGTTTGAATAAACCCCGTGAATGTTGGTTAAATACTTTTCCCTAGAAGTACTGTGGCGTTTGTATACTAAATGGACATGTATATGCATGCATGCTTTAATGAAGAGCGCTGGTGCAATAACAATTACTCCCACACACAATTACTGTGGAATCTTTTGAAGCTGAGATATCGCCTTGCGCTCTTCTGTTCTGATTTTCTTTTTAAAAATATCAAAATTAAATCTATAAATCATCTTCTTGAATATAGACTCTTATCACCACGTTCTTTCTGAAAAAAACTCCAATATGAATTTACTGAATGCAGAATGCAAGGACATTTGGTGTTTGTCGGTCTCAGTACTTGTAGGCGCTATTGTTCTTTACCGAGTTTAAAATGGACAGAGAAACATATTATGAAGAGACTGATGTCTGATGTTTCTCAACTAGTCTACACAAGCTAACAAAAGGAGTCTTGTGCCCTGTAAAAAGGAAAATCCAAATGGAGAGCTGAATTAATAAAATGAATCTATTCTTACAAATGTTATTTACCTTTCTAAACTACCCTGTGCATCTACTTATATCGCACATCTAGTGAACTAATGATTTGTTGATTTATTTCTTCTTATCCTCCATTTTCTATAATCTATCTTCTAATCACTGTTGATCCAGCTATTGTTGGATACGTAATGCACAATCATATTTCCATATGTGAGGCTATATAAAATATGTATGCATAACTATATCCTGTAACCTAATAGTGTTCTTATTGGTCCACTAATATTCTATTAGAACCACCTCGGTTATAGTTCAGAACTGATTTGGTTGTTTGTAACTTTGCTAGCTCAGTCGCCGGATCTCCAGGGAGTTTTTTGAACCAAAGTCGGTTTCTATTGGCTAGAGACTGATCAGCTGGTTATATTTGCTGCTGTCGCTTTGGCGCTCGGCCATCCTGAAACAAACCACCTCGATGACTACTAATAGCTAAACCACATTGTGTACTAATACATAACAAATCATATTACTACAGAGTGTGGAGCAAATGAGTTCGTATTTTGTGAACCCTACTTTCCCTGTTTCACTGCCCAGTGGCCAGGACTCCTTCCTCGGACAGATCCCACTCTATACAGCGGGGTATGATGCTCTAAGGCACTTTCCAGCTTCCTATGGGGCAACGACCCTCCAGGACAAGAGTTACTCGTCACCTTGTTATTATCAACAATCAAACTCAGTAATAGCTTGCAACCGTGCATCGTATGAGTATGGAGCTTCTTGTTTCTACCCTGAAAAGGATCTAGCCAATGTTTCGCCATCCAGTAGTGGAAAGCATAGAGCCCAGAATGACTTCTTTTCCTCAGACCAACATTACAAAACAGATTGTGCGCAAAACAAAATTTTAAGTGAGGAAGGAAACGACCGGAAGTACAGTACTCCAATTTATCCTTGGATGCAACGAATGAATTCAAGTTCTAGTGAGTATTTTTGTAGAAAATAATAATTTTAAAAACTTTAGTTGCAGACAATTAGTTCCAACGTTACGTAAAGAGTGCATGCATATGTTAATTATTACGTTAAATGCAGCATACTTATTTGAATCGGAAAATGGAATAATATGCTTCATTTGACAATATTAGTTGTTTGTTTTAATTTGTTTTGCATTTTTGTTTCCACCATGCAGGTTCTGTATTTGGGCCACATGGACGTCGAGGGCGACAGACCTACACACGATTCCAAACTCTTGAGCTGGAGAAAGAATTTCACTTTAACAGATATTTAACTAGACGCCGCCGGATAGAGATTGCCAACGCACTCTGCCTCACAGAACGTCAGATAAAGATCTGGTTTCAGAATAGGAGAATGAAATGGAAAAAGGAAAACAAACTTCTAAACACAACAGAATCCAACAGCGAAGAAGCAGAGGATAAAACAGGGGAGTAAGAGCGCGAATTCAAAAGAAGTTAGCCTGGGCCTTTCTGTTAGGTAGTGAGTTATTATGTGATCATTCTGCTAAACAGTGCAGAAACAAATATTCGTATTTCTGTTTGTTTTCGTTGTCCCTCTTCTTGAGCTTGTGTCTATGTATAAGTGGTAAAGGAAGTGTGCAAATAATTCTGCATTCCATGGGATACTATAATAATACGGTATAGGATTAATTGTTTTATAAACGCGAAGTATGAATGTTTTTGCTTCTATAGTCGTTAATATGTGCTGAGTTGCTTCACAAATAATACTCCCAATTGTTTCAATGGATAGTTTTCTTCGTAGACATAATTTGACAGTCTTCAAATAAATGAACGTAGTAGATATGCCCATTTGCTAATGATAAATATTGTATTGTATATGACCATATTTTACCTCAATATTTCTTTTTGATTTTTTAGCTAATTAAGGGGACTCAGTGTTCAATCAGCTCGTGTCATGCTTTCTCTGCAAAGAAAAATATTTATATTTGCTTTTGACTTGATATTCGTAGGAAAAATAAAGCTAGGCTGGCAACGCTATCGCTCTTAAATTGAAATTTCACGAATAAAATTTTCTTAAATATAAATTAAATATATACAGTAATATATATATAAATAAGCTGCCCGATTTCTAAGAGTTTAGCTTTCTACTAAAGCTGCCGACAACTTTTTTGTATTAAATAAGCTGTGAAAGGAAACTTAGCACTGTGAAATTGATCGGTAGATGTCCTTGTTTCAGAGAAAAAATAGACACCATACGTGGTAGGAATGACTATTTGATTTCTGGGTCCATTAAATACGGCAATTTTCTCTAAATGCACAACTAAAGACGTAGCTGGACCCGCGGTTAAATTATGAAGCATTTTTCATAATGTTTATTACAGTAAACCTAGAAACAGTATCGGGCACAAAGCTCTTGTTTTGATTAGGTGAATGACAATTTGTAAAGTGGGCTCTCTTTTGTTGGATACTGTATAGCCTTTCTACCTAATCGAACCAACACGAAACAATGTGTAAAGAAATTGTTTCCATGTAAATTAGGCACAAGACGACGTTTATTTAACAGTCGAAAAGGGGTTCTGGTTTAGCATGTACTGTGTAATAAAGTAAATTGGAACGATTTAAACGCATTTTCAATATACGTGACATGATTTTTAAGAACGCGACGATTGGTTTGTTAGTTTAAGTGTGCAATGGCTTCGAAATTTCCACAAATACGCGAAAGAAACTCCAATATTATGAGCCATACAGACAAAACAGAATTTTAAAAAGCATAACACATGAAAATAATTGGCATTTTGTTGCTGTACGATACCGGTTTTTCCCCCCTGAACTAATCAGCGATGACAGCCAGGGCGTATGAAAAGCACTAAATGCATAATAATGAAAATTAAATCTGATTTTTAAAAATTCAAAATAACCCAGTTACAGGAAAGCCTCGAGTCCTATTTGTAACACTATCAGCGATAGCTCATAAAAAAAATCTGCGCTTGGGGATTGAATAAATGCACCGTTGTCTGGCGTGGATCTATTTTTTTTTTGAAAGATGCCCTGGTTTATGTGATTTATTCTACGAAATGTAACGGTTACGTTTGAAATGTATGGTAGCCTTAATTCGACCCGAGGCCGATTGCCCCGTTCATCAGAACCACAGGACCCATAGCTTCAGTCTCCAGAGGGTGGCGCGCAAGGACAACCCAAAGCTGCTGCTGGGAGCCGGCGGCGCGCCCCCGTGCGCGTACCCCTCGTTCTTCCTTCCACGCAACCTTCCAATTTGTAGCCACAGTGCATGGATTTACCTCTAGAGGTCATCAGCGAGAATTTACGACTGGACAACAAAAGCACGTGATTCCAAGTCGTACCCCATATTTGGGCGCCTACGTAGGAGGGAACGAAGTACATGTCCCAGTCATTTCCATAATTCATCATAAATTGTGCAGGGTGCTAGACGCACAAACGACCAAGAGCCACAAATCAAGTAAAAAATAAATAAATAAAAAAAAATCAAATGAGCTCTTACTTTGTAAACTCATTCTGCGGTCGCTATCCAAATGGCCCGGACTACCAGTTACATAATTATGGAGATCATAGCTCGGTGAGCGAGCAATACAGGGATTCTGCAACGATGCATTCCAGCAGGTACGGCTACGGCTACAATGGGATGGATCTCAGCATTAGTCGTCCAGCATCTAACCACTTTAATGCCAGTGAAAGATCTCGAAGCTACTCTGCAGCAGCAACAACAGCAGCAGCAGCAGGAGCAGGAGCAGAAGCAAGAGCAGACACCAGGTACAACCAACCTGCCACATCCACTCAGTCTCCTTCACCTGACCCTCTGCCCTGCTCCGCCGTGGTCAGTCCGCCTGCCAGCGACAACCACCACGGAATCAAAAACTCCATAGCAAGCCCAACTACCTCCTCAAATTCCAGCAGCAGCAGCAGTCACATCAGCAGAGATGGGGTTGGCACGTCGCCTGGTACTGAGGATGACACCCCGGCAAGCAGCGACCCTCCAAGTTCACAGAACGGGCAAAGCACAGCACAACAGCAGCCCCAGATTTACCCCTGGATGCGAAAACTGCACATAAGTCACGGTAAAATCCCTCCTCTCTTTTATCTTTGCATTAGTGGAGTCCTAAATGACCCTGGATGTTCTAAATCAAAACGCTAAATGTACACGCTAATGTTTCTTAATATCTATGTGTGGGTCATATTTTTTAAGTTGCTATTATATTTGGAATCATTTGGATGATTGGGTATTTATTAATAAGATGCCTACTTACGTATTAGTAACGTAAGAGTAAATAGGAGTTGATAGATAAAAATAAAGGTGTGGTTGATTAGGGGACAGCCTCGTCGAAGTGTGTACTTTAACATTTAGTTCTAGTTAAGTTTCTAAAGTCATTGTTATCACGGTGTGGGTAGAGCGCAAAGGTTAGCGTAGGCATACGAGTGCTAGATTTCGGTCTTCTGCTTTCAGTTCGTCTTTATATATTCTTAGTGTATTTTATATTAGACAATGCACTAAACAAAGGATTCATTTTTGTGTGTGTGTGTTACAGACAGTATGGGAGGACCAGAAGGTAAAAGAGCCAGGACGGCTTATACCCGATACCAAACCCTGGAGCTGGAAAAAGAATTCCACTTCAATAGATACCTGACCCGGAGACGACGGATAGAAATTGCACATGCTCTTTGCCTCACAGAGAGACAGATTAAGATCTGGTTCCAAAACAGGAGGATGAAATGGAAAAAAGATAACAAGTTAAAAAGCATGAGCATGGCCGCTGCAGGAGGCGGATATCGTCCATGATCAATAGAAGTACTGGGCAGTAGCTGATCAATTAGCATAATGTCAATACAGTACTGACTTCCAAAACTCTTTTCCCGTGTTACTTCTATGAAGAAAATCATTTCCATGTTGCCGTATTCCAATCTTTGAATCGTTAGTCTGTTTTCTGGTCGTACTGTTGCCTGTACAAGTAATCTGCTTACAGTATATTGTCTAGGAGTAGGATAGCCTTGTGGATTATAGCTGTTTTAACTTATTTATATTAATACAAGCGGTGTTACTTGAAGTAACTGTATAAAATCGTCCAGTAAAAATGTAATTATGTGTTGCACTCTGCAAAAAAAGTGTATGTATGTGTTAGTGTGGCTAAATGTCAAAATAGCTCCAAGCTTGCAATACTTAATTTAATTTCAGACCATCGTCCTCTGTAATTGATATCGTAGTGTTAAATCACTGAGATGCTACCTATTCTGTGTTATTAGTGAGCAGTGAATTTTGTGAAGGATATTGCGACTTTGAACTGTATGTCTATGCTGTGCCTTTGTATGACTTTGCACGAACTCCAATAAGTGGCTCTTAGCGCAGCGTCAGTGTATGTTTTTTGTGACAAAGGATAAATATAAAGCCTAAAAGACTGGCAGTTTAAGAAATTCGTGATGAGCTTTTGTATTTGTTTTTAAAACTGACTGGAAGTTAAAATAAAGTTTCTATAGTAACTTTCCTGGACTTTGGTCTCCCAGATAAGTATTTCCCTTGCGTCTGTTGTCTTATGAATTAAATTGTTTCGAATGCTTCAGTTTAACATAGTTTTAGTCCAAAACTCTCACTAAAAGCAATAAGTTTGACTTAATCTGTACAACTTTGCACCACTTCTCCAGATGGAAATCTTGCAGCTATTATCAGCAGAGTGGGTTTACGACAGGCAATCAAGTTGCGCAAACTTATAAAGTCGGACGTTTAACAAACACATTTCTAATTCCCTGGCT
The DNA here is from genome assembly GCF_035084215.1 of Heptranchias perlo. Lineage (NCBI taxonomy): Eukaryota > Metazoa > Chordata > Chondrichthyes > Hexanchiformes > Hexanchidae > Heptranchias > Heptranchias perlo. The sequence continues at coordinate 67,844,265 of NC_090326.1, read as the reverse complement.
TTTGCAAATTCAGCAAGTATTAGTTCATATAATATTTAAACGTGGTGCTATTTTGGAATTTGGTTTTCTTACGCAATTCGAAGTAAATGCGTTCGCCTCTTGCAGTGCCATTCCATGCCTTTTGCGCACCTCAAACACCGTTTGCTAAACTGCACATTTTCTGCTAAAACCCAATTTCTTTGTTGTTGCTGTTGCTGTTGCTGTTCTTGCATTTACACAAATCCCCTTTATAGACATGGTTTCTAGGAAACTCCATGGTGTTGGTCTTAGGAAAAGTGAACCCTGAAGCACTTCAACCACTTTGTTCCGCAGGTAGGCGTTACTCACGTTCTTTCAACTCCTCTACCAAAGTGTAGCGTAAACGTTTTCCAACAGGTATTTTTCACTTTACAGAGTTAACTTTACTTACCGCGTGAAGACAGGAAGGAAAATCCGCCTCTTAGCTCCCGACAGCAAGGGAGATCAGCACTTTTACCCTTTCTGCTTTGTGAGTGCTTGTCCTTTAAAGTTATAAACAGTAAACTTTTATACACCTCAGTTCCGGCTATATGACATTTGGGTGCCAAATGAATAGGGTTTTGTCTATGAATTAGATCGTAAAATCATCCATAGCACAGACTGATAGCCTCACTGGCTATAAAAAATCACGTGGTGTCATTAAAGTAAGTTTTATGGTTTTGGGGAGTTGACAACCAACAGTATATTCTACATAACATATAATCTCACTGACGCTGGACTTCATTTGGCTCCTTTGCAGATTGCGTGTGCAGACAGGCCACTAAAATGGCTAATCTTCTTGTTCAGAGGACTATTCACAGCTCCACAACTCCAGTGTACAGGAAAGTTGTGCTTTCTTGCAACTCAAGGTAAATTTTGTTGAAATATTATCGTTACTTACTTTTCACGAGGAAATTTGGCCCAGTAAAATGGGCCTTAAGCACCACCCAGAGTGCACTGAGGCAGAAATATGTCTGGATAAACTACTGGCTGGCTTCTTTCTGTATTCATATAGAGCTTCTACTTTATAAACCAGATAGAAAATTAATGAGTAAGATTAGAAAAGGAAATACCTTTTACATGGGCAAGTGGGTTCCAATTTTAAAATATTTTGTATGTTACAAGTTGTTTAGAGGATACTCAATTAATTTTCATTAAAAGTTACTGGTATTTTTCAGTATCTTCATATTGTGGGGCAGAAAAATCTTATTTCTTTTTAAGGTTTCTTTCCCCGCAAGCTCTACTGTGCCATTTTATTTGTGTATTTGTCTTTTGCTTGAGGGGAGTGTTTGCTTCTGTTGTGACAAGTCTCCAGTTGGTACTGTTAAAAAGTATATATTTTGAGACATCTTCATTGTCATGCATTTTGGGAAGCTGCAGGGCACTGATACTTTAATGAGTAGTGTGTAAGTGTTAGCAACTTCTTGGTGTTCCTCTCGGTGTTACAGCATAACTTTTGTGTTCACACACGAGCTGATTAAGGTACCCAGAATGTACTACATGCATTCTTTCACGCTTCCAAACAACTCCCTCTTTTTTACAATTTAAACTTTTATAGCGAGCATTATCATTCTCTTGAGGAATGAAAGTACACGTATTATAAATAAATATAATGTTAATACAGAAGAACAAAAACAACCTAATCCAAACAGCTTGGAATGAGTTTTATATACGATAGAAGCATTCTGATGCCGCATGTTTTTAAATTCCTTTGAAATACAGCCAGCGGAAGAGTTACTGTAACTTTAAATCTGACTGTCGTAACACCAACATTGTTTTTGGTGAATTGCAGGTTTCCCACAGTTGTGACTGACGAACCATAAACTTTATGACCGGCTTTTCATTCTTTGAAGCTTCCGCTAGTCTAGTGCATATATGGAGACATATATATATAATGTAAGGAGGATTGCTTGAAGATTTAGCGTTTCTAAACAAAAATGCTGATTTTAATAAATATGACAGATGTCCCTTAGTTTCTATGGGTATTCCAACCTTTAGTATAAGAAGTGCAGATAGCAGGCGGCCACACGGTTAAAACGGGCAACACGGTTGAAAGCAATTATCCTCCAGAATTTCTACTGAAAACATTCCAATGCAATTAGGTCCGTTTTACGATGTGCTATAAAGATCCAACAGTAAATAAAGGAAATAGGCCCCTGTATCAGTACAGCAGTTCCGGATCGGCCATGTCAATCGCGTCAATCTGTTGTAATTTCCTTTGTATTAGTTTACATTTAAATATGACAGTTTAATGTTTCATCTGTCCAAATCACTTAAATATCTTTTATAACAAGACGATACAATCTTTAGTTTCACTCAGTGCTAGCGTGGCATTCAGACTAACAGTACCTATCAGTTATAAGACGTATATTGACTTACTTGTAATTACATTCCTAAACATTAGTGATAATGTGTTATTTCGTTTCAAATTGCACAAAACTTTGTGCTTTTGATATATTTATTTTTTGCTGAAGTCGCTAAAACTTTTCAGTTAAAAATCCAAAACTTCAAATGGGGGCAGACAATGTATATCCAAAGGATTAAATATGTAAATGTTTATCTAAACTGCGTAATCGTATACGTGAACACAGTGTAGAGATTATGTGGGAACCGATGAAAAGATAAAGTACGGTTATGGGGTTCTTTTCTAGAAATACTGAATCCCTGACCTTTCGTTCATCAAGAAAGCAGCTATATATTCCCCAAACGTAGAGATGTCTTGTTTCTGCATTTAATAAACAAGCTGTGTGTGTATGTGTGTGTGTGTGGGGGGGGGGGGGGGGGGAGGGGGGCAGCCAATTCTTTCTGAAGCTAACTGTGTGAAATTGTCTTTCAGAAGATCTTTTTCTATGGTTGGGGCTGCCATCTTACTTGTATGTAAACTGATGCAATTTTATGGTGGTGGTAGTGGTGGGGTGGGAGTTGGTTATGGGGGTGCATTTTACAAATGCTTCCTGGAGAAGCCTCTTCACTAAAGAAAGACATGAGCTGTACTGTACAACCCATCTGTTCCATAGGTCAAACATAACTTATCAATGAATTCTTGAATTTCTGTCACAACAGAGGGTTTAATCTGAAATCGCAGTGAATCAGTTTTCCCTTCATAATCTCTATTACAATTTATAAATTTGATTGGTTAGTCTAAATATAAATGCAAGTTCTTTGCTCTTTCTTAAATTAAGCTAGTTGCAAAGTTTTGGTTGAGGCACTTAATCCAGAGCTATCACATATCATATCAGTACCTACCCTTTAACACGCCACCTCATTAATCAGTGGTTAAAATAAAAAGCAGCTACTGTACTCTTTTGCCAGCAATTCTCTGAAGCGTATCGCGGAAAAAAATACAAATTTAAAGCAAATAAAAAGTTGGGAATAGTAAAATAAAGAGGTGATCGCCATAAAATGTGGAATGTGAGATGATTACGTTTCGTCTGTGTTAAGGGCACTGAAAGGACAACATATTTTTCAATAGCAGACTGCTAGTTTTACTTTTGGACACAATAGAATTTTTCCTAAGGTTTGCAAATGAGCTTTTTCTACAAATCCAGGACAGGACGTGCTATTAGTTTAACGTAGTTTCCCATTTGTAAACCTGTGCAGCTGCATGTTCTGCGAAAATGTGATGAATCTTCCCGGGCGCCTTTTCAGCGAATTTAAGCAGCATTGTGATTTCCTATTTATGAGCAAAGTAACAGATAATTTGGCGTTCATTAGCGCAGTAAAATAACTTAAAAGAGGAAGCACTAATGCTGCTTCTTTTGTATATGAACACGATACGTTACAGTACAAATCATTATAAGGAAAATAAATAGGAATGCATGTGTGCTAATATCGTCATGCACATGATAATTTAGTATATAATTTCCTTATTACCTAATAATCAAGCTGGATACATCTTTTAGAGATTGGTTTTCTTTTTCAATTATATTCACTGTATCTGCCTTTTAGCGATCTAGTCAGTTATCATGGAGCTCCATGAGAAATGTTCTGCATTCTAAACATTGCTATGAATTCTTTTAACAAAAAATAATATACTTATAAGGGTTTCAGTATCATGTTCACATTTTATTTCTTGCATTTGTTTTGCATTATGGCCTTTGGTATTCACCAGTTATGAAATTAATTGCTCGTCAGCAGGCAAAAAAATATAATATAAGGAAAGCAAATTGTTACTAAATAATCTGCTAAGAATTTCTGAGCAATAAAGTTTTAGCTGCAGCATGTCCTTTTAGAAATAGAGGACTCATTAAGTCTTCCGGGAATGGTTTCATTAATAACTGCTGTGTTTACTAGAATGCAAGATATTACAATACACAGCCGAAGGATTAGGTTGATATCATTGCATCATACTATAGTAGGAATGGGGAGAGAAAAAAACACATGAAGCCACTAAATAAACCCATTGCCTTTTATTTTGTTATCAGAGACAGATCGTTTCATAAATTAAGGGAGTAAAAATAATTATCAGCAGCAAAACACTTCTCTAAATAGCATATTATTACATAACAGTAATAATGGCAATATGAATTACTTATATATATATATGTATTTGTATTTGTCAACGTCGTAGTTCTCTTGACGAAGAAATTGACACGCTAGACCTAATCTTTTAAAGAAAATGCACGTAGAATCAATGCGCAAAAAGCAAATTTAAACAACATTTATTATTTTCTCCTTTTTCATTTGATATTTTGTTATTGCTTGATCTAATGTTTGCAGTTACGACTTAAACTAATTAATATTGCACTTTTTTTCTTAGAGGACAGTTATTAATATAATCTGTCTTTCGCACAGAAGGTAAAAAAAATGCACCCAGCCTTCCCATTTTTGCCAAAACATGTAACTTGACATGTGAGTCATTTCATTGTTCTAGGGTTTATCGCTGCTTAAACCTAAGAAGGAATATACTCGGGAAAGAGAGAGAGAGAGAATTACAGGAAAGTGTATCTGCACACTCTGCGACTCACCAGCAGAGCTCGCTTTAGACCAAGTTCACAGTCATATTGCATTAGCATGGACTGGGAGCTCACACATCCATTGTTCTATCTGTACAGCAGAAAAGGACGGAAATACTAAAATAGACTAATAAGCTTAATGAACTTGTTTTGATGCTCTACCATCTAAAATTACATCGGCTGGCCGCTGCAGCAAAAACTCACCCACTTTGCCATATCCAACTAAATAGAAGAGCACTTGAATAAACAGCTTGTAGACAGTTGACGTTCATGCCATTTTTGAGATTAAAGAAAGGTTTCACATATGAGGGGGGGGGGGGGGCGATGCCTTCAGCATTCTCAAATTAGCAGTACATCATGAAAATAGTGAACGAAAGGGAATATTATTTCAGTCTTCAGTGGTGCTTTGAAAAAAGGCTCCCTGTACCGTGGTTGGTAGGGCGGTGCAACTGTAGGTCAAAAAGTTGGGGGTCAAAAGTTTACGTTTTGCACGACTTGTAATCATCTGCTCAGACAGAGTTTGATGTCAATGTTATAGCGCGATCTTGACTATCAGCACAAAAGATAAAATAGCTTTGAGTTACTCGTGTATCATACTATGGACTCCAGGTGAACCCTGGCGACTGAACGACCTCAATTACTGACGAAAGGAAAGGAAAAAAATATTCTTTTCATTATCGAGACACGTTGTATTTCATCTTGAAAAATCGACCACGGTAATTTTTATGTCTGCTGTGTATGTGCAGCAGGTAAACTTTTAGCAACTGTACAAAAAAATAAGACACTTTTCTCGTAAAAAGAAATCGAATTGTTTTATTTAGTTTCGCCTTGTTTCGCGTCCAATGTCGCTTTTTAGAGATTGGAATACAGCAGCAGCCTGGCTGTCGAATTACTTCACATAGCAGTGTACACCCTCTAAGTCAAGGCAAAGATCGGCATCAATTAGATTTAGATTCACAGACATTTCCCCACATTCTGAATCCGTTTTAAAAATGTACAGCCACTGGTGCTAATGTAGAATTAATGAACATTTCAAACGTGCACATGTTTGAATGAAATCTAGTTTAAATCATCTAGTTTGAAATATATATGGCCTATTTTGTATTTCTCTCAGTTCCGTTCAAATGGTACCAGAATACTCTCGGGCTCACAGCGATAGACTGTCTAGCATTTGAAAAAAATGTTCCTTGTCTAAAATTCAGGAATAATATTTATATAAAGATCTTCAAACACTTTTATTTATTTTAATAACTATCTGACTGTGCCGTTCCCTCTTATTTTCTCACTGCTAACATACATTTCAATAATAATATAAAAATCAGTCAGCATAACAACAATGATAACTCTATTCCTAATGTTAATACAGTGTTACAATTAAATATTAGCTTTGCCTTGTAGTACTTAAAGTAAGCGACTGAAGCCCATGCAACATGGTTTATGAGATTTTAGCATGTAAAAACACGCACAAACCTTGTTTTACTGACTCTTTTAACTCTGACATAACATTTGATATCAAAAGTAATCATTTAGCTGCGCCTTTTCCGATTAGTTGCAATCAAGATAAAGGTCAAATGCACTTTACTTAAAGATGCTACAAGAAAGCGTAGAGTCATAAGAGCTTATAACGTTTTCACTTGATTATCGTTCTCCGTATTGGATAAATTGCAAGTAATGAGATACAAAGTCTCTTCCACATCTATTTCGTGGGGCAATAGCTATAGTCTTCTAATCTGTGGAATTGGAGAACGTGTGCCTTCGAAAACATAATAATTACCATACAGGTAAATGATCAGTAAATAGCAACAGCATAATATGCAGAGATAAACGAAAATAATGTTTGTTATATATTGAAAATATACGTCATATACTAAAAGTTAGCTAAAGGCAAATCATTTAATATCCGAGGCTACAATAAATGCATTATTCAATAGGTTAAGGAGCCACCTTTACTCGGAGTCCATATAAATTTTTCACAAAAATCGCAATCCACTTGAAATATACAAAATTGCTTTAAAATACAGACTTTAAAAGGTATGGATGGATAGATAGGTAGATAGATAGAGAGAGAGAGAGAAACTGACAGAGAAATAGACCGACAGACAGAAAGGACATGGATTTAGATGAAAGGGGAGTACTGCATTTTATAGTACAGAAGAAAAGAATAAAGAGAAAAAAACGTATCCATTATATGTAACCTGAGCTTTTTTTCTCCTCGAGAAAGATGGTAAACTTATTTTGTACGAATAATTTCGTTTTGCTAATTTGACACTTGTTACAAAAATAGTTTGTAAGACATTAAAACATATTACCATTGTGTTGAAGCACGATTTGGGTTGCTAGATTGATGAAATTGAGAAATATACATTTTTGTCACTGTTTTAAAACTAAAAATTGCATTTTGAAAATAAATTTGTCCTAAAAAACAAAATTCTTTTAGGACACAACTCAAAAAAAATAATTTCATCAGCCTGCTTAAGTTTGAAACCCTATAGCACACGAATGGAGGCACAAATAAGAGATGTATTGGTAAAACATGGCAGCCCTTTGTGTATTTTTTTTGCAAGTTAAATTAATTTCAAATTCCAAATACAAATTGTCTAATCACAGAAACCGTTAAAGGTTATTCAATGTGTCTCCACTTTAATTGCTTTCCGTGATTCATCAAACAAAACATTACAAATCTATTGATTTTTACTAGAAACCGTGAGCATTTTATTTACAAACATTTAAAGACGGTTACCGACTGAGCTATTTAAACACTCAGGACTGCATAGAACCCTTGCATTTTGCCTAGTTTCCCCCTCCACAAAGGTAATGACCTGGGCAAAACACCCTGGTATTTGAAAGAGCACTATAGGCCTTTTAGAAATGGCTAAGTCCAAGGCCGAGGTGAAATTCAGGTCACCGCGTCTAACAAATATGAAAATGTCGCCTCACGAATGGCACGCCTTGTTACTTAACAAAGACTGTCAATGTATAAGATTAATAAGAAACAAAATGCACACGGTGTCACTTTTCGGTCACTTCCAAACTTAGCTTAGCGTATCCCTTACGAAATCTCATTTCATTGAATAAGATCTTTTGTTTTCTTTCCCGTGTTGAAGTCCAATAAACTCACTGTTGTGCCGCTCTGTGGGATGTGATGCAAGGCAGCTCGAAGATGTATCTTCGAAATGTACTATTTTATTTGTTTTATTTTGTTTGTGAGTCGGACACGGGCTGTTTTAACCACATGTCCCAGATAGAATTGGAAAACAATCACATTTCCACCATGGTACAATCTATCTGATAAACTCAGGGCAGTGCTGACGGATTCAGACGGTAAATGAAGAAATTATGACACTCTTTATCATCTAAACTACTGATTTGCTGTTCGAAGGAGAATTTAAACTGGTAAAGTCTAATTTCTGATTTATCAAACCGCGAAACAAATCTTCCCTTCAGTGCTTCAGAACTTGGGTGATATTTTATGTAAAACAGGTTTCATAATCTCGACACTTTCTAAAGTGTAAATTTGATATAAGCTCTTAAAACACACACGTTTTGGAAATGTCGTAAAAAGCGTTAACTTTGCTTTTCGCTTTAAAATGGCTGTAAATCTACCCTTGCAGTAAAAATGTCAAATGTGCACGCAGGCGAGGTAACACTTGGGGGTCCTGGCTCCATCTCTGTTTATTATGAAAAAAAACTGCAGAGGCGACTGACCTGCATTTGCTCGTTCTCAGTAATGTCTTGTGTTTATGCGATAAGAACCTTTATTTCCCATTTTTCTACAAAGCGCTACAAAACACACATTGCCTCAGCTAATTACTCGACTGCGTTATTTAAAGGCAAGTTACGTGGTCAGAGCAAAACGATGCACATCACGTCTGTCAAAGGGAAAATATTTTTTTTGAAAGTTGAATTTTATGGGAGATTTTTTTGAGGAAAGAGAGTCTTTGGTAACATCATTGGACCCGTTTACATTATAAGACTGTTTCGTAACCTTTTAATGTATATATTTTGAATGACCTAAACATAAACATTTACACAAAATGTTCTTGGGGAATAAAATAAAACCGTGCAAAATATTAAGGCTGCTTCCATGCAGATCTTCCCTACACAGTCCCATTGTATAGTGACTAGTGGAAAAGAAACATGTGTTAATTACACCGAAAGTCAATTGATTTCGCTGTTCGATATTGAGTTGAAAACGTTCTAATGGACGATTACACTGCGCAGCGAAACAGGGTGGGTTGGTAAATGTACCCTACAAACTATATGTTGTAATGTTTGAAGAGGGTTCATTCTAATGAAATGTTAGCTTGTATATCCGGATACAATATATCGTCCAAACATTAAAACATTGTTTCATAATGCGTCCTTGATTGACAAGAACTCATGTTGTGAATCGATTATATTTCAAGGAAGAAAGCATATTGCATATGACTACTTTGAAAAAATAACGTGCAGTTTTCTATTTAGTCAATTTCATATTGCGTGCCATTTGGGGTCGATATTAATTCAAACAAAACGTTGTGTAATTTTAATCACGTTAACTAATATGACAAGCTAATTAGTTTGCAAATTTTTACGGCAGGTTATTTTAGCTTCTGAAAAAAAGAAGTAAACATTATAAGGCGTTACCAATTACTGCTGGTATTTTATATGTTTCTGAAACGGGTTACATTTATTGAAGTAACATGTAATACTACATGCAGACTTAATCGCGTGAATATGGTGGCATCACCTGAAATATAATTGATGTATTCCGCATTTGTTTATACAGGGAGTTTGAAATTAGTAGTTTTGTTCCAAAATTCAAATGTACAATACAAAATGTGTGTGTAAATGCCTTAGAATAAAGCTCTGGTCAAATTAATCGTTTTACTAAATAGTTGTGTTTTTGTGCATTTAAAAAAATAATGCGATCAATATTTACTTTTACTGGGTATCTCGACTAATAGAATGTTCGTTTCTACAATTTTATATTATGCAGATCAATTAAAGCAGGTCTAAAAATTAATCTCGCAGGACTGTATTTTATTCGATTAACCGCATTACAATCGAACAATTAAACGATAGTATATTTTAACCATATTTTATTATCCTATGTAAGAATCTCAATTGATTACATAACGTGTATATAATATATATATGCAGTAAATGGACAAAATACTCTACCGTTGTCTTAGTTATTTAACACTTCGGCATAAACCTTGACCTTACATTAAGTCTGCAATGAGATATTCGATATTCTCTAAGACTTGAAAATACTCGTGTTTTATTAAAGTAGACCAAGTATTTTCGCAATTTTATGGAAATTCTTCTTGTAAGGGCTGAATCTTAGATTGCCTTTGACAGCACCTCTTACACCAGAAAGGACAAGCGAGTGTGTTGAATTATCGTAATTATGTTCTCAACAGTCTTAATTCCACCCCCACCTCCCACTTCGCCCCAGAAAGCACTGAAACATGTTTTTTTGTAGAGAAGCATTCTCAGAAAAGAGTAAACTATTTCAGACAGTAGCAAATCTCTATTTGATACTATCTTGTGATTTTTTTTCCGTCAACATACATTTGCAAATATTTGCATTCGATAAAACATCATAACATCATTACCCATTTTAGATGATTATAAAATTAGCATTTTCCTGATTCTTTCTATGCGACAACATAATTTCAGGGGAAACGAGATTTTGAATGATAATATGGAATTTTTGACTGGACTCCATGCATTCATCATTGGAGTATTTCCTTATCCGGGGCCCACAGCCACTCATCCCATTGGCTGCTTACATCACATGAACAGCTAACTTTATACACTTGACAGCAAGTAGGAGGGTTTTATGGAACAGAAAAACGACAACGCGAGAAAAATTAGTATTTTGCACTTCAGAAATTAATGACCATGAGTTCGTTTTTGATAAACTCCAACTACGTTGAGCCAAAATTTCCACCTTGTGAGGAATATTCTCAAAATAACTACATACCAAGCCAATCTCCTGAATACTACGAGCGGCCGCGGGACCCTGGATTCCATCATGAGGCACTATACCCACAATCAAACTACCTAGAGCCGACCTACAGCTTCAACAATGTCCAAGGCACTGGCAACCAAGACATGTCGCAAAGGGGTCATGTGCAGTCGCAGGCTAGCCTCCAAAATCACATACCGAGACAGAATCAGCTTTGTGAAGTGGTCCCAGTAGCCACACCAGCTTTGTGTAGCCAGATTGCGAAAAATCCCACAACCCAGAAAGGTACTCTCAGCAAAGAGCCCATAGTTTACCCGTGGATGAAGAAAATTCACGTTACTACCGGTAAGTAACTAAAGCTGACTGAAACAATTAAAATTCACTTGAAATCGGATGTGCGGAACCCTTTCTGTAACTAGCCCTTTCATGAGATTTACGATCACCTAACTGTTAGGTCGGTAATTACAGCGCCCATAAATTTGATTGCCCTGGATCTTGCTCCTGGCCATGTGTCTTTGATGCTTTTCTAACCTAAATATCCAGAGCCATTTTATTGCAGTAGATTGTTCTCCGTTGTCAGAAGACTTTAAAAAAAAGTCTTGTCTTTTATAACCTTCATTCACGTGCATCTAATCCCATTGTCAGATTCCTGCCTGTATCTGTATTTATGTTTGGTTACTTTTTTTGTTTTGTTCAGTGAACCCAAATTACACTGGAGGAGAGCCCAAACGGTCTCGAACTGCTTACACGAGACAACAAGTCTTAGAGCTGGAGAAGGAGTTCCATTTTAACCGTTACCTAACCAGGCGTCGACGCATTGAGATTGCACACACTCTTTGCCTGTCTGAACGCCAGGTGAAGATCTGGTTTCAGAACAGAAGGATGAAATGGAAGAAAGATCACAAACTGCCTAACACTAAGATGCGTTCTGCTAGCTCATCATCTTCTACAAGCCAGCAAACACAAGTATCCTCCCAGGGCCCTCAGCCAGATGGTTCAGCAACAAATTCATCAAGCCTATAGCTGCTTCTAGACTCCAACCCCTCTCCCACAACATAGTTTGGACCAAAATGTGTTTGCCACATAACTGACTTGAATGTGGAGGGATTTCTTGCAGTGAGAATTTTCTTCCAGGGTAGATGCTGTTAACCCCAAAAGGGACAAGCATTTCTATTGTGTTAACCCATTCTCCGCAGACTTTCAAAGTGTTTTCTGTTTGATTGGATACATTCTGTATCCTCCATTACCTCCACATGAACCGATGCTAGGTTCTGTCAAAGTGGCTTCTTCCATGATATTCAAAGCAAAAAGAGCAAAAGGCATTGAATAATAGATATTGTGAGGATCTGTAAGCGTCACCATTTCAACTAGTGTAGTCTGTTGGAATATTTGTGAGAATTTAAGAATTAATCTGTTTTAGAAAACGAGAAAGGCAGCAATATGTGTGGATGTGGAAAATGGTTTTAGAGCGCATAAACTGTCCAGATGCTACATATATAGGAAATAAATTATGTCGCCAACGTTATTTAAGGTTTTTTTTATTTTAAACATGTATCCTCTATATAGTTGTGGTACTGATATCAGTATAACGAATGTGCAAGCATCTTATCCAGAGATTTCAGACGAGTCGTTGTATATTTAACAATTTTGGTACAGTCCAAACTGTGACGAAACCGTACAAATCATTGGTAAGATTTGTGTATTTTTCTGTGGATATTTCAGTGTGCTATGTGCAGTGCCAAATGTTGCTAAAACGAACGACATCAATTACAGTGTAAAAATAAAGCCCCGGGCTTTAAATAAAATGTTAATTCGTGGATCATCTCAGTTTTTATGTGTACAATTTACTTCCAGTCAGGATTTAGCAAACATACAGAGAATAAGATTTTTCGACCCCAAAACGTGACTATGCATTTAAGTGTTTTGACTATATTTTTGTTCACAGTCTTATTTTCAAAATAAAACCAGTTTAAAAAAAACACTGCAAAATATCTCGTGTGGTTCTAAAGAATAACCCGGTGAAAGAGGATAAATTACTGCCTGGATCTACAATTCATCTTTCTGCAGCCTTTCCACATCAATATCTACGTCACCAAGTCGTAAATAATGCAGTAAAATGTGAGGCGATCAAATAATAAGTCATCTATAAGGTGGCGAACACGGCCTTTTATAGCCCTAAATGTTATACTTCTGATCCTGGAGTACAGTATAATCATGTTAGATTATTTTTAGTTTGACTTTGCACCCTGTTGTGCTTTCTCATACATTACAGAATTTAACGTGGTAATGACATTTTAAATATAAAAAATACATTCAATGCTTATTTGATTACTTGTAATGTATGGCCAATAAAAAATAAACTGCAGGAGTAAATATTCGAATATATACTGTGACTTCATGTTGCTAATCTTGGGGAAAGGAGCACTAAACAATTAAGCAAGAATTTCTTCACTAAACATAAAATTGTAACATGTGACTTCTGGCATTATAGACTATGATAATTTTAAAGTGGTCATTGTTATTGATTGTTTGAAGACAGTACAAGTATCAGGGTTCCTGAAAAAATAGTGTATATCGGAGATTTTTTTGTACAACAAACAATGCACTTCTTCAAAACCATGTTATCGATTTTGATACATCTATATATTCTAGCAACTATTTAAAACTCACAACAGAAAAATTCGTTCATAGCTTTTCTTTTCCTCTTCAAATAGTATGGATAATCAAAATTAACAGATTTCAATACACAGAATGCACCATGTTAGCGGTGGGGAAAATACACTTCTGCTATTAAACCTATTGGGTGTATTTCCTCCTAAAACTACTTTGTCTAAAAATTGGAATACTCTATAGTTATGTAAAATTTCTTACTATCAATTAGTCAGAACTTTAGGTGGGAATTACACGAAAATAGATTCAATTTCCACATTTCAGCTTCTTTAGAGAGAAAAATATATTTTGCTGCGAACTATACAAATATTTTGTTTTTTTTTACAAATGCCAAACAACTGCTAACATTATCAAGCATAGACTTTCTTAAGTATGTTTTGTATAATTGCTTTAAGACGACTGCAAAAGTATATCGAAAGACAAAGAATAGTACGATGAGAAAATTCAGCCCCATTCGGCAGTCGTGCTTGCTTATCTGTAAAAGGAATTTTAAACAGATTGAAAATACCAGATTTTACCCAGAATCATTAATCACCTCATTCAATAAATACTTCTTTGTATACTTCAACAGCAAGTCTGAAGGGCCTTCTTTTGGAAAAGTGTGTGCGGACACACTGGATTCTCCTGAATAAAATGTGGCTATCTCGACGCACACCATGTTTTTTTTCCTCTTGGAACAGTTCTGGAGTTTCTTGCTGGACAATGTTTATTACCACAGAAAATTGTAAAACGTATATTTTCAAAGGCAAAAGGTAATTTACAGTATTTGAAGCCAGTTTGGGAAAGTGCAAGTTTATTAAAGCCTATCTTTTATATGATCAAACTTTAGACGCCTTTAGCAAATGAAAATTAGTTCGCATCTTTATTTTTTTCTCTTTGATGTTTTTAGTTTATTGTAAATCGAACGGTCTTTTGTAATAAAAAGTTGCATTGTTTGTCAACGGCTGGGCAAGCAGAGTGAGTTCACCAAGAGGACAAATTTTCTGACCGATTAGCCGTTTTTAGCGGTGCAGACTGACCCCTCAAACCCTTGACCTTTAAAAAGTGTTCTTTCCACCATTTCCTACGCCTGCAGATAGAAGCTAAAAACTTCGTTATCAAAAAAGTCTAAAAAAATCCAAATAATATACTTTAAAAACTCATGTTTAAGTATACGATGATCTCAAGAGAAAGATTTTTTTTATAGACAAGGTGCATTTTACTGTGTGGTGTGTATGCGTAAAGAATACCCGGCGATGATTTATACGCAAGCTCGAAAAGTCTGTTTAAATACAATCTTTTACCTGGTAAGAATAATGCTTACTTTAAATGGTTTAGTTTATTATCATTTTTGTAGCTAATGGTCGTCATGATTTAAAAGAATGGGTCCAATCCTTCACTTGTTACTGTGAGATAATTCACCTATTAGGGGGCCTCTATTGTTCTGATTATTGAATAGAGGAGTAACTGGTATTTTTTTCTATCAAACACATGCTTGCTTTCTTGAAACTATATCTGCGCCCGTAGCTCTTTGAAGCTAGCATTTTGGAAATTTATTGGTAGTTGATTTTTTAAAAATGATGCAACATTTCTTTTGTTCATTAAAAACGTGTAAAAGCATGTGCAAATATATGATTTGACCAAATTCAAAACACTACGGTTTGAGTTTAAAGCACAACTAAAACAGTAAGCAAAATTGCCACCAACCATTAAATTCACTGGGAGTATTTTTAATCGACTGTTTGTACAACACCATATTCCTTGTCACCCTTAAAATAATTAGTCTATGCACTATGGTAATCGTGGACTCCCAACGACCACCAGACACAATACAAAAACTAATATGCATTTGGGTGGTATAATAAAATATCGACTGTGGCTAGTGAGGGTCGATTCGGTGTCAATTTTAGCAGCCTTGCGGGGATGTAAAGTCATATATGAAAGAGTTAGCCTTACATGTGACTCTTATATATGCGGGGTACTGTAACACTGAGCTTCAATATCAAACTGTCAGGCGGGCAATAAAGACAGCTTGAAGAAATGGCCAAGAATATTGGACTGAGGCAGTTCGAACTATAGGTGACATAAATGGCAGACCTGTCAAATCTGGGATCAGCACAGGCCAGTCATTTTTGTATTATCACTTACCAGCAAGCATCCAAAGACTAAAAGAAAGCCAGAACAATAAAGATTCAAGCAAGAAGGGGCGCAAAGAGAAAAAAAACTCCACACTCCAAGATAAAGGGTCACGCGTCTCCTCTGTGTATGTATTGAAATTTTAATCTCCCTAGTCACGTGACTCATTAAATAATTAATGCAGCCGGTCCGGAATAGATATGTAGTCGTCAGTATTCGCACTAGATCTGTTTCAGTCTGATGTGAAAATGAACTTTCCTTAAAAAATAAGTCTATAATTGGAAGACCTGTCTCAGGAAGGGGAGAGGCACAAATCAGGCAAGAATTGTGGTGAGTAGTGTCTTTATGATCCGTGCTTTATTCTGTTTATGTTTTTACAATTTTTTATTTCTTAAGACTGTCATAAACGTGATGAATAGCGCCCTTTAGTATTCAGATTTAAATCACGGCATGTCTGTGATGGTGTTTAGTCAGTCTCTCGCGTGTCAGTAATATTTTAGATTTTTTTCATGATTAATTGCAACAAATACAAACACATATGATGATGTTCTAGTTCACAGTATGTATGCCTGGATACCACGGTGTAGCTGTGCTGCTTTGTTCAATTTTCCTGTCGTTAATAAATCACCATCTCTTACATGCGCAGGGCTGAGAGGCAATTGTAGGCAGCAGCGTTTGGAAATGAAGAGGCATAAGCTAAATTCCTCTATGATTCATTAATTTGAGCGATTTACAATAAGTGGCAGAGTTATGGTGCTCCAGTAAATGCACTAACATATGTAATTCTAAGAAAAGTGCAGCACTTATTCTGGCTATATGCTGCTTATCTTGTGCATGGAAATAATGTACAACAATGAGCTGGACAATACACACAAGACCAAAGAGTTGTACAGAAACACCTGTCTTTATTGTTGTGTTTTAGGACAAATTTCTGGCCCTGCTTATTGTCAAAATATTTTATTCATGTATTTCCATTGCGTTGCTGATATAAACTCTGAACTCATTTGGTGGCAGTTTGTCCCCGTGAAAGAATACATTTGTTCTTTGCAATGATCTTAGTCTTATTTAATAGATTCATTTGATGTTGCTACCTGATGAAAGTACATCCAGAAACCATATATTGTTTGCACTCATAATTAAGTACCGCTCCCAATATTTACAATAAAAGATCATTAGTAAAAGTACATAGCACTTAATTAAGTGTCTCATCGTTCCAGTCAAGTACATTTTATTATTCTTACTATTGGCTATGATCAATCAAAACAAGATAATTGCAATAATGTAAGGACTGGTACAATGTCTTCAGCTTCCGGGCTGGCGTTCCAAAGAAACACTTCTGTAATTGGATCCACCTCCTAAAATAAGAACAACGCAAACACATTATAAGTTATTATTTGGCAACCGATTCACGATGCTTTATTTTAACGACAATAAATGTGCTCCTTTTAGGTCTAGACTGTCTCTATCCAGAAACAAGACTTGTTCCAGGATAGTCTAATTGGGCATTGAGATGGGCTAAAGTCCGAATTTAAGAGGTAAAACATTTTTATTTAGTTGCATTGCTGAAATTCGATGTCTTGTTTCAGGTGGACTCGTTTTATTTTAGTGTAACAGGTGGTTTGGTGCTGCAGTTCATCGGAATCAGTGAACACTAAATGAAAATGTAATTTATTTTTCCAACTCTGTTATAAGATGAGAGGTTGCGTGCACTCCGCAGAGCTGATTCCTTCCACGTTGAAATGTATTACCCAGCTGCAAAAGGTAGTCATGGAACCATTTGAGAGTGTCAATTCGGTGGTTATTTAAGGGAACAAAAGCCTAGGGTACTTCCTTTGTTTGGAGTTCACAGCAACCTCAAAGAATTCACTGGAGCTACAAACATACAGCTTGATTTATTTAAAATAGAATACAATAATTATCTTTTTTTTAAAGGAAAGACATCTTTGTCTGTGATACTATCAAATATATTTTTCACTTTCAAATCAGTATGAATTTAAAAAACAAAATCGTGTAGGGCAGCCAAGTTCTTTTGCATGTTAATTTGTTGTCATACAGATCGCCAAAATAAATGTACTAGTAACCACATTTGAAGGCTGGCATGTTTTGTACAGCCACCTATTTATTTGTTATAGGTACCAAATGTCACCTCAATGTGATCTTCCTCAATGTCTGTATTTATAACGTTAGCATGCAATTTTGATTCCATTTATGTTTATATATTGAAGCTAACACGCGATTCTACAGCTGTAATCAACAAAATACACTGAAGGGGTCTGAAACCCTGGCTGGAAGTAAACGTAAAATCTATCAGGTTCCTTTGTTTTATTATTACGAGACTGATAACGAAAATCGAAGAACCACCCGCCTATTTCCGTTTCCCCCATCTTTCTACTTAGTGTAAATATCTAAATGCACAGACATTCCAATTTAATTTGCAATTTTATCACAGGCAAAAGGCAAAGTTTAAAAATAAATAATTATTTTCAACCTTCTCGAGTTACGACATTGGAAATCCTGGACATTGGAAGTTCTGGGTGTGATATATTTTGTTGCACGTGAAATGGAAATTCACATCTAAATATTCTAAAACTGATCTGTTAATAAAGAACAAGTATGAATCGACTAAAGAAAGGAATGTAGGAAAAAACGACGAAGACACTTTTAATCAACCCACCACTCCATAAACACTGTATTGAACAATGTGTTGGTTAAAGGTAATATTTTGCCCGCAGTGAATGCGAGTAGTGTTGCTAGGCTTTTTGAAGTTCCGGAGTGGTAAGAAAGCTCAAATCTTCTGGTTAATTTAAAGCGCCGTTTGATAACTGGAGTAGTTTTATGGCGTGGAATGAGGAGTGCAATAAATTACTCGGCCTTAATGCTTTGTTGTGATGGGTTTGTCAATTGCACCCGCATGCAGAAATGAGTTTCTTACAGGGCCACTCTTAAAATGAAAACAAATAGAATTTTGCTGATACTTGGTTGCTTTACTTTTCAGATGGTTTGGGTTTAAGGTTTATATCATTTAGATTTAAACGAAAACTATTGTTTTATTGCGGTCATTCGGTTATTAGAACGGTTTCTAATGCTCCAAGCTACCACCCTAATTTTATTCAGATCAGCGTCAGCCTAAATATTGCACCAAATCCAGTTTCTCAGGTTTATTTACCGGTTTCAAAGTCTAATATTTTCATCTAAAGGGTTTATTTGTTCTAGGGAGCAAAGTGAACGAAATTGTGTTTAACCGTGGTGGAACACCAAAAAAAGCTTAACATTTGATTCCAAGAGAATAGTTTCCTTATTCGTAGTTTTACATTTGTTACATGCTAATATCTAAATGGATGTTTAAAAAATCAATGAAGAGTAAAATGAAACGTGTAGCAATGGCTAGTGCTTAAAGTGCAAACCCCATTTGCTCTGCCATGCTGCACGGCTTCACCCTTACCTTCGCAATACATTGGGACTTAGCTCTCCTCAAGTCTGGTGCAGCTGTTTCCTAAATCAGCACCGCATAAATGCAATGCCAGTTTGCAAGCATACTATCCTAACAATGAACCACAGAAACTTTATTGTATGTGGCTAATAACTAGATTTGATCCAGATTCTGCTAACAATTATTTTTAAGTCACGTGAACGGATTCCATAAGGTTTTTTTCCCCCCTCGACTTGGCCCTGCTTGTTTGCCTGGCTGTTTTTTTTTCTCTCTCTCTTCAATACATAGATCTCACAGAAAACCAGTACCCCAGACGTCTGCAGAAACCTATAAGGCAAACAGTTCAGTATTTGCAGGGCGCCGAATCACTATTAAGGATCGAAACTATATTCTCCGGCCTTTCTGATTTGAAAAGGCTTTGCAGGACTGCATAGGAAAGCCGCCTGGAGTAAGCACAGAGCAATATATTTAAAACAGCCGGATATTCTGGAAAATGTAGATTCTTCAGTGTGCGTTGAAACTTTCCCCCCTGTAAAGCACATTACACAGCAGCCTTTATCTGTCCTTTGAGGCTGGTTTGGATTTGGCTGAATTCTCAGGTAAGCTATAAGTCTTCTTTGTAGTTCTGTCTATTTGCACACAGGATAAATTCCAGCCCAGCTCGTAATTAATGGCACAAAACTTGACCTAAAGAAAGGGAAGTCATTGCTTATCTCCAAGCCCGATGGCCCCTTTTTCGGATTCTCCTATCTTTATAATGCACAGGTCGGATTGTAGTTATGTCCTCGAATCTTTTAAGGTTGAATTTTGTATTTGTTTTAAAGTTTGTGCTGATATTGCAAAAAAAAAACCTAAAGCAAAAATGGCTATTCGTTGCTAGAACAGAAAGACAATTTAACATTGGAAATTTTAGCCTTACTATCTATCTGTGTGCTATGAGAGTGATTTATTGACTTGATGGGCTCCACTTGCCCAACAACAGTAAGTCCTAAAGACATCTTTTAACTTTAGTCGCCGAATAGTCGATCTCGTCTATGTCCCAATTTCAGAAGGTTTCTTGTACATTTGAAAGAAACCTGGCGTGAGTTTCGGTATATCTATCTATCTATCTATCTACCTATCTATCTCTCTATCTATCTATCTATCCACCTATCTATCGATCGATCTCAATATATATGCTTAGATATGTGTGTACTTATATATATATGTACATATATTTATGTACGTGTGTGCATTAAATAGTTTCAGCGCCAAAATGTCGAACTTCACTTCTTCGCGGCGTTCATCAATTATTCATTAATGTTTTACTTCTGTATGTTGAAAGTTTAACTACGGCCTTTGTAAGACGATTGCACCGATTTTGTTCAGTGAAGAGTATGGAGTGCGTAATATCTTTCTAAAGTTTGCTGACATTGAGAGACTGATAAACTCACCTTACATTTGTATCCTGACATTTGAAGTTACTGCAATGATTATAATTTAACTCAATTCAATACTGGCTATACTTAACTGTCCAGCTGAAAACTTTTGGTGTATGCGAGCTTTCTTAAAGCTGTAGAATGGGATATTTAAAGCATCTTTCGATCATTTGTGGTACAAAATAATGCTTACATGACATAATAGTGTTTTAAGAAAACCTGTCGATAGTGTGTAAAACAGATTTCAGTGAATATTTATATAACGACACTTAGAGATGTACAAGAAATTAAAATGACAATAAGTAGAAGGAAGCGAGGGTGGAAGTGGAAGGGGCGAAATAAAGTAAAAGCAACAGAATGAAGGGATCCTGCTCAAGACAGAATTTATAAGAGGAAGGGGCGTTTTATAAATAAATTTAAATCAAAGAACTTACGTGCTTAGAATAGGGCCATATTAATTACGAATCTCTTACATTAATTTTTTTAACAACTTCAGTCATATGGAAATTGTAGGTGTATTTATATTTTCTCTTACATACTTTCTCTTTCCCCCCAAACTTTCAATACGTGTTGCATTAAAGTAACGTGCATCCCGTAGAGAAACAACCCCTGTGACCCAGAGATTTCATTTCTATTCCATTAATACACACTGACCACTTTCTCATTAATAGTTCCGCATCACTATTAACATGTATTACTTTGAACCTATTTTGCATTTTCTTCCACAAGAAATTCAGTGCATCGCACAATTGGCAGAAAACGCGTAAGCACACATTTTGCATGAGGGTCCCTACAGACACGATTTACGATTCCACTGAAAAAAAATCAGAATCATCACATCGCTGTCAAGTCCACTCCTCACCCTGTGCTACACTGACTAAAATCAGCTAAGCTTTATGTGACACTGCTTTGCCTTTGTCAGGTAATTATAAACCATTTCTAGTTCCCATAACTATCATGGTGTAACGTGTGGGTGTTAAGCAAGCCCAGTACAATAGCACTCTAAAAAGCACGCTCTGAAAAGAGAGATTCGCGTGGAAGCTTAACCATTGTGGGGCTTCCCTGCTTGTCTGGCTGTTTTGGTCGAAAATGTGAAGTGCTTCCTCCTTCATAGGTCGATTTAAACTCCAGTTCCTGGTTTTAATGCGTTACGAACAGCTATTCATCTGTTCCAAGTAGTTCAGTCTGCAGGCTCCGGATAGAAGTCTTTCACACGATGAGATACAGACGACACAACTTACCTTATCGTGGATTTCCTGCAAAGAATTATCGCGGAGCAACCTTCTGCAACACCAACAAAACTGTGCTTAAGAAACTTCTTAGGTTTTGTTGGGTAAAAAGTTAGGTTTTGCCAGAAAAAAGTGCTCCTTTAATTATCTCCCAAATTCAAATAAAAGGATTTAAGTTGACGTATGACCACGTGAGCACATAATACAGCGCATTATTGTGGCATTTGGATCGGAGACCTATGCTGGCTTCGGCTGTGATTACGCTTTTCCACTTTCTGTTAAGAGCCAGCTATTTTCTTCTAAAGAGATTGCACTCTGGGCGTTGGATTTCACATGAAGGAATATATGCGAGCAAGGAAAGATGCTGCATTTAGCGGAATGGATTTTATTTTGAGGTATTTCAAATGCTTCCGTTGATTGTTCATTAATATGGTGAGTTATTGCTGTTCAAGGCAAAGGTCAGTGGAAAGGCTTACGGGTGTCAGATTGTGCCAGAACACGCTTAGTTTCCTCTTTTCTGCTTGCTTCGGCACATAATCCATTTCCAATAATATTTTCTCTCCATATGGTAAACACAAAAGAAGTTATTTTGTAGAATACTGTGCGGATCACATGCATGTGTTGTCCCTTAAAACACGAACAATCGAATATTGAAATCCTGTCAATGGCCGCTCTCTGACCGAATACGTACAAACAAAACATCGTATGTTTATCACATAAAACTCGACGCCAATATATCTGGCTGTAATAGCCGTTAATAAAAAATGATCATTATAGCACATGGGCATAACTGTACATTTACTTATTCTGACATTTTATTCATTATGTAGTGTGCTTCAATAAAAGGCTCTTCGTCCATTTTAGAAATCCAGTCAGCTAGTTTGTGAATTGTAATGTCTCTGGAATTAGGTTATTAGGTTGTTCGTTACTATGTGTGTGATGCTGAAATCTCAATGAATCACATCGCTTAATGGATGGGCATTAAATTTTCTGTTTGTATATGATGTAAAGTGATTTTATGAAAAAAAATTAAGACAGCTTTTCAATGGTTGATTTTTTAAAATCATTGTTGTCTAAAAATTGCTCATATTTGTTCATCTTCACTGTCGTAGAATTTGATTAATGTAAGGCATAAAGCAGGTTGAATCGGGGGATTATTTACTAGCAGGCCATCATTGCGTTGGAATATTGATTGTCTGGAGAATTTAACGAAATAAATTAAACGGCGATACAACCTAAACCAATACTGCCATTTTTTAAAAAAGAAAACATGCGCGATGTATAAAAGACAGGAAAAGACTCGTTATGTTTTGCTGGGGGTGCAAATGTTATATAAAATAGCATCCACCAGTGAGTCCTGCTCAGGAAAGGTCAGGGTGTTGCGATTTGATTTATGTTTTCGGTGTGCTGGGACAGCCGTGCCAATGCAATCTGCTTTAACGAATGCTTTACTTCTTTTTATATATGACAAATCACATTGGCAATTATTGATAGCCAGATCAGTACCCTACCGTAATTCTACCAATCGCGTAAAATAAAGTCAAAAATAGGGGGGAAAACACTGTAAATGAGCAGTTAATTTCTGCGATATATTCAGCCCTACGCTACATGAACATGAATAAAATGCATTTATTGGAGACTATTACTACTTTACAAACTATTATGTCCAAAATGTACCATGTCCGTACTATAAACATTCTTGTAGTTGATCTTTTTTGTCCTCGTTAGACTTTGAAGGCTCGATTCACTTTCTCTATTTAATTCTTGTATTATATCTGCAGTTTTTCCTGCCACCCTCACCCCCCCCCCCCCCCCCCCCCCACACACACACACACGCTAAATGCAAACACTGGCCAAAGACTTTTGGTAAATACATTAAAACATTTAATTTCAGTTCGATTGCACGTCACTGCTTCTTCCGTTTTTTTAAAATCCAGTCTTGGTGCAAATTTTACAAGGCTAAAACACAAACAACAATTGTTTTACAGAGTTTGAGAGCAAGTGAGAGTTGGATTTGTACAGATGTATTTTAAAAAAAACATACATACTAAAAGTACCTTATTAACGATGGTGCACAGAAAATCTACAAGATTTTATATGATAAATCCTCGGCTTGGAAGATTTCGTTTAATAGTCAACAAAAATCCTAACATAGTCCAGAGATTATTTTCTCATTTATTGGATTGGAATGTTATAATATGTGTATAATTGATTCAAGATGTTAGGTTGGTTTCTGTCCGTTCATAATCCATGTAGAATTAGTCGATGTACTTAAAACAAGGATTTTCAGTTCTCCGGCGCCTTTCCTTTTACTCCGTGGAAATTAATAGTTTCTCGTTTCCGTTCCAGACTTTATCCTAAATAACAATTCTGCAACCAGGGGCTTTTCAGTGAGACTGAACAAACTTTCGGTGAGTTTTCTGAATTATTATGATTTTAAAAAACATATTTGGGTCGTTAAAAGCCAGAAATGCAATCATTGCAAGGTGTCACATTTATTAGCCCCAGTGCAGGCGGCGGGTGATGCTGAGCATCTAATAAAACACACACACACACACACACAATAGGCTATTACAATTTAAATCACAAGTGGGTTTTAGAACAGTCGGATAAATAAACAAAAATATATTAACTACAGAGGAAGTTACATACAGCATACATTATAGATCGTAAAATGGACGCTAATTCATAGCAAACAGCATCATTCAAGTATTAAAGATGGCTGGCGGAAATGTAAACTTTTGGTTATGGTCTTCCAATTTCGAGCAAGATATCTTTGAAATGGAAGTTATGACTGCTGCAATACAATGATATTAACACCTTGTAAAAAGAGTTGTCATCTATCGCTTAGATCAAATCAAACGTCCTCTCTCTCCGTTTACTTTCTCTTTGTAAAACTTAACAACTGGCTGCAGGGAGAGTCGTCAAACACGAAAGGCGTAAAACATTTCTTATCCAGTATTTTACTTCGCTGCACCCAACGACCTCACGATGATTTATAGAAGGCACGCTGACATAAATCGGGCGCTTTCAATTTCTATCCAGCCGCTTCTTAACTGAAACTGACTGAGCCAAACTAAATTAAAGAAAGTTTTATAAAAATCCAGCACCCGTTGGCGTTACTTTTTTTTTGCCATCGTCTTACGATCTCAAGAGAGAAAAAAGTTGGAGTCAGCACTTCAAGAAAACTAGAAGGGCTGATCATTGACAATAAAGTACTTCACTACAGACAGAACATTGAGCGGCTTACTTGAAAAGTTGCAAACGAGTGAATTTTTGCCCCTATCTTTCCTCCTACGCTGCTTGGCTTCCCCTTTCATGTAGTTGCATCGCAATAAGCGATAGGAGCAAGTGTTTTCTCTTTAGTGCTCTGTTTACAGCCTTAGTGCATGAAGTCATAAATCTTACGTAGCCATAAACGACAGAAGCATTGGTATGCATAAGGGGTAACTATAGCTCATATACTCTTTCACTCCTCGCCTTCTCCGCCTCGGTTTTTGTTCCGAAGTGTAACTTTTCACTCCTGTGCCTGAAACACATTTACTTCAGCATTTTTAACACCTTTAGTTCTCTGAATGCTAAGAAATTGGCTATGCTTTAGAACCAATTGAACCTGTTTGAAACCGGCTGCATTTTCACCCTTGTGACACATTTCCTCCTAACTATTCCCGTGCTGTACTTCAAACAAAGGCCTTTCTTTTCAACAAAGAGTTAATAAAAGTTAAGGTAGCACTTTTAACGCGGAAGATTAAAATCATATTTAAAGAATGTATACCTTTATTATTTTTATCTGAATATAATAATTATTGAAACGTGAGTTGATTGAAATGGGGCGAGTTCGATTCAAGTTATGATTGCAGAGATTCAATGATTGCCAAACCCAGGCTCTTGTGTCCTCCGCGTTGGTTAATTTGCATAATTTTTCACTTGTGACGCTATGTTTCGGGGGAGTTTACCCAGCCTGTCTGTTCAGTACTCCTAGGCAGCAATCTTAAAATCCGCGCTTTAAGCGTTCAATATTCATAAGAAACATACCCCATTTCTTTGGTATTAGATAAGAGCAGCCAGGAAAGCTGATAGCAGTCTTATCTTGCTGACCAGGGCGCGCTACCATAATCACAGGGCTGTCCATCCAAAAGCTAGAGCCTTCTCTCCAGTTCTTTGCAGCTCTACCATTTTCCCTTCCCCATTTGCTGTTGTCGCCAACGAGTGAATTTCAGCGCATAAGATTAACTGGTTGCCTTCATTCCACTTAATTTGGAAGTTTTGAAACTCCTGCTTATCGATTTCCCCGGTGAATCTGAAAATATTGTGCCGTGGTCTGCGTCTATCGTCAGAGTCTAAGGTAAGCTGGACACAAATAGGCTATCACTCGTGAATGGCGGAGTTTATGTCCCAGTGATTTATGACCATATGACTTAAATCTCGGTTCAAGAAGAGTTCACATGCTATAGCTTCCTTTCACATCGTGACTGATACCCGTAGGCTTCGAATTCAAATCATTTCTTTCCATTTTCTGTTTCTCCTTCGTCTTGATCGGTTTCTTTGAAAGATTTTCTCCAACATTTTTCAAGTTTTGTGAATTTATTATTACCTACACGGCCGCCTGAGGTACAGTTTTGCACATGAACTGAGAAACACTCACTGTTGCTCTTGGTAGAATTTGGGTTCCAGTGCTTTCTTTTCCAACTTTTTCTACCGTTCTTACCTTTAGTGATGTCATAGAGAACGCGGAAGGTTGTTTATTGTGACAATTTTATTTGCAAACATACATATTCGCTTGGGCTTATCTGTCTCATTAGTTGTCAAAGGTTTACATTAATTTAACAAATATCTAACGTGGGGGAAAGTTTGTTGGATATGACTCCATATTTCACTCCAATAGACAAAGTTGTTCTTCTGTGTTGTCCGATTGGCATAAAAAATGTTTTATAAGAGTAAAAACAGCTTTTGTGTTGTATGTATAACGTGTCAGTTTCCAGTCACAAACCATAGCTGTACTGAAACATATCACGAACAGAATGAGAAAGAATAGTAACTCCAAGGTGAATTTATTTAAATAAATGTTAAGAACATTGAAGAAATTGCTTTAGAAAATACTGAAGTGTTACTGAGTGCAATCGCGTAGAATTAGATGCATAGCGTTTACACAGGTGAGTGTTGCTGAAAGAAAAATGGCGGACAGCACGCAGATCTGAGAAGCCAAATGAAGATTTTGATGTGTGATCTCCGATTATCAAGGATTTCCAATAATTATTTTTATAATGGAAGCATTACAACACAGCTTATTCCTAATAGTTTATCTCTGCATACTTAAAAACGAGTTTTGATAATACCCTAAGAATAACTCGAAACAATGCAAATTATTGACAACTCCTTAACAGAAAAACCCAATAATTCAATAACTTTTATGTTACTGTCGCCTATGGTGGTAACCAACTCCTTAAATCTATCCAAGGGCCTATGGTTTCAGGCGCAGCACTCGACAGTTTGCTGTGTATCACTTATTATTTAATGATTTCAGCTTTAAAAAATGCTTCGGGAACATTAAATGCTGCGAATAACAACAATGGAAGATGCTGGACATTCTAAGAGCAAGACTTTACAATTATCTTTCAAAAGCATTGTTTTTTGTTGCTTGAAGCGTCCAGTTTCAGAATCACACAAAACATGTTATTTAAAACCTGTGCTTAGCGCAACTCTGTCCTCCCTACTGACCTCAGCAGCATCGCTTTCGCTTATAGCTCTAAAACAAATTACAGCAGCCTTGAACACAGCTTTAGGTTCAGGTCATATTCAATGGGATGTTGTGAAATATGTTTTATAGAAATGTACAAGATGGGAAAGGAACATTTCGGTCCATTTGACCAGTCAACAAAATTGTACAAAACAGACAGAAAACATTTTGAAATGATCTGGTTTAAAATGTCCGGTGAAGCTCTGATTACCAGGAACTTGAACTATTTTCTTAGCCGTTCCACAAAATGGAAGGGCTCGCTTTAAAAGTGTATTTTCCTTTGTATTATTGTGACTGGAGCAAAGAAAGGCCTAGCAAACAATAGTTTGCTCGACTAGGCCATTTTCCTTACTCAAATAACACAAAAAATCTTTTTCTAACAACCGATCCATTGATTGCTCAATCTACAGAAAGTGCGCATTCGTGACAAAATATCCTAATATTTTTTGTAGATTAAACTAAGATCTGAAGGCCCAAAGTGAGCTTTATATATCTAATGTGAAAACAATGCTATGTTGTCTTTTCAATTGAGTTTTAACCTACTCGAGATACAGTTTAAAATTATTCTTTAACTAAGGAATAACGATTGTTGAATTTTTAGGAAGATAATAATTAACCGAAACACTCGAATAGAACAGTGATATGTTTACTGGCGGGTTCTCATGGTGCAGGCGCTTTCTGTGAGCTGGGCTCCCAACTCTTCCTCGGCCCAGTGACCCCCATACATCAAATTACGAGTAGTTTCAGAGACAGAGCCTATTATCGTTTGGTTGGAAGAAAAGTTCACACCGTGGTCATGAGGAAGAACGCCAGTTTTTCAGGTTCCTGGTGCTTTCCGATCCATCATGCTTTTAGCAGGTAGAATTCAACCAGTAAAAGGAAGCCTTCGAAATTTCAGCCAGACCAAATGGTGATCTGTTAAAAGTGGAACCAACAAAAAGCAAGACATTTCTACCCGCCAGTCTGGATAAATCCGGGCAGCCAAAACAAACACCAGTTTAAATTCAATGATTTCAATTACAGTGCACTTAATGTAGGGCACACACTGGATTGTGTGTTCCTTATCCCAGGTTTGAGAATGGTGAGAGCGATATTTTAAAACAAAACGCTTTCCTGGGGAAACATTTTTATTACAATTCCAGTGGTGTCTGTTACAGGAGAGGAATGTACAAATACGAGCTAACACTACTATAAAGACAGCGGCAAAATTTGCCAATATTTTTAAATGATATTTAAAAGGCAGCGTTTGCACACGGTGCCGTAATTAACCTACTAGTTATTATTTGAACCTTAAGATTAAAGTAAACAAATACGTAAATTAGAGTTTACCCATATTTCTTGGTTTTTTTTGCAGAAAGTTTTAGGTGCTGGTTTCATTCGCTTTCACTTTTTAACAAATCATTAACTTGTCACATTGCGTCATTTCATCTCGTTAGATCTGCTTGAGATGCAACTAACGATTCACATATTTACAATTCAGTCCCGTTTACACAGATATATAGACACTGCAAAACCATAACATTCCGTAACCATTGGCTTGAAAATTGTTTTTAGATAAACGTATATAATGTGGTTCTTCTTTTTCACTACCCAGGAAGGAGGATGCTCCTAATGTAACCTACCGAAGTCCATGTCTCACATGAATCCTTATGTGGTATTTCCCCGATGAGACAAAATGAAATAAAAAGCTGGAATCTGCAGCTACCGATCGTTTGCTGCTCAGGCACGCTGAGCATTTACCGCTGAGAGTCAGTTTTAAACTGCTGTTATACTCAGATTGCCCAGGGCTAAGCTGTGTGACCAAATATTGCTGCACACTTTCTTTTATGGCTTTTCATGTCAGTTGCTATTGAGAGTAAGATGGATTTGTACCATTTCGCCATTATGGTTTTGTTTCTTGTAACCCCAGGTCTACCCGAAGAGGCCATTGGAAGAAGAGAGTCACGTGACACAGGGTGCCAATGTTATTCTATAAGGGTGTCAAGACCCTGTCAGTTTGCGAAATAAATATTGGGAAACAACGAGATGCAAAAAGCGACATACTACGACAGCTCTGCAATTTTCGGTGGTTACACATACCAAGGAGCAAATGGTTTTAACTACAATGCCAGTCAGCAGCAATATCCGCCTTCGTCCCACGTGGAAAACGACTATCACCGACCCGCCTGCTCTCTGCAATCACCTGCTAGCACTGTCCCCCATCACAAACCCAACGATATCAATGAAAGTTGCATGCGAACCAGTGCCAGCCAACCGAGCCACCACCCAGTTATTGCAGAGCAACAGCAACAGAAGCAGCCACCACCTCCACCTCCACCACCACCACCGTCTGTTTCACCACCCCAAAATACCAGCAACAACTCGACCCAGTCCAGCACAAGCAAGAACCCCACTCTTACCTCACAAACCACGATTAGTAAACAAATATTCCCCTGGATGAAAGAGTCGCGCCAAAACGCCAAGCAAAAAAACAGCAGTTCCAGTTCAGGTACATGGCGTCCTGTCTTACCTTTTGATTGTCAATCGGACATGTCATTGCTACATTGGGTAAAGTTGCTAATGGAGCTACTGGATCTGCATAGTCATCGCTCTCATCTCTATAATATCTGAACAACTCAATAATGAGAATAGTTGTGGAACCCTGTCCTAAAAGCAATGTGTGGGTCATTATCAAACATTGATTCGGCAAGTAGTTTACAAACGTAAACACTAATATTTCCTAAATATAGGTTAGGCAATTAAACATATATATATTCGGGAAACAGTTGAGAGAGTGCATCTCTCCCCCCTCTCTCCCTCTCTCCCTCTCTCTTTTCCCTCCCCCCCCCCCCCCCCCACACAAACACACATAAATACCACCAGTCCAAATCCACATTTACCTAAATTATACCAGTTATATTTTAATAATATCTTTGTATACAAATATACCTATACAGGTCTAAAGATATAACACGTATTGATATAACATACATATATACATCTTCAGTAATGTACCTATACTCTAGCTATGGATAGTTAACCATATCATAAAGGCCCAAGTGTCAGGAGATGAACTGCATATTCTTCACCTAACTTCAGTTTTAATGGCCAGTGTATATATGGTTGGACTTGCACGGTCTATTATTCATGTGCAAATGTAGAAATATATGCAGACACAAGTTTAATTGATAAAAATAAAATATTACCTACTGATAACCAGATTTGCAGACAACTGAACTGCTTGTACTAGTCGAAATGATTTGATAATATTTAGATATCAGATTTGCATCTGTGGATGTGCATAAGGAGTTTTGATAAATTTGCTTTGAACCGTAAGAGCAGATGCTAACGTAACACGAAATCACAACGAGTGGCTTTGAACTATCGTTACTTGTATTTAACATATAATAAAATATATCTAGCCAAATGTTTTTCTTAGCTATCACTCAGTTGCTTGAAAACGATCTTTCTCACCATGTTCGGTACTATTGTGACATAAACAAGTGCATTTTTTTGGAATGGGGGAAGGGCACTGCAAAGTCGTTTGTTTGTAATTGTATGTAAAATGGCTCAGGTAGCAAGAAATCGGTTTTCATTTCTAAGTAATACCCAAAGTTTAATATTAGATATGTATATGTATGTAATTCAATGTTATTGGCGCGCATCGCGGTTTTTAATAGGCTGGTCCACTGATTACATCATGGGTCAAATTCGCGCATAGTTTTGGTATTACCGGTTCAAAACGTGACATTTTCAATGGAATTGTTCTTATAAAAATAAGGAGCAATAACACTTAAACAATGTAATTTAAAGTGTAATTTAGGATTTATTTTCAATGGCGCATTTTAGTAAAAGACTACCCAGCTTTATCAAATATACATTATTAGATTTCAATATTAAGTAATGGGATACTCGACGATGGATTATGTGTGGTTATACCTCTATATGTAGAGAGAGTTATATATATGTGTGTGTTGTATTTTCAACATCTATAATGCCTATAAATACATTTAATTGTTGTTTACTTTATTTACAGTTGAAAGTTCTGCTGGTGAAAAAAGTCCTCCTGGTCCAGCCTCCAAGAGGGCACGCACGGCATACACCAGTGCCCAGTTGGTGGAACTGGAGAAGGAGTTTCACTTCAACCGCTACCTTTGCAGGCCCCGGAGGGTCGAAATGGCCAACCTGTTAAACCTCACTGAAAGACAGATTAAAATCTGGTTCCAGAACCGTAGAATGAAATACAAAAAGGATCAGAAAGCGAAAGGCATGTTAACTTCCTCTGGAGGACAGTCGCCCTGCAGAAGCCCCATCCCACCATCAGCTGCAGGAGGATATGCAAACTCGATGCATTCCTTGGCAACCAGTGCTCCATATGACCCCCACTCGCCTACGTCCTTTAGCAAACCTCATCAAAACGCCTACGCTATTCCTACGTCTTATCCCGGGCCCCTCAACAGTTGCCCGCCTCCACAGAAGAGGTATGCCGGGACGGCAGCTGTGACGCCTGAATATGACACGCACCCTCTTCAAGGCAATGGCGGCTATGGGACTCCTCATTTACAGGGTAGCCCAGTGTATGTTGGAGGAAACTTTGTGGAATCCATGCCGAGCTCTGGGCCTTCCCTTTTCAGCCTAACCCACCTCGGTCATCCTCCCTCTGGAAACATGGACTACAGTGGTGCAGGGCCAATGACCAGCAACCATCACCATGGACCTTGCGACCCACATCCCACATACACAGACCTTTCTTCGCACCATCCGTCTCAGGGAAGAATTCAGGAAGCGCCCAAACTGACCCATCTGTAATGGACCAGTTAGCTTCTGGTGGACTATCACTTTCACGTGCTTTTATGTCATGTTATCTATGATTACGCCCCCTCTTTCCTCCCTCTCCCCTTTTTTGCTTTAATATCAACCTTTATAGTTTACATGTAATGTTGTACCTATCGACAACTAATCCTTGCTTGCATTGCTCTGTCTCTGGTTAGTGGTTGTTCTTTTCATGGACTCCAGCCTTAGCATTCAGTAGTAGAAGTGAAGTACTAAGGCTTACAGAACTTTGCATATATAATCTTCTACTCTTATGGAACAGGGTATATGAACAAATTTTCTAAAAATTACTTAAACGTGAATTTGTTCGTGCTTTATTTTTCCTTGCGAGGAACAGTAAAATGGTTTATATTGCACTTCTTTACATTGAATGGTTAAACAAGATCAAAGCGCTTGTACAGGGTCTCCCTGGGCAAATAAGAGTTCTTGTCCGTCTTTCAGTATGTGTGTATGCTGGTGAACATTCAAATTTATTTATTTGCTCTAGCAAAGGAGAATATTCTAAGTGTTTAAAATATTATTTATCCCCATCGACGCATATTTATACAGAGAACTGTAGATTGACTATTTACTTGGTTCTGTTCAGCCTTGTGTTTTAAGTCATGGTGAATATATGTTTTTTTAAATTCCTGTAAAATACACAGAAAAGTAGTTTTCTGTTAGCAATGTATTCATGAAAAACGCAATTTGGTCAATT
This sequence comes from Heptranchias perlo, assembly GCF_035084215.1. Lineage (NCBI taxonomy): Eukaryota > Metazoa > Chordata > Chondrichthyes > Hexanchiformes > Hexanchidae > Heptranchias > Heptranchias perlo. The sequence continues at coordinate 67,811,249 of NC_090326.1, read as the reverse complement.
GTGGAATAATGCCAAGACAAAGGACTTAGTCTGTAACTGTAGTATTCTTAAAATGGAACACAAAATTGCCACAATTTTGTTTTAGGTATGCATTCCATGCTGCAAATGAGATATCCGTTGAACAGCTAGTTCTGACGAATAAATTTTTTTTGTCAGCAATATGTGTTGTTTGTACTGTTAACTCGACTGAAACATATACACTGTTTTTCTTCTAAAATATTGGCGAAAATGTAAACCCGTGCAGTAATACACAGCAAATCACACAGCTCTGTAGTCAGATTTCCTTTGTGTTGTGTGGCTACAACCTAATGCTTCAACCCCCACACTGTAACATCATCCATTATCGTGTGGCTTGCATCTGTCTCCAATGCTGCATTTATTGAAGCCGAAAAAGAAAGGGACTCATTTTCTGCCCCGCGCAAGGAATGAAAAGGTCTACAAGGAGGCATTATTGGCTTCATTTTATTTTATTAATAATGGTTTGTTTGATCAAGATACATATAAGGCACATATAAAAGATACAGATACTGCAATGGATAAAAATATTTCACCAGCCAAGAGAAACATTGCTATTGCCGCCTGGTTCGTTTTCCAAAGGATCCTGTGCATACAGAGAGAAAGAGAAAACGTCAGGATTCAGAAGTGCTTGGTATTATTAGTTTTAAATTAATATCTGATTTAGAAACACTACTGAAGAATATTTTGAAAACTCTAGCTGTTGAATATACAAATTCCAAATATGTCACGATTTTAAAAAATGACAGACAATTTGAGGTGCATTTTCTAAAATGAAACATTAGTCATGTATGTTTAGATTCCGGCACTTTTTAATGGTTAGGCTCAACGTCCAACCATTTAAGATAAGGCATGAAAGAAACTTTAATAATAAATGTTGGCGTATATCCATTATTTATTTGAAAATGTGCTATTAATTTCAGATAAAATGAACTCCATATTTGCACTTTCACCAGCAAGCTTTTCTGTTAAAACTTCAAAATACGATGTATGAAATATTCAGCAATTCAACATATACAAAAATTCCTTTTAATTCTAATGGCCAAATATTTTCAATATAAAGTCCTAGTGCGTATTTCCCGCGCCAACGAATAAAACTCAAAAGTAAAAATATAGTGATAGTATACCATTCCCTTTGCAAAATCGTTTAACAGTGTTTCCCTTATGCAGATTATTGATTTCAAAAATAATATTTTGTATTTTGAGACTAGATGGCATGGACATTAATTAATTTATTACGTAAAGATCAACTATATACATCTGTACATAGAGAGAGAACCCATTACTGCACTGCAAATTGTGCCCATAGATTTCTTAAACTGTGGAACAACAGGAAGAAGAAAACTCACTTAAAAAATGAAATTAATTTCCATGTGGCAGAGCCTTAGCGCCGAGAAAGGAGACGCCATGTTGTCGGCATACTCGCTGTCAGAGCTTCCCAAAGGACATGTTGTCTAATTTATCTTCCTATTCAAAATACATAGGAGACATTCTTTACTCAGCCAGCAATGTTTTAAATGTGATACAATTAAAGTGCATATTGACGAACTAAAGGATGCTACCTAAGCATAACATGGACCACATTACATCAACAAACTGCCATAAAGCACAAGTTTCGTAAGTTCAGATTGAACGAAATTATTTTATGAGGTCTAATAAGCAGAGTCAACTTTTTTTCTGTACAGTGTATGCAAATGAATTATATTTAACGAGAGCACGTTTTAAAAAGTCTGGTTTTAGACGTGATCCGAAAGATTGCTGTAATATTGAAAAATGAAATATTAAAAAGTTATTTGACAAGTTCACTAGATTTTGAAATATTAAATTACAACGAAACATCTCACTGAAGTGTAATATTTTACTCAATATGTATTACTTCACTTAACTGTTATTTCAGAGTGACATTTTGGATTTGGAATCATCTTAAATGTCCGTTCTCAGAAACAATATAAAGCCACGTAATTACTCCCAGAACATTTACTCAGAAAATATAAAGAACAGATTTACTCAGAAAATAGTGGCAATATAACTAATTATTTATATAAACATCTCAGAACACGATTATATGTTTTCTTCTTGCTCTATGGGTTGCAGAACAGAAGCATTCTCAGCGGGATATGTGTCTTGTTCCTAAATTTTCCAAGTAGCAAAGGTAACAAAATCAACATTAATATCTCAAAATACATTATTTTCTGTTTCATTCCATTTTATGTCGCTAATGAACTGAATTAAATGCGCTTTCCTTTCGCCCACATGCCCGTGCAACAGAGAGGCTGTGAAAATCTGCAGAACGCCAACACCTACACACATTTCACACACAAAAGCTCCATTTAATTGCAAAAAGGTCGTTCTGTTTGTAGCTTAGTAAAAACCTACAGTCCAAACCTAAAAGAGGGAAAACTAGAATAAATGATTAAACGGTTATATAATATTTTCTACGAACTCACCCTTTGCTGCGTTATATTTCAGTAGTGTTGAGTATGCGATGATGATTAATAAAAGATTTTCTGTAACTACTTAAAGTACCAAGCAGGGTTCTCACTTTCTTGCTGATGGTATTCGACATTGCGAGAGAAGCTTTAAATGTGTTCATGGGGGCCAGGAGCTGTCAGACCTTTTGCCGAACAAGATTGATAGCGCACATACTTCCTTACAGCTTTGTTTGCGGTATAAGCAAAACGGAGGCCTAGAAAACCATAACCATTTCCACCTTGCTCATTTCAACAAAATCCCATCGCTTTACAATTCCTTGTTTGTGAAGGAGAATTTTTCTAAGTGCTAATATATTTACTAAACACTGGATGGCCATAACGGATATAAGTACATCATGACTTTGATTTGATCACCCCCCCCCCCCATTTCACAATTTAGATAGATGTAATATTCATTTTAAAAGGAAATTTAAATTTAAATTTTTCAAAGCAAACGTACAGCTTATTTCTTCGTCCATGCCACACAAGTTCTCGTTTTATTAAAACCGATTCGTTTTATTTATACATATATATGTGCGTGTATATATATGTTTGTGTGCGTTTGTATGTGTCTATTTTTATAAGTGCGTGTGTGTTTTAAACGCAGTAATCTATTATCACATCTTTAGATGTTACAAATTTCACAAAACACAAGAGAATACAATACCTTCAGTGATACGCCTTTTACGTTTTTCGTTGGTCATAAACAAACGATTAAAAAAAATATAACGTAGTCTCCAGAATCACCACCACATTCGACCTCCTGCTTGAATTATTGCCTCCATACAACACAATAATCAAAGAATATCCGGTACTGTAACAATATAATAATAAGGGACCCAACTCCCAACGAAAACATGAAGCAAATGGCTGTAGCTTCGCCTTGTGTAACTTCTTATGTGGCTGGGTTCTGGGGTCCAGTGTCAAAACTTTGAAGATTAATGGATTACTTTGTTAATGACTCTAGGCGTCAGATTTAGGTGCAAGATGATTTGTGAGGTGCAAGTCGTCTTCGTGACAGTCGGTAACACACAGAGAAAGAGGAGCCAGCAAGTGTGCAGCAGACAGAGAGGGAGAGAGAAAGAAAGAGGCAAGGCTGAGTGAAGTGATTTCCACGAGATTTAAAACAAAAATCTTTTACACATTTATTATGGGAAGATGGATCAAAAAGTGGAAATCAAAACACTGCTGGCCCAGAATGAGGCGTTCCTCTCCGACTTTTTGGATCAATCACATAGACAGTGCCTTCTTTTGATTAAACCCCAAATTGTCATTGGGCAGACGCAATCATGTGACAGCGAATTCGGTCCAATTTCAACCTTGTCTCCATGAATTCAATAGTTTAATAGTAGCACGGTCCCCATACGGCTGTAATCAGTGAATTAGAAAAAAACCAGCAGCGATATTTATTATTTTATTTTAACGGGCCAAAAAATAACTAACACCTAACTTTCTCCCCCTACGTTCTGTGGAGACGGCAATGAATTACGAATTTGAACGAGAAATTGGTTTTATCAATAGTCAGCCGTCGCTTGCTGAGTGCCTGACATCTTTTCCCCCTGTCGGTGATACATTTCAAAGTTCATCAATCAAGAACTCGACGCTTTCACACTCGACAGTGATTCCTCCTCCTTTTGAGCAAACCATCCCCAGCCTGAATCCCAGCAGTCACCCTCGCCAAAGCCGGCCAAAACAGAGCCCAAATGGCACAAGCCCTTTACCAGCCGCGACTCTACCTCCGGAATACCCCTGGATGAAAGAGAAAAAAAACTCCAAGAAGAATCACCTGCCCGCTTCTTCTGGACCCGCAGCATCCTGTCTTTCCCAGAAAGGTCAGCTCAAAGACGTTTCATTTCTAATTATTGCCTTAACTTAGTCTCGCTTCTTTGCATGAATTGTTTAATCAGTTTTATTTTTGTTGCTAGTTAATAATTAAGAGATCGAAACACTTTCGCCGACTTATTTAATGGAGGATGATTTATTTGTCGAGCTAGTCAGAAAATGACCTTCTGTGCTCTCCCCATCCTAGAGTTTTGATATTTGACAGTAATGAAGAGTGATAGATGAGCGCACTTTCATGGTAAAGCAGCTGATGCAGAGATCACCAAATGTGGAAAGGCTGTTGCAAACTTTGCTGCAAGATTGTGCTTTGGTGCACATGTAATTTACAATATCTTTAATATTTTTGCAAGTGGCAGACGCCACAGCCGCAGACATTGAAACAATGGGTTTACTGCATTCAGGCGGCCATTTTGTTGCAGTGGATGGTCTATATTTTATATAATTTTGTTTCAAGAGGCTTGTGACTGTAAACTATTTTATTATTGTTATTCACTTCTATTGATTTGTAGAAACTCATGAAATTCCGGATAATACAGGCGGGGGATCGCGGAGGTTAAGGACGGCTTATACAAACACACAGCTTTTGGAGCTGGAAAAAGAATTTCACTTCAACAAGTATCTGTGTCGACCCAGACGGGTGGAGATTGCAGCTTTGCTTGATTTGACTGAAAGACAAGTGAAAGTGTGGTTTCAAAACAGACGAATGAAGCACAAAAGGCAGACCCAGTGCAAAGAAAATCAAAACGGCGATAGCAAATTTAAGAATTTGGAGGACAGTGGGCAGACTGAAGACGACGAAGAGAAGTCACTCTTTGAGCAAGGCATCAACAATGTTACAGGCGCTCTCTTGGACAGGGAAGGCTATAGTTTTCAAACCAATGCACTGACTCAACAGCAGGCCCAGAATTTACACAATGGAGAATCCCAAAGTTTCTCAGTTTCGCCTTTACCTAGCAATGAGAAAAATCTAAAACATTTTCATCAGCAGTCACCCACTGTTCAAAACTGCCTGTCAACAATGGCCCAGAACTGTGCAGCTGGCTTGAACAATGACAGTCCAGAGGCCCTTGATGTCCCTTCTTTACAGGATTTTAACGTGTTTTCCACAGAATCCTGCTTACAGCTTTCAGATGGAGTATCGCCCAGTTTACCAGGGTCCCTCGACAGCCCTGTGGATCTTTCTGCTGACAGTTTTGACTTTTTTACGGATACTCTAACTACAATCGATTTGCAGCATTTGAACTACTAACTGAAAAGTCGCTGTGAGCAGAATATGCCTTCTTTTAAATTCGTTTTCTTTCCTTCAGTTCCTTTCAAATGGTCAGTATTTTTTTCCTTTTAATTGACTTGAATGTGTTCGAGATCCATCTATAATTGCAAAAGTTAGTTATTGTCTTTGAACTAATGCCCCGAATTTCATAACTCGCCATCCAGCAATATATGGGTCCCTCATGAAAATTATTGCATAGAAATCCACCAATCTCTACTTTTCCCTCTTTTACTTTTGTATTATTTTAGGGTGCATTGTCATAAATAATTTGATAGAACAAAGTATTATGCGCTACAGGTAGCTATCCTGGAGCATTTTCTCTCTCAGGACTATTTTCACTTAATAAATATCCTTTGATTTCTTTTTGACATAAATTCATTAATAAAATGGAAGAGTCTGGTCAGTCTCGTTCTTTACTTTTTTCATAACAGTATTTATTGAAGAAGAAGAAAAAAGAATCCAGGATTTTTATTGCATGACTCCAGGCACAACAATAAAACTGGGTTTGAAAACTTTGATCGCAACTGTTTGTGACACAGAGCCACGCACTAGGAAAATCTGTTAATATTGCGTTTATTAAATTACACAAAATATGTGACGCTACATTTTAATATTAGCACGTTCATTAACAGAACAAAACCAAAAGAATGTCATAAATAGAAATTATATATAAAATCTTCTTAAGCTCACATCGATGGATACTTCTATCACCACTCAGAAAATCTAGGAAAGAAGGAAAAAAGTTTGAGTGTTTATATTCATGTATGCTTGTTACTAAACAAACCCCTTTATTTATTGATGTCAGTAGCTAATCTTTAACGCTGATTTCTCTATTCCTTATCTTGCTCGCTGCCAGTCATCATCAGCAATATAGATTCCCATATGTTTTACTGCGTCAAGCGCCGTTTAGCCTATTAAAAAGCAACTGGTCTTAAGGAACTCCTGTGTTACCACGCAGCTTATTATTTTACTAATAAAACGTACATTTGAAATGTAATTTTAAAAACCGATTTTATTCAATAGAAATCACAACTATTTTTTAAGAAAAAAAGAATGAGCTTTGAGAGAGCGCCGGCGCAGCGCTTTAAAAAAATCTATTCAGCACAAATGTTTAATTTGTTACAACCTTCTTTTTGAAAAAGTCTCAGAAAACATGATCTGAAATCTTGGCCGGCATTTTATAAAAACACAACGCATATTCTGTTCTGTTATTACATTAGTGTTTGCGTAAATAAAACAACAGCTGTAGGAATGCATCCTCTTTGTGCACTAGGATTTTTAGGCAACCATTCTTTTTTTTGTTTTAAACCTCCTGTAACGCCACCCTCTCTCTCCACGCTCCCTCCCCCGAAGAACGTGCTGTAACACTTAATTTCGATTCAACAGAAACTTTCAATATTAGCCGTGGTGCACAGTATGTTTGTGTTGCTGTCTGAAACACGTTGGGCTTTTGCGTAAGCAGTGACAGGCTCTGGAGGTAATTCTTCTCAAACTCATAAATCAAAGCCCTTTTATGAATGAGAATGTCATCAAATGGATCAATCGCAGCAACACATAACAAAAAAAAATCATCCTACGTATTTGCTTGGACCGGGGAACCCCTGTCAGCATCTAACTTGTAGGCGTTGAGTCGTAATTCATTTTCACTGCTGGCTCACTTCGAATTTGAACTTACTACGTAAGGATTTACAACGATGCTACTGCTGGACTGGAGTTCCAAATGTTTCATCATTAAGCAGGGAAATAATGGGAAGGACTTTTTTGGACTCGCTTTGTGTTGAGGCGTTTTTATTACTTTCTTTATCAGGCTGCTGTATTTGTGCATGGGGAAGGCGATACTTTTCCCTATTAAAAACAAACCGCACGGGCAAATAGTGACACATTGTCGATAAGCTGTCGCTATTAAACAAGTCTTCACACGACATAATGGGCAGGTTACGAGGAGATGTGTCCTTACCGCGAAAGTACAAGAGAACGAGAGAAGCTTACTCGGTTACTGAGAGCTATAGGCTCTCACGGCGCCCTCAATGGCGCATCGATGAAGGCAATTACTCAAAATACTAAAAGTCAGTCCTTGGTTTAGGCGGGGGTGGGGGGTTCTCACGGGATAGTTGCTTAATGGAAAACGTTGCTGTGCGGGAGGGGGAGAAGTGTTTTTTTTTGTAGAATTCAAAATTAAAAGTACACAAGACATTAAGTTGTTTTCTTCGAAAACGATCCAATCCAGATTTCTTCAGTAGGCAGCTTCCCCGACACTGAATGTTTAGACCCAGTAAATAAAGATGGCGGAGCTGGCTATTACAGCCTTTCATTTGTTCCAACTTACTAGCATATGGAAAGAGGAGAATATGCGTGAAAATATGATCTCTGATTTCCGTCTAGTACAAGACGAAAAAAATGCATTTTCAGGGCAATTCTATAAAATTTACTATTGCGAACAGAAACGAAAGATACTTTACTAAACTTCGAAAAAAAAAGGTTTCCTGTGTTTTCCCCAGTGCATTACGATTCATTTCAGTGTTCATTTTGCCTGCTTACGGATAATAGGTAAGGAGACCACATTTAACGTACACATTACTCACTTGGAGTTCAAACTGGAGCTTTACTGAACTTCAGTCAATATATCTCAGAGTAAAAGCATTATATTTTGTACAAACAGTGCAAAAAAGTTGCATGAGCCCGAAGTATATAATTACTTGTGACATTTTTTTCTTTCAAACAGATTTTTGTTCAGTTCATGAAGTCCGTTTAATAATTAAAACGAACAGGCCAGAAATAACAACAATCAGCTCGTTTTCCACTGCAAGATCCAAAAATATGTGGAATACTATAGTTAGATTATTTGGGGAATTAGTGAAGACAACCAGAGGACACAGATTTAAGGTGATTGACAAAAGAACCAGAAGCGACATGAGGAAACATTTTTTTTACGCAGAGAGTTGTTATGATCTGCAAAGCACTGACTGAAAGGGTGGTGGAAGCGGATTCAATAATAACTTTCAAAAGGGAATAGGATAAATACTTGAAGAGAAAAAAATTACAGGGCTATAGGGAAAGAGCAGGGGAGTGGGACTAATTGGACAGCTCTTTCAAAGAGCCGGCCCGGGCAGGATGGACCGAATGGCCTCCTTCTGTGCTGTAGCATACTATGATTTATATCCACCCGCTCAAAAATATTTCACAAATCTTAATCGGAAATTTACTTTATTTAAATAGTTTTCAGTTCTAACTGACGCTGAAAGCCTAAATCTATATCAAAATAATCTCGATTTTCCACGTGTGGTCGCCATTTCACAATGCTTATTTAAAGTAGAACTATAATCCACCGTTTGTCATAATTCATTAATCCGAGTAAATTACTGTCTGTAACCCTGATCCACGTCACTCTGTAATGTGCAAAAGATTGATCTCAAATCACCACCAACCCTGACTGCTCGGACAGGACTCTACAGGAAGCTGACAGATGGGCGGCAGCGCCTTCCAATCGGCCACGTTTGGTTACATTATGCTTCAGCCAAGGGGAGTTATTATTCATATCTGTATAAAGAAAAAAAGTATTCTCTGATTCCCGCTGCAACCAGAATAAATAGGCCAGCAGCCAATATAATATAGAAAGACTCTTTGGCTGCCTGTAACCCTATAGTGAGGGGGGATGCTTCCAACAGCCTGAGTTCGATTGAAGAGGCTGCTCATTTCCATGCCAATAGCTAGAAAGCTGAGGACAGGCAAAGGCCAGGCCTTGATAGGTTGTTGCCTGCTTCCTTGTGACATTAGTGCACAGTGAAGGCATGGCGCCTCCTTTTACAAACGCACACCATATCACACACAGCTTAAATACGAATCCCTACATCATAAACCTCTTAGTCCAATCAATCATTTTACCCTTTGCTTTGAGGGTCGTCTTCAGAGTCATGTAGCACAGTTTAGCACTGAGGGTATAATCAGTTAATAATAAATATGCACAGGCTATCCTATGGCCGAACGAAATGTAACTCTGCAGCAGTTGTCACCTGTATTTTCTTTCATTAAAGTGCACGAAGCGGTCTGATACACAATAGACCCGCTTCGTATAGCTTTTCCCGACCGACATACCGCCGAGCTTTGCTTAAAAAAACGCCGCTCACCCACAATGCTATAGCTGAGAGACTGATTTCTTTTCCAAAGCGGAGAGACGCTGGCACTAACACCTTTCCTATAGTTCTTTAGGTCCTGGGTGTTAGGTATTTCATCGAGCGGCTTTCCTTACCTGATAGAGAGGCTGCTGTGCGGAAGGAGACGGGATATTCCCCCATTGCAGACGCGCGATCGGCGGCAACACTAATGCCATCGCAGACCCGAGCAAAGCATTACGTGCATCTTGAATAAATTCCTGCTGCATTCTGCCAGGCATGCTTTGAAGCATAATGCATCTGTGGGCTAATAATGCGCGTAACCTTGATGGAAGAGCGTTTGTAATTTAAATGCCACTAAAACAGTGATCGATCACCACTAAGAGCATGCAAACTTCGCAGGGAACCCCGCGATTGGACGAATCAGGTCACGCGGCGACACTTCCACTGTATATTGATATCATTTTCTTTCAGCCCCATAGAGGAAGTGGGCAAGTTGGCACGGTCCATCCAGGTTGGTGGACAGTCACTTTATATGCTGGTTACCCCAGTGACAGATGGACAATGCAAAGATGAACTCCTTTCTAGACTATTCCATCATTAACGGAGAAACTGGGACCTGCTCTTCCAGAAGTTACCATGCAGATCAAGGAATTACAACTTATCAGTCTTGTGCCGTTAGTACTAATAACTGCAACGCTGATGACCGGTATATCGTGAGCAGAAGTGTCCAAATAGGTGCTCCTCATCATCATCATCACCATCATCAGACCAGCTACACACATCACAACAATCTGGGCATCTCCTACAGTGCCCACCCCAATTGTGGGACAGGATACCCAGCACAGAGTTTTAACACAGGTTACAGTCATCACTACTCATTGAATCAAGAGACGGATGGCAACGGAGGGTACCCTCAGTGTGCTCCTGCTGTCTACCCTGGAAACATTGCCTCAGCTATTAGCCCTCATCACCACGGCTATGGCGGGATGGTGGGGCCAGGCCAATATCCCCATCACCCTTACGGGCAAGAGCAGCAGAGTTTAGCCCTCGCTGCAGGCTGTCGTCCTCTGTCACCCGTTCATGGCAGTCACCAGGAAGCCTGCTGCTCCCCGTCAGCTGAGACCCCTCCCCCAGCACAGACTTTTGACTGGATGAAAGTGAAGAGGAACCCGCCAAAAACAGGTAAATTGCATTTTCTATGGTCATTCCTTTGTACAGGTGATTGTAAGGTGAAAGCAGAGATGAGCAAATACGGTGGGAAAAGTGATTGTAAAGTGTAGTATACGGGAGTAACAAAATGAATCTTAACTGTTGCATGTTGTAAAAGCTGATCTGATGGTCTCATCTTTCGTCTACATTGTCTTTTTCGTTGACCTCTTTCTTTCTTCCAGTCGTCTCGGCATTACCTGAAGCATAATTTAGACATCAACTAGCTGATGACATGTAACAGTTGTGGAGTAATCCTTTTAGGCTTTTCTGACAAGACATTTCCAAAGTACTAAAACAGCAATGATTGATTATCATGCAGTAACACTAGCCCAGCAATCCCAAGCAGTTGTCACATTCCGTTGTTTAAACCTTCCCCGACTTACCTGCTTGTTTTGTGATCATTTTTACTGATTTAGGAAAGGCTGGCGAGTATGGTTTTGCCGGTCAGCCCAATACGGTGAGAACCAATTTCACCACCAAGCAACTGACGGAGCTGGAGAAGGAGTTTCACTTCAACAAGTACCTGACCCGGGCCAGGCGGGTGGAAATCGCTGCTGCCCTCCAGCTCAACGAAACCCAGGTAAAAATTTGGTTCCAGAATCGGCGGATGAAACAGAAAAAACGGGAAAAGGAGGGTCTTACCTCAGCTTCTCCGGCCACGCCTGGGAGTGAAGCAAACACAGAAGACACCTCAGACAAATCTAGCTCTACCTCATCGACTCCCTCCCCATCATCATCTACCTCAGAAACTATTAATACGTCAGGCTGAAACATTCCAAATGAAAACAAATCTAAACTGGGAATAAATTAATTTGCTAGTTGTTTTAAGTTAGAAGGGGGAAAACGTAATTCTGTATGATTTTCTGGGAAACAAACCAAAAGAAACATATTTTGTTTGAAAAAAACCTGCCAATCTCTAAACGAACCAGAGATGCACTATTATATAAAAGTGTTTACACTAAGAACCAACTACTGTATAATATAATTGTCCTATTTTAAGTTAACGTGTTGCATATATATTGTAAGCTGCGCTGGTTGTATATATTTTGTCAAGAGTTTTATCTTTTTACGAGTATTTTCTAAAAATGATGCTGAAAGCCAGGGTCAAGGGACCCTTATATGATGTAGATGTAGAGTTTTTATAAACAAAATGTAATCAATTAATCGAAGTGTAAGTGAAAATGTTCTTGTACTTGCAGAAAGCAGAGCTGAGTAGATATGGAAGCTCTCCTTACACTGTGAAAGGTTATATGTACATAAATTACTGTATACTTCATTGCACTGGGCTATGTAAAACTTGAAGGATATTAAATATGTGTTCCCCTCCCAAAAGTAAGTGGGTTGTCTTAAGACCAGCAGTAGCACAATGCTAAATACCTCAGAATTATCACGTATACTCCGATATCTGTTGGACTTGATGTCATGAGCTACCTGTTAATTGTAATTTATAGCCAAACGATTGTTTTTCCTGTGGTTTGCGTCTGGAATTTTGCATGATACAATGCTGTCAGTGTGTACCTTCCCATTACTGAGTTTTATCAGTTCTACTGTGTGACTAGGTGTTATATACAATCAGCACGTGATTTGAGACAGTTCTGAGATTTTCTATGACTGAAATCCAGAACAGAATTTACGGGTCCAAATAATAAATTCTATTAAAATGCTTTGCTTCTCTATGATAATCAAGCATGTGAATGTTTCTCTTCCTTTCCCATGAACTTGTATACTCATTACTAATGTTTAAAACTTTTTCTTCTTTCAGAGACTGAGTATTTTCACATTACGGGCATTTTGTTTATTTTAGATTCGTAATTGATAATACATGGAAAGAAAAAAAAATCATCACGTTTCGTTGAGGTTAATGTTTTAGTGAACCATTTGCCGTTTCAAGCAAATTCAATCTAAAGTCAAATGGGACAGTTTTCTGCTCATAGGAAAGACTTTCGAAAGGGTCTTTAAAGAAGCGTTTTAAGCAATGTTAAATGCTACACATACCAAATCCAAGGGCTGACCTTTTCACCTTGAAGAGCTTATTTACATATATGTAAACAGCGCACTCTCCAAAGACAGCCATTGTCATCAACTAGTTTTGCTTCAGATTATTGCACCAACGATTTTACTGATTTCACATATATAGGCATGATTAAGTGAAATGTAAAGAAATGAAAAAAAAACACAAGATTATCGAATTAACTTTCTAAGCTAAACTATTTTCCTCGTATTGTTTTGACTGAACAAACCGCTGACGCCGCGTGACTAGAATGTCACTGGCATTTGCTTCAGAATCAACATGATTAGATGCAGTTTGGTGTCAATAGCAAAAGTCGATGGTTTTCAGGGCACGTCGGCCATATCAAGGGAGATATCTGCTATAGAGCTGTCTGCCTTTGGAAGGTTGGAGTCGATGCAAAAGAACTTCAAAGAAACCTTCAACTTCTGTCTTATTTGATGCTCAGCGTTTCCAGTATCACTTTCTGTTTACTAAAGAAAACAACTTGTACAAAGTCAAAACTTTGAAGCACCTAAGCAATATCTCTTTTATACACATACATTTGCTTCCTTTTATAAATATTGGGCTGGATATTTAGTTCACCAAAATGAAAACCTATTCTTTTAATTTCAACACATTAAGAGCACCCAGGGCTTAAAATATGAAATGGAGTGCTTAAAACAATTTCAGATAAAAGAAAAAGGAAAGACCAGCATTTATATAGTGCCTTTTACGACCCCGGGACTTCCCAAAGTGTTTTATAGCCAATGAAGTACTTTTGAAGTGTAATCATTGTTGTCATGTAGGAAATGAGATAACTCTAAGTAGGCTGGAAATACAAGTCTCTTGAAGTAGAACATTTCAGATTTTATATACTACAACATTTCTAAAAGTTCAATTATAATAATTAAGGACATCCATGCGAACTTTTACAAACCGTTTGGCGCAGATATTATTCCATTTCAAGGTCTCCACTATTACGCAGGGTGTCATGCCTGGCCATCTGTTGCTGGTGATTAGGTGTAAAATCCAATCGCTCTGGAATCCGTTTGGTTTCTCACTTTGCACACCTCAGCTCTCGCTGCTATAAACATTTAGTACGGATTCTATGCAAATAGAATCGAATGATTCTTATTCACCTTTACGACTTCTTGTCAATTCATATACCGATCAGTATCCACATTTTAAATACTGATGCAATACATTCAAAAATTATCGTTCGCATATTTCTTAATAACAGCAAAAAACCTACATCACACCTTAGAAGCTGAAATCTTAAAAAAAAACTAAAAAGAGCACTGTAGCCATGAGCTCACTTTCCTACACGATATGTTATGATTTACTGACAAACGTATAGCAGACCTTTACTGCTGTTCCAAATCTTTTAACTTGAGGTGGAATTTATATTCGGCAAGAATCCAGTTGACAATCTAAATTCGCCATAATTTTCTAAATTAAAATAGTTCAGTCGTCTAATATCTAACATTGAATGATGCATGAGTTTTTATTTTGTTTAGGTTTTGGTTCCTCATTATTTCCCCTCTAGGAGCCAATTTTTTAAATGATCACTTTATGACCCCGTGGGGATACTCTTTATTCTTACATTATGGTCACTTTTTATACTGAATTGACCTATCATGAATACAGTAGTCTTCTTCGATGCTGTTTTCTTTTAAATCGGAGAAGAGCTAGAGTGACTCACGATAACCGAGAGATCGCCCACAATGTTCATTCAATTGTAACATTCTCCCTCTTCAATTTACCTTTTCCATGTAGAAACTCTGCATTTTCCTCCAGGGCAATCAGATTAAAGCTGATCAATATTTACTCAGTGTGAAAGGCCGACTGAAAACCTTATAGCTAAGAAACGGTTCCACTCTGCCTGCTCAGCCTTGTTTAATCTCCAGTTCACCGAAAGTTCAAGCCGAAATTAATTCAGCGTTAGGTCATTTTCAAATTAGCCGTCCTGTTTTAGCTCGGGGTGAGCCCCAGCTACAAACTCCAGACAAATCCCTTACACCGGCGACATGGTGTAAGCAAACGATGCATAATTACAAAAAACCTCTCAGAATCCAAACTAAAATACAGGGTATTAAGCAAATTGTTAGCCTTGTTTGAGGTCAAAGTTCATTCTATCACTGAATAAATGAATATTTAATTTTACTTTATTGCCCCATTCTAATGACAGGTCACGTTCTGAGTAATCTTCTCTATAAACATTGACGTCCTAATCGATACTGGGGTTTAGTTTTATGACAGAACCGAGACAGAAATGGTCAGCCACTATTGCAGGACTAACGAGACTTTATTGGCAGCAGATATTGTTTTAATATAACGATTTATTTCGTTGAAAGATGGCAAGTTACAACGGAATCCCGATTATTTAGCATTCATAAAGCTTATAGCAACAGCCTACAAGGAGATCCTAACAAACTGCTAAAAGCAAAAAGTTAGCGGACTCCTTTACGCATCACATTGGGACCATGAGTCCCAGATTGCAGGTTTGCGAATGTTTACGGTCAGTCCAATTTCCGCAGTCATTAGAATTCTGAAATATTTGTAGGGACTTTCCGTCTTTGCAATCCGCTTAACAGCGGCGAGACTCATTATGACGTATATGTATTATGAGTTTATATAAGGAGTCAAACAATATTCTAAGCCGCAAATAAAACGAGCACAATGAGCCGATGCAATTTGAAAATCACCACCTTTAATATAGCTCATAATGAAATGATCTAATTTTAAATTAAACTGCAGTGAATTGGTCAATGCTCCTGAACGCAACACAACCACGGTGTAATATAAAACGATGCAGTGATTATATATACATAAATATTTGTTAGCGACCTTTATCTAAAACAGTCCAATCAGCTTTTCAACTCTCAAATCATCAATCGCCACTGGACAAGTAGACCAGCTAAGACAATTTGACAGGATGAAGAAAGGTTTAAAGTGAAATGCACATATAAGGCAACCGAAAGCATACTGAGGGAATATTTATGGAATTGTGTGGGGAAGGGATAAAGTTTCGTTCAAATAACAGACACAGATGTGCATTTTAAGTTATCAGTAACACAAATAGATCTGGAAGAAATATTTACCCCCAACAGCGTCACATCATCAAACATACAGGGTAGAGTTGAAATATAGCGTGTCTGTACTGAACGCAGAGGGTACCAAACGAACAAGGTTTGGGTTATTCAAAGCACAACTTAAATATTATAAAAATTACATTGTTTATTTTAAATCATTTGAAGTTCACAAATAATCAGCAAATTAAAGTTCATATTTAAACGGTTTCAAAAGTGTGTGTTTTCTGAACAGCGAGTATCACGGGTTCTTGGGATCAGGAGATTAACGAAGTTTTCGTATTCTTTTCACCTCTGTTAAAGAGATCTCTAATTATCTTTGGGGATTGTGAGGAATAAGGCAAAAGTAATTCGGGGATGTTTTTGGACCACTTTGAAACATTTTCAATATTTACCAGCTTAGATCGACATGTTTATTTTAGTTGGGCAGTCGCTATTGTTATCAATAACTTTTTTAAAACAGACAACTATGAGCGTTTCTTGCATTTCTAACCTCATTTTAATAACACGTGTGAACTGTGCAGTCAGTACAGTATTAATCTACACCATAAGACAGTAATTTGTTTCGAAATAATTAACTGAGTCTATACACAGGACAATCCCAGTTCTGACCTTTTGATAGTTTTGCCCATAAGGTTAAGCAAACGTACTTCAGGTTGTAAGGGCCGATTCATCATTTTAAGAGGCCATGCCATGATTTTGGCAATGCAGTAGCTGCTCTATTGTGATATCTAATATTTTACATTTGGAAACAATAGCGGAGTTTAATAGTACATTTAAAATAAGCACGGAGTCAAGTATCAAAATACAGAAATAATAAAAACGATTGACAGCACATTACAAATCAACAGCCACCCATATTCCTTCTCTACCGTGGACATACATATATACGCACATTATAAATCAAAAGTTAAAATATTTAAACAAACTCCAGAATCATTTGTATCCAACTCCTTTCAGAATATTTCTTCTGATTAATACAATACATTTGAAGTACTGCTTAACTTCTTTAATCTTACTAACATTAGATGTAACAACTCTTCCATTATACAGTAATATTTGTGGATATGGCCATTTGTCCTTATACACATTTACATACAGGTCGGCCTTTCTCTTATGTTGTAGCATTAATATAAAATTTCGAAATCCAATAATATTGATCCTTAGTTTAAACATAATTTTCGCAGTTAATAGCAGGAAGTGTGAAGAGAGGAAATCGATATCAGTCAGAATGGACAGATCATGCGCCCAGTATTCAGCGATATTTAACAAAACCACACAAACTATAGAAAAGGCCTGGCAACAGTAACCGCGCCATTTATTTATATTTAAAAGAAAGTTTTCAAAACCGCTCGCCGCAAAACGAAGTCAACTTGTTTAGATATAAAACAGAATTATTAAGAATTTACATTATTTTTCGTTTCGTCGATGTTACCAGAAGCGAGCCTTCGCTCATTGTGAAATGAATGGCGAAAATAAAAATTCTTGCGTTATTACTCTGCAGCTGGGATTCACTTCGATAGGATCGTTTACCACTTCGCCCCAATTCTGTACTTAGAATTATATCAGCATCTCACGATCAAAACTTTTCTACAAACGTAAAACCATCTTTAAAGCTTTCGAAGGTTTTTTTGCAAATGTTGAGACGGGAAAAGCAGAATGAAGTGCTCAGAGGATTCGAGTTATTTTTATATTGGATAAATACTTGAAGATAAAAAATTTACAGGGCTATGGGGAAACAGCAGGGGAATGGGACTAATTGGATAGCTCTTTCAAAGAGCCGGCACAGGCACGGTGGGCCGAATGGCCTCCTCCTATGCTGTACCTACAATGATACTAATATATATATATATATTGCGCGCAATGGCTCACACTTTCCATACTGTTAACAAGAATCACACTGTAGCTGGCGTCGAATCAATGTAAGAGACTTAAATAAAAACAGATGATCTGATCTGCTAAAAATTTCAGGCTGAAAAAGCCTTACCATTTGACAGTACTAGAAACCAGAAACTTATGGCTGGATTAAACTTCTGTAATAAATTCTGTCGTCCATCGAGGTACATTATGCTGTAGGGGCTAGATCTGTTATCTGCCATATTCAGTGCACGCCAATTTCCAAATGCCACAAGCTACCTGTCGGTTGACAAGTACCGTCCAGTACCACCAGATAGGCTTCTCCCTCCGCTAAGATTGTAATTTTTAAAATCTAGAACTAGTAAATCAAGCCTTCGTGCAAATTCAATATTTTTATTTCAAAAGGTAGAACTAATACCCATTATTTCAGAAAATCAAGCGTTCTCCTGTCTTCATTGTTGAAAATTACACAAGCCACCAATAACCCACCAATAAATATAAAGCAAAGAAAAAACTTTTGAAATGTGCCTTATTAAAAAATCTCTAACGGTGAATGGTACAGTGTGTTTATATTTCTGGTCTTTATGTTTCAACTCGGTGTTCTGAGAAAGCGTAAGGTAAATAATAAGCCCAAGAGTGTCGTGTAATGAATGTAGGTTTAGTATGTCCTTCAATACTTAAGGCAGTTGAGAATTATGAATTTGTTATAAGCGACTGATCATTCTTATATAGTTGGGCTCCGACCATCCAGTTTGGTCGCTGTCTTTGGCTCCGGGATTTAGCTGTTATAAAGACAAAATAAAAGTTTTGCACCGAATTGCGGTAGACCGCAGCAGACGAGCAGCGCGAAGGGACGCGAGTCTATTTCTTCTAGGTGGTTTTTATATTCTAAACTCTACCGGGCTCGCTTTAATTCGGCGACTGTGAGCAGTTATACTGCTCATGTCGAGTCAGTGCGACGCTGATGCACAATGCGCGCTTGGGGCTTTTTACTGGCTATCACGACCCATAACATCGAAAGCGGTTTTTGTTTTGTGGGGCGTTTTTGCAAAAACAAAGCTCGAATAACAGGACACATTTTTCCTCCTTTTTCTTCCGTCTCAGAATTGTATTCATCTGCAGGACCTGAAAAAACCCAAGTCTTTGTGGTGTAATGAGCTCCTAGGGAAATCGATGATATTTACATAGGAGGAGCATTCTGTTTAATACACACCGTTTAGTGACACTAACTGGTGATCAACTAAAATTGGACGTTGAATTTTATTGCAGTTTATCGACGTAATTATTTACTTTTAAACGTTTCAGACCTATTATTTTGAAAAATAATTCTTTACAAACGTTTACAAAAAAAATCATCTGCCACACAGATCAGCTCTTCGGGTTTTAAGATAGCTTTGTATATTGAAGGGCATATTAATAAGTGACCACCAGTATTACTTTTAATTCAATTGAAATATAACGTATGTAATATACCGTGTATACCATATGCTAATATTTACCATATACGTGTAGGCGGTTGATTTTAAAATCATATTTTGCAATATGTAAGACTTAAGCAAATGTTCACCCTTGTCTTTAATGATGAGGGTAGGATTAAAAAAAGCTTTATAAATTCGACCCCAGTGAAGTCCTAAAATCTAACTTCAAACCCAAATTGTATCCTTTAAAAAGGTCACGTAATGTGGCGAATTAAACATTCGCAATGATGTATATTTTGATTGTGAAAATACATAAATCCTAAAGATAATATGTTTTCTCTTATCTGTGCATAATTTTCATTCAAATGCAAGGATCCCCTTTCCTAACCCTTGGTGCCCACCAGTTTTTAAACTGAGTTATCACGCTGGTATTAATATATAACATATACCTGAGAGAATGTACCAGAGAGAAGCTGTAATTCATTGCAGGAGCTCAGCTGAAGTGTGAAACCACAAGAAAACGACTACCTTGGTTTCTTAACGTAATTGGAGCCTGGTATTGAATTACAAGCGTTTGCTATTTCAATATATATCAAGTAGATTGTGTGTGTGTGTGTGTGTGTATATGGGGGGGGGGGGGGGGTGGTGGGGGTGCTGTTCTCTTATCGTTTAAAGCCAAGCATGCCCAATGCAGACTGCAAGTTTGAGGTGACGTAATAATAAGACAGATACAGATGAGGAAGCCCATTCAGCCCATGTTAGCTCATCCATAAACATCCTACAGTTCTATGTGTTGATCACACTTCGTATGAAGAAGAACCTCCAGACAACAATCCTAAATTTACCTTTGAACTTGTGCCTCCTTGTCCTATTGTCGTAGTTTGATTTAAAGTAATGTTCTGAATTTACTGTTTACTGCTGCATTTATAGACTGATAGCTAGAAATGGATTGCAATCAAGTACAGTAGTATCCTACTTATACCACCTGGCTAGACCTTTGATTTTTATGGCCAGAAGAGGTGCTCTGCACATGTGGGTATACACATGTGAAGTGCTCCTCTTTCCGCTGTTAAAATGTAAATGTTTTGAGAGTGCAGTGGGAGTGTTCACACTGTCTCAATTCTACAGAAGTGTAAAAAATGTTAAGGTGGCCCAAGGGACCCATTGGGCACTTCCTAAATCCAGCTGGACACAGCACTGAGCTTGCACTGCATGTGGTGTCAAACCCAAGTGGTGTGAGGCCACCCATTCCAGGGAGTCTCACATGGCTTCTCTCTAGAATCATGCTGGACCCAGATTCTGGACTTATATTGCAACCTTAGTGCTGGTGTGAAGTGAGAACTGCTTTGCACCAACACTAAAATTTTAATTGACGTGCCCCATTCTGTACCTCTGAATGGTCACTTAAAGTCATTTCCTCTCAAGGAAGATCAGTCCAAGAATATCCAGTCTTTCCTCATACCTTAGTCTTCTGATGCTAGAGATCAGTCACTTTCATCTTCTCTGTACTGCATCCAGGGTTTGAATGTGGCCCTTGTGTCTCATTGTCCAGAATAGGATACAGTATTCAGGTGTGATCTTACCAAAACAAAACGTAAGAACATAATTGGTTATTGGAGTATTTGATTACATAACAACATAAACATAAATATCTGCACATGCCAGCTGCTGTGGTATTACAAGATGATTAATGGTGTTGATGTATCTATAACATTGCACTGTAAGGCATGGACAATGTGGTTATTTGATAATAATCAACATGCCTATTTTGTGGTTGGAAATTCAATAACTGCCAATTACTATAAACATGATAATACTACGGATTTTAGGCAGTTTCAACTAGTGTTGATAAATCTGCAGCACAAACCCACCTCAATTTGGCAGCAATTGTGCCCTTAAATTGTACAGAAGCACTTCAAGTAAAAATGGAAGAAAAGCAAAAATCAGCAACTGTGGAGAGAACAGGCAAGTTAATGTTTCAGGTGCAATCTTCATCAGAATTGGAAACAATTAAAGATAAACAGCATTTAAAAAGAAACAGAACAAAGGAATTGAGTGAAGAAAACACACTCATATACAAGAAAGCAAGTATGCGTAGAATGACCTGTAAAGTGCTTAAAAGGAAAATAGGAGATGGTTAAATGGCTAAAGTGATATTAACATAGGAAAAGGTAATGGGTGGTGGAGTAGTGGTCCCACAAACAGCAATGAGACAATAACCAGATAATCTGTTTTAAGTGTTGGTTGAGGGATAAATATTGGCCAAAACACCGGGGAGACCTTCCCTGCTCTTCTTCAAAATATTGCCATGGGATCTTTTACGTCCATCAGTTTAACATCTCAATCGAAAAACAGCACCTCCGATAGTGCAGAACTCCCTCAGTACTACACAGTTAGTCTAGATTTTGAGCAGAAACATGGAAAATGGGATGGAACTAGCTGAGGATCCTGTCTACCATGGTGGAGGGGGGCTGAGGAAAAAGGAAGCATTTCAGAAGCTCTGGTGTGGAACTTGGCATCATCATCCCAACATTTGCAGTTTTTTCTGCTTTTTGTTCAAATAAAGATGGTTCTATTTATCTCAGCTGCCACCATTGTGGAATCTGCCCTGTGTACATTGTGGGCAGACTCCAGAGCACCAATAGCAATAGAAAAACAACTGTGCAGATGCAATCTTTGAGCATGCAGAGCTGCGTAAAAATCATGATTGCAGCTTTTGTTTTCCGGCATCTGGGGAAGGTCTATTCCAGCTGACCAATACAGGAAAACTCAATCCCCTGCAGCCAAAAAAACTATTTTGTGGGCCGAGTGTGCTTGAATTTCCAGTTTCTGCTGCTGGCAAGGAAGGCTTTGCACTGGTAGTGCAGACTTATAAAATGATTCCTGACATTTCTTAGTGTTGGGGTAACACATACATTCAGTGCTAATTGGATGTGACCATTAGCCAGCAGAATTTGATGATGATATGTAGAAGTGAGTTAATCGGTCACAAACTGATCACAATCAGCAAACTCACATGGAGGTACAATCACAGAATTTATTGGTTGTAATTAAGAAAATAATCTTTTGAAAAGATTCATGCAAATTGAACAATTCCACTAGTCTGTGATCAAACAAAGCAGATTATAATATACAGATGTTGTAATGATGTTTTATAGCCATGTTACTTAGTAATTAAAAATAAGCTTCCCACCATAGCCGGATTTTTCTTACCTCATGTCTGGGTTTGTTGTAGACTTGTTGATAGTGATTGATTGCCATGGTTATTTCCTAGAATATCAAAAAGTGAGTACAAAACCAAAAGATCTGAACTGAGACTAGAAACATTACTTGGCTGAGAACTGAGAAAAAACATAATTTTCTAATCAATAAATGATCCATATATAGGTTAGATCAGAAAACACTGAAATTTTGATGACCCTAGCTCAGGTATTCAGAAGGTGGAGATTCCTCCACTCAACCCCTCCACTGTCTCTCACTTGTCACATTGCTTGTTCGACATCCTGGATGAATAAAAATTTCCTCCAACTAAATATTGGACAGACCTAAGCCATTGTCTTTGGTGCCTGTGCAAACTCTGTTCCCTAGCCACCAACTCCATCTGAGGCTGAACCAGACTGTTCGCAACCTTGGCGTCCTATTTGACTCTGAGATGAGCTTCCGACCACATATGCGTTCCATCACCAAGACCGCCTACTTCCAGCTGAGTAATATCGCCCATCTCCACCGCTGCCTCAGCTCATCTGCTGCTGAAACCCTCATCTATGCCTTTGTTACCTCCAGACTGGACTATTCCAATGCTCTCCTGGCTGGCCTCCCATCTTCCACCCTCCATATACTTGAGCTCATCCAAAACTCTACTGCCATATCCTAACTCGCACCAAGTTCCATTCTCCCATCAGCCCTGTGCTCGCTGACCTACGTCGGCTCCCGGTCCGGGAACGCCTTGATTTTAAAATTCTTATCCTTGTTTTCAAATCCCTCCATGGCTTCGCCCCTCCCTATCTCTGTAACCTCCTCCAGCCCTACAGCCTCTGAGATCTCTGCGCTCCTCCAATTCTTGCCTCTTGCGTATCCCCGATTTTAATCGCTCCACCATTGGCAGCCGTGCCTTCAGCTGCATAGGCCCAAAGCTCTGGAATTCCCTCCCTAAACCTCTCCACCTCTCCACCTCTCTCCCCTCCTTTAAGATGTTCCTTAAAACCTACCTCTTTGACCAAGCTTTTGGTCAAGTGTGCTAATACCTCCTTATGTGGCTTGGTGTGAAATTTTGTTTGATAATCACTCCTGTGAAGCGCCTTGGGACATTTTACTATGTTAAAGGTGCTATATAAATGCAAGTTGTTGCTGTATGTTTATCATATTTGGTTAATAGGATCAGCTACATAGCTTAGACAGAATGCCATCAGTAAGGCCTTGCAGTTTGAACTACAGCAATAAAATTTCCCATCTTAAAACCTGATGATTTTTTATCCCTCACTGTGAGGCTATGGTAAAAGTGCAATGCAGTGATGGAGAAGAGTTTGTTTCCAAATAAACGTTTTATAGCAATCAACAGTGCAGCCAGAGCGAAGACCATAGCATCACGGGTGGCTCAGCTGTACAGGGGGGGAGGGAAAAGGTCAGGAGAGCATTAGTAATAGGGGATTCTATATTTAGGGGAACAGACAGGCGTTTTTGTGGCTGCAGACGTGATTCCAGGATGGTATGTTGCCTCCCTGGTGCCAGGGTCAAGGTTGTCACTGAGCGGCTACAGAACATTCTGTAGGGGGAGTGTGAACAGCCAGAGGTTGTGGTCCATATTGGTACTAATGACCTAGGCAAAAAGAGGGGTGAGATCCTGCAGGCAGATTTTAAGGAGTAGGAAACACATTAAGAATCAGGACCTCAAAGGTAGTAATCTCCAGATTACTCCCGGTGCCGTGCGCTAGTGAGCATAGAAATAGGAGGATAGAGCAGATGAAAGCATGGCTGGAGAGATGGTGCAGGAGGGAGGGCTTTGGATTCCTGGGGCATTGGGAACAGTCCTGGGGGAGGTGGGACCTGTACAGGCCGGACGGGTTGCACCTCAACAGAGCTGGGACCAATGTCCTCATGGGGAGGTTCGCTAGTGCTATGGTGGGGGGGGGTGTTTAAACTAATTTGGCAGGGGGATGGGCATCAGGATGTAGTATTGGAAAGGAGAATCAAGGGGCACAAAGGATCGGGAGAGAAAGATAGCCCTAGAGCAAGAAATAGTATGGTAGTAGATGGGACAGGAGAGAGTACAAGAAAGAGTACAAGAAAGTCTAAAATAGGTTTACAGTGCATGTGTGTAAATGCACAAAGCGTGGTAAAAAAAAAGGTTGGTGAGCTGCAGGTGCAATTAGCCACATGGGAATACGATGTTGCGGCGATATTGGAGACCTGGCTCAAAAAAGGACAGGATTGGGTACTAAATATTTCTGGATACAAGGTGTTCAGGAAAGATAGGGAAGGTAAGAAAGGAGGGGGGTGGTGGCAGTATTGATTAAGGAGAAAATTACAGTGCTGGAGAGGGAGGATGCCTTGGACGAGTCAAGGACAGAATCTATTTGGTTAGAGTTAAGAAACAATTGAGGTTCCATTACATTACTGGGTGTATTCTATAGGCCACCAACTAGTGGGAAGGAGATAGAGGAACAAAGTTGCGGGGAAATTATAGAGAGGTTCAAAAGCATAGAGTAGTGATAACGGGGGACTTCAACTATCCTAATATAGACTGGGATAGTAACAAAATAAGGGGTAAAGAGGGGGAGAAATTTTTGAAGTGTGTTCAGGAGAACTTTCTTGACCAGTACGTTTCCGGCCCAATGAGGAAGGAGGCATTGCTGGATCTGGTTCTGGGGAATGAGGCGGGAGAAGTGGAGCAAGTGTCAATGGGGGAACATTTAGGGAACAGCGATCACAGTATCATAAGCTTTAGAATAGCTATGGAAAAGGACATGGACCACTCTAAAGTAAAAATACTCAATTGGAGGAGGGCCAATTTCAGTGGGATGAGAACAGATCTGGCCCAGGTAAATTAGAATCAAAGATTGGCAGGCAAAACTGTAATTGAACAATGGGCGGTGTTTAAGGAGGCGATGGTTCAGGTACAGTTTAGGTACATTCCCACGAGGGAGAAAGGTAGGGCAACTAAAGCCAGAGCACCCTGGATGACAAAAGCGATAGAGAGGAAGATGAAGCAGAAAAAAGGGGCGTATGACAGATGTCAGGTTGATAACACAAGTGAGAACCAGGCTGAATATAGAAAGTTCAGAGGGGAAGTGAAAAAGGAAATGAGAGGGGCAAAGAGAATATGAGAATAGACTGGCAGCAAACATAAAAGGGAATCCAAAAGTCTTCTATAGGCATGTAAACAGCAAACGGGTAGTAAGAGGAGGGGTGGGGCCGATCAGGGACCAAAAAGGTGATCGACTCATGGAGGCAGAGGGGATGGCCGAGGTACTAAATGAATACTTTGCATCTGTCTTTACCAAGGAAGAAGATACTGCCAGAGTCTCAGTAAAAAGAGATGTAGTTGAGATACTGGATGGGCTGAAAATTGATAAAGAGGAGGTGCTAGAAAGGCTAGCTGTACTTAAAGTAGATAAGTTACCTGATGGTGACTTATAGGGATGCATCCTAGGAAGTAAGGGTGGAAATTGTGGAGGTTCTGGCCATAATCTTCCAAACATCCTTAGGTACGGGGGTGGTTCCAAAGGGCTGGAGAATTGTAAATGTTACGCCTTTGTTCAAAAAAGGGAGTAAGGATAAACCCAGAAACTACAGGCCAGTCAGTTTAACCTCGGTGGTGAGGAAACTTTTAGAAACGATAATCCGGGACAGAATTTGCAGTCACTTGGACAAGTGTGGACTGATTAGGAAAAGCCAGCACGGATTTGTTAAAGGCAAATCGTGTTTAACTAATTTGATACTGTTTTTTGATGAGGTAACAAAGAGGGCCGATGAGGGCAATGATGTGGAGTAGATGGACTTTCAAAAGGCGTTTGATAAAGTGCCACATAATAGGCTTGTCATCAAGATTCAAGCCCATGGAATAAAGGGGGCAGTAGCAATATGGATACAGAATTGGCTAATCTGTAAGAGTAGTGGTGAATGGTTGTTTTTTGAACTGGAGGAAGATATACAGTGGCGTTCCCCAGGGGTCGGTGCTGGGACCACTGTTTTTCTTGATATATATTGATGACTTGGACTTGGGTGTACAGGGCACAATTTCCAAATTTGCAGATGGCACAAAACTTGGAAGTGTAATGAACAGTGAGGAGGATAGTGATAGACTTCAAGAGGATATAGACAGGTTGGTGAAATGGATGGACATGTGGCAGATAAAATTTAATGCAGGAAAATGCGAAGTGATCCATTTCGGTAGGAAGAACAAGGAGAGGCAATATAAACTTGAGGGCACAATTCTAAAAGGGGTACAGGAACAGAGAGATCTGGGGGTATATGTGCACAAATCATTAAAGGTGGCAAGACAGGTTGAGAAAGCGGTTAAAAAAGCAAACGGGATCCTGGGCTTTATAAATAGAGGCATAGAGTACAAAAGCAAGGAAGTCATGATGAACCTTTATAAAACACTGATTCAACCACAACTAGAGTATTGTGTCCAGTTCTGGGCACCGCACTTTAAGAAAGATGTGAAGGCCTTAGAGAGGATGCAGAAAAGATTCACTAGAATGATTCTGGGGATGAGGGACTTTAGTTATGTGGTTAGACTGGAGAAGCTGGGGTTGTTCTCCTTGGAACAGAGAAGGTTGAGAGGAGATTTGATAGAGGTATTTAAAACTAGTAAGGGTCCAAACAGAATGGATAGAGAGAAACTGCTCCCAATGGTGGAAGGTCAAGAACCAGATTTAAGGGGCTTGGCAAAAGAACCAAAGGTAACATGAGGAAAAACTTTTTTACACAGCGAGTGGTTAGGATCTGGAATGCACTGCCTGAGATGGTGGTTGAGGCAGATTCAATCATGGCCTTCAAAAGGGAACTGGATAAATACTTGAAAGGAAAAAAAATTCAGGGCTACGGGGAAAGGGCGGGGGAGTGGGACTAGCTGGATTGCTCTTGCATTGAGCTGGCACGGACTCAATGGGCCGAATGGCCTCCTTCCGTGCTGTAACCTTTCTATGATTCAATGATTCTAACTTTTACAAGAATACAAAAATACACAGTATGTGGTCTGATCTTTGTAACCAAATGTGATAAATTATCTGATGAAGAATATAAACCCAAAGCATTAATAACCTGCCTTTTCTCTTTATAGATGTTGGCTGACCTGCTGTGTATTTCCAGCATTTTAAAATTTCCAACATTTGCAATTCTTTTTCTTTTTGATTTATGATACATTATGTACCATGTGACATTATGTCAGACTTGATAACTAATAACTGGGCAAGGCTACCGCATGCATTTTTTTACATATTAGGAGTCAATTGGCTAAAATCTATGTAAGAACATAAGAACATAAGGAACAGGAACAGGAACAGGAGTAGGCCATACTGCACCTCAAGCCCGCTCCACCATTGAGTAAGATCATGGCAACTCCACTTTCCTGAACGATCCCCATATCCCTTGATTTCCCTTGAGTCCAAAAATCTATCGATCTCAGCCTTGAACATATTCAATGACTTAGCAACCACAGCCCTCTGGGATAGAGAATTCCAAAGATTCACAACGCTCTGAGTGAAGAAATTCCTCCTCATCGTGAGCCTATGCCCCCTACTTCTAGATTGTCCAGCCAGGGGAAACAACCTCTCAGCATCTAGTCTGTGAAGCCCCCTCAGAATCTTGTATGTTTCAATGAAATCACCTCTCATTCTACCAAACTCCAGAGAGTATAGACCCATTCTACTGAATCTCTTCTCATAGGACAACCCTCTCATCCCAGGAATCAATCTAGTGAACCGTCGTTGCATCGCCTGTAAGGCAAGTATATATACGTCCTTAGATAAGAAGACCAAAACTGTATATAGTACTGCAGGTGAGGTCTCACCAAAGCCCTGTACAATTGTAGTGAGACTTCCTTACTCTTGTACTTCAACCCGCTTGCAATAAAAGCCAACATGCCATTTACCTTCCTAATTGCTTGCTGTACCTGCATGCTAACTTTTTGTGTTTCTTGTATGAGGACACCCAGATCTCTCTAAACACCAACATTTAATAGTTTCTCAACATTTTAAAAATATTCTGTTTTCCTATTCTTCCTACCAAAGTGAATAACCTCACATTTCCCCACATTATACTCCATCGGCCACCTTCTTGCCCATTCACCTAACCTGTCTATATCCCTTTGCAGACTCTTTATGTCTTCCTCACAGCTTACTTTCCCACCTAGCTTTGTTTCGTCAGCAAACCTGGATACATTACACTCGGTCGTTTCACCTAAGTCATTAGTATAGATTGTAAATAGGTGAGGTCCAAGCATTGATCCTTGTGGCAACCCACTGTCAACCTGAAAATAATCTGTTTACGCCTACTCTC
Organism: Heptranchias perlo; assembly: GCF_035084215.1. NCBI lineage: Eukaryota > Metazoa > Chordata > Chondrichthyes > Hexanchiformes > Hexanchidae > Heptranchias > Heptranchias perlo. Next base: position 67,782,475 of record NC_090326.1, on the reverse strand, counting down.
TGTTTTCTGTCCGTTAACCAATCCTCTATCCATGCTAATATATTACCCCAACCCCATGAGCCCTTTTCTTGTGTAACAACCTTTTATGTGTCACCTTATCGAATGCCTTTTGAAAATCCAAATATACTACATCCACTGGTTCCCTTTTATCTACCCTGCTAGTTACATCCTCAAAAAACTAATAAATTTGTCAAACATGATGTCCCTTTCATAAAACCGTGTTGACTCTGCCTAATCATATTATGATTTTCTAAGTGCCCAGTGAGCACTTCCTTAATAATGGATTCCAGGATTTTCCCGATGACTGATGTCAGACTAACTGGCCTATTTTCTATTTTCTCTTTCCCTCCTTTCTTGAATAGTGGGGTTGCATTTGCTACCTTCCAATCTGCTGGGACCGTTCTAGAATCGAGGGAATATCGTAACCAATGCATTCACTATTTCTGCAGTCACCTCTTTTGGAACACTAGGATGTAGGCCATCAGGTCCAGGAGATTTATCAGCTTTTAGTCTCATTAGTTCCTCCAATATTGTTTCTCTACTGATATTAATTACATTAAGTTCCTCACTCTCATTAGCCCCTTGGTTCCCCATTATTTCTGGTATGTTTTTTGTGTCTTCTACTGTGAAGGCAGATACAAAATATTTGTTGAACGTCTCTGCCATTTCCTTATTCCCCATTATAATTTCTCCTGTCTCAGCCTCTAAGGAACCAACATTTATTTTTGCTGCTCTCTTCCTTTTTACATACATGTAGAAGCTCTTACAATCTGTTTTTATATTTCTTGCCAGTTTACTTTCATATTCTATTTTCTCCCTTTTTATCAATTTTTTGACATCCTGCGGTGTGACCAACTCGTTTAGCGAGTTGGTCACACCGCAGGTAAAGGGCATACAGGCAGGAAGTGAATGGGTGACCACCAGGAAGAGTAAGAGATGCAGGCAGGTAGTGCAGGGGTCCCCTGTGGCCATCCCCCTCTCAAACAGATATGCCACTTTGGATGCTGTTGGGGGGGGATGACTTATCAGGGGAAGGCAGCAGCAGCCAACTTCCTGGCACCACGGGTAGCTCTGCTGCACAGGCTGGGAGGAAAAAGAGTGGCAGAGCTATAGTGATAGGGGACTCAATTGTAAGGGGAATAGACAGGCGTTTCTGCGGCCGCAACCGAGACTCCAGGATGGTGTGTTGCCTCCCTGGTGCAAGGATCAAGGATGTCTCGGAGCGGCTACAGAACATTTTGGAGGGGGAGGGCGAACAGCCAGCTGTCGTGGTGCACATAGGCACCAACGATATAGGTAAAAAAGGGGATGAGGTCCTAAAAGCAGAATATAGGGAGTTAGGAGGTAAATTAAAAAATAGGACCTCAAAGGTAGTAATCTCAGGATTGCTGCCAGTGCCACGTACTAGTCAGAGTAGAAATAGGAGGATATTTCAAATGAATACGTGGCTAGAGGAATGGTGCAAGGGGGAGGGATTCAAATTCCTGGGACACTGGAAACGGTTCTGGGGGAGGTGGGACCAGTACAAACCGGATGGTCTGCACCTGGGCAGGGCCGGGACCGCTGTCCTAGGAGGAGTGTTTGCTAGTGCTGTTGGGGAGGGTTTAAACTAAAGTGGCAGGGGGTTGGGAACCTGAGCAGGGAGAGAGAGGAAAGCGTAACAGGAAGGGACAGAAGGTATGGAGTAATAGGTAAAGTGTTAAAAAAGGAGAAAGCAGGAACTAAGCGTCACAAAACAGATTTGAAAGTTCTTTATCTGAATGCACGTAGCATTCCTAATAAAATGGACGAGTTAACGGCACAAATAACTACGTATGGGTATGATCTTGTGGCCATTACAGAAACATGGCTGCAGGGTGACAACGACTGGGAATTAAATATGCCAGGGTATTTAACAATCAGGAAGGACAGGCAGGAAGGAAGGGGAGGTGGGGTGGCTATGTTAATAAAGGAAGGAATCACTGTAATACAGAGAAATGATATTGGGACAAAGCATCAAGATAATGAAACAGTTTGGGTGGAGATAAGGAATAATAAGGGAAAAAAAACATTAGTGGGCGTAGTATATAGGCCTCCTAATAGTTGCAACTCTGCTGGAAGAAGTATTAATCAGGAAATAGTCGGGGCATGTAATAAGGGAACAGCCATAATTATGGGGGATTTTAATTATCATATTAACTGGACAAATCAAATTGGGCAGAGCAGCCTTGAGGACGAGTTCATTGAGTGCATCAGGGATGGATTTCTTGAGCAGTATGTAACTGATCCTACAAGGGGGCAGGCAACCTTGGACCTGGTCCTGTGTAATGAGTCAGGATTAATTAATAATGTCCTAGTTAAGGATCCCCTTGGAACGAGCGACCACAACATGGTTGAATTCCATATCCAATTAGAGGGTGAGAAGGTTGATTCTCAAACAAGCGTACTGAGCTTGAATAAAGGAGACTATGATGGTATGAGAGCGGAATTGATTAAAGTGGACTGGGAAAATAGATTAAAGGGTAAGACGGTACATGAGCAGTGGTGTTCATTTAGGGAGTTATTTTACAACTTTCAAAATAAATATATTCCACTGAGGAAAAAAGGGTGTAAAAGAAATGACAGCCACCCGTGGCTAAGTAAAGAAATCAAGGATAGTATCCGACTAAAAACAAGGACATGTAAGGTAGCCAAACTTAGTGGGAGGATAGAAGATTGGGAATTCTTCAAAAGACAGCAAAAAGTAACTAAAGGATTGATTAAGAAAGGGAAGTTAGATTATGAAAAGAAATTAGCAAAAAATATAAAAACAGATAGCAAGAGTTTCTATAGTTATATAAAAAGAAAAAGGGTGGCTAAGGCAAACGTAGGTCCCTTAGAGGATGAGACCGGGAAATTAATGGTGGGAAACATGGAGATGGCAAAAATGCTGAACAAATATTTTGTTTCAGTCTTTACAGTAGAGGACACTAAGAATATCCCAACACTGGACAAACAGGGGACTCTCGGGGGGGAGGAGCTAAATACGATTAAAATCACTCAGGAGATGGTACTCAGTAAAATAATGGGACTCAAGGCGGATAAATCCCCTGGACCTGATGGCTTCCATCCTAGGGTCTTGAGGGAAGTGGCAGTAGGGATTGTGGATGCTTTGGTGATAGTTTTCCAAAATTCCCTGGACTCAGGAGAGGTCCCGGCAGATTGGAAAACTGCTAATGTAACACAGTTATTTAAAAAGGGTAGTAGGCAGAAGGCTGGAAATTATAGGCCAGTTAGCTTAACATCTGTGGTGGGTAAAATTTTGGAGTCTATTATTAAGGAGACAGTAACGGAACATTTAGATAAGCATAATTTAATAGGACAAAGTCAGCATGGCTTTATGAAGGGGAAGTCATGTCTGACAAATTTGTTTGAGTTCTTTGAGGATATAACGTATAGGGTGGATAAAGGGGAACCAGTGGACATAGTGTATTTAGACTTCCAGAAGGCATTCGACAAGGTGCCACATAAAAGATTATTACTTAAGATAAAAAATCACGGGATTGGGGGTAATATTCTGGCATGGGTGGAGGATTGGTTATCGAACAGGAAGCAGAGAGTTGGGATAAATGGTTCATTTTCGGACTGGCAACCAGTAGCCAGTGGTGTTCCACAGGGGTCGGTGCTGGGTCCCCAACTCTTTACAATCTATATTAACGATTTGGAGGAGGGGACCGAGTGCAACATATCAAAATTTGCAGATGATACAAAGATGGGAGGGAAAGTAGAGAGTGAGGAGGACATAAAAAACCTGCAAGGGGATATAGACAGGCTGGGTGAGTGGGCGGAGATTTGGCAGATGCAATATAATATTGGAAAATGTGAGGTTATGCACTTTGGCAGGAAAAATCAGAGAGCAAGTTATTTTCTTAATGGCGAGAGACTGGAAAGTACTGCAGTACAAAGGGATCTGGGGGTCCTAGTGCAAGAAAATCAAAAAGTTAGTATGCAGGTGCAGCAGGTGATCAAGAAAGCCAACGGAATGTTGGCTTTTATTGCTAGGGGGATAGAATATAAAAACAGGGAGGTATTGCTGGAGTTATATAAGGTATTGGTGAGACCGCACCTGGAATACTGCATACAGTTTTGGTCTCCATACTTAAGAAAAGACATACTTGCTCTCGAGGCAGTACAAAGAAGGTTCACTCGGTTAATCCCGGGGATGAGGGGGCGGACATATGAGGAGAGGTTGAGTAGATTGGGACACTACTCATTGGAGTTCAGAAGAATGAGAGGCGATCTTATTGAAACATATAAGATTGTGAAGGGTCTTGATCGGGTGGATGCAGTAAGGATGTTCCCAAAGATGGGTGAAACTAGAACTAGGGGGCATAATCTTAGAATAAGGGGCTGCTCTTTCAAAACTGAGATGAGGAGAAACTTCTTCACTCAGAGGGTGGTAGGTCTGTGGAATTTGCTGCCCCAGGAAGCTGTGGAAGCTACATCATTAGATAAATTTAAAACAGAAATAGACAGTTTCCTAGAAGTAAAGGGAATTAGGGGTTATGGGGAGCGGGCAGGAAATTGGACATGAAGCTGAGTTCGGATCGGTCAATGCTCTGTGGGTGGCGGAGAGGGCCCAGGGGCTGTGTGGCCGGGTCCTGCTCCGACTTCTTGTGTTCTTTAGATTTGTGGTTGGGATCAGATCAGCCATGATCTTATTGAATGGCGGAGCAGGCTCGAGGGGCCGATTGGCCTACTCCTGCTCCAAATTCTTATGTTCTTATGTTCTTATGTTCTCCCAATCCTCAGGCTTACTACTCCCTCGCAACATTATAGGCCTCTTCTTTTAATCTAATACTATCTTTAACTTCTTTAGTTAGCCATGGATGAATAACTTTTCCCATGCAGTTTTTATTTCTCAATTGAATGTATACTCGTTGAGAATATTGAAATATTTATTTAAATGTTTGCCATTGCTTATCTACTATCATATCTTTTAATCTAATTTCCCAATCTACCTTAGCCAACTCACCCCTCATATCTATGTAATTGGCTTTATTTAAGTTTAAGACTAGTTTCAGTCTTAAATATGTCACTCTCAAACTCAATGTGAAATTCTATCATAGGATGATCACTCTTCCCCAGAGGATCCTTTACTGTGAGGTTACTAATTAACCCTGTCTCATTACACAATACAAGATCTAAAGTAGCCTGTTCCCTGGTTCTAAAATTATGATTGGATGCCTAGCAAGAATATTTCATAGCAATGACTGGCACATTTTAAAACAAATTCTTAAACACTCAAGTGAAAAGCAGAACAAAAACAACACTTTAAGAACAAATTCAAGAGCCAAAAACAAAGAAAGGAAAGGTCTTGCATTTATACAGCACCTATCACAACCTCAGGATGTCCCTACGTGCTTTACAGCAAATGAAGCACATTTGAAATTTAGTCACAGTTGTAATGTAGGAAACTCGGCAGCCAATTTGTGCACAGCAAGGTCCAGAAAATAGCAATGAGATAATGACCAGCTAATCTCTTTTTTTAGTCATGTTGGTTGAGGGATAAATATTGGCCAGGACACTGCTCTTCTTCAAATAGTGCCATGGGTTCATCTATTTCCCCCTGAAAGGGCAGAGGGAATCTTGATTTATTTTTTCATCTGAAAGATGGCACCTCTGACATTGCAGCACTCCTTCAGTACTGCTCTGAAGTGTCGGCCTAGATTATGTGCTCACGTCTCTGGAATGGCAACAGAAATAATTAAAACAAGAAGCTGTATTTTGAGAAAAGATTTGGTGTTCCTGAACGTCAATACCAAAAAAGCAAACTGTGAACTTTACCTTAAATAAATATAAAAATGATTGGAATCCAAACTGTAGACTGAGAAAGACAATGTGTGATAGAATGAGTTGAACTCTTACAGCTAATGAAAGAATTCTCCTCTAGATGACTTTGTGAGTTATTCACTGAGTAGCTGAGCCACACAGACCAGGAAGGTCCTAAATTCAGTCCTTGGTCTGTGTTGAGTTAGCTGATCACAAGTGAAGAGGTGGTAGGGCAGTACAATTGGCCTCAGAAGCCTTGGTTAGGGACTTCACTCTTCTGATCACTAGTCTGTGGCCTCTGAAGAAGCACGTGCTTGCGCACATTAGGTAAGGGCAGGATTAGGCTTAGCTGTGATGTTTCCCATGCTTGAATAGCCTGCAAACATTTACTGTCAAGGCTCACACATAAGAGTATAAGAAGTCAAGGGATATCATAAGGTCAGTTTGCCCTAACTCTCCCTTTGCACCATTCAGCTGCGTTTGAACACCCTTAATGTTTTCGTCTCTGCTACTTTGACACTATCAGCCTTAAGTAAAGAAGTTCTTCCTAATATATGTTTTCAATTTACCTTTTATCAATTTAAACTTATGTCCTTCTGGTCATAATATCCTGTCTTATTTAGAAGCAATATTCTGGGTTTACCTTATCTGTATTGTTTAATATTTTATATACCTTGATCAGGTCCTCTTTAACTGTCTTTTTTATATACTGCAAAATTTGAGGTTCTCTAATCTTTACTCATAACTCCCCTCCTTTATACTTGGATCAGTCACGTTACTGTACTTTGGACCCTCTTTTGTGGTATGGTGACTAGAAATGGAGGAAAGACTCAATGCGCTGTCTGACCAATGCCCTGTATAACCTTAGGATAAGGCTATACAGGGCACTGCAGTCTATTAGCTTTTCAAATAGAAATAAAGATTTTCATTTGTATAGTGCCTTATCATGTATCTCAAAGCAGTTCAAAATAAATTAAAATAAATTACTTTGAAGTGCAGTAACTGTTATGTTGGCAAACAGAGCAGCCATTTAGCACAAAGCAGGACTCTCACGAGCAGCGATGAGATAAGTGATCAATTCATTGTATCAAAGTATCATAGTAGGTACAGCACAGGGGGAGGCCATTCGGCCCATCATACCTGTGCCGGCTATTTGATTTGCTTATGGTGTTGTTTGAGGTGGGGGGGGCGGTGGAGGTGGGGGTGGGGGGTTGGCCAGAGAACTCCCTGCTCTTTAGATAGATCCACAGGGCCTTCAATGTCCTGACGCACTGGAACAAGTGGACAGGATCTTGAGTTAAAATCTCATCTGAAGGATGACACCTCCATCAACGTGGCACTCTATTATTGCACTACAATATCTTAGGCTATGTGCTCGAGCTCTAGAGTGGGGTTTGAAACCACAATCTTTTGACTTAGAGGTGACAGTGCTACCAATTTGGTGAACCTCTTTTTTAATGGTCCTTTTGTTGTTTTTTTAAATATTTAGTTTCAAGCAGTTAGTACTGGTCACAGCACTGGTGGAACTGATTTGGAAGAGTTACTGACCCTGACAGTGCAAAGAAGCTGAATGATCATCTGTAATCACTAACATAGTTTGCTTCAGCTTCACCTGTGTATGTTAATTCAGCCTCCTTATGGCGCTGGGCTCAATAACTTCTCCAAGCCATTTGCATAATTATATCAACAATACTCATTATTTAGAAGAAAACAATGAAAAATATAAAAAGTAGCTGTTAAAATAATTCAAATTTTTTAACAATCATTCTCATTTTGAAAAAAACATCTTAAATGGTGATATTCACTCTATTAATTAATGGTCAATAGCATTTTCTTGTTATCGGAGGTACTCAAATGAAACCCAATCTAATCCAATCCAATCAAATCATATCTGGGGGGATTTTTCAAAAGAAATGGACCAGTAATTTGGCTAAGACCTTGGGCATGTTGGCTGGACGCTGGCATCTATGATGGTGGGGACTGATTGTTAAAGGTAACTGTAGGAAAGAAATTGGTTCTGAATAAATGAGCAGGATCCAAGATGCATAAGTTAGGGCAGCCGTGATGTCATGTACTGAAGGCTGTTGAGAGGGGTCAGGGGAGATAGCAGAGACTGTAGTTTCAATTTTTTGATCCTCAAAAATATGCAAATTGTGCTGTGGGACCGGAAAGCAGCCAATGTAATACCCTTTTTAAGAAGGGAGAGAAGGATAAACTATGCACAATGGACCTGTGAGTCTAATGTCTGTTGTCAGCAAACTCTTACGGCTCGATTTTTGGGTGAAGGAGCAGGTGCGTTGGGGGCGGGGGGGCTTTGAAAATCGCTGAAATCCCGAGTGGGTTTGGAGCCCAGCTCCAACCCGCCGGCTTCCGAGTTCCCCAATGACGGGTCTGGGTGCACGCGCACCTCCCGAATGTGGAAGTCCCACCAGCAACTAAAGCCGACGGGGTGATACTTTGCATAGTTTGTCAGCTAGATGAAGTACTTGAAGTACTTAATTGTCTTGACATTTTGGCAGGGGTGCAATTTTGAAGCATCCTCAGCGTGTTTCCCGTGCTGTGGGAAACACTCTCAGTTGCAACAGATGTGTTTCAGCCAGCAGCCAATGGGAGATGCAAATGCTTATTTGACAGGTGGGGAGAAAACATCATTTATTGCAGCAGGGTGGTCACTTCAGACAAAGTTTTGGCTGCAACATCTTTGTGTTTTCACTCAAAATTCTTATTTTCCACCCAAAACTCTGCTGTTCAAACATATTTAACTACTTTGCGGACCCCCTCAAACTCACACCGTCAGGATGGGGGGCGCCATGGCTGCATTCACCACTACATCCGAGGACGAGCAACATCACCAGCCTGGTCAGGCAAGGTGTCCACCTCTGCCATGTGGAGCTCCACAACACAGTGCTGCACCACAGGCACCTGCACAAGAGAACAGTGGGTAACAACAGAGAGAACGATGTCGCAGGAGGCACTACCCTCGCCACAGGGTCTACAGAACGAGACTCAGCTTCCTGGACCTCTCTGAGGAGCAGTGCATACAAAGGCTCAGAGTCAGTCGCCGGGTAGTCGCAGACATCTGCAGCCTCCTTCATGCCGAGCTGCTCCTGGCTGGGCCGAGATCTCCTTACCTGTGCTGTCAAAGTCACCACTGCCCTCAACTTCTTCGCCTCCGGATCATTCCAGGGTGCCACCATGGACATTGCCGGGGACTCTCAGTCGTCTGCAAACAAGTGCATAAGGCAGGTCACCGATGGCTTGTTTCACAGGGCCTCGTACTACGTCAACTTCCCCATGGATGACCTCAGCCAGACAGAGAGGGCAGTGGGATTCCACACTGTGGCTGGCTTCCCACGGGTGCAGGATGTAATTGATTGCACCCATACAGCAATACGAGCACCTCCACATGAGCCAGGACTGTTCATCAACAGGGAGGGCAATCACTCCATCAACACTCAGCTCATTTGTGACCACCGCAAAAGATTCCTGCACGTGTGCGCCAGATTCCCTAGCAGCTGCCACAATTCCTTCATCCTCTGGGAATCCAACATCCCGCCCCTCTTCCACGCACCGAACACCCTTAAGGGCTGGCTCCTCGGGGATACCCACTGCATACGTGGCTTATGACACCTCTGAGGTACCCCATCACCGAGCAACAGTGTCGATATAACGACAACCACATCGCCACCAGGTCTACAATTGAGCATGCTGTAAGGCTGCTCAAGATGCGCTTCAGGTGCCTTGATCATTCTCAGGGAGCGCTTCAATACGCACCAGACAGAATGGGATGCATTATAGTCGTGTGTTGTGATCTGCACAACATGGCACAACAGAGAAGGGTGCCGCTTGAGGAGGCCCCACCCACATTTGCCACCCACATCGAGGAGGAGGAGGATGAGGAGCAGAAGCAACCCGTGGGCAGAGCAACGGCTCACCTGGCTGCTCGTGAGGCCAGGGAGTCACTGATATGTGAACGGTTCTCCGAACATCAGACAGTGTGAAGAGTCCAGTCCTCCCACCACCTGGATAGAGCGGCGCCTACACCAGCAACCCCTCCCCTCCCACCCCTCCCTGCACAAAACAGTCCTGCAACTACACATACACTCACTGTGGAGTGACCCAATGGATGGCATCAAGTGGCGAACGTCATGAAAGGGCATTATTACAGAAGACAGTCAAGAATGGCCAAGAGGTGGCAGTGGTGGTGACAATAATAATATTTAATGTGAGTTTAACAAAAAGCAAATATAAATAAAAAACATGACCGACCGTCAAACACCCTTGTGCAACCCTTTCATTTCCGACTACTTCCACGTGGTGCATCCCCTGTGGCTGCAGCAGAGGTAGTGGCAGGTTGCTCTTGTTCACGCCCTGACCAATTAGATGCTTAGGGCCTACGGCCTCTGGGTTTTGGTGTCCATCAGGGCCCCTCCAAATTTCTGCTCCAACTGCACATGTGCAGAGACAGAATTGGCCACCTGGAGAGGAGGCAGCATTGCGGGTACTGGTTCAGAGGGGGGGCAACGGGTGAGACATGGGAGCGCTTTGAGTGGCGTCCCCACTTCTATGTCCCCTTTCGCCATCATCCCTCCCCTGGGCCAGGCCCACACCACTCCTACCAGTCTGCTGGACAACAGTTTGGAGGACTTGTGTGAAGCCTTGTAAGGCCAGTGCTAGTGTATCTGCCTGCCTGTTTAAGGCGACAGAATGTTTTTCACTGTAAGTCCGAACGGCTGATGTCAGGGCCTGAATGGACTCATTTATGAGCCGTGCTTGTAGCTCAATGAAGGCTTGCCTTCCCTCCATCGCAGACATTTCCCGCACTTACCCACGACAGTATCTCAGAAATGCCCTCACGTCCCTGTGACACGATCTCAGAGATGCTCTCACGTCCCTGTGAAAGTATCTCAGAGATTCCCTCCCGTACCTGTGCCACCATTCCACTCATGTGGGTGTTTGCTCCAGGAACTGCCCCTTTAAATAGAGCTCCTCCAGCTGACAGCCTGTGATGCGGGTGTGCAGTCCGCCCACTGCGCAGCTTTTGGACGGGAAACCCAGAAGCCACATTAAGTGGCTCCAATTGACCCGCGATCGCATGGGAAATGGACATTTATTATTGGGTGAGTTACCCACGCGCCCAATCACCCACCCGCTGCCATCCCGCCTCCACGCTAATATTGGGGCCTTAGAATCTAGTAGCACCCAGCCAAGACTCATAGAATCATAGAATCATAGAAGTTACAACATGGAAACAGGCCCTTCGGCCCAACATGTCCATGTCGCCCAGTTTATACCACTAAGCTAGTCCCAATTGCCTGCACTTGGCCCATATCCCTCGATACCCATCTTACCCATGTAACTGTCCAAATGCTTTTTAAAAGACAAAATTGTACCCGCCTCTACTACTGCCTCTGGCAGCTCGTTCCAGACACTCACCACCCTTTGAGTGAAAAAATTGCCCCTCTGGACCCTTTTGTATCTCTCCCCTCTCACCTTAAATCTATGTCCCCTCGTTATAGACTCCCCTACCTTTGGGAAAAGATTTTGACTATCTACCTTATCTATGCCCCTCATTATTTTATAGACTTCTATAAGATCACCCCTTAACCTCCTACTCTCCAGGGAAAAAAGTCCCAGTCTGTCTAACCTCTCCCTATAAGTCAAACCATCAAGTCCCGGTAGCATCCTAGTAAATCTTTTCTGCACTCTTTCTAGTTTAATAATATCCTTTCTATAATAGGGTGACTCATTGCATAAAAATCATTTGCTGTTAGCTGCAAGAATCCTAAGTAAAGTGAGTTTGGAAAATCTCAATCTAGCTCCCACAGGATATGGTCTCAAAGCACAAAATTGCTCAAAATTTGGAAAAAAAATTAGTAGCCTCACTCAGAAAGTCCACCAGGGGGGAAGAATTCCTCTGTTTACTGTTTATAGCAAAATCATAAACAGTTTTTTTCTGAATTCACAAACCCATATGAACAAAAGAACAGGAGTAGGCCATTCAGCCCCTCGTGCCTGCTCCGCCATTTGATAAGATCATGGCTGATCTGTGATCTAACTCCATATACCCGCCTTTGGCCCATATCCCTTAATACCTTCGATTGCCAAAAAGCTATCTATCTCAGATTTAAATTTAGCAATTGAGCTAGTATCAATTGCCGTTTGCGGAAGAGAGTTCCAAACTTCTACCACCCTTTGTGTGTAGAAATGTTTTCTAATCTCGCTCCTGAAAGGTCTGGCTCTAATTTTTAGACTGTGCCCCCTACTCCGATAATCCCCAACCAGCGGAAATAATTTCTCTCTATCCACCCTATCCGTTCCCCTTAATATTCTATAAACTTCGATCAGATCACCCCTTAACCTTCGAAACTCCAGAGAATACAACCCCAATTTGTGTAATATCTCCTCGTAACTTAACCCTTGAAGTCTGGGTATCATTCAAGTAAACCTACGCTGCATTCCCTCCAAAGCCAATATGTCCTTCCGAAGGTGCGGTGCCCAGAACTGCTCACAGTACTCCAGGTGCGGTCTAACCAGGGTTTTGTATAACTGCAGCATAACTTCTGCCCCCTTGTACTCTAGTCCTGTAGATATAAAGGCCAGCATTCCATTAGCCTTATTGATTATTTTCTGCACCTGTTCATGACACTTCAATGATCTATGTACCTGAACCCCTAAGTCCCTTTGGACATCCACTGTTTTTAACTTTTTACCATTTAGAAAGTACCCTGTTCTATCCTTTTTTGATCCAAAGTGGATGAACTCACATTTGTTTACATTGAATTCCATTTGCCACAGTTTTGCCCATTCACCTAATCTATCAATATCGCTTTGTAATTTTATGTTCTCATCTACACTGCTTACAATGCCACCAATCTTTCTGTCATCGGCAAACTTAGATATGATACTTTCTATGCCTTCATCTAAGTCGTTAATAAATATTGTGAATAATTGAGGCCCCAAGACAGATCCCTGCGGGACTCCACTAGTCACATCCTGCCAATGTGAGTACTTACCCATTATCCCTACTCTCTGTCGCCTTTCGCTCAGCCAACTTCCTAACCAAGTCCGTACTTTTCCCTCAATTCCATGGGCTTCTATCTTAGCTAACAGTCTCTTATGTGGGACCTTACCAAATGCCTTCTGGAAGTCCATATAAATAACATCCATTGACATTCCCCTGTCCACTACTTTAGTCACCTCTTCAAAAAATTCAATCAGGTTTGTCAGGCATGACCTAACTTTCACAAATCTATGCTGGCTCTCTCTGATTAACTGAAAATTCTCGAGGTGTTCAGTCACCCTATCCTTAATTATAGACGCCAGTATTTTCCCCACAACAGATGTTAGGCTAACTGGTCTATAATTCTCTGGTTTCCCTCTCTCTCCTTTCTTAAAAAGCGGAGTGACATGTGCAGTTTTCCAATCCAGAGGGACATTTCCTGAATCTAGAGAACTTTGAAAGGTTATAGTTAGGGCATCTGCAATGTGCCCACCTACTTCCTTTAAAACCCTGGGATGGAAACCATCTGGTCCTGGGGATTTGTCACTCTTTAGTGCTATTATTTTCTTAATTACTGTTGCTTTACTTATATTAATTTTATCGAGTCCCTGTCCCCGATTCAATATTAGTTTTCTTGGGATTTCTTGGGCATGCTATCCTCTTTTTCTACTGTAAATACTGACGCAAAGTAATTGTTCAACATGTCTACCATTGTCAATGACAATATCCCCACTTTCAGTTTTTAAGGGGCCAACACTGCTCCTGACCAACCTCTTTTTCCTAATATAACTATAAAAGTTCTTCGTATTGGTTTTGATATCCATTGCAAGTTCCTTTTCAAACTCTCTTTTTGTAGCTCTTAGTATCTGTATTGTGACCCTTTGTTGATCTTTGTATCTTTCCCATTCGCCAGGATCTGTGCCATTTTTTGCCTTTTTGTATGCCCTTTCCTTATGTCTTATACTGTCCCTTACCTCTTTAGTTGTCCATGGCTGTTTTTTTTGGCAAGTAGAGTTCTTGCCCCTCAGGGGTATAAACCGATTCTGTATCATGTTAAAAGTTTTTTTAAACATTTCCCACTGATCATCAGTCGTTTTACCCATTAACAGATTTGCCCAGTTTACTGTGGACAGTCTCTGTCTCATCCTTTTGAAGTTGGCCTTACCCAAGTCTAGAATCTTAGCAGCTGACTCACTTTTTTCCCTTTCAAACACTACATTGAACTCGGCGTTTACAATTCTTTCCCCAAGAACAGCTATTGCATGAAGTGGAAAAATTTACACTGAAATTGGCTTAAGCTATATTGGGGGAATAATTGTTTTGATCACTAAATGCAGTGACATGATCTATGCATTCAAAAAGAATGTACTTATGATGTTATCACACATAGGAACTAGAACAATTCCACCCACATTGTTGGGCTGAGCTGAGGAAACTTTACTTTGCATGTGATTGTGCTTCACCTGACTTCAGAATGCTTGATGCCGACAATGAATGTCCTCAGTATTGAAAACCTTCATCTTAATTAGCACTAAAATTGACTATATATGATAGTAATTGTTACTTCACACCTACATTTCCATTGACATTTTTGGATATATGATATATTGATCCTGTGGCAGCAAAATTATCCCAAATATGACAATAGAATAAGCAAAACTTTACCCCATACTACAACATCAAAACCATTGAATAAAATGATGCTATTCCTCAGTTGATCATGGAACAAATTATTAGATCGATCACAAAGGTGCAACATCCCCTTAACAGTATTTGTGTAATCAATATCAATATCAATATGCTACAGGCTGAATTTAAGACAGGGGAATTAAATTAAAAAATGTAAACATTAAAGCAAAATATATATATTATCTTTACATGTATACATGAACAAACATTTTCAAAGTAAGAATCGAGGTTGTGTGTATAATGTAAAATAGACTGTTACAGTGCTAATTTTAACTGAGATAAGGTTGGCCACTAGAATAATTGTTTACTGATTTCTCAGATAACACAGACAACAATATGTAGGGCTTACAGCCACCCACCTACCTGATAATAAATATGAAGAAAATGTGAAACCTTGGTTATCTATGAAGACACCTGCTAAAATCAAAGTGTTTCAGTCTTTTAAAAAATCCTGAAGATCCAGAGACTATATATTTTACCAAGAACAAACACATTCAGAAAACAGACAAATATAAAAATATGACACTGCTCTGCCAGTTTCTTAATAATGCCCTCTGTGAGTACACACAGACTGAAGAAATCAGTCCTATTAAAAAAATAATGAGCCAGTTCCTGGTGAGCCGTATGAACCCTGTGCAGTTCACTCAATATTTCAGCAACTGACGAATACTTAAAGCTGAATCATCACCGATAGTGGTCACCGAGTCAACATTTACGAAGACCAGAGAATACCACAATCTAAAGAAAAATACCTAAGACAATTACAACCCGCCCCCCACCCCCACCCCTACACGCACACACAAAATATAAATTATTGTTTTTTTTAATAATACATTTATAGCTGGGAAGGTAATTCCACGGACTTTCATTGATTACTATTTTCTACAATGACCAGATATCTTGACAAGGGAGGGACAAGGGGCAATGCTGTTTGATGTGATGGTTGGTAAATCACCAAATTAAAATGTGACTCAGAGGGGAATAAGTGCATTCACTACAGTAAAGAAAATAATAGAGTCCTTGAGGCCTGGGAATATACTTTTGTGTTCAGTACACACATAAGAGGAGGAGAGAGATTCTCCTGGTGAGACTGGGCTTTTATTTTTCATATATATAATTGAAGGTATGCAGATTTGAAGACAGAAATGTAGAGCAGGCTCACAAATCATGAACTACATGAATTCTCTGAAACAAGAACGGTGGAAAATCCTAGAGATAGCAGGATTCTCTTAAGAGTAACTGACAAATAAGCTTGTAAAATGTGGCAATATATCTATTTTATCTTGGCATAAATGCACAGAATGCAATAAGATCAAAATTAGCTTAAATCAGAAGCCTTGGGAATTAATAAATTATCGACTTTATTAGGACAAGAAGCAAAAGCAAAGGAGTCCAGATGTCTGACCAATTGTTCAACTATATAAAAATATAATCTTAAAAGCTAATGATTAGAACATTCTACCAAATAGCATAATTATGGTTGCTGGCCAAAAAGTTCACAGTTATAAAATCTTATTCAAAAAACAAGTGCAGGATTTTTTTCAAAAAGAAAACCTTGTTTTTACTTCCCGCAGTGAGCTAGACTTCTCAGCTAAATTTCATAGTTAGTTAAAATAGAGATGTTTTCATGTATTTAGTACTGCTAAAATAACTGAATGATCTTTGATCATTCGAACCCATGAAGAGCTATCACTTGTGGACAGAGCTATGAAGACTACTAGGTGGACTGCTGCAATACTCACAAAACAAAAGCCTCACCATTTGCACAATTCCAGTTTGTTAGAGTAATAACTTCATATAGGAGTTCACAGGAGTTGCACTGCTCTGTTTGTGACTAATAAAGACACAACAGTCTTGAATTTGATTGCTGTTGGTTAGGGGAGGGAACCTCAGATATTTAGGCAAAGCACCATGACCACTTACATTGAAAAGATGATCAATGCATTGTCCAGATTGTCATGAAAGTTCAACTGGTTCATTAATATCTTTAAGGAAAGGAAACCTGTCACCCTTACCCAGTCCCACACCAACGTGATGGCTCTTAACTGCTCTGCATGGCAACTAGGAATGGGCAATAAATGCCAACCTTGCCAATGATGTTTACATCCCAAGAATGTATAATTTAAGAAAATTAGCCCACCAGCAACTATGTAAAAATTAACTGAAAGAAATGATGCGGCTTGAAACCCAGATGCCATCTTCTCAGTTACCACCCATCACAATGGTAGGAGAACTTAAGTAAAAATAAGCAACTTGAGAAATGTCATCCATCTGCATCTTTGCACTGCCAATTTTGTCTACGTAGCACAAGACTGACCAATAGGAACATTTCCACTCAAAAGCAGTGTTGTTTAATAGTTGTTCCATAAATTGCTGATCTGTAGGCCATAACTGATAGTCCCTTTGATTTACTGCCACAAACTTTGAAAGAATGCTTGGAAAATATATAATCTAACTGGAGATAGTGTAACATCATTTGGGTTTTCTCAATCCCAAGGTTGCTGCAATGATTGGAAAGACTGCTGCCTCACAGTACTATCCTGATCATTATGCAACTCAGATTACATTCCAAATCTACAAATTAATTCATTCAGGACACTGGCATGTGCCTTTGCATTCTGATTCCCCAGTGGAATATGCCCCATCCGGTTGATGAAATAGTCTTTCAGTATTAACACACGCTTGCATTCTTTGATAGTAAAAGGGGACTTAAAGCATCGACAGCAACTTTTTCTGGGATGCTTGCATATATAAAAAAGTTCAGTCCAGATACAGACTTGATTTCATTGTACATGGTATGATTTTGTGGTAGTACTTGCTAGATTTTCTTAAAACATAGTCTGGCCAGTACTTATTGATTTCTTTCCACTAATATTCTTGATGTCCCTGTCAGCGGGCTAAGCTTTACATAGGTTGAAATTGATTAATTCTCCAGTACTGGGACTCAGTAAGGAATCTGGTGCGACTTACAAATTATTGATGCTTGATATATGCCTTGAGATTCCAACTGGAGCTATCAGTGATGCACAATTATGAATGTTATGAGGATCCAGAGAGCCATATCCTTTTTATCATCTTCTTCTCAGCTCTTTGGCAATGCTTGCAGTCTTGACCTTGATAATGTGACAAACTATCAGCATTTTTATGACAAAAATAGTAGCACTTTTCTTTTGATTTCTGCTACAATCCTGGATGACAGTCATACTGGGGGAAAATTTCCTCAGTGTTATTTATAGCAAAATCATAACTGTGTTCTTTCTAAACGCATTCATAATTTCACTATAGATAATGCACAGAAGAAGACTCCATTCTGTATGTTTCTAAAAGACCCAATAGAGACCATGAAGAACCATTTTTCCATTTTTTTTCTATTTCTTTAATACTAGGGGCTGCATGATATGCTTATCAAAATATTGACTGCAGCAAGAACAGCCAAAAATTCTTGGTACAAAATATTGTCAGCCCCACTGTCAGCTAAGGATCAACCAAAGTAAGCAATTCTCATTTGTTTCCCCTCAGGCCAGGTTTCTGAAAGTTTTGCACTTTATTGCTTGGTTTCATGGACTTGTGTCTAGCACAAAAGAATCCTCTTTGGCTGAATAGGCTAGCAAGTGTTGAGGCTAAAGCTTTATTTCATAATTAGAAATAATCTTCACAGACTGGAGTTCATTTGAATCAAGAGCCTGTTTCCATCAGTCAGTAAAGGGGAACATCAACAACAGGAGCATAATACACGAAAGTTTCCTGTTTCAATAGATGCTTTTGGTGTCATCTATTCTCTCAGTCAAGTTTTTTTCTAGGCTTAATTTCTAGCCTTTGATCATTTGCTACTTGAGTAAGTTGACTCATCTCAAAAACAGATAATAATATGTTAGGCTTAACTCAAATAGAACTTAACATTAGTATGCTTTGGGCGCTAGATGGTGTTTGTTGGCACCTGGACAGCTTGGGCCATTTGCCTGAAGGATTAGGGGATATTTCCTCACTCCATTTGTCTGTCTCCAGGTCCCTCCTTCCCAACAGTGTCAATTCGTTATTAATTAGGATAGGTAAATCTTGAGCATGCAGTCAGATAAGGTAACGCTGCACCTGACTTAAATCCAGCTTGATACAACTTCCCAATTACCTTAGAGCCTGTATTTGGTTTAAACAGTGATGTAACTTAATTTCAATATTTTTAAAAAATAATTTTCTTTACAATGTTTGATCTATGCTATGTTTGAAAATTGCTGGTGAATTTTGGCACCAGTATGACATAAAAATCAAAGTATGTATTGGCTACCAAAGTCTACTGGATTTCTCAATAACGCTAAGTGTTGGAAGAAAGAATAAAAAGACTTGAATTTATGTTTCTAGCTTCCCCTGAAAGCTCATTAGGATAAATGTAGTTTGGTACTGAAGCATTCACATCAGCAAGGTCTATTTTTTCCCCTGATCTGTACTGAGTTAGCAAGAGTGGAGATGGGGCCTCAATGGGCCTCAATGTCATCGACTGGAAAGATGGATATAATTAACAAGGGTTTCCACTCCTGACTGTTATCCTGTGATCACTCCTGGAAGTACCCTACTGTGGATGTCGGGTGAGGACAAAATGAGCTCAGCTGTGATATCCATAGCCAGTCTTATGACACTCAATCTCTAATTTTAACCAAATGCACCCAGTGAGAAGGGGGTATAAATTACAGTGTCAGCCTAGGTTTTGTGCTGAAGTCTCTGGAGTGGGACTTGAATCTACAACCTTCTGACTTACAGGTGAGAGTGCAACCAACTGAGCCATGGGTGACAGAGAGAAGAGAAAGAAATAAAGGTAATATTAATACTCTAACCCCTATACTGTACTTTTCAACTGCTGGTTAGAGACAATGTGGACACAGACGTTTTGTGTAGAAATTCTCCTTATGTGATGTCAGAAAGGTTTTCTCCAGTGAATGGGAAAAGTAGTTTCTCAGCAGCTTAAGGCTAACCTACAGGTTTAAAGTGTCAGATAGGGTAATAGGAGTAACTGAAGAACAGCAATAAAGGTAATATTATCCTTCTTTCTAACATTTAGAATCATGTAACAATTCAATAGAGTATACTTTCCGTAAGTATTGCTTTTGCTTTGCCCTCTCAGAAACCCATATATGCCAGTATCTGCAAGATCAATCCAATATTGGAAACTAACAGAAGCAGAGGTTCATGCAGAAAACAATCAGTTCACCAAAGAGGATTACAGTCCTGCAGTGAACATAAACTCATGTAGATGCATTGTTTTTTCCGAAGTAATAGATAATCCTGACAACAGCATCTTTCAGCCTCTCCAGCAAGGTCTAGGTGACTCCAAAGTGTTTTCTAACGATATACTTTACTATATGTAAGGAAGAGGTGTTCCTAACCACAGGCAGCGTGGAAAACAGTTGAAAGGTTACACCTCCCTTACATTGATGTTAGTTTTTATGATATCAGACATTTTCTAAGAGCATACTTCTGTCAATCTTGACAGTTGTTTAATTTTTTTGCACTACCATTTGTTTTCTGAAATGTCATTATCAATAATAATTGAGGCAATATTAGTTGCTGATTGGATTAACTTTATTAAATGGTATGTCAACAACAACAATTTGCATTTATATAGCACCTTTAATATAGTAAAACATCCCAAGGCACTTCACAGGAGCGTTATCAAACAAAATTTGACACCGAGTCACTCAAGGAGATATTAGGACAAGTCTTGGTCAAAGAGGTAGGTTATAAGGAACGTCTTAAAGGAGGGGAAAGAGGTAGAGAGGCAGAGAGGTTTAGGGAGGGAATTCCAGAGATTAGGGCCTAGGCAGCTGAAGTCACGTCTGCCAAAGGTGGGGCGAAGGAAATTGGGAATGCACAAGAGTCCAGAATTGAAGCAACACAGAGTTCTTGGATGATTGTAGGGCTGGAGGAGGTTACAGAGATAGGGAGAGGCGAGGCCATGAAGGAATTTAAACACAAAGATGAGAATTTTAAATTCGAGGTGCTAATAGACTGGGAGCCAATGTAAGTCAGCGAGCACAGGGGTGGTGGGTGAATAGGGCTTGGTGCGAGTTAGGATACGGGGAGCAGAGTTTTGGATGAGCTCAAGTTTATGGACGATAGAAGGTTGGATGCCCGTCAGGAGAGCATTGGAATAGTCGAGTCTAGAGGTAACAAAGGCATGGATGAGGGCTTCAGCAGCAGATGAGCTGAGGCAGGGGTGGAAACAGGCGAAGTTATGGTGGTGGAAGTAGGTGGTTTTGGTGCTGGAGAGGTTATTGGTTTGGAAGCTCAAGTAGGATGCCAAGGTTGCAAACGGTCTGGTTCAGCCTGAGACAGTGGCCAGGGAGGGTTCCGGAGGGGGAGGGAGAGTTCCAGATTTCCACTACCCTTTGAGTGAAGAAGTGCTTCCTAACATAACCCCTAAACTGTCTAGCTGTAATTTTAAGGTTATGCCCCCTTTCTGTGGACTCCCCCACCTGAGGAAATAGTTTATCTCTATCTACCTTATCAAATCCTTTAATCGTCTAAGCACCTCAATTAGATAACCCCTTCATCTGCTGTACTCAAAGGATTACAAGTCTAGCCTATGCAACCTGTCCTCCTAATTTAAACTTTCAGCCCCAGTATCATTCTAGTTAATCTGCGCTGCACTCTCTCCAAGGCCAATATATCCTTTCTGAGGTGTGCTGCCCAGAATTGAACGTAATACTGCAGATCTCTCCTTCTTTGGTTTGCCGTTCATTTACATTTTATTATGCCACTTCAAAATGTCTTTGGACATTTTACTACATTAAAGGTGCAATATAGATGCAAGTTGATGTTGTTGTGAGTTTAAATTACAGCTCTAAATATGTTGCTAGTTATACCACTCATGGTTACTTCAGTGATACAAAATCCTCTTACTTTCTTGATTACTTCTAAACCATTGCTGTCAGCTAGTTATCAGTATGTGGTTGTGCTGGTAACAACAACAACTTGCATTTATATAGCACCTTTAATGTAGTAAATCAGCCCAAGGCGCTTCACAGTAGCATAATCAGACAAAAATTGACATTGAGCCAAAGAAGGAAACATTAGGACAAGTGACCAAACGCTTAGTCAAAGAGATAGGTTTTAGGCAGCATCTTAAAGGAGGAGAGAGTGGGGGAGAGGCAAAGAGGTTTGCAAAGGGAACTCCAGAGCTTAGGGCCTAGACAGCTGAAAGCACAGCTGCCAATAGTGGGGTGAAGTGGGGGATGAACAAGAGGCCAGAGTTGAAGGAACACATAGTCCTCGGTGGGCTGTGGGGCTGGAGGAGGTTACAGAGATAGGGAGAGGTGAGGCCATGGAGGGATTTGAACAAAAGGATGAGAATTTTAAATTTGAGGTGTTGTTGGACTGGGAGGCAATGTAGGTTAGTGAGCACAGGGACGGTGGGTGAACAGGACTTGGTGTGAGTTAGGATATACGGGCAGCAGAGTTTTGGATGAGTTCAAGTTTATGGAGGGTGGAAGATGGGAGGCAGGCCAGGAGAGCATTGGAATGGTCGAGTCTGGATGTAACAAATGCATGGATGAAGATTTCAGCAGCATATGGGCTGAATTAGGCTTGGAGACGGACGATATTACCGAGATGGAAGTTGGCAGTCTTTGTGATGGAGAGAATATGGGGATGAAAGCTCAGCTCTGGGTCAAATAGGGCACCGAGGCTGCGAACAGTCTGATTTAGCCTGAGACAGTGGCCATGGAAGGCAATGGAATCGGTGGCTAGATAACAGGTTCATGTTTGCACGGAGGAGACAGTGAATGTGATGAAGTATAATGAGATAAGGCTAAAAAGGAACAGGAAAGATATCTATTGTTTCATAAATAATCTGTTTTATCTCCAATAATCTGGCTGCTCTTACTTTCACATTAAGCATGAAAGGTGGATTCACAGGTTATTCAGTGTCCTAACTACTATTTGTAATAGTTGCCTCAGGCAGCAAAGCTTAATATACTTTGACATGTCAGCTAATTTGTAGCATTACTATGTCACTTATAACAACTGTCAGCTGTTGTATAATCAGGATTACTGCTTTTGTGAACATCCTCACTTCTACTCAATGCTTTATCACTTCTGAGGTGAACTGTGGGGCAGTATCTAAGCATCACATTCACACAAAGTTACAAACTGGTGCAAGACACTATTACTATCATAGTATCATAATAGTATCATAGTATGATACAGCACAGAAGGAGGCCATTCGGCCCATCTTGCCTGAGCCAACTCTTTGGTAGAGCCACTTTGGTCATCCACTTGGATCTGGGAATGCCAAATTAGAATATTTTCTTAATGTTGAGAGACTAGAAGTTTTGGAGCAGAAATGGGATTTGAGTGTCCAGCTACACAGATCACTAAAAGCTAGTGCACAGGTATAAAAAGTAATCAAAAGGCTAATGGAATGTTGACCTTTATCTCAAAGGGGTTGGGATACAAAAGTGAGGATGTGATGCTTCAGTTGCATAGAGCCTTAATCAGACCCCATCTGGGTTATTGGGTTCAGTTCTGGGCACCACATCTTCGGAAAGATATATGGGCCTCAGAGGGGGTAACGCGCAGATTCACCAGAATGATACCAGAGCTCAAAGGGTTAAATTATGATGACAGGTTGCATAAACTTAGTTTGTATTCCCATGAGTTTATAAGATTGAAGGGTGGTATAATCGAGGTGTTTAAAATGATAAAGTGATTCTATTGAGTAGATGCAGAGAAACTATTTCCTCTGGTGGTGGAATCCAGAGCAATGGGACATAATTTTAAAATTAGAACTAAACCATATAGGTGTGAAACCAGGAAGCACTTTTTCACACAAAAGGTAGTGGAAATGTAGAACTCTCTCCCACAAAAGGCTGTGGATGCTGGGTAAATTGAAATTTTCAAGACTGAGATTGATAGATTTTTGTTAGGTAAGGATATCAAGGGATATGGATCAAAGGCAGGTAAATGGAATTAAGGTACAGATCAGCCATGATCTAATTGAATGGCGGAACAGATTCAGGGGCTGCATGACTTACTCCTTTTCCTAAATAATAGGAAGGTGCAGAGTTTGAATCAAGGACTTTTTTACTGTATACCTGCTTACTGAATATATCACATGTCTCCTTGTGACGCTTCTCTCTCCAACAGATGGATTGAAGATACAATCAATCAGACTGAGATTCAGGCTATAAACCTGTAGATGGCTTATTCAAATAAAGCAGGTAAATGAACATTATTCAGTGCAGAACTGTACATGCTATAAGAATAATAAACATTGCTATTCTACACGATTCATATTCAAAACAATAAAGACGCTTGTCCTGAGCTGGCTTTCAACTTATCTTGATCCCTGAAAAATGTTGGCTCACTTCTTGCCTGGCACAATGTTACCATGTAGTCACTGACTTAGCACAGATTCTCTGCTGGCTGCCGATTGTAGAATGACTGACTTCCGACTGACTGCTGACTGACATAACGTCAGACATAGAAATAGCGTTCAACATCCTTTGATGATATCATAGAATCGTGGCATCATAGAAAGGTTACAGTACAAAAGGAGGCCATTCGGCCCATCGATTCCGTGCCGGCTCTATGCAAGAGCAATCCAGCTAGTCCTACTCCCCCGCCCTATCCCCTTGATTGAATCTGCTTCCACAAACCCCTCAGGCAGTGCATTCCAGATCCTAACCACTCGCCGTGTGAAAAATATTTTCCTTATGTCACCTTTGGCTCTTTTGCCAATCACCTTAAATCTATGTCCTCTGGTTCTTGACCCTTCCGCCAATGAGTACAGTTTCTCTCTATCTACTCTGTTTAGACCCTTCATGATTTTAAATACCTCTATCAAATTTCCTCGCAACCTTCTCTGTTCCAAGGAGGACAACCCCAGCTTCTCCAGTCTATCCAACTAAAGTCCCTCATCCCTGGAATCATACGGAAGTAAAGGGCATTACACAATTGTAGTTTTTATGATTCCCTTAGATCAACAGCCATTTGCATGTCACACAGAATATTTGTCCCACCAATACAGCTGTCAGTTCCAGTGAAGTACAAAGATATTTTATAAGCTATCCTTCATTAGCCGAGGCATAGAATATAAGAGCAGGGAGGTTATGCTAGAACAGTATAATACATTGGTTAGGCCACAGCTTGATTACTGCGGCAGTTCTGGTCACCACATTCCAGGAAAGGTGTGATTGCACTAGAAAGGATACAGAGGAGATTTACGAGGATGTTGCCAGGGCTAGAGAATTTTCGCTATGAGAAAAGATTGGATAGACTGGGGTTGTTTTCTTTGGAACAAAGGAGGCTGAGGGAAGATTTATTTGAGGTATATAAAATTATGAAGGGGCTAGATAGAGTGGATAGGGAGGGCCTGTTTCCCTTAGCAGAGGGGTCAATAACCAGGGGACATAGATTTATAGTAATTGGTAAAAGAATTAGATGGGAGCTGAGGAGAATTTTTTTCACTCAGAGGATGGTGGGGGTCTGCAACTCACTGCCTGAAAGGGAGGTAGAGGCAGAAACCCTCAACTCATTTAAAAAATACTTGGATGAGCAATTGAAGTGTCGTAGCCTACAAGGCTATGGACCAAGTGCTGGAAAGTAGGATTAAACTGGATAGCTCTTTTCCGGCTGGCATGGACATGATGGGCTGAATGGCCTCCTTCTATGCCGTAACTTTCTATGATTCCATGATTCTATATCTCACAGCCTGGTGCAGCAAGGTGTCAAGAAATGCTTCTTAAAACAATGCATCTGAAATGATACTTTTGCATTCCAGCCTGTAATAGATATTCCTATCATTAATTTAGATGGTTAATCATCCGTTGACAATGGGATAAGATACTTGTGATTGAATGCAATATCTGAGACCATTTAAACCATTAACATCTTAAACTTCATATTGTCCATGAGGAATGAGCCATAGGTATATCAATTTACACTTGTGAAGTTCAGGGACCATTGCAGACAACCAATCAGTGGTCTAGCTGTTGTGTAACCCCTTGCTATTTGTTCTGCATGAAATTGTCTTATTTACCTTTAAAAGGTTAAAACTTAACTGGACCAGCCACATAAATACTGTGGCTACGAGAACATTCTGCGACGAGTGACTCACCTCCTGACTCCCCAAAGCCTTTCCACCATCCACAAGCACAAATCAGGAGTGTGATGGAATACTCTCCACTTGCCTGGATGAGTGCAGCTCCAACAACACTCAAGAAGCTCGACACCATCCAGGACAAACAGCCCGCTTAATTGGCACCCCATCCACCACCCTAAACATTCACTCCGTTCACCACCGGCGCACCGTCGCTGCCGTGTGTACCATCCACAGGATGCACTGCAGCAACTCGCCAAGGCTTCTTCGACAGCACCTCCCAAACCCACGATCTGTACCACCTAGAAGGACAAGGGCAGCAGGCACATGGGAACAACACCACCTGCACGTTCCCCTCCAAGTCATACACCATCCCGACTTGGAAATATATTGCCGTTCCTTCATCGTCGCTGGGTCAAAATCCTGGAACTCCCTTCCTAACAGCACTGTGGGAGAACCTTCATCACACAGACTGCAGCGGTTCAAGGAGGCGGCTCACCACCACCTTCTCAAGGGCAATTAGGGATGGGCAATAAATGCTGGCCTTGCATCCCACATCCCATGAACGAATAAAAAAAAAGTACTGATTCTAGAAATAAGGGTTTTAAATCAATAAACTAATACAAACAAAAAATACATTTTTGGGACAGGCTGCTATGCTTGATCAGTGTGCTCTCTAAATAAGGGCTACTGTAACGCATCTGTTGTTACCCTGCTAGCAGGTTCTTCACCTATTTTGCATTGATGAAAGCCCACTTAGTGCCTCCTGAATCTTAGGGCTGGCATCAAGTTCATTTTGCTGACATTGAGGAGGTTTCCCAATACTGATCAATGAAGATTCCCGAGATCACTTAGCATTGGAATCTACCTGTTTTTATCCTGCCACCACTTTATTACTTGATTGATCTTACATTTGCTGATATTACCATTTACCTACTGGGTCAGCATCAAAATTCGCCCGAGTGACTTCAATTCTGACAGGCCACTAATACCAGCTGAATGTCAGCTGCCATTAGAACCTATCTAATGTTGTAGATAGAATCTGGCAAGGAGCCTATTTAACACTGAGATTTTTCCTCAATTCTGTGCCTTGAACGTGTTGTCACATCCCAAATTCGTGCCCATCTTTCCCACAACTCCATGTTTAAATCTCTCCAATCAGGTTTCTACCTCTGCCACAGCACCAAAACAACTCTAACCAAAGTCACAGATGACATCCTCTGACTGTGAGTGTGGTGCATTATCCCTCCTCGTCCTCCTCAAACTCTCTGCAACCTTTGACACGATTGACCACACCATTCTTCTTCAATGTCCTCCCCCAACCTTTGTTGTCCATCTCAGTGGGACTGCCCTTGCTTGGTTCCACTCTTACCTATCTGATCATTGCCAGAGCATCTTCAGCAATGGTTTCTCTTCCCATTCCCACACCATTACCTTCAAAGTTCTCCAAAGATCTACCTTGGCCACCCAATTCCTGACTGCATGCTGTCCCTTGGCAAAATCATCTGCATTCATGGGGTCAGCTTCCACATGTAAACTGATGACACCCAGCTCTACCTCTTCACCATCTCTCAACCCCTCCCCTGCCTGTGTGTTTTCAAACTGGTGGTCCGACATTCTTTCTTGGATGAGCCGTAACTCCCTCCAGTTAAACTTTGGGAAGATTGAAATCATCGTCTTTGGCCCTTGCCACAAACTCTGAACCATCCTCCATCCTCCAATTCCATCCTCCTGTCTGGCAGTGTCTCAGGCTGAACCAGACTGTTTGCAACCTTGGCGTCCTATTTAACCCCGAGCTAAGCTTCCGCCTGCATATCCTCTCCATTGCAAAATCTGCCAATTTCCAACTCCACCTCTGCCCCTCCATTACGCCATTTGCTGCTGAAACCCTCATCCATGCTTTTGACACCTGCAGACTTGACTGTTCCAATGCCCTTTTGGCTAGCATCCCATCCTCCACCCTCTGTAAACTTCAGTTTTTCCAAAATCCTGCTGCCCATATCGTATCCTGCCCATTCCACTCTCCCATCATCCCTGTGCTCGCTGACCTACATTGGCTCACGAATCCCCAATGCACAAATTTAAAATTCTCATCCTCATGTTTAAATTCCTTCATGCTCTTTCCAATCCCTATATCTGTCATCTCCTTCAGTCCTGCAACCCATTCCAGACTCTCGTTCCTCTGACTTTGGTCTTGTATGCAGCCCTTCTCCCTTTGATATGCCCTTGGTGGCTATTCATTCAACCACTTAAACCCCACGCTGTGGAATTCCCTCCCGAGATATCTCAGCCTTTCCTCCTCCCTTTCCTTCTTTAAGACCCTCCTTAAAACCCATCTCTTTGACAAAGCTTTTAGTTATTGATCCTAATATTTCCTTCTTTGGTTTGGCATTCATTTTTTTGATTACTCCTCTGTGAAGCACCTTGGGACACTTTCTATGTTAAAGGCAAATATCAATACAAGTTGTTGTTGTTGAATTGCTAAGAAACCCCTCACAATCCTCCATCCATTTGTCCCTCCCTGCAAAGAGTGGAAATTTCCACTGGTGAGAGATGAATACCAAGAGGGAGACTTTCTATGACCACCTCTTAAGGTTTACAAAGCCCTTAGACATTCTCTGCACTCATCTACATGACTACCCTTCCAAACCCCAACAACCATCTGCTCCAAAAGAGTTACCAGCCCTCTGTAATCCTGGGATGGTTTGGCACTGTCCCTAAATTCACACCAACTTTGTTGCCAGCCAGGTAGAGCTCTTACAATAGTAGCTGTTAGAACTGTTTAATTTCTCAATTGAACCCTTAGTTCCCCTAAATTGTTGTTCAACCATAGAGGTTTCAGCCATGGTTTCTTTAGGGTTACTAATTAACTAATTAATTTTTGTACAATTGTAGCTGAAAACACATATTTTAGCATGGTGCTGTCTGTTGGATGCAGTTGGTCAATTTTCTGTTTCTGTCATAAGTTTCTGATTGTCCCGTCATCAAGTGAACAGAGAGCTAATATTTCCCAGTATACTCATCTCAGGGTCACAGTCCCCAAACGGTGTCACTCCAGCATTGATGTTCGATCAATCCAACATTTCTAATATAGTTATGACATTGGGTACTTAGCTCAGATTATACTATCTCAGTTACTCGAGTTTACTGTATTTGCTGTTGAATTTTGGCCAGGGTTCATTGAATTTTCTGTTTTTGCCATTGAGTCTCGGCATGGGCTTGTTGACTGCACACTGGATTTTAGAGCTGGTGACTAAAATGTTATCGGTTAGTTGGTGGGAGAAACCCGAGCCGCTGATGTTAATGAATTCACGCCCTGTGAACACATGGAAAATATTTCCATGGGTTAGTTCCCACACCTGTAGTGTAAAAATTGATATTTGCATGGGCCAGAATTGTATGAGCTCCAGCTGGTACTATGTCGACATGTAATATTTAAAACAAATCATTTTGAAACATATACATTATTAGTGTACTCACCTCTGCCAAAACCGTTTATTATTCCAGGATCATTGTGGAGAGCAAAGATAATCCCAGGCATCCTTTCTCCACTACCAACTATCTCCTTAAACCCCTCCCCCACCTCCTCCATCCTCACAACAACAAGCACAAGGAGCTTATAGACTTCTTTGTCACTAAGATTGAGAGCATCTGTTCAGCTGGCTCTGCTGCTTCCTTTCCTTCCCCTTGCTCACCAAGCCAAACCTCTCCCAAGGCCCCCTTGCTCTAGCCCTGAATCCATGTCTTTCTCTAGTTTCTCTCCTATCTCCCTTCATGATCACTCCAAGCTTATCTTATCCATGAGCCCCACTTCTTTCTCCCGTGACCTTCTTGCTCCCTTGACCCATTCCCACCAAACTGTTGACAGCCTAACTTTTCTTTCTGGCGCCCGTGCTAGCTGACATTGTTAATGGTTCCCTCTCCTCAAATACTGCCTCCCTCCCTTTCAAAGCCACCATCATTACCCTCCTCCAAAAAACTCCCCCTCCAATAAACCCAGCCTCGACCCGTCTGTCTTTGCAAATTACCACCCCATATCCAACTTTTCTTTCCTCTCCTAAGTCCTTGAATGTGTTGTTGTCTCCCAAATCCATGGCCATCCTTCCCACAACTCCATGTTTGAATCTCTTCAACCCCTACCACAGTGCTGAAATAGTCTTAATCAAATTCACAAATGATATCCTCTGTGACTGTGACAATGGTGCACTTTCACTCCTCACCCTTTTCGATCTCTTTGCAGCCTTTGACATGGTTGACCAAACCATCTTCCCCAAATGCATCTCCTTCATTGTTCAGCTGAGAGGGTCTGCCCTCTCTTGGTTCTACACTTAACTACGCAACCCTTACTCTGCCCCACCACTGGCGGCTGTGCCGTCAGCTGTCTGGGCCCTAAGGTCTGGAATTCCATTCCTAAATTTCTCCGTCTCTCCACCTCTCACTCCTCCTTTAAGATCGTCCTTAAAACTTACCTATTTCACCAAGATGTTGGGTACCCCTTCTAATATTTCCTTCTTGGCTCAGTATCAATTTTGTCTGACTACTTTTCTGGAAAGTACCTTGGAACATTTTCCTACATTAATAGTGCTATATAAATACAAGTTGTTGTTATTGAAGACTGAAGCTATTGTCTTCGTTCCTCGCAACAAACATCATACCCTTGCTACGGATTATAACATGCACCCTGATCACTGTCTCAGGTTGAACCAGAATGTTCGCAACCTTGGCATCTTATTTGACCTGAGCTGAGGTTCTGACCCCATATCCTCTCCATCACAGAGACCACCTACTAGCAACCTCCTGACTCCCCAAAGCCTTTCCACCATCTACAAGGCACAAGTCAGGAGTGTGATGGAATACTCTCCACTTGCCTGGATAAGTGCAGCTTCAACAACACTCAAGAAGCTCGACACCATCCAGGACAAAGCAGCCCGCTTGATTGGCACCCCATCCACCACCCTAAACATTCACTCCCTTCACCACCGACGCACAGTGGCTGCAGTGTGTACCATCCACAGGATGCAGTGCAGCAACTCGCCAAACTTTCTTCGACAGCAACTCCCAAACCTGCGACCTGTACCACCTAGAATGACAAGGGCAGCAGGCACATGGGAACAACACCACCTGCACTTTCCCCTCCAAGTCACACACCATCCCGGCTTGGAAATATATCACCGTTCCTTCATCGTCGCTGGGTCAAAATCCTGGAACTCCCTACCTAACAGCACTGTGGGAGAACCTTCACCACACGGACTGCAGCGGTTCAAGAAGGTGGCTCACCACCACCTTCTCAAGGGCAATTAGGGATGGGCAATAAATGCTGGCCTTGCCAGTGGCGCCCACATCCCATGAACAAATGAAAAAAACCTACATAGCATCATCCCTGTCTCAGCTGATCTGTTGTTAACATCCCTCATCCGTGCCTTTGTCACCTCCAGTCTCAAGTATTCCAATGTTCTCCTGGTCAGCCTCCCACTTTCCATTCTCTACAAACTTCAGCTCATCCATATGCAGCTTCCCGCACTCTATCCTGCACCAAGTCCCACCCACCCATTTCCCCTGCTCTTGCATTGGCTCCCGGTCCCCCAATATCTCAAATTTAAAGTGATCATCTTCATGTTTAAATCTCATCGTGTCCTTGCCCTTTCCTATCTCTATAACCTTCTTTAGTCCTATAACCACCTAGACTCTTATTCATCCCCCCTCCCTTTATCCCACCATTTTTGGCTGTACCTTCAGCCATCCAGCCACTACACTCTGCAATTTCCTCCCTAAATGTCTCCGACTCTCCACCTCCCTCTGCTCCTTTAAGATACTCCTTAAAACCCATCTATTTGACCAAGCTTTTGGTCACCCATCCTAATAGTTCTTTCTTTGGCTCAGCATCCATTTTTGTCTGATTATGCTTCTGTGAAATACCTTGGGACTTTTTCCTACATGAAAGCCACAATATAAGTGCAAGCTGATGTTGTTGTTGAATGCATGCTTGGCAATGTGCAACTGTTGGTTTATTGAAGATTATCATCAAGAAAGAAGTAAAAGAGAAATCCTGCAGTGAAGACAGGTTAGGTCTCTAGAATTGTAAAGAACATTAGACCTTCAAACTTCATATTATAGTGAAATCGAACTGATTTTATTAATGATTAGTAAATTGAGTAAAATCCCAGCTATATTATCTTAGCTAAAAGGGAACTTATTCCCCAGCACAATGTTGGTTGACTCATTAGTGTGGGAACAGTCATAGCTGATGGACATTATTACTTCACGGGAAGGCACAATATTGATCTTTTCTGGTACTCATTGTGCAGAAAGTCCCAAATCCCCATTTGGTGATGAGGTAGATCCGATGAATGTTCCACTGTGACTTCTAGAAAAGAAAGAACTTGCATTTATAAATCGCCTTTCACGATCACAGAATGTCCCAAAGCAGTTTACAGCCAATGAAGTAATTTTGAAGTGTGGATATAAAAGTTATAAAAAGCTAATTTACAAGTCTTGCATATCAAAAATTCTTTAGGAATCAAAGATAATTGCCATGATGTGTTGACCCAGTTTTACATATAGCTTGAACAAAAGACATTTGCAAAGGATGGCATATTCTTCATTGAAGAAATTGGCAACATTTCCAGACATTACAATAAAATGACAACAACATGCAAGAAAAAAAAGAAAACACAGAAAATAAATGATAACCCTTTTGGAGCTCTATCTTTCTCTTTGAATTATGTTAGCTCTATCTTTTTCTGAAATATGTTGTATTCCTGCTTCTTCTCTCTTTTGTGGATTATGCAGTCTCGTAGCTGGAACTATGAGTGTAATGTACTGGTAGATTAGCATTTCTTCAGTGGCAAAATGAAATATCCCTCTAGCTCTCAGCGAGTAAATGAAGCATGTATTGTGGTACTAAACCATCCAGACTAGGACGGTTCAAGGTTCAATTGCTGGTCTTTGTTGATTCTACCAATCTCAGTGATAGTACTACAGTTGACCTCAGAGTCCCTGTGTTAGGAAGGAGAAAATTGACCCGTGTTCCTGCTCCAGTCACCCATGCTTTGAAAGTGCTTGCTTGGATATTAGCTGAGGATAGGGAAAGGTTAGCTCTGATGGCCCCCTTGTTCAAATGGCCTACACCATTCCTTAACCAGGCTCACACATCAAGAATGCCCACTTTTGTGAGATACTGGAACGCTGCTGGCTTTCATAGGATCATATGCCAGTACGAATCACTATCACGAAAGGAACAGTATGGTGAGAAAATTGCAGGAGGGAAAAAATTCTTCTTCAAGAACAACTGCAATATTTAAAACCTTGTAAAAAGAAAGCATCCAATTTAATGGAGAATATAAATTACCAATAGTCAGAATAGCTCCTGACATAAATAGTACAAGATGGCATTAACTCTCATTTAATGCAGAATCAATGTGGTAAGAAGAAATTAGTTCTTCCAACGTTTATTACTTTTATAGAAGTTCAATATTTTCTACTTTCAGTTAAACTTTGGGAAGACTGAAACTTTCGTCTTTGGCTTTCCTTCTTTGGCTCGCTGTCCATTTATTTGGAGACGCCTCCTAAATGTCTTGGGGCGTTTTTCTCCAGTAAAGGTGCTTCTATATATACATTGTTGTTGTTACAAACTCTTAAATTGAGCAAATGCTTTCCTTGAGAAGGTGGGGGAATGCGATATGGCATTGCTGTTGTACTGACATCCTACTGGTGTTATAAATACAGAGGGCCCGAGGTTTGTTTTTTAATGAAAAAATTCCTGTCTTTTCCGATAAATAGTGACTGGCTATCAAAATCAAGGGATGCACAGCTTTGAAATGTGTGACTTCTAAGAATGAAAGCAGCCAAATGTCATCTCCCAAAAGTAGCTGCAGGGATGCTGCAATTAATTTATATTTTATGATAAAACATCACTCATGTATTTCAGCTAAATCCTAAACTGTCCATTAATGGATTTCTTGACAGGATCTTTATTAGTTCTTGGCAGAGGTTCAACCACATATAAAATGTTGAGGGGCAGTGTGAAATTGAAGCCTCCTCTAGACTCAAATGTACCAGCAAAGTATAAGTGAGGAACCTGTGGAGTAGTGCTTGTTGATTTGTCCCCAACAATGTGAAACAGGTGGCAAAATATTGATGACAAAATAAATAGGAAAAACTGCAAATACTGGAAACCTGAAATAAAAACTGAAAATACTAGAAATGTACTGCAGGTCAGTGGAGTCAATTTTGATGGCCTTCACCTGTTGTTAATGGGGCAGCAACAGCCTCAAAATGAAGTCGGTAGCCTTACTGCCCCATAACACTGGTGATGCGGTCGGCTCCATTTTGAAAGGGGCCTATGTATTTTCAGCATTTTCTGTTTTTATTTTAAATGTTGATGGTGTTAGCAGGCTGTAGATGTCTCATACATTGCTAGGCAATTCCATGTGATTTTAGGGTGGGGCATAACCCATGCCAAATAATTCGGGTAGAGGGGAGCAACATGCCCCCACATCTCCACCCCCATAAGTGGCTGCTATTTTTATTGTGTGATTACACAAGAGCTGCGAACAATCAATTAAATATTGAAGTACATATGATTGTATCAGTTGCTAATAGCACCCTTTATAGGTTTATACTCTATAATAAATTAATCATTTTTGTTGTCACTATACAATGTTTTGAAGGTTTCCACTAAGTGGATTTCCCTGATTTTAGTGGTACAAAAAGGTTTTCATATTTAGATGCCTGTTTTAATAATTTACTTTGATCATCATTTTGAAATTTTTTTGTGGGGGGCGGGTAGGTAAAGCACTATAGGGGGTAATTTTCACTTTGGGCAATAGTGTAAGGTGAGTGATGTCGAATTGGCTGCCCATTATACGCCCTGCCTGACTTCAATGGAAAGGAAAATCAGACGTGGTGTATAATGGGTGGCTAATTCGATATCGCTCACATTGCATCAACAAAGTTAAAATTACCCCAAGTTTTGGGATGTCAGTGATGGGACCAAGAACGATGAAGATTCTGCGCCAGACAAGTGTCATGCAATGACCATCTCCAACAAGAGAGAGTCTAACCTCCTCCCCTTGACATTCAACAGGAGTATTACAAACAAAGCAGATGAGCTAAGGGCACAGATAGACACATGGCAGCATGATATCATTGCTATAACAGAAACCTTGCTGAAAGAGGGAGATAATTGGCAGCTCAATATCCCTCATATAGAGTTTTCAGGCAGGATAGAGTGGGTGATAAAAAAGTGTGAGGGGGGGTAGCATTATTGTTCAAAGAATCAATTACAGTTGTGAGAAGGGATGATATGCTAAATGGATCATCAATCGAGGCCATATGGGTTGAGCTAAGAAATAAAAAAGGGGCAGTCACACTACTAGGAGTGTACTATATATCCCCGAATAGCGAAAGGGAGATAGAAGAACAAATATGTAGGCAAATTTCTGAGTGCAGAAATAAGAGAGCAATAATAGTAGGGGACTTCAACTACCCTAACATCAATTGGGATTCAAACAGTGTGAGGGGCTCAGAGGGCGCAAAATTCTTGATCAGTGTCCAGGAGAACTTTTTTATTCAGTACGTGACAAGCCCAACAAGAGGGGATGCAATTCTAGATTTAGTCCTGGGAAATGAAGATGGGCAAGTGGGTGAAGTGACAGTGGGTGACCATATTGGGGATAGTGACCACAATTCAGTTAGTTTTAGCATTATTATGGAAAAGGACAGAGTTAAATCAGGAGTAAACATTTTAAATTGGAGGAAGGCAAATTTTACAGAACTAAGGCGATTTGGCAGAAGTGGACTAGACACAACTATTTGAGGAGAAATCAGTGGCAAGCCAGTGGGAGGCACTAAAAAGTGAAATTTTACGGGTACAATGCAGACACGTCCCCTCAAAGAACAAGGGTGGCATTGCCAAATTTAGAGCCCCTGGTTTTCTAGAAGTATACGGGGCAAGATAAAGCAGAAAAAGAAAGCTTATGATTCACAGAAAACTAAATACTGCAGAAAGCCTAGAGGAGTATAGAAAATACAGGGATGACGTAAAAAAGGAAATAAGGAAAGCAAAGAGAGGGCATGAAACAATATTAGCTAGTAAGATTCAAGAAAACCCAAAGATGTTTTATCAGTACATTAAGAACAAGAGGATAGCTAAGGAAAAGGTGGGACCTATCATGGATGATAAGGGTAACTTGTGTGTAGAAGCAGAGGATGTGGATAGGGTTTTAAATGAATATTTTGTCTCCGTATTCACAAAGGAAAGGCATGATCCAGACGTAGTAGTTAAAGAGGAGAGGTGTGAAATATTGGATAAAGTAAACATAATGAGAGAGGAAGTACTAGAGGGACTGGAATCCTTGAAAGTTGATAAGTCACCAGGGCCGGATGGATTGTTTCCTCGGCTATTGAAGGAAGCCAGGGAGGAAATAGCGGACGCTCTGAGGATCATTTTCCAATCCTCACTAGATACAGGGGAGGTACTGGAGGACTGGAAGACTGCAAACGTAGTACCATTGTTTAAAAAGGGTACGAGGGAAAGGCCGAACAATTATAGGCCGGTCAGTCTTACCTCGGTGGTGGGCAAACTATTAGAATCAATACTGAGAGATAGGATAAACTGTCACTTGGAAAGGCATGGTTTAATCAGGGATAGCCAGCATGGATTTGTTCAGGGAAGATCATGCCTTACAAATCTGATTGAATTCTTTGAGGAAGTGAGAAGGAGGATTGATGAGGGTAGTGCAGTGGATGTTATCTACATGGATTTTAGTAAGGCATTTGACAAGGTCCCACATGACAGACTGGTCAGAAAGGTAAAAGCCCATGGGATACAGGGAAATGTTGCAAATTGGATCCAAAATTGACTCAGTAACAGGAAACAAAGGGTAAAAGTCAGTGGATGTCTTTGCGAATGGAAATTCATTTCCAGTGGTGTGGCACAGGGCTCAGTGTTGGGTCCCTTGCTGTTTGTGATATATATTAATGATTTGGACTTAAATGTAGGAGGCATGATTGTCAAATTTGCAGATGACACAAAAATTGGCCGTGTAGGTGATAGTGAAGAGGATAGCTGTAGACTCCAAGAAGATATCAATGGGTTGGTGGAATGGCTGGAAAAGTGGCAAATGGAGTTCAACCCGGAGAAGTGTGAGGTAATGCACTTAGGGAGGGCAAACAGTAAAAGGGAATACGGAGTAAACGGGAATGTATTGAGAAAGGTAGAGGAAGTGAGAGACCTTGGAGTGCATGTGCACAGGTCCCTGAAGGTGGCAGTACAGGTAGATAAGGTTGTGAAGAAGGTATACGGAATGGTCTCCGTTATTAACCGAGGTATAGAATACAAAAGCAGGATGTAATGATGGAACTGTATAAAACGCTGGTAAGGCCACAGCTGGAGTATTGTGCGCAGTTCTGGTCACCATATTACAGGAAGGACATACTTGCTCTGGAGAGAGTGCAGAGAAGATTTACAAGAATGTTGCCAGGGCTTGAAAATTGCAGCTACGAGGAGAGATTGGATAGGCTGGGGTTGTTTTCCTTGGAGCAGAGGAGGCTGAGGGACGACTTGATTGAGGTGTACAAAATTATGAGGGGTCCAGATAGAATAGACAGGAAGTACCTGTTTCCCCGAGCGGAGAGTTCAAGAACTAGAGGACATAGATTTAAGCTGATTGACGGAAGGATTAGAGGGAACATGAGGAAAAACTTTTTTACCCAGAGGGTGATGGGTGTATGGAATTCGCTGCCCAAATTGGTGGTAGAGGCAAAGACCCTCAACTCTTTTATAAAGTACCTGGACCTGCACCTAAAGTGCTGTAAGCTGCAGGGCTACGGACCGGGTGCTGGAAGGTGGGATTAGAATGGGCACCTGGTTGTTCTTCAAGCCAGCGTGGACACGATGGGCCGAATGACCCCCTTCTGTGCTGTATCTTTTCTATGGTTCTATGGTTCTAACAGCATTACTATCGCCGAATCCCCCACCATCAACATCTTGGGGGGTCACCATTGACCAAAAACTTAACTAGACCAGCCACATAAATATTGCGGTCACAAGAGCAGGTCAGAGGCTGAGTATTCTGCAGCGAGTGACTCACCTCCTGACTCCCCAAAGCTTTTCCACCATCTACAAGGCACAAGGCAGGAGTGTGATGGAATACACTCCACTTGCCTGGATGAGTGCAGCTTCAACAACACTCAAGAAGCTTGACACCATCCAGGACAAAGCAGCCCGCTTGATTGGCACCCCATCCACCACCCTAAACATTCACTCCCTTCACCACCGGCGCACCATGGCTGCAGTGTGTACCATCCACAGGATGCACTGCAGCAACTCGCCACGGCTTCTTGGACAGCGACTCCCAAACCCGCGACCTGTACCACCTAGAATGACAAGGGCAGCAGGCACATGGGAACAACACCACCTGCACGTTCCCCTCCAAATCATACACCATCCCAACTTGGAAATATATCACCGTTCCTTCATCATCGCTGGGTCAAAATCCTGGAACTCTCTACCTAACAGCACTGTGGGAGAACCTTCACCACATGGACTGCAGCCGTTCAAGGAGGCGGCTCACCACCACCTTCTCAAGGGCAATTAGGGATGGGCAATAAATGCTGGCCTTGCCAGCGGCGCCCACATCCCATGAGCGAATAAAAAAAACTGTTGATAGAATGGAGGAAGGTGGAAATGTGTTGAAGGTCAGAATGTGAGAAGTAAATGACCGGATGAAGCTGCAGAGGTAGGGTGGAGTGAGGCTATAGAAGAGATTTGTAGATGAGGACGAGGAATTTTGAAATTGTTACATTGAGCAAGGGCGCGCCAATTGAGGTTGGCATTATGCTTACTGCACTCCAGTGCTGCCAATGGATGTTATCCTATTTCATCAAGGAGCAACATGTGGATCGGACTAAGAGGAGGCCAATAATGGAACCTTGGGACTCACAGGAGATAGCTGTATGGAAATGGGAGGAGAAATCAATTCCGAAAATGTGTCAGCTGTATCAGGACAGGCAGGAATGGAATCATGTGAGGGTAATGCAATGGAGCTGGACTGATAAGGAGAGGCTGTAAAGGAGGATAGTGTTGAAAAAAGAAGAGATTGAGGAAGGATAAAGAACCGTGGTCGCAGTCACACAGAATGCCATTGGTGATTTAACCAGGTTGGTCTCTGATCTGTGGGTGGGATGGATGACAGACTGAAGAGATTTAAACATGGGGTGGTGGGAGAGGTGGGTACGAAGATGGGTGGAAGCAAAATGTTCCAGAATCTTAGAGAGGAAGGGTACATCAGAGGGTGTTGGTTGGAGAGGGCAGAGGGGCCGAAGGTAGGCTTTTTAAGGAGCAGGATGTTTACGACAGTTTTGAAGTGGGAGGGAACAGTTGAAGATTGGCAATCACTGAGTATGGAGGGGTAGTTGAGTGATCAGGAGCTGAATCAGGAAGGGGATCAACGGAGTAGGTGGTGAAACTCACAGAAGTGTTGGGTTTGGTGAGGGCTGGGATGGTGTTGGTGAGAAGTTATAGAGTGTTGTGAAGTTGTAGCTGCAGTAAAATGTGAGCTATGTGTTTAAAATAAATAGTGTCTCCATTACAATTGCAGATAGAAATGTGTTAAGCATTCCTCCACTAGTATCATTTGCAGTAATTTCCAGCTATCCATGAACTGGGGTCACTGGATAACAAATTTTGCTCTCTGTGGCCAACTGAGGATCCCTATGGCTGTCCTAGCTAACAGCTAGGTAAACATAGACCTTCCTGGTGTGTGTGGCTCAATTCCACACTCTACATTATACTTACCAAGTGAGCAATCAGAGGAGCTGGAGTCACTTTTTCTAAATAGTTTTGGTGATATCAGAAAGAAAGATACCCCTTCACAACTTCACAGTCACTGAATTGTAGTCACTGCTGCAATATAGCAGAAATACAGCTGCTATCATACAAGTCTCTGCCAGTGTCACAGAGCCTCAATTATAGTGTGCCTTTTTAGGCCCCACCTTCATGGGTCTGATTTGCATACTTAAGTTATAGAAATGAGGTCCTGTGCTGAAAATTTGTGAAACTCCACCCCAAGCACACACCTCGCTCACATAAAATGGGTCCATGACTACTCAATGGGCCTGGCCTGCTTTTGACTAATTGTTAAAGCAAGGCTGCAGTTGTTTCAGTTAGTGTTGATGCATAGTTTTCTTTGCAGTGAGTAGTTATTTACTTTTGCATTGAACATGTTGCATGTATTTTTCTCCCTCATTCCTTTTTTTGCTAAAATCTTCAGTTTGCTAGGCAACACTTTTCTGAAGTTTTGGCAATTGCTGCTGCATTATGAGTTTCAGCCCTTTGGCTGTTTCCACAGTGCTGCATGAATTGGTTGTGCAGGATAAGTTCAAGAGGGGGAGAGAATCTACCTACCAGTCCAATGATACTTCAGACACTATGCTTGATCCAGTCAATAGCCAAGGACTTGTCTTCACAGACCATGCTACTCCTACTGGATGTGTCAGAGGGTACCTGCCTTCATCACCTCAAAACCACTGTGGAGGCCTTCATGGAGTATTCCAAAGGCACAACATAATATTCACAACATTTTAAAAGGCCAATTTCATTGCTTGTGTAATGATGTGAAGCTTGTTTGTAAATGGGAAAATGGACCGGTACTGAAACATTCATTTGCCATGTACAAAATCTGTTCTTCACATTTCACACACACTGTATTAAGCTTCTTGCTTGGTTAGTCGAAGGCTTTCCCTACTGCAACTCCTGTGATGAGTGGAGTCTGATAACATAGGTCCTTCTTTCAGCTTTATAGCAGGATTCACCCTCTTAAGCGTTCTTTGAGTTTTGAGGGAAGGAAGCAATAGTTTTCCTTATATTTTTGATCTGGATATTAAATAAGGGAATCTGCAATGTGGGTGGGTGGGCTTGTGGGTTTGATTAAATCTTATGAATCCTTCCCTAGTTTTGAGCTTGTGCATTTACCAGAAAAAGCAGACTGATGTTGATTTCATGAATTGATTCCCCTTTTAATTCTTTTCAAGATTTAACCTCATCCTTTGCACGTGACAATGTTCCTGATTACACTGAGGAAGCACATGTGAAAAGCACTTGCAGATTATCCTGAAATACACCCTTACATTTGTTACAAAAGTAAGCAAACAATCTAACAGGACTAGATGACATTTACCAGCAGTCTGTGAGGGGGAGGGGATACAGCAAAAGGGATTGGATATTTCTGTCTCCCTTCCTGTCAGCGCACAGTCCGGTAGAGCAGAACGTACACTTGGATGTGAAGAAATCATTGTGTATCTCAGTAGAACCCTTAGACTGTAACAGCCTTTATAGGATGTGATGAGAGATGCTGACACTTCTAAAGGTCCCTGTAAACAGAATGTGGACTGAACTGTTTCATACCACATGTGTTCTCCATCACTTGCACCATGTAAAGAGCAAAGGGACAAAACTCCCTCATCAAATCATTTGTCTTTGCACTGGTCAGCTGGGCCTCTGTGACAGCAGACAAAAAACAGGAAAAAGCAAAAGGCCAACTTCTCTGTCAGTGTGTATCTCTGCATAGCTTGCATCATCTGGTTTAACATAATGCAATCAGTTCCTGAAGATAGTCTTTGTCGCCTATGTCTCTGCAGAGACTAACCAAAAGCAGTTGCAATTTGAAAATTTTAAAGTTTCCAATGTTAAATTAGCTTCATAAGTAAATGAGTCATTTTGTCTTGAAAATAATAGGTTTTACAATATGTTTCATCCCAGATGTTGTCTCATAAACAATGAAAAGTTAATACTTGTCTATATTGAAGCTTCATTTTATATTATATTTCACTACAGAAAGAGAGCTGAATTTTTAATTTCAATAATATTCTCATAAATGAAATCCTTTTTGGGTATTGTTATCAAGTACCATGGTGTTGTGAAGAAATTCCGTTCATAATATTAGATTTGGGGGGGCTTTCACTGCTACGCTTTCGTCCCATGCAGTCTGGGTAACAGTCCACAGTGACATGCCTATGAACTGTTGGTTTGCTCACAGCCATCAACAGAACCTTGCCTTACAAAGGACAAAACATAATTCTACCTCGTCACCTCCTCCATGCTTTGCCACTGTTTCCAAGTGCCTAACCAACATTAACATCTGAATGAGCAAACACTTGCCCTAGTTTAATACCAGCAAAATTAAAGCCATCCTCTTTGACTCCCACAAACGCTCCTGTGCATCCAGCATCAACTCCATCTCCCTCACTGAATGCCACTTAAGGCTTAGTCCAGAGATTGGGAACCTTAGTGTATTGCACTATGCCAAGCTCAGCTTCCCCCCCTACGACCCCCGCACCACCCTCCACATCTGATCTAGCACTAAGATCATTTTCTGTCACCTTCACGTTGTCTGCCTTTCCCTCGATCCCTTCCTTGAAACCATAATTCATGCTTTTATCACCTTGAGCCTGGACTTCAATGCTCTCCTTGCTATCCTCACTGCTTCTGCCATTCATAAATTACACGTCATCCAGAATGCTGCAGCCCATGTCCAGAGCTACAGAAATGAAAGGTACTGACTCCTCGCAAGTAAAAC
Source organism: Heptranchias perlo (assembly GCF_035084215.1). Lineage (NCBI taxonomy): Eukaryota > Metazoa > Chordata > Chondrichthyes > Hexanchiformes > Hexanchidae > Heptranchias > Heptranchias perlo. Next base: position 67,740,327 of record NC_090326.1, on the reverse strand, counting down.
TTAATATATAGTTGCAATATTCTGAAAACTTTGTCCTGCATAATATATGTGTTAAGAAATTTTGATTCTCAAAGCAATAACACGAAGGAACTACAATTCTGTGGAAAGTTGTAAAAGAAAATGAGGGATAATATCTCTATGATCTACTGCTCAAATGTGCTGGATGAAGGAAAAGCAATGATATCCTTCAGGTGAGATGTACAAAGTTGGATTTCTCCATTTCACTGTTTCATATGGTTCATAGCACGGTCTAGGAATTTCCTCGGAGCTGCTCCCACTCCATCGCCACACTTCTGGCGAAGTTACCACTCCATTGAAATTCCCGACCTCTTAAAATAAACTATTCAAATTTAAAAACAAAGTGGTTATGGGTTCTTTTTAATGTGGTACTGGTATTTAGTGCAAATAGCAACTGTATGTTTCTTTTCCAGCTTTCACCCCTTTTCTTCTGCGCTCACTTACATGCAATGACACATGCTGATGTTTGGATCTATTGGTGGCAACTGCCCTCAGACATCTCATTCACGTGGCAATCATGTGTGAGCCAAGACAGTGAGTGTTAGAAGACTTTTTGACTGTGGACAGCGTGGTAACCATGACCAATCCTCACCTCACCTGATACACATATATATGCACGCGCACATGTACACACACACACACACACACACACACACCACACACACACACACTTTCCAGCAGGATCACTGCATAGTGATCAGGAGTAAGAATCCTGGTTGATTTCCTGGTTCCTTAGGATGGGCCCACTAAGGCCAATTGTAAAAGTGCTCCAGCTGAGAATTTCCTGCTTTGTATTGCTGATTACCACACAAATCAGTACATTTACTCATCGAGTCAATGGGAGAGTTTATTGTTAGTATTTTACGCTCACACTTTTGTTACATAGAGTCATAGAGTCATAGAGTTATACAGCACGGATAGAGGCCCTTCGGCCCATCGTGTCCGCGCCGGCCATCAAGCCCTGTCTACTCTAATCCCATATTCCAGCATTTGGTCCGTAGCCTTGTATGCTATGGCATTTCAAGTGCTCATCCAAATGCTTCTTGAATGTTGTGAGGGTTCCTGCCTCCACAACCCTTTCAGGCAGTGAGTTCCAGTCTCCAACCACCCTCTGGGTGAAAAAGTTCTTTCTCAAATCCCCTCTAAACCTCCCGCCTTTTACCTTGAATCTATGTCCCCTTGTTATAGAACCCTCAACGAAGGGAAAAAGCTCCTTAGTATCCATCCTATCTGTGCCCCTCATAATTTTGTACACCTCAATCATGTCCCCCCTCAGCCTCCTCTGCTCCAAGGAAAACAAACCCAATCTTCCCAGTCTCTCTTCATAGCTGAAGCACTCCAGCCCTGGTAACATCCTGGTGAATCTCCTCTGCACCCTCTCCAAAGCGATCACATCCTTCCTGTAGTGTGGCGACCAGAACTGCACACAGTACTCCAGCTGTGGCCTAACCAGTGTTTTACACAGCTCCATCATAACCTCCTTGCTCTTATATTCTATGCCTTGGCTAATAAAGGCAAGTATCCCATATGCCTTCTTTACCACCTTATCTACCTGTTCCGCCGCCTTCAGGGATCTGTGAACTTGCACACCAAGATCCCTCTGACCCTCTGTCTTGCCTAGGGTCCTCCCATTCATTGTGTATTCCCTTGCCTTGTTAGTCCCTCCAAAGTGCATCACCTTGCACTTTTCCGGGTTAAATTCCATTTGCCACTGTTCCGCCCATCTGACCAACCCATCTATATCGTCCTGCAGACTGAGGCTATCCTCCTCGCTATTTACCACCCTACCAATTTTCGTATCATCAGCGAACTTACTGATCATACCTTTTACATTCATATCCAAGTCATTAATGTAGACCACAAACAGCAAGGGACCCAGCACCGATCCCTGTGGTACCCCACTGGCCACAGGCTTCCAGTCACAAAAACAACCTTCGACCATCACCCTCTGCCTTCTGCCACTAAGCCAGTTTTGTATCCAAAGTGCCAAGGCACCCTGGATTCCATGGGCTCGTACCTTCTTGACCAGTCTCCTGTGGGGGACTTTATCGAAGGCCTTACTGAAATCAAATATAACATTTATGAGATACTTCAAAATAACAAAGTATTTGTCATAAAATAATCTATCAATTTCTTTATGAACTTCATTAACTAACATGACTAATAAAAGGATGAAGCAGGCTCAATAGGGCACACTGTGGCTACGAGAGCAGGTCAGAGGCTGGGTATTCTGCGGCGAGTGACTCACCTCCTGACTCCCCAAAGCCTTTCCACCATCTACAAGGCACAAGTCAGGAGTGTGATGGAATACTCTCCACTTGCCTGGATGAGTGCAGCTCGAACAACACTCAAGAAGCTCGACACCATCCAAGATAAAGCAGCCCGCTTGATTGGCACCCCATCCACCACCCTAAACATTCACTCCCTTCACCACCGGCGCACTGTGGCTGCAGTGTGCACCATCCACAGGATGCACTGCAGCAACTCGCCAAGGCTTCTTCGACAGCACCTCCCAAACCCGCGACCTCTACCACCTAGAAGGACAAGGGCAGCAGGCGCATGGGAACAACACCACCTGCACGTTCCCCTCCAAGTCACACACCATCCCGACTTGGAAATATGTCGCCGTTCCTTCATTGTCGCTGGGTCAAAATCCTGGAACTCCCTTCCTAACAGCACTGTGGGAGAACCTTCACCACACGGACTGCAGCGGTTCAAGAAGGCGGCTCACCACCACCTTCTCAAGGGCAATTAGGGATGGGCAATAAATGCCGGCCTTGCCAGCGACGCCCACATCCCGTGAACGAATAAAAAAAAACTCCTATCCCTTTGTTTCTAGCTCAGCCCTGTTTGACTTGGTCTATTTATAAAACTATTCAAAGTGATAACTTTTTTCTCTGTTGCCTATTACCTTGAGCAGTATTTGTTTTCCTCATAATATATTAGAGCCAGGTGTTTTGCTTTTAGTACAACCTGTGCAATTAATTTAAATACCACTGAAGCAAAACAAAAGCAGCTCTGTTCAGTAAGCATTAACTGTAATAAATCAGAGCACAGCTCATTCCTGTAGCTGGGTGAAATTCCTTGTAAGAGAACGTGAATCCCTACAGCCACTTACAGTAGCTTACATCATTACAGTGTGACTGTTGGGCATGTAATAGAATTGGGCATGGAGTAATTTGTCTTACATTCAAAATTTTGATTAAGATTTTTAAACTAATTGAAACTGTTTAACATGAAAGAAACTCTAAATCCCTTTAGCAATATAGTACTAGTTTTAGTTATGTCCCATCATTACCAAATCTACATCAATGAAAATTTTGAGAGATATCCTTCACAATTCAAAACATCACACTACAGGTGTCACAGATTGTATAAAACACCCAACACATCAAAACAGAACAATGTTAAAAAGTATATACATGGAAAGAGAAAGAATCCCTCTTGCTTTCTTGATCTGGAGTTAACCTAGTTTCTCCCCAAGGAGAAGAGCCAAGTAACTGTCAATCTAGAGAAACTTCCAACAGCAAAAGTAATTAACCTGTCATTTACCTCAGGATGTACCAATTTAGGCCACTTCCTCACAGCAAGTATTAGGCCAATTGATATAAAGGAATAGACCAGATTAATATCAAAATGTCACAACTGTGCTCTAGAACCCAGAATAGCCATGAGTCATGCCCTAAGTGATTAGCTAGTATCATTAAAAAGATCAACATTGTGGAGATCAGAAGCTTGTTACGAGTCTAGATATGTGTCATAAGATCAGAAAGAGGTAGGAATGGGTAGGAACTTCGAGATTAAATTATCAAGGAATATAAAAAGAAATAGTGAAGTATTCTAGTGAATAACAAAAGAAAAATCAGGATAGGGATAGGGCCACTAAGGGATACACATGACAAACTCACAGGTAATGACAGCAAAATGGCAGAAATATTAAAGAGTAACTTTGGCTCAGTATTTATCAGGGAAACTAACATGGTGGACATGACATTAGAAGAAGAGATCCAAAAAGAAATAAAGACATTTAAGATAGAAATGGGGGAGATAATTGTTAAACAAATCAAACTTAGGGAGGATAAAACCCCTCATCTGGAATGGATTGCATCCATGCATATTAAAAGAAGTTAGGGAAGAGATAACAGAGGCACTATTACATATATATATTAAAATTCATTAGAAATGGGAATAGTGACAGACGACTGGCGGACAGCTAATATGATTCCTATATTTAAAAAGCAAGCTAGACCAAGTCCAGCAAACTATAGACCAATTAGCTTAATGTTGGGGGTAGGAAAGATAAGGGGATCCTTCCTCAAAGATGTAATTAAAAAATATCTAAAAGCCAAAAATATAATAAAGAATAGTCAGCACAGTTTTCAAAAGGGAAAGTCATGCTTGACCAACCTTATTGAATTCTTTGAAGAAGTAACAGAAAGGGTGGACAAGGGTATTGTAGTGGATGTAATATATTTGGATTTTCAAAAGTCCTTTGATAAGGTCCCGCATAGTAGACGCGTGACTAAGGTCAGAGCATGTGGAGTCAGGGGACAAGTAGGCGAAGAGATAGCAAGCTGGCTACAAAACAGAAAACAGAGAGCAGGGATTAAAGGTAGTTACTCAGACTGGCAAAAGGTGGCAAGTGGTGTTCCACAAGGAACGGTGCTGAGACCACTATTGTTCACCATTTACATACAAGCATACGAATTAAGAGCAGGAGTAGGTCATTCGGTCCCTTGACTCTGCTCTGCCATTTGATAAGATCATGGCTGATGTGATTGTGCCCTCAACCCTACTTTCCCATCTACCTACTATAACCTTTGACTCCCTTGTTAATCAGGATAAACGATTTGGACTCGGGAATCGGAAGTACAATAGAGGGATAGAATTGAAAAGGAGAGAAGTTATGTTCAACTTGAATAGAATCTTGATTAGACCACACTTGGAGTACTGTGAACAGTTCTGGTCTCCATATTATAAAAACGATATAGAGGCATTAGAGAAAGTACAAAAAAGATTTACTAGGATGATACCAGAACTGAGAGGTTATACCTATCAGGAACGATTGTACAGGCTGGGGCTCTTTTCTCTAGAAAAGAGAAGACTGAGGGGTGACCTGATAGAGGTCTTTAAGATTATGAAAGGGTTTGATAGGGTAGACGTAGAGAAGATATTTCCACTTGTGGGGGAGACCAGAACTAGGGGCCATAAATATAAGATAGTCACTAATAAATCCAATACGGAATTCAGGAGAAACTTCTTTACCCAGAGAGTGGTTAGAATGAGGAACTCGCTACCACAAGGAGTAGTTGAGGCGACTAGCATAGATACATTTAAGGGGAAGCTAGATAAAGACATGAGGGAGAAAGGAATAGAATATGCTGACAGGGTTAGATGAGCGAGGGAGGGAGGAGGCTCGTGTAGAGCATAAACACCGTGCATGGACCTGTTGGGCCGAATGGCCTTTTTCTGTGCTGTACATTCTGTGTAATGCTATGTAACAGGCTCGAGGGGCTGAATGGCCTAGTCCTGTTCCTATGTTCCTATGTTTTTAGACCCACATCCTGCTCCCTCAACCCCATTTCCGTTGAATTCCTGACGATCCAACTTCACTTCTCAGTTCCTGTGCTAGCTGACATTGCAAATGGTTCCCTATCTTTAGACACTGACTCTCCTCCAGGTATCAATTCCCCAATCTTCAAAAAAAACACTGCATACCCCTCTGTCCTTGTTAACTATCACCCCATCTCCCACCTCCCTATTCTCTCCAAAGTCTTTGAGGGTATTATCACCTCTCAGATCCTTGCCCACCACTCCCCTAACTACCTTTCTGAATCCGTCCCATCAGGGTTCCAGTCCTCCCACAGCACCCAAACAGCCCTAACCAAAATCATAGGTGGCATTTTCTGTGACTGTGACCATGGGGCATCATCCTCCTCATCCTTCTTCACTACTCTGCAGCCTTTGACACAGTTGATCATACCATCTTCCTCTCAGGCCTCACCTCCTTTGTCCAGCTCAGTGGGACTGCCCTCACTTGTTTGCACTCTTAGCTATCTGATCATAGTCAGTACATTTTCAGCAATAGTTTCTTTTTCCACTCCAGCATCATCCATCTCGGGAGTCCCTCAAAGATCCATCCTTAGCCCCTTTCTCAAACTGATCTACGCGATGCCCCTTGGCAACATCAACCGCAGACATGGACACCGGAACTTTCAACTTCAGTAGGGATGTATAACGGATGGCCGATCTGCTACCGCCCCGTATTAATCTCCTACCAAAGTTGAAAATTCCATTTCGGGTCAGCTTCTACATATACACTGATGACTCCCAGCTCCACCTCTCCACCACTTTCACCATTGATTCCATTCCATCCCCCTCCAAACCCGGCCAATGTCCAAAGCTGAACCAGACTGTTCATAACCCCGGCATCCTGTTGAACTTTGAGCTGACTTTCCAACCCCATATCTTCTCCTTCACAAAACCGCCTACTTACACCTCAGTAACATCATCTGCCTCCACCCCTACCTTAACCCAACTGCTTTTATCACCTCCAGACTCGACTATTCTCCCCTGGATGGCCTACAGGTTTCCACCTTCTGTAAATTCAGGTCATCTAAAACTCTGCTGATCATATCAATTTTACTAAGCTGAGAAGTGATTTAGTAAAAGTGGACTGGAAACAGCTACTTGAAGTTAAATCAATGTTAATGCAGTGGGAGGCATTCAAGGGGGAGATTCAAGGGGTTCAGAGTAAACATGGTCACACAAAGAAAAAGGTTGGGACTGCCAAATCTAGAGCCCCCGGGATGACAAGGAGCATACAGGGTAAGATAAGGCAAAAAAGGCAAGCTTATGTCAGACACCGAGAGCTCAATACTGCAGCCTAGAGAAGTATAGAAAGTGTAGGGGTGAAATTTAAAAGGAAATTAGGAAAGCAAAGAGAGGGCATGAAAAAGTACTGGCAAGTAAAATTAAGGAAAACCCAAAAATGTTTTATAAATACATAAAGAGCAAGAGGATAACTAAGGAAAGAGTAGAGCCTATTAGAGACCAAAAAAGGTAACCTATGTGTGGAGACGGAAGATGTGGGTATGGTTCTTAATGAATACTTTGCGTCTGTCTTCACAAAAGAGAGGGACGTGCAGAGATTGTAGTTAAGGAGGAGGAGTATGAAATATTGGATGGGATAATCATAGTGAGAGAGGAAGTATTAAGGGGTTTAGCATCTTTGAAAGTAGATAAATCGCCAGGCCCAGATGAAATGTATCCCAGGCTGCTAAGAGAAGTAAGGGAGGAAAGAGTGGAGCTCTGACCATCATTTTCCAATCCTCCCTGGCTACAGGCATGGTGCTGGAGGATTGGAGGACTGCCAACATTGGACCGTTGTTTAAAAAGAGAGAAAGAGAAAGACCGAGTAATTGTAGGCCAGTCAGTCTAACCTCGGTGGTGGGCAAATTATTGGAAATGATTCTGAGGGACAGCATAAATCATTATTTAGAAAGGCACGGGTTAATCAAGGACAGTCAACATGGATTTGTTAAGGGATGGTCGTGTCTGACTGACTTGATTGAATTTTTTGAGCAGGTAACAAGGAGAGTCGATGAGGGTAATGCATTTGATGTAGTTTACATGGATTTTAGCAAGGCTTTTGACAAGGTCCCACATGGCAGACTAGTCAAAAAATAAAAGCCCATGGGATCCAAGGGAAAGCGGCAAGTTGGATCCAAAATTGGCTCGGTGGCAGGAAGCAAAGGGTAATGGTTGGCGGGTGTTTTTGCAACTGGAAGGCTGTTTCCAGTGGGGTCCCGCAAGGCTCAGTATTAGGTCCCTTGCATTTCGTGGTATATATTACTGATTTGGACTTGAGTGTAAGGGGCTTGATCAAGATGTTTGCAGATGATAGAAAAATTGACTGTGTGGTTGATAGTGAGGAGGAAAGCTGTAGACTGCAGTAAGATATCAATGGACTGGTCAGGTGGGCAGAAAAGTGGCAAATGGAATTGAATCCAGAGAAGTGTGAGGTAATGCATTTGGGGAGGGCAAACAAGGCAAGGGAGTACACAATAAATGGGAGGATACTGAGAGGTGTAGAGGAACAAAGGGACCTTGGAGTACATATCCACAGATCCTTGAAGGTAGCAGGACAGGGAGCATAGTGGTTATGTTACTGGGCTAATAATCCAGAGGCCTGGACTAAAATCCAGAGTCATGAGTTCAAATCCTGCCACGGCAGCTGGCGAATTTAAATTCAATTAATTAATTAAATTCAATTAATTAAATAAAAATCTGGAATTAAAATACTAGTATCAATATTGATGGCCATGAAACTACCAGATTGTCGTAAAAACCCATCTGGTTCACTAATGTCCTTCAGGGAAGGAAATCTACCATCCTTACCCGGTCTGGCCTAAATGTGACTCCAGACCCACAGCAATGTGGTTGATTCTTAATTGCCCTCTGAAATGGCCCAGCAAGCCACTCGCTACGAAAAGTCATAATAAGAATAAAACCGGACGGACCACCCGGCATCGGACCACTAGGCACCGGACACGACAACGGCAAAACACCAAGCCCAGTCGACCCTGCAAGGTCCTCCTCACTAACATCTGGGGACTTATGCCAAAATTGGGAGAGCTGTCCCACAGACTAGTCAAACAACAGCCTGACATAGCCATACTCACAGAATCATATCTTTCAGCGCAACGTCCCAGACTCTTCCATCACCATCCCTGGGTATGTCCTGTCCCACCGGCAGGACAGACCCACCAGAGGTGGCGGTACAGTGATATACAGTCAGGAGGGAGTGGCCCTGGGAGTCCTCAACATTGACTCTGGACCCCATGAAATCTCATGGCATCAGGTCAAACATGGGCACGGAAACCTCCTGCTGATTACCACGTACCGTCCTCCCTCAGCTGATGAATCAGTCCTCCTCCATGTTGAGCACCACTTGGAGGAAGCACTGAGGGTAGCAAGGGCACAAAATGTACTCTGGGTGGGGGACTTCAATGTCCATCACCAAGAGTGGCTCGGTAGCACCACTGCTGGCCGAGTCCTGAAGGACATAGCTGCTAGACTGGGCCTGCGGCAGGTGGTGAGCGAACCAACAGGAGGGGAAAAACTTGACCTCGTCCTCACAAATCTACCTGTCGCAAATGCATCTGTCCATGACAGTATTGGTGGGAGCGACCACCGCACAGTCCTCGTGGAGATGAAGTCCCGTCTTCGCACTGAGGACACCATCCAACGTGTTGTGTGGCACTACCACCGTGCTAAATGGGATAGATTCAGAATGGATCTAGCAGCTCAAAACTGGGCATCCATGAGGCGCTGTGTGCCATCAGCAGCAGAATTGTATTCCAGCACAATCTGTAACCTCATGGCCCGGCATATTCCTCACTCTACCATTACCAACAAGCCAGGGGATCAACCCTGGCTCAATGAGGAGTGTAGAAGAGCATGCCAGGAGCAGCACCAGGCGTACCTAAAAATGAGGTGCCAAACTGGTGAAGCTACAACTCAGGACTACATGCATGCTAAACAGCGGAAGCAACATGCTATAGACAGAGCTAAGCGATTCCACAACCAACGGATCAGATCAAAGCTCTGCAGTCCTGCCACATCCAGTCGTGAATGGTGGTGGACAATTAAACAACTAACGGGAGGAGGAGGTCTCTGCAAACATCCCCATTCTCAATGATGGCGGAGTCCAGCACGTGAGTGCAAAAGACAAGGCTGAAGCGTTTGCAACCATCTTCAGCCAGAAGTGCCGAGTGGATGAACCATCTCAGCCTCCTCCCGATATCCCCACTATCATGGAAGCCAGTCTTCGGCCAATTCGATTCACTCCACGTGATATCAAGAAACGGCTGAGTGCACTGGATACAGCAAAGGCTATGGGCCCCGACAACATCCCAGCTGTAGTGCTGAAGACTTGTGCTCCAGAACCAGCTGCCCCTCTAGCCAAGCTGTTCCAGTACAGCTACAACACTGGCATCTACCCGACAATGTGGAAAATTGCCCAGGTATGTCCTGTCCACAAAAAGCAGGACAAATCCAATCTGGCCAATTACCGCCCCATCAGTCTACTCTCAATCATCAGCAAAGTGATGGAAGGTGTCGTCGACAGTGCTATCAAGCGGCACTTACTCACCAATAACCTGCTCACCGATGCTCAGTTTGGGTTCCGCCAGGACCACTCGGCTCCAGACCTCATTACAGCCTTGGTCCAAACATGGACAAAAGAGCTGAATTCCAGAGGTGAGGTGAGAGTGACTGCCCTTGACATCAAGGCAGCATTTGACCAAGTGTGGCACCAAGGAGCCCTAGTAAAATTGAAGTCAATGGGAATCAGGGGGAAAACTCTCCAGTGGCTGGAGTCATACCTAGCACAAAGGAAGATGGTAGTGGTTGTTGGAGGCCAATCATCTCAGCCCCAGGGCATTGCTGCAGGAGTTCCTCAGGGCAGTGTCCTAGGCCCAACCATCTTCAGCTGCTTCATCAATGACCTTCCCTCCATCATAAGGTCAGAAATGGGGATGTTCGCTGATGACTGCACAGTGTTCAGTTCCATTCGCAACCCCTCAGATAATGAAGCAGTCCGAGCCCGCATGCAGCAAGACCTGGACAACATCCAGGCTTGGGCTCATAAGTGGCAAGTAACATTTGCGCCAGATTAGTGCCAGGCAATGACCATCTCCAACAAGAGAGAGTCTAACCACCTCCCCTTGACATTCAACGGCATTACCATCGCCGAATCCCCCACCATCAACATCCTGGGGGTCACCATTGATCAGAAACTTAACTGGACCAGCCATATAAATACTGTGGCTACGAGAGCAGGTCAGAGGCTGGGTAATCTGCGGCGAGTGACTCACCTCCTGACTCCCCAAAGCCTTTCCACCATCTACAAGGCACAAGTCAAGAGTGTGATGGAATACTCTCCACTTGCCTGGATGAGTGCAGCTCCAACAACACTCAAGAAGCTCGACACCATCCAAGATAAAGCAGCCCGCTTGATTGGCACCCCATCCACCACCCTAAACATTCACTCCCTTCACCAGCGGCGCACTGTGGCTGCAGTGTGTACCATCCACAGGATGCACTGCAGCAACTCGCCAAGGCTTCTTCGACAGCACCTCCCAAACCCGCGACCTCTACCACCTAGAAGGACAAGAGCAGCAGGCGCATGGGAACAACACCACCTGCACGTTCTCCTCCAAGTCACACACCATCCCGACTTGGAAATATATCGCCGTTCCTTCATTGTCGCTGGATCAAAATCCTGGAACTCCCTTCCTAACAGCACTGTGGGAGAACCGTCACCACACGGACTGCAGCGGTTCAAGAAGGCGGCTCACCACCACCTTCTCGAGGGCAATTAGGGATGGGCAATAAATGCTGGCCTCGCCAGTGACGCCCACATCCCGTGAACGAATAAAAAAAAAAGGCATACGGGATACTTTCCTTTATTAGCCGAGGCATAGACTATAAGAGCAGGGAGGTTAAGCTAGAACTGTATAAAACATTGGTTAGGCCATTGCTTGAGTACTGCATACAGTTCTGGTCACCACATTACAGGAAAGATGTGATTGCACTCGGGAAAGTTCAGTGGAGATTTATGAGGATGTTGCCAGGGATGGAGAATTTTAGCTATGTGAAAAGATTGGATAGGTTGGGGTTGTTTTCTTTGGAACAAATGAGGCTGAGGGAGATTTAATTGAGGTATATAAAATTATGATGGGACTAGATAGAGTGGATAGGGAGGACCTATTTCCCTTAGCAGAGAGGTCAGTGACCGGGGAGCATAGATTTAAAATAATTGGTAGAAGGATTAGACTGGACCTGAGGAGAAATTTTTCACCCAGAGGGTGGTAGAAGTCTGGAACTCACTGCCTGAAAGGGTGGTAGAGGCAGAAACCCTCAACTCAATTAAAAAGTACTTAGATGTGCACTTGAAGTGCCATAACCTACAGGGCTACGCACCAAGTGCTGGAAAGTGGGATTAAGCCGGATACGATGGGCCAAATGGCCTCGTTCTGTGCTATAACTTTCTAAGGTTCTATTCTAGGATTCTATATCTTATTCCTCACCAAGTCACATTAGCCTATAACCCCTGTCCTGAACTTACATTGACTCCCAGTCCCCCAACACATCAAATTTAAAATGATAATGCTTGTGTTTAAATCCACCCATGGCCTTCTCTCCCTATCTCTGTAACCTCCTCCTGTCCTACAACTCCCCTCTTGCTGCCCAGATTCTCCATTCGTCTGACTCCAGCCTCTTGTACATCCCTCTCTCCATTGCTACACCATTGATGTCTGTGCCTTGAGTTGCTTAGGCCTTGCAAACAGGCAGTCCCTCTGTAAACCTCTCCATGTTTCTATCTCCCTCTCCTCCTTTAATAGCCTCCCTAAAACCACATCTTTAACCAAGCTTTTGTTCATTCCTCCTAATCTCTGCTTCTTTGGCTGAGAGTCAATTTTTCCTTACGCTTCTGTGAAGTGCCTTGGGATGTTTTTCTATACTAAAGGTACTCTAGAACTGCAAGTTATTGTTGTTCTACATTCTTAAAAAAATTACTACCTATGCCTGACAACTAGGATTGGGGATGTGTAACATGAACGGTTTAAAGTGAATAAACTCAGTAAGATATTTTTGCAGCCATCAGCTAATGTTTGCAGAGAGCTGTTTTAGATCTGTGTATGTAATGGGACTTTTTAACCAGCATTAAGCAGTTGTGTAAACAATAAGATTACTGTGTGGTCTATATTGTTACATAAACAACAAAAGACATACCATTCTAAAAGCTATTTGGGGAACAACAAAGTTAAATCAGTGGAGGATCTTCCGTTTCCTCATTAATAATTCTAACCGCAGAGAACACTACCTCTAACAGAGGCAAAAACTAAATAATCTCGAAGGGTAAGTGCTTTACAGGTCTGGATTAAGAAATATTCAATCATCTAGAACAAGTGTATTCAGTACTCTTAAAACATGAAGGGGTTGAAATTGGTCTTTGGCAATAGCGCAAAACAGGCGATAGCAAATCGGCAGCTTGCTTTACACCACCGCCCGATTTTTTTTCCACTGACTCCAATGTGAGGTATAATACAAGCTACCAATTCCCTATCGCTTGCTTTACGCCCAAGACCAATTTCACTGCCAAGGTTTCCCTCACTTGTTGTGTACGTATGATTGAGCGAGTTATGGTGCAATACCTGGTAGTGGTAAATACAGACAATCTTGCCAAGTCTATTTGTAGCCTTTTGGTTGTGTCTAGGCTGGCATCACTTTTTGACATTATCTCTAAAACCAGATCTGACACAGTTCCAGAGTCAGACGCTGAAAAGAATCTGAAGAATTAAAGAAAAGGATAAGTCAGTATCTGGATGGCAATCAACTCGTCAGCAGGCGAATGCAAAGCCTGTTGTATCTCGAGTTTTTTGTCACATTTTTTCAATATCCCATGATACCGGCGAACCTGACAGCGTGGTTATCAGTCCAGTCCTGCTGTGAATGAAACATAAAATCTGTACTAAATAGTAAAAAACCAGTACAATAGGCCTTGTGTATTTGAAAGAAGTCCTATGATGCCATTTTCAGCATTGCAAAATGTCATGAACTTAGAGCTGTTTTCTTCCTGTCATCTGTATACACTTACACTCACTAATATAAATAAGATAAAAGCACTCAGGAATCTGGTTGCCTTGTGTCTCAGGTGGTGAAATGACAACCACCTTTCACCAGTCCAACCTGTGTTTGACCTTAGCTCAGCTGGTTAGAGGCTAGCTGAGATGATGGGGGAAGAAAGAGAGAAAGAGAGAGAAACATTTCACTCTGCTACGTTGAGATATGAATGTGAAAACAATAGCCTCAGATTTTCAATGTAGCAAAAGCCAGTAGAGTGGAGGAAATTTATTCAAAGAATAGCATTTTTAAATTAGGACCAATTTTTTTGTTGTAGTTTTATCCAAGAATATATTTAGAGAGGTTGCCATGGGAGTAGATTACGTACAAATGCTGGGCATCAATTTATTCTTTTTATTTAAAGCATGATTTGTAACATTTGACTTTAAGCTCTTTAAGTCTTTCCTGGTTACTTTTCCCAAAACAAACATTTCATTTTGAAGTAGCAACCATAGATTCTGCAGGGAATGAGTTCAAAGTCTTTTTTTAATAAGAAGCATTAAATGAAAAGTTTAGAAACTTCACATTGTGATATTATCATATGAACGAGGAACATGGAGATCCTAACTCATAAAAAACTGGATTAATGTCTTGACTAAAATAGTGGACAAAATAATTTCTTACAAACACATTGGGGGAATTTTAACCCCCGAGGACAGGTGGGCTGGGGATGAGTGGGAAGATAAAAATCCCAAAATTATCAGGAAAGACTGAACAGGTTGGTGCTCTTTTCCCGAGAAAAAAGGCCGAGGGGTGACCTGATAGAGGTTTTTAAGATAATGATTGGGTTTGATAGGGTAGATGTAGAGAAAATGTTTCCACTTGTGGGGGAGTCCAAAATTAGAGGTCATAAACATAAAATAGTCACTAAATAAATCCAATAGAGAATTCAGGAGAAACTTCTTTACCCAAAGAGTGGTAACAATGTGGAATGCACTACCACAAGGAGTAGCTGGGGTAAATAGCATAGATACATTTAAGGGGAAGCTAGGTAAGTACATGAGGGAGAAAGGAATAGAAGAATATGCTGATAGGACTAGATGAAGTAGGAAAGGAGGAGGCTTGTGTGCAGCATAAACGCCAGCATAGACCAGTTGGGCTGAATGGCCTGTTTCTGTGCTGTAGTTTCAATGTAACTCGATGTAACTCGACCCCAATCCACTTCCGGTTTTAACGGAGGCGGGTCGGGGGGGTGGGTGACCAACCCGCTCTCAGGAGACAGGTCAGTCACGAAAATCTTTTAAGGAGGCTGCGTGCCTCCATTTCTACTCTATTTTTATTTTTAACGCATGGAGGCCGTGTTTCCCAGGCTGCAGGAATCTCAGCAGGTAAATGGAGCCGAGAAGGTTCAGATCCATGAGGTAAGTGCCTTTATTGCACTGCTTGTGGGCCCGGAGGATCATGAGTGCTTCTATGCGGCCCACCAAGCTTATCTTTTAACACCCCGCGATCGGCTGACCCCTCCCCCCGCAATGTCCGATGCGCCCCAACCCTCCATGATGTCCGACATACCCCCCACGATGTCCAACTTGCACTCCCCCTCCAGCGATTTCCCTCCCGATCCAGAATCCCGAAGTCTCCGATCTGTCCCCGATCCCCCCATCCAAATCCCGAAGACCCTGATTGTCAATTTGGCTTGACCGCCTGTCAATTTGGCTGGCTGTTGGGTGCGAAATCTGTTGAAAAATTTTAAAAGACGTCCGTCCTAACATCAAAATTGTCATGACATGTGGGAAATTTTTACTTCTGGATTTCCAGTCCGAAAATCCTCCCCCCCCCCAATTCTCTTCCCGGCTCTGAGTAAATATCAGGGCCATTAAATGTATTTTGCTACTGCTCAATAACAACAACCTGCAGTTATATAATGCCTTTAACATAGAAACACATCCCAAGTGCTTCACAGAAGCTTAATTAAAAAAAAGGATGTTGAGTCAAAGAAGGAGACATTAGGAGGTGAGACTAAAGCTTGATCAACAAGGTGGGTTTTAAGGATGGTCTTAAAGGAGGAGTGGAAGTAGAGAGGCAGGGGGGTTTGGGGAGGTAATGCCAAAGTCTGGACCCTAGGTAGTCACCAATGATGGGGCAAAGGGATGCACAAAAGGCCAGAGTCAGAGAAATGGAGAGCTTTGAGGGCATTGTAGGGTTGGAGGAGGTCACAGAGATAGGGAGCGATGAGGCCATTTACCGATGAGGGAGTTAAGTACTGGGGGTGTGGCAGGCAATGTAGGTCAGCAGGATAGGTGTGATGGATTAGCAGGTTCTGGTGCGGGATAGAACACAAGCAGCATACATCCTCAAAGAATTCCAGTAGATCCATGAGACATGACCTACTGCTTTTAAATCCATGAGACTATCCCTTCTGCTTTTTAGATGAATATTGATCACTTCCCATAATATGCTGTTGAGTGAGTTTTTGATGAGTTGAAGTTTATGGAGGGTGGGGAATGGGAGGCTGACCAGTAGACCATTGGAATAGTCGGGAATTGAGGTAACAAAGACATGGATGAGTATTTCAGCAGTAGATGGGCTGAGGTAGGGGTGGACGCAGGCAGTCTTACGGAGGTGGAAGTAGGTGGTTTTTGTCATGTAGAGGATGTGGGGTCTGAAATAGAAATAGATTTAGTGTAATTCCTAGGTGAAATTGTTAAAATATTTTGTTTTGTCAATATTCACATAAGATGATAAAATCTATTTACTTCTAGACAATAAATATTTTAGTACTAGAGAAAAAATATTCTTAATGAACATCTGAAGCAAGCTGTGATTATCTTGTTGAACAAAGTAAGGTATTTGAAGGCCATGGAGCCAGTCCACAAAAGAGTTGCAACATTGCAAATTACATCACAAGTTTTCTTTTTAAATTGAGAAGCCAAGGTGAAGGGCCAAGTGTCATGGTGCAGGAGACAAGCAAAGTGGAAAACAAGATAAAGCAAATTAAGAAGTCATTGGATGGTGCCAGAATTGGATATTAAAACCCTGTGGATTGTAGGAGCAAGGTAATATTGAGAGAAGTAAGGCATGCTATAATTTTGAGGTCCTGGGAAAAAAAAGTTAGAGTAGGAGACAGGGCAATATAAGTGGTTTCTTACAGAGTTTTTGTAAGTGCAACTTATTTTCAGTTGGCCAGCTCCAAACATCTCCAGATCTTAAGGACATAAAAAATTAAGCTTTAATTGCTTCATTTTTATTGGCGGCATCTCATTACAAAGCTGTTACATAGTATCATAGTAGGTACAACATAGGAGGAGGCCATTCAGCCCATCATGCCTGTGCCAGCTCTTTGAACGAGTTATCCATTTAATCCCATTCCCCTGCTCCTTCTGTAATTTTATCTCCCTTCAAGTATTTATCCAATTCCCTTTTGAAAGTTACTTTCAAATCTGCTTCCACCACCCTTTCAGGCAGTGCATTCCAGATCATTACAACTTGCTACATAAAAAAATGCTTCCTCATGTCGCCTCTGGTTCTTTTGCCGATCACCTTAAATCTGTGTCCTCTGGTTACCAACCCTTCTGCCACGAGAAACAGTTTCTCCTTATTTACGCTGTCAAAACCGTTCATGATTTTGAACACCTCTATATCAAATCTCCCCTTAACTTTCTCTGTTTTAAGGAGAACCTCAGCTTCTCCAATCTCTCCACATAACTGAAGTCCCTCATCCCTGGCACCATTCTAGTACATCTCTTCTGCACCCTCTCTAAGGCCTTGATATCCTTCCTAAGGTCTGGAGCCCAGAATTGAACACAATACTCCAGTTGAGGCCTAACCAGTGTTTTATAAAGGTTTAGCATAATTCCTTGCTTTTGTACTCTATGCCTCTATTAATAAAGCCCACAATCCCATATGCTTTTTAAACAACCTTTTCAACTTGTCCTGCCACCTTCAAAGATTTGTGTATGTGCACCCCCAGGTATCTCTGTTCCTGCACCCCTTTAAAATTGTACCATTTAGTTTATATTGCCTTTCTTCATTCTTCCTACCAAAATGCATCACTTTACACTTCTCTATGTTAAATTTCATCTGTCATGTGTCTGCCCATTTCACCTGTCTGTCTATGTCCGCCTGAAGTCTGTCACTATCCTTCACATTGTTTACTACATTGCCAAGTTTCGTGTCATGTGCAAACTTTGAAATTATACCCTCCATACCCAAGTCCAGGTCATTAATATATATCAAAAAGAGCAGTGATCCTAATATTGACCCCTGGGGAACACCCTCCAGTCTGAAAAACAACTGTTCACCACTATTCTCTGCTTTCTGTCGCTTAGCCAGTATTGTATCCACGCTGCCACTGTCCCTTTAAACCCATGGGTTTTAATTTTGCTAACAAGCCCATTATGTGGTACTTTATCAAATGCCTTTTGAAAGTCCATATACATAACATCAACCAACTACCCTGATCAAACCTCTCCATTACTTCATCAAAGAACTCAATCAAGTTAGTCAAACATGATTTTCCTTTAACAAACTCACACTGACTTTCATTTATTAGCACATTCTTTTCCAAGTGCCAATTTATTTTGTCCCAGATTATTGTCTCTAAAAGTTTCCCCACCACCGATGTTAAGTTGACCGGCCTGCAATTGCCAGTTTTATCCCTCTCCTCTTTTTTGAAAAGGGGTGCAACGTTTATAACCCTCCAGTCCTCTGGTACCGCCCCCATATCTAAGGAGGATTGGAAGATTGTGGTCAGACCCTCCGCAATTTCCACCCTTACCTCCCTCAGTAACCGAGGATGCATCCCATCTGGACCGGGTGACTTTTCTATTTTGTGTACCGCCAATCTTTTAAGTACCTCCTCTTCATCTATTTTTATTCTATCCAATATCACTACTACCTCCTCCTTTACTGCTACAATGACAGCATCCTCTTCTCTAGTGAAGACCGATGCAAAATATTCATTTAGTGCCTCAGCCATGCCCTCTGCCTCCACAAGAAGATCTCCTTTTACGTCCCTAATCGGTCCCACCCTTCCTTTGACTATCCTTTTACTATTTATATGTTTATAAAAGACTTTTGTTTCCCTTTTATGTTAGCCGCTAATCTATTCTCATACTCTCTCTTTGTCCCTCTTATTCCCTTTGTTAGATCTCCTCTGTACTTTCTGTTTTCAGTCTGGTTCTCTACTGTATTATGAACCTTACATTCATCAAAAGCCTCATTTTCTGTTTCTGTTTCATTTTAATCTCTACATCTCTTCACTATTTATGGTTCAAAAATGACGAAGTGCCTATATCCAAATTGTTAGTCTATTTTTCCCATTTAGAATTCAGATGTATCTGTTACATATTTCCGGCATTCTCAGTTTCTTTTTAAACAATTTAACATATATCTGACATCAACATTTTTCTTTCCTTACACATACGCCTGTCAAAATTTGGAATTTTTGATCATTTTTTTTGTAAAGGAAAGGATTTGGGAATGAATTACGTTTAAATGTTGCATTTTAAAACCAAGTGGGTGCTAAATTGGGCCGTATAGCGCCCGTTGTTTCGGCGTTACATGACTTCCCAAAATGCCAAGATGGCGTCTTGGCTGCGCACACAGGTTTCCAGCGTGCCGTGCGTTGGACTCTATCTTGGTATAGGGGTTAGTGCAGGCGCAGATAATGAATGCCGGAAGCATGTAAAATAAGGAGAAAATGGATACAATCAGTGTGCAACGTTGATTTAAAGTGATAGACACCATTTTGGGACTTAACGCTCAACTCACGCACAGCCTTAACCACGACCATCTGAACGTGTCTTAGAGTGCTTGGAGGCCCCCCTACTAGCGCTATTTAAAGGGACCATGCATGATTTACAGGTTAGTGGCTCGATTATTGCTTCTGGCTGCCGAGACATTTGTAACTGTTTTTGGAGGTCTCCTATACTTGAATACTAGGACTAGGAGACATAGCCTAACATTTAGAGCCAGGATGTGCAGGAGTGAAGTTAGGAAATGCTTCTACACGCAAAGGATGGGAGAAGTTTGGAACGCTCTCCTGCAAATGGCAGTTGATGCTAGCTCAATTGTGAATTCTAAATCTGAGATTGATAGATATCTGTGAACCAAGGGTATTAAGGGATAAGGGGCTAAGGCGGGTATATGGAGTTAGGTCACAGGTCCACCATCATCTCATTGAATGGCAGAACAGGCTCGAGGGGCTGAATGTCACTGCCCTTGCTGCCTCCTGATATGCGCCGCCGCCTTCTCCTGCAAGAAAGCGGGACGTGTGTCTGGGTGATATGCCTGTCATGGTTGAACAGTTGCCCATGTGTGAGGCCTGTGAGTTGTGGGTGGGTGGCTTGAAACAGTGGTAATGTGTAAGGGTGGGAGGAAGGATCTGTTTGGTAAAGTTGAGTACTGATGGAAAGAGTTTGTTGGTATGTGGGTGATGGAGGGGGGGGGGCGGTGTAGTGCGTGGTGCAATTGGTAGGAGACGCCACTTGACAGTTGACCTCACTCACCTTGACCACTCATGTCAAAGCATTGAACTTCTTCCTGCACTGCATCCATGTTCATGATGCTGTGCGCCTGGCATTGACTTCGTCCCCCGCTGCCTCCCACTGCCTTTTGGATATATGTCTGGCGGGCCTCTTGTTCACCCCCACCCCCCCCCCCTCGCCACCCCTTGCCACTGATATAGGATGTCCCTCCTTCTGTCCACCTCTTGCACCAAGGTCGCCAGTGCATCAGCAGAGAACCTTGGTGCACACACTCTCGCAGGCCTGGTACCGACTCAGATTGGCAGATTGGTACGGTCCGGTGTGCAGATTGGAGGATGTGGGATTTAGTAGTGTGCAACCTTTATTCAATGTTTTAACATAACTCATCAGTGTGTAAACATAGGGATGGGACCTGCATCTGTGTTTAATGTATCCGATGTCTGATCTCCATTCAGATTACGTGCAGACAGCAGACTGTTACTTTCAGCAAATAACAGGTACCAGCTACCTTTAAGAAATTTCTAAGAACATCCTCCCTTTAAGAGATTGAGCTCCACCTGGTGGTGGACAGTGTGAATTGCATTGATTCCACATGCAAGGCCAGGAATGGAGCCCTGATTGCAGGTGAGTCCTCCTGCCAGCCAAAATTTGCGTCCTGCCTGCGCTGGGGTCATTGGGCTCGGGGTAATAGCGCATAACACTACCGACGCCAAAAAACGGCCCTTATCTAATTTCCCCCCAGTGAATTCTCACAGGTTTAAATAATTGTAAACAATTTTACAACACCAAGTTATAGTCCAGCAATTTTATTTTAAATTCACAAGCTTTCGGAGATTTTCTCCTTCCTCAGGCAAATGTTTCAAAATAAAGCCTTAGGTTGCAGGCATTGAAGATGTGTGTTAAATCTAGATGAGAAAGTTTGTAGAAAGTCACAGCTCACTGTCTATTTCAAACTGTGATGTGGAGATGCCGGTGATGGACTGGGGTTAACAATTGTAAACAATTTTACAACACCAAGTTATAGTCCAACAATTTTATTTCAAACTGATACAATGAGTGTTAATTGTCTCAACCCAGGCCCATTAAGCCAGGATGTCTCTTATTCATTTTGCAGGAAATGTTTCCTTTAAATCCACGCCCCAAAGGGGGAGGAATGGTAGCCGTTTTTGTTGACAGGCCTACTGGCAAATCACTGATTGGAAAGGAGTCAGCGAGACATCCATCGCATTGGCTGACTACACAGAGATAAAGGGCAAAGGGACAGATGGGCAACCAGTCTGCTAACTAGGTCTTGGGACCTAGTGAGGGAAAACTGGCTCATCTCAAGCCCAGACCAAGTCAGGACCAAAAGGCTGACCAGGAAGAGTTAATTGAGCCCAATAATGTGGCGTATTTTTACTGTTTTCCTTGTTCTCGAGGAGGGTTGTGTAGTTAGTCGAATCAAAGTAAGAATTGATCACATTGTTACTCTGTATGTTCATTTGCTGCATGTAAAATAAAGCAGCTTAACGATTCGTATCTGACTTCGCCTCACTAAGTGTTTCAGTTCATCTTCAGAAAGATTGGAGAGGCACACTTCAGGGCACATGTGAAAGACATTGGGATTCATTTTAGCACCCGCTATCGGGTGCGTTCCTGGCGGGGGGGGGGGCTCCGAAAATCGGGGAATCCCGGAGCCGGTCGGGAGCCCGGCTCCAACCCGCCCACTTCCGGGTTCCCCACTGACGCGCCGACGTGCGCGCGCAGCCCCCGCATGTGGGACTCCCGCAGGCAATTAAAGCCGGTGGGGTGCCACTTGACAAGTATTTACTGAGGTATTTCAGGTCATTAACTGACCTGATTAGGTGAATATGTGAGGAGGGGTCAGATTTTATAGACAACTGGGACTGTTTCCCATATTGGGGGAAACACTCCCAGTTGAAATGGACGTGTTGCAGCTGTCAGCCTGTGGCAGCTGCAAAGGTCCATTTGACAGTTGGGGGAGTGGGGGAAGACCCTCACTCATTGCAGGAGTCCACTCTGTCACTTGGGACAAAGTTTGGCCTCCACCACCCTCCTCCTGACAAGAAAATTCACCAACTTGCACACTTACCCCGGGGTCCGGAGACATGTACCTACTTTGCGGACCCCCTCAGATGTACATCTTCCGGATGGGGGCCGCCGTAGCTGCAGTCATGACCTCCTCGGAGGGCGAACAGCATCACCATCCTCGACATCCACGCCATCCACCTCTGACACGTGGAGCTCCACAACAGAGTGCTGTGACACATCCACCTGCACAGCAGGAGGGAGGGCAACCGCAGAGAGAGATGCGTTACAGAGGGCACTACCCTCGCCACAGGGTCCACAGACCGAGGCTCAGCTTCCTGGACCTCTCTGAGCAGCAGTGCACATGGAGGCTCAGAGTCACTCGACATGTAGTCGTGGACATCTGCAGCCTCCTTCATGCCGAGCTGCTCCCGGTTGGCCCGAGCACCATCTTCTTACCTGTCGCTGTCAAAGTCACCACTGCCCTCAACAACTTCTCCGCATCCTTCCAGGGTGCCACCGGGGACATCGCTGACGTCTCTCAGTCGTCTGCACAAAAGAGCCCTACACTACTCTGCAATGACACAATGGGTGTCATCAGTTGTGGGTCTTCATTGTGATCCTCAGGAAAGGGCATTATTGCACAAACCAGACAAGATTCGCAAAGTCTTGGCAGTAGTGGTGCCAATATAATATGTAATGTGAGTTGGTCAGAAATTCAATATAAGTAAAAACCATGACAAACCCTCAAACACCCTTGTGCATCCCCTTCATGCTCACGACACGTTTGCCTTACGCTGCCTACTGCACATATGTGATGCATGCCCTGTGGCTGCAGCACAGGTAGTGGCAGGTTGGGTGAGGCTGACTGTGAAAGAGATGCATGAGCGGGTGAGTATGAGATAGAGCCATGAGATTGTATGAGGATTGGGTTGAGTGGTAGTAGCGGGATGAGTACTGGCGAGGTGAGTAAGTGCAGGTAAGATGAGGATGAGGTTTGAGTGGGTATGAGGGGTGATGTGATAGAGTAGTGTTGGCAGTGCAGAAGGAGATGTGGGGGGGTGGCGGTGATGTGGCAGATGGAGTGTAGGGGAATGAGTAAGTGTACTCACTTTGGCTGACCTACTGAGGTCATTGGAGCGCTTCCTGCACTGTATGCAGGTGGGCGATATGTTGGTGGTGCAGGTGACCTCCTCTGCCACCTCGAGCCAGGCCTTCCTGGTGGCAGAGGCAGGCCGCTTCCTCCCGCCCGCCGGGGGGAAGATCTCTGTCCTCCCCCTCCTCCTCACCCCATCTAATGATACCTGGAGTGAGGCATCATTAAACTGGGAGCAGCCTTCCCCTTGGGCTGCTCCATGCTGTAATTTTTCCTATTTGTTGCAGCATCTGTCAGTGGAGGACTGCCCCTTTAAATAGAGCTCCTCCAGCTGACAGACCTTACTGCGCATGCGCAGTCCGCCCGCCGCGCAGCTCAGCAGCGGGGAACCCGGAAGACCAGGTAAGTGGATCCAATTAGGCTGCGATCGCGCGGGGGGCTGACTAATTTCACCGGGCGCGTTACCCATGCGCCCAATAGCCCCCCCACCGCGAACCCGCAGCCCTGCTAACATCGAGCCCATAATATCCAGTTCAGAGCACAAGTAAGTCCTATTGTTACACTTTCGGGTCACGTTATCATATGATTAGATATTGGGTAGTATGGGCACGCCTCTGAATTTAAGACTATCGGGCCACTTACGTGAGTGATCAGCACCAAGAGAATATCTCAGGCAGACTTGAACCTTGCAATGTCCTTGTTGAGATATGTTGTAGGATTTTACCCTCACAGTTTTGAAAAATTACTATTTTGTGCCATGAGTCAGAACATATGTATTTTTTAGCTGGTGATGTCATATTAAAAGGAAGCTTTCCACAAATAATTATTCCAACATTTTATTATATAAGTAAAAAATAGAATGGTTGCCTTTATGGTCATGAGCTAATGCAGGGCCTTCAAGGTTACAATGGGTTTCCCATACTTTTATCCCGCTAATCACAATAAAACACATCTGAGGCATGTGCATTATGCAAGATAATTAGCCAACATTGGCAGCTTTGAGCTCATTGAGTGCATTGTTAATAGCGTCGAAAGTGATGCTGCAGTGCATTAACTTTTGTTTGATAACTCTCCCGTGAAGCACCTTGGGACATTTTACTACGTTAAAGGTGCTATATAAATGCATGTTGTTGTTGTTGTTGTTGTTTTCTAATTGACTCCTTGGCTGTGTGCTTGTTGTAAAAAAGAAAGACTTGCATTTATGTAGCGCCTTTCATGACCTTAGGACATCCCAAAATGCTTTACAGCTAATGAAGTACTTTTGAAGTGTATTCACTGCTGTAATGTAGGGAACGTGGCAGTCAATTTGCACACAATAAGGTCTCGCAAACAGCAAAGTGATAATGACCAGATGTTGGTTGAGGGAAAAATATTGGCCAGGACACCAGGATGTACTCCCCTGCTCTTCTTCAAAATAGTGCCATGGGATCTTTTATGTCCACCTGAAAGGGCAGATGGGGCCTTGGTTTAACGTCTCATCCGAAAGATGGCACCTCCGACAGTGTAGCACTCTCTCAGTACTGCACTAGAGTATCAGCCTAGATTTTGTGCTCAAGTCTCTGGAGTGGAATATGAACCCACAACCTTCATGACTCAGAGGCGAGAGTGCTGCCTATGAGCCACAGCTGGCACCTAATGTACCCGACCTATCAAGCTAGCATACTGAGTGAAATTGTGCATTCCTGTGAGTGCTACCCCTATACTGCTCACACCAGTGACTATTGTTCCCGAGCGCTGTTGCTTAGTTTAAGAAAAAAGCAGCTCCAAGTCTGTCTAAGCATCGCTGGTACCCAAATCTACACCTGTACATGTGTGAAAGTGAATACCACACGGCCATGATTCACCAAGATATGTAAACTTTCCAGACCTGATTAAAAGATAAAAAAACTTTACATGAGATGAATAGTGTACTTCTATATAGTCATACAATATTCTCCAAGGATTGACTGTACAAGGCAGTAAGTTTTAAACAGAGTACATATTTTCTATCTGCACTTAGTATTGTGTACTATGCAGTCCATAAGACCATAAGGGGTAGGAGCAGGAGTAGGCCATTCGGTCCCTTGAGCCTGCTCTGCCATTTAATGAGATCATGGCTGATCTGATTTTTACCTCAACTCCACTTTCCCGCCCTTTCTCCATATCCTTTGACACCCTTGCTGATCAAAAATTTGTCCAACTCAGCCTTGAATGTATTCAATGACTCAGCCTCCACAGCTTTTTGGGGTAAAGAATTCCGAAGATTCACGACCCTCTGGGAGAAGAAATTCCTTCTCATTTCCGTCTTAAACGGACGACCCCTTATTCTGAGATTATGGCCCCTAGTTTTAGATTCCCCCATGAGGGGTAACATCCTCTCAGCATCTACCCTATCGAGTCCCCTCAGAATCTTATATGTTTCAATAAGATCTCCTCTCATTCTTCTAAACTCCAATGAGTATAGACCCAACCTGTTCAATCTTTCCTCATAAGACAACCCTTCCATCCCCGGAATCAACCTAGTGAACCTTCTCTGAACTGCCTCCAATGCAAGTATGTCCTTCTTAAAATAAGGGCACCAGAACTGTACGCAGTACTCCACGTGTGGTCTCACCAGCACCCTGTACAGTTGTAGCAAGACTTCCCTGCTTTTATACTCGATCCCCCTGGAAATAAAGTCCAATATTCCATTTGCCTTCTGGGTTACCTGCTGCACCTGTATGTTGACTTTTTGTGTTTCATGTACGAGGACACCCAGATCCCTCTGTATCGCAGCATTTTGTAGTATTTCTCCATTCAAATAATATTTTGCTTTTTTATTTTTCCTCCCAAAGTGGATGACTTCCCATTTTCCCACATTATATTCCATCTACCAAATTTTTGCCCATTCGCTTAACCTGTCAATATCCCTTTGCAGACACTTTGTGTCCTCATCGCAACTTGCTTTTCCACCTATCTTTGTATCATCAGGAAATTTGACCATAAGACACTCTGCTCCTTCATCCAAGTCATTGATATACATTGTAAATAGTTGAGGCCCCAGCACTGATCCCTGCGGCACCCCACTAGTTACAGATTGCCATTTTGAAAATGACCCTTTTATCCCGACTCTTTGTTTTCTGTTAGTTAACCAATCCTCTATCTATGCCAGTATATTACCCCCAACACCATGAGCTCTTATCTTGTGCAGTAATCTTTTATGTGGCACCTTATCGAATGCCTTTTGGAAATCCAAATATACTGCATCCATTGGTTCCCCTTTATCCACCCTGCCCGTTACTTCCTCAAAGAACTCTAACAAATTTGTCAGACATGATTTCCCCTTCATAAAACCATGTTGATTCTCCTTGATTGTATTATGAGTCTCCAAATGTCCTGCTACTACTTCCTTAATAATGGATTCTAGCATTTTCCCAATGACAGATGTTAGGCTAATTGGTCTATAGTTACCTGCTTTCTGTCTCACTCCCTTCTTGAATAGGGGCGTTACGTTTGCGGTTTTCCAATTTGCTGGGACCTTTCCAGAATCTAATGAATTCTGGAAGATTACAACCAATGCATCCACTTGTCAATCATTAGTTAGAGCCACATTATTTTTTATCTTAGAAAAGGTGGAAGCAGAATGGGATTCAAGATTTAATGTTGTATGGGTGTAGGATTACAGTTTTACATTTAATCAATATATTTTCCATTCAATTTCTATATAAACTACTCATAACATAAATAGTTCTTTGTCAAAAAAAAAATATTTTTTTGGAGTTATTGTTGTTGCCATTCAGACAGCAGATCACAATGGTGTTTTCTGAGTTCCTGAGCTGTTCCAGCAACTGAGATGTTGATATTAACTTGATTTGTGACCCAAGCAATGGGGGCGATTTTCATGTTGCTGCTGTCCCATTTATACTTAAAAATGGGGTGGTAGCAAAATCCAAAATTGCACAACACAAGTTGGGAGATGGCCATTTCCAGCAAAAATTAAAGGGATCTTCAGCTGCTATCAGGGAAAGCTGGATGGAAGTTTGGAAAACATTTTCATGGCAGTTGTTTGTGAGTATTGAGCCTTAAATGCTTCCAAATTTAATTGTAAACAATTTTACAACACCAAGTTATAGTCCAACGATTTTATTTTTAATCCCACAAGCTTTCGGGGGCTTTCCCCTTCCTCAGGCGGTGTGGAAGTGACAATTTTGAATTCTTCGCATTTTAAGATCACATAACAAAGCCTGGTGATTACTGCCCGTTGCCAAGGCAATCACAGTGAGCAGACAGAAAGGTGTCATCTAAAAGGCCACTGAATATACAACCCCCCAAAAAAAAAGAGAGAGACAGAACGAAGACAGTCAATGACCCGTTATATTAAAAACAGATAACATTTGTTCGCTGGTGGGGTTACGTGTAGTGTGACATGAACCCAAGATCCCGGTTGAGGCCGTCCTCATGGGTGCGGAACTTGGCTATTAATTTCTGCTCGACGATTTTGCGTTGTCGTGTGTCTCGAAGGCCGCCTTGGAGTATGTTCACCCGAAGGTCGGTGGCTGAATGTCCATGACTGCTGAAGTGTTCCCCGACAGGGAGAGAACCCTCCTGTTTGGCGATTGTTGCGCGGTGTCCGTTCATCCGTTGTCGCAGCGTCTGCATGGTCTCGCCAATGTACCATGCTCTGGGGCATCTTTCCTGCAAAGTATGAGGTAGACAACGTTGGCCGAGTCACACGAGTATGAACCGTGCACCTGGTGGGTGGTGTCCTCTCGTGTGATGGTGGTATCTGTGTCCTCTCGTGTGATGGTGGTGTCCAAATTTAATGTATTTGCTGCTGTAAATTCAGCACACAAGATGCCTGATGCTCTAAAGTGCTGCTTGTTTTCATTCCCACACTCATAACCCTTGCCTTTAAGGTGCTGCTGCAGGCCGCCTCGCCCGATTTCCTGCCTCCAGATCGGTGAGCTCTCTACTGGGGAGCAGGTTTCATGCTGGCAGCTCAGCGACCACATCATGAGGACCCAGGACCAAAATGGATCGGGTCCTACCCTAACTCCATTGGGCAACTGCTGAATTGCAGTAACTGCTGTCCACCGTCCACACAAATCGCACTCAAACTGAAAATTGCACCCTATAATTCTCAATTTGGACAAAACATGATAATAAACTTAAAACTGCTGGCACTGGTTCTAATTGTGATCTGATGCACCACCATGCAAAAATTAGATTCTAATAGAATGAACGGGGGCAAGTTTCAGGTAGCACCCAAAGTCGGCGGAGTGGTTGTTCCACTCTGCCTTTCGTGCCGCTGTAAGGCCCGAGCAATTTTGAGGCCTGGGCTTCATTAGCATGCCGCTGACGAGCTGCT